>NC_090934.1:1428869108-1429495539 GCF_040938575.1 Ambystoma mexicanum | reverse complement strand
CAGGGTAAGGCCATCACTCTTGAATCCTGACCCTAGGGTTGGAGAACTGAGGGAGGATCGCCTGGGTGGACGGTCCTTGATTATTGGGAGTGGGGTGCCCGCAGATGAGACATTGTATGCCCATGACCCTATTGAGGACCAACCTAATCCTCCTTCATCATTTATAGGCTATTGTAAATCGTCTCCCCTTTTTTCCACACCTTTTACCTCTGACAGAACTGGTATGAGGAAGAGGCGATGAACACTAGCACCTCATTTCACCACTCTGGTACTGGGACGAAGAAGATGCCTGTAAAGTGTTTTAAAAGTCAGGCATGTCCTTTTAAATATGGTCAGGCAAGTCCAATTGAACTTTTGCACCTGGAACCTGTCAAATCGGCGCAGGTGTATGAAGGGAGACCAAAGGAGAAGCAGAGAGAAGAACAGGGAGGCCGGTGTTGGAGAGACCAGCAGGGGACCTGTGTCATGATTAGGCAGCCGTGGTGGGACCTGAGAGGAATCCTGTATACTGTTGATGTTCCTGAGGACCTGTGGAGCACAGGGCAAGCTGGGCTGTTAAGCTGCCGTAGGTGTGGGAGCCTCTGTGTTGGAGAGAAAGCAGCTGGAGCTGCGATCGAGGAAGTAAGAAGAAAGGACACTGTCTTCTCCCATGCCAAACCAGCAGAGTCAACGGCGTGTGGAGGACAGCATCCGAAATGCGAGCAGGGCACGCAAAGACCTGCCCGCCGATCTGAGAGTCCAAAGAGGAGAAGCGGCACCACCGGAGAGGAACGCCGAGGACTGGTGAGTGTCGGGGAATGTCACTCAGCACCAGGGCACTGCTAGCAGGCTACGCATGGGCAATCAAGTGCCGTATAATTTTTATTGAATACCCCATAAAATTAAACTTTGAAACAAAGCTGAAGTACGTTTATTGAATAGAGACCTGAATGAAACTTTGAAAGAAAGCTGAATTGCATTTATTGAATACCAACATGAACGGAAACCTTGAAACTAGGCTAAAGTAAGCTTATTGTATATGGAACCGAATATAACATTATGGGAAAGTTATTAACGGATGAATCCAAAAAGAGAAAATGCCCATTTGCAAGCAACTTACTGAAAAGGGCACATGTGTGTAAGAACGTGAAAGCCATCTTTAACAGTGTAACTGGATTTCAGAGGGACATGTGACACACTACCTCTCTTATTCAGTCACCCTTGGGCATCCAGCCTGGGTATCTGCAGCCTAGGTCCAAAAGAGGCCAAGGCCAGTTCCCAGTGTGTGACAGTTAGGGATGGTAAAGGGCCTAGGGCCAGAACCTCTGCTCAAGCCACTACTGCACCAAGCTCACCATTTACTAGCCCAGATTGTCTATAGGCGCTATATAAACAGACTATCATATCATTATCATATCATCATATCAGATCAGAAATTACACTGATTCTTCTCAGTCAAACATCCATTCCACCCCTTTCTGCTCACCCACCTAACCTTCCTCTGTCTTGGGCTGCACCTTTTCTTCATTGTAATGACATGCCATGTATTAGTCTCGGGAGAATAGCTCAGGGGCACTGTGGTTACCCATGAAGCAAGACAACACGGAGCAACACAGGTTCGATCCCTGCGTCCGCGCTTAGAAACCTATGGGTGTTAAGTGTGTCATAAATAACCTATCATATCATATCATACCTATTTCTTCTAACCTCCCTCATGCATCTTGATTTTGTTCCCTTACTTTTTCTACTCAATCTACTCCTTCCCCTCGCTCATAGCCTACAACCTCAACTTTGCATCCGTCTCTCCCATACCCATCTTCGTCCTTCTCTCCTGCACTGGCACACCCCAAATAAAACAATGTTGTGCTCCCACCATCTCCAACCTCATCTATTCCTCTTGACTCTCACTCAACACCTGCTCCTCTCCACCACCACCTACCACTCTTTCACTTGACCTCTGCAACAAACCTCCCCACATCACTAATCACTTCGACTCTTATCACCTTCAACTTTCAATTCTTTCTATCACATTAACCTAGACCTCCCCTGATGACTCGGCTGCATCTCTTCACTATGACACTGATATACTCTCCCACTCTCCCAGAATTGTTGGGAAGAGAGGCAATTTGGGGTTCCTCATCAATAAGGCCCTCGATACTTCTCCTCTACCCCCTCTGACATCAACTCTTCCATGTTTGAATATGCCTCTATTTAACACAACCCTCATAGTCCTCTCACTCTTCTGGCTCTGTACTGACCTCCTAGTCCTCTCAAATAATTATCCACTGATCTGACCCTACTCCTTGAGTTACTTCCTGCCGACACCACCCTTCTCATGCTGGGGGAATTTAACTTTTTTCAATTCCTCTGAAGCCACCCGACTTGAACCTAAATCCCTCCAACGTGTCCACTCCCTTTACTCTCATCATGAACAGCCAATGTAATTTGGTGGGAACTTGCGTGACATTTTCTTTCGCTCAGATTAACGCTCCTCATCTGACCTCTGCACTGATCCCTCTCACTCTGATCACTCCATGTTTACTTTAAAATCTTGGCCCCTTTACATTCTTCTCCTCATCTCCCCTCTTCAATGACTAAGAGGAAAACCAGGCAAGACGTTTTTGCTGCTTATCTTTATGCTGTTAGGACCTCTCTCCAGTCTCTGTCCCCTATTCATGCCTCGATCATTGATCATGCTTGTTTCTGACTTTCACTTTGTCATATGTCTCCATTTGACCAAAGCGATCCTGCTCCCACATTCACACCTGTTCATCCCTGTCCTCAGTCTTGGATAACCTCTGAAATACAGAGCCTCAAAACAAATATGCGCTGTGATTTATGACACTGGTGGAAATCATGAACCCCTTCCCTATTCTTATCCTACAAAAATACCCGTGTTGTCCTAACCTCTGCAAAAGATTCTGCCAAATACTCCTATTTCACAAACTTAAGAGGATCTGTTCTCAATCACCCCAGTCCACCACCTCTCCCCTGCTACTTTGACGCATGACTACTTCTCTCCAACTTCTCCTTTTGAATTAAGAACCTCCTTCACACTGCCAACCTATCTTGGGCTCATATCAACCTTTTTGTTCTTTCTAGACTTGACTTCTGTAACAGCCTCCTCCTGAATTGACCTTCTCCCACTCTGTGACCCATCCATCTTATCCAGAATAGGGCAGCAATACCTATCCTTGGCCTTACGCCCAGGAACCACATCTCTCCTGCACTTAAAAGTCTTCACTGGCTCACAGTTGCTGCATTGATTCAATTAAAATGCCTCTGCATGAACCACAAGGCTGTCTGGACCTGAGGACCACACTACTTTCAAATTTTATCTCACTAAATACTCTCCCTCTAGACCCCTTCGTTCCTCTGGCACCAACTATTTGTGTGTAAAGTGTTTTGCTAAAGAGAGGGCAGGGGGTGGATCACTTTCATCTGCAGGCTCCCTCCTATGGAATAGCCTCCCCCCCCCCCTGCGCCTTGAGCAGGATCTTCTCAAATTCTGGAAGCTCCTTAAGACTTTCCTCTTTTCCTCCTCCTTCCCTTCATTCTATCCTCTGCTAATGCCACAGTTGCTGAATCGGTGTCCTGGGCCCTTATGCATCCTCGCGGCCCTGACCTCCCACACCAATTCTTCCCAGCTCCTGTCTACCCACAGCACTTTGCATCTGCACACCCTCCGCTCTTGAGGCTCGGATCTACACCTGCCGGCAACTAGTCCGTATAGCACTCATCATTCCTAGCACTTCATCTGTGGCTCACCCACGAGCTCAGACTGTCCAGCACTTACCCCCCTTCCCTCTTCCTTTCTGCACTTGCACGATCAGAATACTCACAAGGCATAGTAGGTGCATCGCTCTCCCTCTTCCCCCTCAGTTCTTAATTATTGTGCTTTAATGTATTTACTACCCTTGCTCCCTCCCTGCCCTGTGGGCGCATTGAACCAGTATTTTCTTATTTTGTAAGCGCCTAACAAGAAAACAATAAAAATGTCATCCTCAAATGGTCAGACTTAGTCTCAATAACTTGCCCGTATCTCTCTGAGAATGTTAACCTTTCTCTCCCCACTGGACTCTTCCCTGACTCCTTCAAATCTACAACTGTTTTACCATATTGAAAAAGCTCTCTTATGACCCAACCCTCCTTGTCTCTCCTTTTCTCTCCTTCTCCTTCTCGCCCTATTGTTCAAATGTACTTGAGCTGGTTGTTTTCAACAAGGTTACTAAGTACCTTGAGGACAATGGACTTTGTGATCCACTCCAATCTGCCTTCGTAGTAAACACTCAACCAAGAATGCACTCATGCATGTCTTCAACTTTCCCGCTAATGCTCATCACGCCAAACTCTCTTCTATTCTCATCCTTTTGAACCTTTCTGTCATATTTGATAATGTCAACCACCCCTCTCTCATTCTCCTGTATCTTGGGTTTGTAAATCTACTCTTGCCTGATTGCACCCTACCTGGAAGATCAATCCTTTCAAATCACTTGTAACAAACCTCTGACCCCGGCACTCCCTCTGTCGGCATCCCCATGGATCAGTAATTGGAGCTCATCTGCTCTTCACCCACTATACTGTCATGATGCCCGCTCCCGGGGAGCCGGTTCAAGCCCTGCGTCTCCGAAAGCGGACATCCAGTCCCCAAGGAAGGACCCAGCAACCCCATATAGGGGCCCTTTGGATAGTGTCCTGGCACCTATGGCGCCAGGCTCATAAAAGACATCAGTCCTGGCGCCATAGGCGCCAGGCTTATTATGGATGTGCTTGGGTGCACTTACCTGATGCAGACCATGCTGCAGGATCCCGGCCTCCTTGAGGCCTGAAAGGAACTACTTTACATGTGGGACTAATTTACCATCCGGGCGTGGTCGGGGAAGGATACATACCTGGTTGGAGGAAGGATACATACCTGGAACTTCTTCCAAGGCTATTTAAACCCCACCCGAACAGCCACACGTGCTTCGCGTTGTTCTGCATCTAGCAGCTGGACGCTCACCGTGTCTGCTCCTGCATCCTGACTTCTGCCACGCCTGCCAGCATCCTGGATCACCTGCAAAGGAAGAGAAGAAGAGAACAGAAGAAGGAAAAGTCCTTACCTGCTAAATCCACATCCCGGAGACATCTCGCCGACAATCCTGAAAAGGAAGACTTTTATTTAAAAGCCCATTGCGTCGATCGCTGCAGCGCCGCATTCCACTCACCTGTACTGGGCGCCTCCATGTTCAGCAGCGATCATCCGGATTCGCAGTCGCGCCCCAGCGCCTAGGGAGAAAAAGACCAGAACAAAAGGTGAGAGAGAGAAGGGAATAAGGAAAGCTAAATCTCCATGTTAAGACTTACCTGTAGATTCATTCCCTCTTCATTTCGGGTCCGCCCCGCATCCTGGCATTTCCGGACCCCGGCCCCTAAGGGGAAAAAGAGACATCAGCGTTAATGAGCGAATTAAAAGACATTACCAAAAAACGCTCATTAAAGACTTACCTGATTTCTACAAGGATTTCACCTCTCATCTCGGGTCGGTTCCTGTTCCCCGGCATTCCGTACCCCGGCCCCTATGGGGAAAAAGACACTAGCATTAGTACATTAATTCATGGACACAAGGGGAACCTCTTATCAAAAAACTTACCTGGAAGCCAAGCAAGTTTGGTTTTCACCAATCCGAAAATCCAGTGAAGTAACTGGATAGCAACGCGCCCCTGCATCAGAAGCAGGATGGAGAGCTCGTCCTTCCAGACCCTAAGGTGAGACGCTATGAGGAATCACAGAAGGGTTTCGAGGAGGGTGAGAGGGGAAAGTGGGAGGCTGATTGCATTACCCCGCAGACAGTTAATCCCCTATTTTCGCCTACAGAAGGATACTTCTGCGAGCCAGACAAGCCAGATTTGGGGGCCCGGTCCAGTCCGTCCTCTGAACCCTGCGCATCACCTTAGAAGAGGTCACAGCAGTACGAATCAGGCCAGCACCTCCGTGGGAGTCAGGTCAGCGTTACATATACCTCTACTGTAGTAAGACCTATATCATCCTTTGGATTTCAATATCACCTTTTTGCTGGTGATTTTCAAATGGTATTTTTGTCCTTTCCAGCCATTTTGGAACAGATTATGAACTCTCTCACTGCAATTGGTCACTGAATGGCCCTCTGCTGCCTCATGATGGACCATTAAAAAAAATCATCCTTCTCCCAGCTTCCACTGCCATTCCTACCCTACCCATTCGTCAAGCTTTCCCGCCTGACTTTCTTGCTCCTCACTCATGGCTCACAGACTTAGGGTCCTCTTTGATAGTGAGCTATGACTGCAATAATTAATCAATACCACAGCCTCTGCTGCTCATATTAACCTCCTCAGCATTCAAAAAATGTTTTCTTTTCTTACTAGCCACTTACTAGCCACTACAATAACTCTAATCTCCACTCTTGTGCTCAGCTAACAGGACTACTGCACAAGCCTACTCCTTAGCCTTCCTTTCTATTCATTTGCTCCATCTAGAGAAAGTCCTCAACTTTGCTACCTACACTCTCTACAACCTACCCATATCCTCTGTACCTAATGACAATATGATCTAAGCACAACCACTGTTTTGAAGTTCTGTTTCCAGTCTACAAAGCTATCAATGGTCTTGCTCCTCATTGCCTGTTTGAACGAATCTCAGTTAACTCACCACCTCATTACCTCTGATTCTTCTCTGGGCTCAACCTCACTGTCTCATACCCTTCCGGAGACTCCTCTTGCTTTCAATTTTTCTCCCTGCTAGCCACGCTCCACTGAAACCCTCAGCTCATAACTATCAAAGACAGCCCAACTTTGAATCTCTGCAAAAACTCGGATTAAAATGAATTTGCTTGCTAAAGAGGGAGCCACTTGTGCCCTCTCCCCCAACCTTCCTGCCTGACCCCACCACTGATTCCAGTGACGTGTATAATGGAATTGTGTATATTTAATCAATACTCCTGTTTAGTTTGAAGCACTAACCCCCTTAGGTTAATGTTACTTTTGTAAGTCACAGGTTCTATGATATAGATTTTGATAGTTTATTTTGTTTTGTCCCTGGTATATGTCCGACGTTTTTTACATCAGCATAAACTGGCTCATTACTTCATCTCATTCTTATGCTATTGTACAGAAACCCTTTGGGGGAATGCTTATACCATCTGTAAATGTGTTAACATAAGTCATTTCTGACCAATAATGATGGCCCCGTTCCCTGCTCCTCCCTCTATATGTCATCCAATGGCAAATGTCTCATCCGCTTCAGTAAAGATACAGACACTGATTGATGTGTCACTCAACTCCCAACATCTCTGCTGCTCCCTGCCATCAAAATCACATGGCCCTGACTCGACTACCGGCTGCCCTTGTTAGAAGATTTAACAGAAGCATTCATATATCGGGGATTCCTGGCTCTTTGTACAAGATTCTAACTGATGGCATGTGCCTTAGCCACGCATGTCAATAGACAGACATTGGCTGCTACTCTCACCAAGAAGAATCAGGTGAGCATGACTCTACCTCAAACTGCACTCAGCGATCAACAGCTCCTCCTGCTCTTCCTGCCAGGTGTCACCCTATGGCAAGTGTCAAATTTACTTGTATCAAGAGATGGACACTGACTGATGTGTCACCCATCTTCCTGAATCTCAGCTGCTCCATCCCAACAAAATCGGGTGGATTTGAGTCTACCAGCAGCTGCCCTCTTTGATTCCAAGCTATTCTGCTTGTCCTTCCAGGTGCCACCCAATGGGTTCTGTCTCTTTCACTCACAAAATGGGATGGACACTGAATGGAATGTCACTCACCTCCCTGAATCTCTGCTGCTCCCCCCTCAAATTCAGGCAAGCATGATTCTCTCACAAATTGCTCTCTAGGAATATGAACTTCTCCTTCCAGATGTCACCTGATAGCCTGTATCTCACCCACTCATATTACAAGACAGATACTGATTTGTGTGTCACTCTCCTCCCTGAGTCTCTGCTGCTCCCAGTCAGCAAATTTAGTCTAGCATGATTCCCTCACAAGTTGGCCGTAGGGATCATCAGCTTCTCCTCCGAGATGTCACCCTATGTTGTGTGTTTTGTCCACTTGCAGGAAGAGCATTACACTGACTAGTGTGTTAGTGGCCTCCCTGCATCTCAGCAGCTTCCTCCCAGTTAAATCAGGGAAGCTTGGCTCTTCGACCAGTTGACATCCAATAAAATGTGTAGAGCCCAATTATGAAAATAGGCAGACATTTCCATTATCCTTATCCTCCCCACATTCCCACCATCCCATCTCACTTTCAGAAAGTCTTAGGGGATGCACAATGCACATGCCCTCGTGAGGCACACATCTCAGGGCAGGCCATGCAGTACAGTACACACTGCTCACTGAAGCCATCATCTGCCCTACACTTCATCTTTCACTCTGCTTCCTCGTTCCTATTCCTCTTGCCTCCTCTTTCTCAACCCCACTTCCCTTTCTGATAGGTCAGCTTTGTTTGGCATACTGCTGCAACAGATGCATGTTAGCCCATTACAGACTTACTTGGAGTACCTGTGAATGAGTTCTCAAGAGCGGATTGGCTCCTTCTCTCTGAGTGGTGGAAACAGATTTGGAAGGGAGGTAGCCAATAGTTGCCAATGCTCTCAATGACCGTCTTTGAAATTGTAAGGAAGGTTGGAACGGGGTTTGGGAAGAGGATGGGAAAATATAAGTTTAGGCAAGAGACGGCTGCCAGGGAGTCTGCTGAGAAACATAGAGAGGGCATAAAGAAGTATGTAGAAGAAAGAGACTAAAGGAGTACAGAGGCAAGAGCGCCACAGAGAGAATGGAAGTTGGCCAACAGACAAGATGGGTACCATGGAACAGAAAGCCTACTGAGAAGGGAACGAAAGATACAATCACAAAAAGAAAGAAGATGCTCATAGACATGTGTGGCACAAAGAGAAAAATAAAGCATCATGTTGTTACATTGCTATGACAGGGATACAGACCCTTGTGGATGAAAAGGACAGACAAAGAGGGATACCATAGCAACACATAGAAGTACAACACAGACATAGCTGAAGCACCCAGAGAATGGAGGTTCAAAGTACAAAAGCAGGGTAACAGAGCGTGATGGGTGTCACTGCAAGGGTCCAGGTGAAAGATGGAGCACAGTGAGGCATGATGCGAACAGAGAGAATGAAAGGCTTCAGACAGACACTGTAGACAAGGCTTGGATAAAGTGGCCAAAAATTCCAGGCAAAATGTACCCTCTTTTCCAGTTTTGCCCATGGAGGGAATGTGCACATTTCAGACTTTTTCAGCCCTTTTTGCATCTAGAATGTTCCCTAAAATTTCATATTTAGGGGGACACAAAACTTTGTGGCCCCTAAAAATACATTTCATTGGAAATAAATGGACGATTTCCCTCCTAAACATTGCATTTTTCCGCCCTGCAATTTCATGTTTCAGGGGCATATTTAAATCTTAGGGCACCTGGCTCGGTCCCGATTTACCCAGGTGGGTATACGTTTCATAAACAAAATAATCAGGATGGGGAGATCCTAAACAGAGGCACACAAGTGCTAAATGTGAATGTTTATTATGTACTCACACAGGAAGTAGTAGGTAACTCCACAATTTACTTTACAATTCTTCCGATAAGCACGGAAGATAGTTGAAAGACACGAACAAGGTTGGTTATGCAGTGGTAACACGAATGGGTGTAGGCCTCTGGAATATAGAGGTCAGCACTACATTTAGATACATGTTTCCTCATATATTGAGGGGGTATAAGAACCCGCTGTTACACAAAACAGAAAGTGCACACAACATTCATTAGATTTTGACAAGTGTGGGGTAGTGATGCAGTTGTGACACGTAATTCTTGTGACACAGGGTGTGTTTCGGCCAAAAGAGTGGCTTAGTTGTAGCCGTCTTTGTGCTGGCCTTCGTCAGGAAAAGGCACCAGTAGTGGTGCTGTTCGTGGTATCTACTGCTAGGAGAGCAGGTGGGTGCTGTCGGGAAATCCACGAAGAGTGCGGGATAACCGGTGCTGAGTTGGCACTTGGTGGAAAGCTGTAGTTCCCTTAGGGGCGACGTGGTACACAGTCTCACGCTGCCGGAGTGGGACATAAATGAACCCAAATCCATTAGCCGGGAGGGGCAGCTGCGATAAAATTCCTTTCAGCGCCTTTAGATTTTCAGAGTAGCCCACTCTTTACTCTGGAATGTGTGCAGGGCTGTATGGAACCATTTATAAGAGGTCCTTCTGCAAGCCACGTCTCCCGTTAACTGCCACAGATCTTGTAAGATTTCCGGCTATCTCTCTCTGATGGATTTTCTCACATTCCAACCCGGTAAACAACGGTGGCTGCGTGCTCCCTGTGTTCGGATCCCCGAACACAGGGAGCACGCAGCCACCGTTGTTTACCGGGTTGGAATGTGAGAAAATCCATCAGAGAGAGATAGCCCTGCACACATTCCAGAGTAAAGAGTGGGCTACTCTGAAAATCTAAAGGCGCTGAAAGGAATTTTATCGCAGCTGCCCCTCCCGGCTAATGGATTTGGGTTCATTTATGTCCCACTCCGGCAGCGTGAGACTGTGTACCACGTCGCCCCTAAGGGAACTACAGCTTTCCACCAAGTGCCAACTCAGCACCGGTTATCCCGCACTCTTCGTGGATTTCCCGACAGCACCCACCTGCTCTCCTAGCAGTAGATACCACGAACAGCACCACTACTGGTGCCTTTTCCTGACGAAGGCCAGCACAAAGACGGCTACAACTAAGCCACTCTTTTGGCCGAAACACACCCTGTGTCACAAGAATTACGTGTCACAACTGCATCACTACCCCACACTTGTCAAAATCTAATGAATGTTGTGTGCACTTTCTGTTTTGTGTAACAGCGGGTTCTTATACCCCCTCAATATATGAGGAAACATGTATCTAAATGTAGTGCTGACCTCTATATTCCAGAGGCCTACACCCATTCGTGTTACCACTGCATAACCAACCTTGTTCGTGTCTTTCAACTATCTTCCGTGCTTATCGGAAGAATTGTAAAGTAAATTGTGGAGTTACCTACTACTTCCTGTGTGAGTACATAATAAACATTCACATTTAGCACTTCTGTGCCTCTGTTTAGGATCTCCCCATCCTGATTATTTTGTTTATGAAATGTTTCAGGGGCAGCAAAAACATCAGGCACAAAAATGAAATTATTTAAAAAGAATGTGTTTTACCGGTGGTCATTTTGCCCACGGCTACTTTGATACAGAGAGTTAAGAAGGGTGCATGTTTTGTTCCTCTTCTCTGACTGTTCCTCCATGCAGGTGGCCCAGGTAGACAGGGGAGACTTAAGTCTGTGGGAAGAGTGCCTTTCCAAATATGTGTCTCGTTTCCAACCAACTCCTGGTTCTCTTATTCTCTAGCCTTACCCCCCATATCTTGTGCACCAATCACAGTCGGGCCCTTTCTTGCCTACTGCCCCCCTGCAGGGGCACAATACACTGTTATTTGTATCGTAACACCACTATGATGGTGACGGGTGTGCTAAAAAATATTTTCTACACAACAAAGCAGAACGCACAGTTACAGGAGTTGAACAGGGTTCTGGGGAACAAAAAGACAAAAGGAAGTCCTTTTTGAAGTTGATTACTGATGTCATCAACATTGAAGAGGGTACTGTCTGGCTGAAGGCACTGTGCAGGGACGTGCGTCTAGATCAGGGGTGCACAACTGATTTTGATAGAGGAAAGCACCTTACATGATGGCTATAGTGGGCCAAGAAGTAAATGTGGGTGGGGTGGTAGGTGCGGTGCGGCGTGGCGTGGCAGTAGGCTTTTCAACCCCCCATTTTTATTAAACACATGGAAAAAGAATATGTTTTTGAGGTGTAATGATTTTTATTTGTATTTCAAACTTACATTTTGTACTACACATTTTCCATTGTTGTCATTTATTTCTATTTAGTTATTGTATATTGTCTATTTAATTAAATTATATATATTTAATTGACCATTGATTGTACATTCCGTTATTTTGGACTGTTATACTTTGCTGTTTGGGTTGCTCAAGAGGAGTATGGCCTTCTTTGAGTCAGGTTTCCTCAAAAAAGCAAAGGATGTACATCTCCTAACTGTGCCTGTTTTAGCTTAATTATTGGGATCACTCTTGGGGTGTGGCACTATGCCCCGTGGCCCCCAACCAAACACTATGCCCCATGGCCCCCACTCCTCAACCAAACACTATCACCCATGGCCCCACTCCCCAACCAAACACTATCCCCCATGACCCCCACCCTCCAACCAAACAATATGCCCCATGGCCCCTACCCCCAACCAAACACTATGCCCCATGGCCCCTACCCCCAACCAAACACTATGCCCCATGGCCCGCACCCCCATCCAAACACTATTCCCCATGGCCCCTACCCCCAACCACACACTATGTCCCATGACCCCACCCCTCAACCAAGCACTGTGCCCCATGACACCCACCCCTCAACCAAACACTATGCCCCATGGCTCCCACCACTCAACCAAACACTATGCTCCATGGCCCCTACCCCCAACCAAACACTATGCCCCATAGCCCCTACCTCCAACCGAACACTATGGCCCATGGCCCCCTCCCCTTGACCAAGCACTATGCCCCATGAAACCCCCCCTCAACCAAACACTATGCCCCATGGCTCCCACCCCTCCACAAACTCACAAGCATACACCAATACACCATGCACTCATACAAACCCGAGCGCCCCAATTCAGCATACAAACTCACAAGCATACAGCAATACACTATGCACCCATACAAACCTGAGCCCCAACCCCCAACTCAGCATACAAACTCACAAGCATACACCAATACACCATGCACCCATACAGACACGAACCCCCACCCCACATCTCAACATACACAGCACTTCACAAAAACACACTCAGGCAGACCTGACACACTCCCCCAGCCCCCATCTCAACATACACAGCACTTCACAAAAACAAACACTCAGGCAGACCTGACACACACCCCACCCCCGCATCTCAACATACACTGCACTTCACAAAAACACACACTCAGGCAGACCCGACACACACACCACCCCCGCATCTCAGCATACACTGCACTTCACAAAAACACACACTCAGGCAGACCTGACAATGTCCCCACCCTCACATTTCAACATACACTGCACTTTCACCCAAAAACATACACTCAGGCAGACCCGACACACCCCCCACCCCCGCAACTCAACATACACACAGATACATACAGGCAGGACAGATCCGACACACAAACAAGCAAACAGCGCACCTCCCCACCCCCCATACTTACCAGATGTGTTGGAAGGCAGGCTAGCTGGAACACTGGCGAGGACTCTGGCGTGGGCGTGGCAAGGCTGAAATGCCTTCCGGCATCAATCCTTACTGGCCACGCCAGCCGTAGTATTGGCCCTCCATTGGTGCAGCACACACGCACTACGTGACTCGCAGGAGCCACGTGGTGCGTGTGCCCTGAGCCAATGAGGGCCAGTGTTTTGTCCAGCTGGAAGAGTTAGAAAGACTTTCCTAATGGAGGGCGGCCGATGCAGCTTGCGGGCCGCCCTCCATTAGGAAAGTCTTTGTTCCTCGCGGGCCGGACAAAACTGCATTGCGGGCCGCTTTGTACACCCGTGGTCTAGATGAAGATATGTTTTACTTTCATTTTACAAATTAAAGAAATAAAAGCATTAGCACCCGTGTAGGGATCTACACGGGTGCTAATGGGAAAGGGGAGCGCTCGACACTAATGAAAGAGCTTGGAACGTAGGCTTTTATTTGTAAATACAGCCCCTGTTCAGAGCATTTTCATTGGCTACAGGCTCCTCTCAGGGTGCTAATGAAGGAACAACGCTGTACAGAATGGGCACAGAGGCAGAAGAGACATGGTTAGTAGGAGAACAGCGAGGTAGGAGGGGCAAAGAGATAGAACGTAAATAGAAGGAAGGGTGCTAAGAAGTGAAGGACAGGTGAGCGGCAAAGGGACAGAACGAGTCAGAAAGGGTGCAATGGGAACAGAGGTACCTCTCACTCGTCACTAGATCAACCCTATACCAAATAAATCACTGACCAGACCCAATATAAACATGTTATGATCCTACTACGCCGAGCCCAAGACTCTTTTTAAAAAAGTGCAGCAAATGACTCTCACTGGAAAAAGCCTTTGTAACATAGTGCACACCCCGTTGCAAGTCACTAACTCCTGTTTTTGGCCCACAGTGTAAAAAATGATGCCCAAATTCGGTGGTAATTTGGTTGAAACACCGCCAACATGTATTATCAGTGCCACCTCGTGTTTGTGCGGCTAAACTATAGGATTATAAGTAGTGGTAGGGTGGTGTCAGTCCCCATTTTAGAAGTCCATAGATCCCATGGGCTTTTTGGCGGGAGTTCAGCGAGCGGTAATTCTGCTGTGGTAATTCTTCCGTAAATCCTCCGCTTCAACGCCAAGCTCGGGTGGAGCTGGCGGTAACAGACAACTACCACTTTGTAAGTGCTCTGCCAAAACTCGAAAGCAGTCCCTTAATACTGCTAACAGAAATAACAAGGCGACAATGATACACTTGACTATTAAACGTCAGGGCTATTGGTTTCGTCCGTTGTTGGTTTGGTTCTGAGTTGATTAGTCTGCGCCGTACCCCACGGCACTCACATCCGCCCCATGGAGCAACGACATCACGAATAACAATTCCATTTCAGCCGGCTGACAGTTAAATAAAAAAATAATAAAATAAAAAAAGAATCCGCTCCCTGCAACAGCGGGGAATTATACAAACATTATATTTCAATAAAACGCCTTGGCTCCTCCGTGTATAAGCAATCAATGGGTTAAATTGGATCAGTAACGTATGTTCCGTGACCCCGGAATGCTTCGTCGGATGTACTCATTACCGATTGAGCAGGCGAGTGAGTGAAGAGCGGCTGGGATCGTGCGCGCGCCCTAACGTGGCCGAGGTATTTAAATTTTGATTTTTGTAATGGGTTTTGACATGTTTCATTTCCTCGGAGGGAGCACTCGAGACCTCGCAAAGTAAATGTTGCTAAAAAGTCATCAAGGCAGAATATTAAAATGCGATCAAATGAAAATTCCGCTAATGTAATCCGGCTAGGGCTCACAGGTGCCGGAGCGAACAGTGTGCGTGGAGGCTGGGGCGTGGTGTCAAAGGTCAGGATTCTGTTAGCTAAACACCATTTGTTCCTCTTCACTGACTGTTCCCCCCCCAAATAAATTATTTAAAGTCTTATTTCTTTTTTCTCCGGGGCCCTATCAGATTTTGCCATGATCTGAATTACCCACCCCCTGCCCCAGAGTACATCCTCACTCTGGATGATTTCTGAGATCAAAACGGTGTTCCCATTTCTTTTCCTGATCCATTACTGGTATATAGCGAGGTAGCGGCTCCTTAATAATTCTTTAACTAACAGTCCCGGGAGGATAGCTCAGTGGCAACGTGCTCGCCTTGGAAACAAGACGACACGAAGCAACGTAGGTTCGGTCCGCGCTTAGAAACCTCTGGGTATTAAGCGCGTTACAAATACGCAACTAAGAGACAAATTCCTGTAACAGCGCCTCGATGCCCACGGGCTGTGTGAGCGCTTTAAAAATGCAAATAAATAAAGTGAAGAGAGGCACATCGTTAAAAGTTTGGAATGTTGAGCAGTTTACTGTATTGTAACTTTCTAACACAAAACCTCTAGGCCCTGCTTTGAGTTTTGCGGTATGAAGAAAAAACACTTTTACTGAATTCCCTCATTACACGGCCTGCCGTAGCGGCCATGTAGTTATGGTTAAGTTGATATACCCATAGGAAGAGCACTTTCTGGGCGGCTTATAACGTTGCTCCCCTGGACGAATTCTCGCAGAAATTTGCAAAAAACAAGTATTTGGCCTCGTTCAATTGTTTCTGCGAAGTTTGGTGAGGTTTCGTGGAAGGGGGCAAAGTTATAGGGGGGGTCCCAAAATGTGTTGTTTATCCATAGACGCAATGGAAAAAAAGAATTGCTCACGCCTACAGCGCAAACCCGCTGGACGGATTTTCACCAAATTTGCAGGAGGAGCGGTGACTTGGTCCATAAAGACTGTTTTTGTGAATTTGGTGTAAATCCATCCAGTTGTTTTTTTTTTTTTTAAACGCCCAAAAAGTAGGTCAAAAAGAATTAGTGATATCTGGTTTCGATCTGCTGACTCACTTGCCTGTTTGGTCCATGGACAGGCCCCCGATTGGCCCAGCGGGCGGGGTGATGTCGGCGGATATCAGATTTGCCCGCTGATTGGATGGTGAAAAGCGTGAGGTGCATAAGATTAAATGGCCGCCATGTTGGATTCGGGGACAGCCACCATTGTCCACAAACACTGCAGTGATAACAAATTAAAAAACAGAACATCGCACTTGTCAAACTAATGAAAAAATCTTTGGGAAGGTGCAGGGTGATGACGATGGTAGAGGAAAAAAAAACAACAAAATATGTGTTTTTCAACTCCGACGTCCGCGAACAGGCAGTCCTCTGATGTTTGTGACATCTCTGCCTATTTCTGCATTACAGGGTTGGTGAAAAGCAGTTTTTGGATAACAAATAACTTTGGCACCACTGATTGGAACTGCATGAATGACATTTGTGATGTAATCTTTCATCTCCTGAGTCTTAGGCTTAGCAGTACACGGTGGAGGCGCGAGTTATGGTTGCTTAGCTTACCATAACTGGCAAATTTCTGGGGGTTTTGGTTTTACTTCTAAACATAACGTCCCTTTAACAAAGTTTTTCATTGAATTTCTTAGGTTTTTATTAGTGCAATGTTACTATAAAATCCCTTTAACAAAGTTTTTTCAGTGAATTAAGAGGTAGGCAGATATAATATACTACGGTAGGAAAACATCACCTCTTGGCGCTGAAGCAGTTGTTTTAAGTTGTGGGTGTGATCAGTGTGTACTTAAGGAACAGATACGGCGCCAAATTATTCCTGAAATGTTTGACAACAGGAATGAGACAAAGGGGCTTTGAGAATGTATTCCAGTTTAAATGAGTGGAGTTGAAAACATCTCTGCTGACCGGTTATGAGTACTTCCCTAGTAGGAAGCTCATTTTCGACTCTGTGTAATGGGAATCAGCAGAGCAAAAGCCTTGCCTATGGATTTTACGCTGCTAATTCCCGTCACGCCCCATTTTCATTCATTTGTGTGGCAGAGAGGGGGAGCGGAATGCAACTTGCGATTCTGCCGCCTCCATTCCCCCTTGCTCATAAAAAATACGCCAGCATTTTTGCGCCAGCATGCATTTTCATGCCGGCGCAAATGCTGGCAATTCGTATAGAGTCTGCTGGCTTTAATGCACCATCACAAAGCAGGCAGGCTCCATAGGGATCCATTGTAAATGCTGCCTGGCATGCTTAATTATTTGCACACGTGTCCTCCATATTTTGCCCTGTGCATTTGAACTCAGCAGTGCAAATAACAATAATTTGGCGGCAGGTACCACCCGCATGTTTTACACGTAATGGCTTCCCACTCCCAAATTACTCCCTGCAGCAAAATAGGCTCCTAGGCAGAAAAGTAGTATTTTCAGTATCAAATGAGGGTGTCCTCATCAATAGCTTGTTTTGCAGTAGTGTCCCTTCAATTTCAATGCAACGGTAGCCAGTGAAGGTATAGAGTGGAGTCAGTGACATCTTTAGGGAGGGGCCTGGGGTGACGTACCCTCCTCTGTCATAAGGCCTGGGTCCCTCACTAATTACCCGCAGACTGTAAGCAGCTGAAGACTTAGCGCCGGGCATTTGGAGAGTGCAGAAACTTTCAAATGCACCCTATCATGATAGTTCCTCCTGCCTTGTACACTTTGGGATTGAATCAAAGAGCATTTTCCTTTGGGAATGCGCCGTTATAAAACGCTTTTGTGAATCAGGCCCTTATTCTCGTAAGGTAAAATATGTGCATATTTCCATTAAATTGGGCTGCAGTATGACATTTCCACCACACCACTCTCTGCCAGAAGCCACCTAAATTTCATGTGTGTTTTGGCTGACTTTCAGTGGCTAATGTGCTGCTGACAATGGCAATGTGAGAACGTGAAATGGGACCTCTCTACACGAAACCAGTGGTGAGAACATGGGGAGAACACCAGGTTGTTTTGCATTTTAAATCCTTTTTCATGGGTTGCATTGTCTTCTAATGCTTTGCAATCACTCCCATGCCTTTTTCATTCGCACGGATGGCGGTAAGGGTTTACCGGTACCGGTAAGGGTACCAGTGCCGGTAAACCCTTATTGCCTTACTACGAGGTCCCTTTGTGCGTCCCTACCTTAACGGCTGGTTTTACCTGGGACGGGACCCGCAAAGGGAACTTGGGGGTAATTACAGTACCGCAATTTGCGGTACCGTAATTATTGCCTTGCCCATTCCCACTGAGCCCTATGGGGGCAAAAATGGGAATGGGGAAGTGCCATGGTGAATGGGGAATTACTGCCCCCACACACCTTGGGATAGGGCGGTAATTCCGCCATTCACCATGGCGGACTTGGTAAAATACCGGCGGCAACACCGCCTTCCGTGTAATGAGGTCCTATAAATGAGTTCAGCTTTGTCTGCATCCCTCACCGTCTGCCCATCGTGGTTAATAGCCGGTCACTAATATGCAGCAATTAGACAAAGAGCACACAATACACATGCCAACTAAGCCACCTACACATGGCAATTGAGCAACCCTCCCATTAGACATCAAACATCAAATAATACACCTCCACAACCAAGTTATATGTAAAAGAGCCTAGGATAAGTTGCTTAGACCCAAATTCCTCTAGCAGCTCAACACAGAAAACCTAGAAACTGACCTGTATGCAGAGCTCAGGGTACTTCTGGTCTGCACACATCAACACAACACAAAAGCTGCCTTGCATTTTGCCCTCTCTCCCTAGTAACCTCCTCCACCCCGGTCAGATCTGTGAGAGGACTTGGAGACTGTGCAAATGGCTGTGGAGTACAAAGTAAGTCTCAGCAACATAACATACCATAACATATTTCAAGGGTACAACCAGAGAGTAGGGGTTTTCTATATAAAACAGGGAGGCTGTCTTGATTTTTTCAAGTTTGTTTGACCTGTCATTTTGTGCATGCTAAAATACTCCAACTTGTGGTATTACTGGTCCCTGGGTTCTCCTATAACCACAACGTTGAGCTACATATGAACTTAGAAAGTGCACCTGGCACATGCCAGAAGGCATTAAACCTGCTGAGCTATTCACTTGCACTACAGTATGTTGATTAACTGTGCAGTTGAAATGAGCCATTGATTATAACTAGACACCACCTTTTGATGTCCCCTCCAGGTATTTCTCACTACAACATGTAACATTGATATTAATCCATTTATAAGAATTGTTCCTCCTACTTCTAAGTACTGTAATAATTAAGCTTTATAGACCTAGCCTGAGGGCCATAGTGGTCGTTATGGCCAGTGAAGACTGTAGATTTGTCACTGATGCTCATCTCCTAAGCATTATCTGTAAGACTTTCGCGATTGCAATACAGAAACAGTGACCATTAGGTACTGGATGATTTCCTCTAAATGTTGAATGAGAAGGGAGTCATTTACCTCGGTTTACTGGACCTCTCAGTGGCCATTTTCATCCTTCTTGGCAGGCTTTTGCCATTTAGTTTGTTTTTGGGGATGCCAGAACTTCCTGTGCTTCCCTACCATTTGGTGTTCTCCATGGGTATGTCTTGTCACCTCTGTTTTTTAATCTTCGCATTGAGAAGTTGTTAAATCTGGTCACAGGCAGTGGCATCTCTATAGAGAAGCAATCTGATGACACATAATCTTCCTGCAGGCATCATCCATTGGTAGTCTGGCTCAACTTTGGAGAAAATAAGACCTAAATAGCATGATATTTAAGCTCCTCCAAGCCGTAGTACATTTGTGTTGTTAATTATAATTGTTCTTTTATAACACACTTAAAACCAGAGATTGGTTTCTAAGCGCAGGATTGGGAATGAAACATGTATTATGCTGTGCTGTCTTGTTTCTAAAACAAATGTGTTGCCACTGAGATATCTCCTCTCACCAAAGAGTGGGACATGTAGGAACAGCTATGTGCTCAAGAATGTGTGACATGGACACAGGCCTCCCTAACACACAGAGCACCATTAATGAAGGGAGGTTTGATGCTTCCTTGGTAAGATGTGCACATTGATTTCATTGGCCGAGTCCACAAGTCATCACAGGGAAACAAGTACATGCTAAAAGGCACTTCTTTGTTGTCAACATGTTTGGAATGTATACATGCTCCTGGCTGCACTGAACAGACAGCAGCTTCATTGTTAGTGAAACACATATTTTCTAGGTTTGGTTTACCTCGGAGAATAGAATTAGACAGCGAGAGCCATTTTATCAGTGCATTAATGACCAAAGTGTGGCAGATACTGGAATTAAAACACTAGTTACATATTTCCTTCCAGCAATATTCTAGTGGTGCAGTAGAAATGTGCAACTGATCAATAATTGACATTATTAAAACGTTTGTGCTTGCATCAGTTTCTAGTTGGTATTTGCAACTCCCTTTGGTACTGATGGCCAGTAGGGTGACACCATCGAAATCTATAAGTCTTAGTCCAAATGAGATTATCAATGGTAGGAACATGGTACTTCCCCAACATATGTTGTGCAGTTCCAATGAGCAAGTCTTGGTAAATGCATCTATAATTCATGAGTATGTTAAAGAGTTGAAAAAGCATTTGCAGCATGCATTTGCTTCTAGACAGCAAAATCTGGAAAGAGCAGGGGAGGGTGACGAATCATACTATGTCAGGAAGTCATCTGTTAGGTAGAATGAAATAGATCTCCAGGTGTACAAGTTCAATGCCATGAAAGGAAAGAGTAAGCATCCCAAGTGTATTGCATCCTGGCATGGCACATAATAAATTGTGGTCAAGGTTTTGCCTGTAGTGTACATGATATTGACAAAGGAAGGAAATTTGACTCTGGAATGCTTTGTCCACATGAATCAAATAAAACAATTTCACCCAAAGCATGAAGTGCGAAGATTGGAACAAACTGAGGAAACCGGTAGGGAAAGAGAAATGTAATGGTCACGTCAGGAGTAAGGTGAGTAGCTCATGCAAAATGTAAAAGGATTCATCATAGCAGGTAAGTAGGTGTGTTTGGTGTGGTGTGCCTGAAGGAATGAACAAGAAGTAAGGATATAAATGTGAATAAAAGTGTATACACAAGAAAGAGAACATTTTAAGGTGCGCTCTAGGCAGTTGGAAGAAAGGAGAAATCCTAAACGAAAGATGTTGTTGCTTGGTACTGAACCTGTCTGTCTTTCTCTCTGTTTAGAAACACTTAATTTGTTTTCCTCCGAAAAAGGGGTCCCTGGAGCTGTATGTCCATGGAGGAGGACTAGAGATGGAGCAAGGCTGAGTCCCCTGGACCAAAAGAAGAAATTTCTGGCAGGTGGAAGCAGGTTGGTGTGTGAAAAGGGGATCCAGGTGACAGCACAGTGGTCCATGCGACGTGGGAAGAAGAATCCAATTGTTTTGGTTAAACATATGCTAATCATAGAGTGTTTATTAAACTGGACACTTGCCACACCAGCAAATGAGCACGTTAGTTTTTAGCTGGGGCCAGCATCAGGAATAGTAATGTAGGATGCCCCAGGATTCATATTAGGGAATACATGACTTTTATATCAGAATATATATATATACACAAATATAGATCCGGATAGAATTCTAGAAAAATAAGTTTCAATTTTACAAACCTGAAGCCTGCTCAACTGAGGCAATGGGTTCAGACTCACAGATAGGAGGCTCAAAGGATGGGAAAGGAAATCTTAATTCAGCTGGAAATTACATTAATATACACAGCAAATGTCAGGAAGAGAAGGGAATGCAGAATGGCAGGGTTTTTATAGCGACTATTGTCATAATAATAAGGGCCATTGTAGGGACAACAGTGTCAACAGCAAATGCAGTGTCAGTGAACACACTGGGGGACAAGACCTGAGAATTAAGTCATCATTTGCAAATAATTCAGCAAAGACTGGACAGGGTTAGTATAAAACAGAAGGAACTGGTTCAGTATGAGAATAAAATGAATGGTACTTTGAACGCTCAATCAATACTGTTAGATCATGGTATTAATATAATGGTTAAACAAGGTGGGGTATTAGAAGATATTCGAAATTATGTGAATCCAATGGAGATGATGCTCACTAAATATGTGCAGGAGGTTCAAGATGGGGTATACCAATTCATTCAGGGTCATATTCCATTGTATTTTGTTTCTTCTGATATCATCTGACAAATGATTGCGTGGGTTACACGAAGGGAGATTGAAATGATGCAGGAAAGAATTGCATTTCAAATGAGAAGTGTGATTCCCCCTATATATAGATGTAGAATCGATGGAGATTGTTTTTTTCTTGAGTATTCCATATATCACCCCAGAATTAATATATCCGGCTAAAATAGTGCATACTGTGGGTTTCTGGCAAAATGACAAATATGTAATAATCATGACTCCAGAAATGGTGGCCTTTCAGACATGGGAGACGCATTGGTACCTGGTTCCAAAGTTAGATACTCGCATAACGTTCAAAGAGCAAAACTACATGTGCCCGGAGAAACCATTCTTACCTGAAGTGAAAAATGTGTTATTTGGTTTGCAAGCAGATCAGAGTGTTACAGAGGAGTGTGCATTGTCTATAAGTAATCCAAAATCTGAAGAATCGGTGCAAGCCAAATTGATTAAACACACATGGCTGTTCAGCCTAACAAATGCTCAATAAAGAAATAAATAAAGTACTTGTGCAGTGAATTATACAGTCACACACCTCAATCATGGTTCATTAGTTATCCGGCCATTGTAATAAAATGTGTTTTTGTGACAGTACCTAAGGATACTGTGATAACGGTTGGTGATCTAAGATTGATTCATGTGGATTGTGATCTATGGGAAGGGGGCGTAGAAAACTTTGAGTTATTCCAAAGAAACGAATGACCTATGAAGCCCAATATAGAATATCTCCTGAAACATAAGGACACAATCAAATTGAATCTACAAAAGGATAATATCCCAGTGAGTGATCTGGGTCTGACGCACAAAGATGCATACACGTGGAGGAGGTTGCAATTCACAGAAGGGTATTTGATCGTTATAGGGGTGTCTCTGGTTGCCATCCTGATATGGTTATTGGCACTCACAATACAATTATACCTCTGCTTAACTGGGTTGGAAACAGTAAACAATGGGAAAAGACATCTGAATGGGGCACATGATTTCTAGTAAAAAAGTTTTTTCTGCAGAGTTCCCATGTTTGATCAGTGTCCTCAGGAAAAAGTGGGAATATGCAGGAAGGGCTATGTGCTAAAGAATATGTTTTGCACATGCTATGTGCTGTGTAGTGTAATACATGGATTACTAACATGGACTACTAACATAGATCACTAACACAGGGGTGACTGTAGCATTAGGAACTGAAGGGGGTGACTCTGAGGCATTAACAGCTAATATAGGGGTGGTTAGTGTGGGCTAGATTTTTAGACCACAGGCTCTGTGTGTACTAACAAAGCAGCGCGTGCACAAACAACACACTGGCTGATCATGGTCAGTTTCAAAATAATATAAAATTGACAGCTGGCACCAGTCCTTGCAAAGCTATCAAGGGCCTTGAGAATAAATGCCCATTGTTCAGATAAAGCAAGTCCAGGATGAAAGGATGAGATATTTAATTTATTTTCCAAGTGCTGGCAAAAGCAGCTTGCCAAAAACCAGGGGGCGTGGGTTGAACTAGAAAATGGGTGAGATAGTCAAAAGATGCAGGGATATTCTCGAAGGTTCTGTTCTGGCACGGGATGAAAAAGCAAGTGTCTTCATGGAGGGGTGGTGATTGATTTCACGGAGGCTGGAAAATGATAAAGGGAATATACGGGCATATAGCATGAGAAGCAGGTCCACCAAAAAGTCTTAAAAGGGAGCGAAAGGCAGAAAAATGTGAGTGTATTTTTCTTTTTCTTTTTCTGGGAGATGCTTTCCTGGGTCCTGCTGTCGAGCTTGCTGATTAAGGGCAGAGCTGCCGGGATCTGTTGGTGGTTTTTGACTGCTTGGGAGTTTAGCTAAACAGAGAACTGCAGGGTGATCTCGATGCTCTGCTGGGGTTTTTGCTGAGCCTCTGCGGGTGTCCTGGACTTGGTGGAATGAGGATGAGCGCTGCAAGCCTTCGTCTCTGGAGACTGGCATAGCTGCCAAAGGGAGTTCGGAAGGCCATGTCGAGCCAAGGACAGTGCTGGATCATTCTTAGCAGACAAAGGGATTGGCCTATTAAGTATAAACAGGGCAACACTCAATCAATTCATCAATTAGGATTCCTTCTGCTGGGTATTTTAATTGGCAAATTATCAGACTAGACATGGTTAGCAGAACTGTTTTAACCCTTTTGGTACCAAGGGTTAACAAAGTCACAGACTACCAAAGCGTTAGCTGGTGCGCTTCTTTCAGGTAGTCACAATACTACAATCTCAAAATACCACAATCTCACAATACCACAATCTCGCATTATCACAATCTCACAATACCACAATCTAATGATCACAATCCCATCCTAACTCAATTTTCTTTATGGGAAGGGGGTACATGGGAATTGAAGCTGTATCTATAATGCATTTGCTTTCGTAGCCAAAGTGCCAACTACGGGTCTCAATAGTAATCAGGGTTGGGGTCACAACGAAGGCTGAACTTGTTTCATGCCGTGTTACACTCATTATTAATGAAAGTCAGTTAGGGTTTCCCAGAACAAACAGGAAAATTCCATGTGTTTTTGAAATGTGCTGCATTTTTTACCATTGACAAATGGTGTTTTGACACCTATAACCAATGCCTATGGAAGCGTTTGTGGTTTTGCTAACAGATCTAAGAATCTTCTTATAAAGTGTAAAATCAGGAGCATGTGTGGTGGTTTGTTTTTGTGGGGCCTGGTCAATTTATGATTTCCAGTGTTACAAGTACATGGGGTGTGCCTGGTGCAGTACAATGCCTGCTGATGGCTAGCAAAGCCAGTGGTAAAATTGTGATGAAAAATATATCAAACAGATGCCTGCCAAGGTTTAGATGCCAATGTTAACTGAGCATGGGGAGATCCCCATACTTCCTCCTTTAAATCCCTGGATTTGTGCTGGGACCTTATTAATTTATGAAGTTGTACCTCAAGCAGATTGTCAAAATATGTAATCATCAGCTCCATTCTGTGTGTGCTACCAAACCCTACATCCCACCATTCGGCATCGATATCTTGGTACAGGCTTTTATTATCTCTCACATTCATTTAGGTAACTCATTCTTGCTAGGCCCCCCAGCCTACTTTCTTGCTACTTCAAATGTTTTTCTTCAAGCAACATATAGTATGTTAAGTGGTGACAGGAGTTATGAGCATGTTATGTTATGTTATTTAGCATTTATATAGCGTCTTATATACCATTGGTATGGTCTGAAGGCGCTGGTAGGTTGAACGCCCTTGGGAACCGAAGCTCAGATCGGTAGAGAGAGTAGTGAGAGTTAAAGGTGCGTGTGAGCACTGGCTATATGTGCAGCTGGTGCGGTATTTGTGTAATAGCTGCTTCTTAGTGGTAGGTGTGGTGGTTGAGAGATCAGGAGTATGTGTTCGTTCTGGAGGATTTATCCAGACCGAATGTGGCTGCATTATGCCTGAGGAGAACGCCTGGCTGGGGGGGGTGTAACCAGCAGTGTTTTACTTAGAGTGCTGAGGAGTATGCGGCAGATGTTAGTATGAGAACAGTCATACCGAATGGTGTCATAGTATCTCTGTGTTCTAGTTGAGTGGTGGTGTAGAGGGGAGAGTAAGCGTGGTGGTGTGATATGATGTGTTATATGCTCTTTCAAAACGTTCTCTGCATTCCAAACCATACTACATACGTCACGCCGTTCTATGCGCTCCAGTCCGTTCCATGCACTCCTATCCACTCCATGCATCCCCATCTGCTCCACACACTACGGTTCGCTCGACGCACTCATGCGCTCCAGTCCACTCTGCGCGCTCCAGTCTGCCCCGTGTGCTCCAGTCCACCCAGCGCGTTCTAGTCTGCCCCACGCATGCACACTTGTCTGCTCCACGCATGCACTCTTGTCTGACCCACGCGCTCCATTTCACTCATTCCATCCACTCTACACATTCAGTATCTCTGCGCAACTCGTCCACTCTAGTAACAGGTCAGTTCCACTCTGGGAACTCGTTCGCTCTAGGCACTCGTTCGCTCCAGGCACTCGGCCTCTTTATGCCCTCAAACACCTGTTTTGCTCACTCATCGGCTCTACGCACCCGCCCCCTCAATGCACTCGTCCCCTCAATGCTCTCGTCCCCTCAATGCTCTCGTCCCCTCAATGCACTCGTCCCCTCAATGCACTCGTCCCCTCAATGCACTCGTCCCCTCAATGCACTCGTCCCCTCAATGCACTCAGCCCCTCTACGCACTCAGCCCCTCTACGCACTAAGCCCCTCTATGCACTAAGCCCCTCTATGCACTAAGCCCCTCTATGCACTAAGCCCCTCTATGCACTAAGCCCCTCTATGCACTCAGCCCCTCTATGCACTCAGCCCCTCTATGCACTCAGCCCCTCTACGCACTCAGCCCCTCTACGCACTCATCCCTTTCTACGCACCCCTTTTTTCACAGGCGCTCTTTCGCTCATATGCGCCCGTCTGCTCTATATACTTGTCGGCCCTTCATACTAGTCTGTTCTATGCGGCCCTCCACTCGATACGTTCTTCTGCTCAGCTCATCCATCCCGCTCCGCTCATCCATCAGTTCCCCACACTCATCTGTTCTACGCACTGATCAGCTATGCATGCATTCTGCACTCATCCGTTCTACATGCTTATCCGTTCTGCGGACTCACCCGGTCTATGTAACTCCTCTGCTCTAGGCATTTATCCGCTTTATCCCCTCATATGCACCATACCTTCGTCTGCTCTACGCATTCATCCACCCTACGCGATTACGTGCTCTCCACACTTGCCCGCTCCCTGAACTCACCAGCTCCCTATGCGCATCCGCCCTCCGCACTCATCTGCCCTCCGCACTCAACCGCTCCCCGTATTCATCCGCTCCCCGCACACATCTGCTCCCGCACTCATACACTCTCTGCGCTCATCCGCTCCCTGCGCTCATCCGCTCCCTGCGCACATCCGGTCCCCACGCATTCAACAGCAATATGCACTCATCAGCCTTATAAAGTAATTTGCTAATACGCAGTAATCATGTTCCATCTATTCATCTGCTCTCTACACTCATCTGCTCTATAACTTCATCCGCTCTGTACACCCATCCGCTCTGTACACCCATCCGCTCTGTACACCCATCCGCTCTGTACACCCATCCACTCTGTACACCCATCCGCTCTGTACACCCTTCCGCTCTGTACACCCTTCCGCTCTGTGCACCCTTCCGCTCTGTGCACCCTTCTGCTCTGTGCACCCTTCCGCTCTGTGCACCCTTCCGCTCTGTACACCCATCCGCTCTGAACACCCATCGGTTCTGTACACGCATCCGCTCTGTACACTCATCTGCTCTGTACACCCATCCGCTCTGAACACCCATCGGCTCAATACACTCAGGCGCTCTATATAGTCAGGCGCTTTATATACTCAGGTGCTCTGTACACTCAGACGCTCTCTGCATTCAGCCGCTCTATACACTCAGGCGCTCTATGCATTTATCCCCTTTTCACACCCAAACGCTCAACCTGATCATCCATTCTATACACTCATCCACTTTACATATTCATTCAATTTATACACTCATTCAAATTATATAGTCATCTGTTCTTCCACTTGTGCGTTCTTCCATTCAACGCATTCATCTGGTCCACATGCTTCATCCACTCTAACTATTTCACCCACGCCATTCATTTCGTTCGCTCCTCTTGCATTATGTCCATTTCAGGAGTTTAAGTCTCTTTACTGTTTGCGTATGATTTATTCTTATTAGCCACATCATTGTTTTGATCTATTTTATTTGGTTAATTCTGATTGTCCTTTTAGTTTATATTAGGGGTTTACTGGCTGTCAATTTCTTTGCTTCAGGTAGTTTGTTGGATCAGTGTCATTGAGATGCTATTAGTCTGTTCGGGTTAGTTTGGTATGGGTTGATTTTAGGGGAAGAACCAGGTTTTCAGCAGTTTGCGGAAAGATGTTAAGTCCTCAGTTAGGCGGATGTGGGGTGGGCGTGAGTTCCATAGCATGGGGGCCAAGGCTGAGAATGATGATCCGCCTAACCTGACTGAGTTTGTCTTAGGTATGACAAGGAGGCCGGCTGAGCTTGATCTTAGGGTGCGTGGGGGGTGATAAGGTTTTAGCTTGTCTTGAAGATATTGAGGTCCGGTTTTATGCAGTGCTCGATGGGAGATGCATAAGGTTTTGAAGGTCACCCTTCGTGCTACAGAAAGCCTGTGCAGCATCTTAAGGGCTGGGGAGATGTGGTCTCTTGGGCCGAGCGCAAGTAGCATTTTGGCTGCTGTGTTTTGTGCCCTTTGGAGTTTATTCAGTTGGTGGGCCTGGATTCCGACTTGCGTAGTCCAGTCTTGATATAACAATTGATTGGACCGCCGAGAGTCTGTTGGGAAAGGAGAGATATGGAAAGATGCACCTAAGGGTTTTAAGGTGGTAGTGGCAGGACTTTGAGACGTTCTTGACTTGGCGCAAGAGTGTTAGGTCAGAGTCAAGGGTGCATCCAAGATTTTTCACTGAGTTGGATGGGGTCGTGAGTTGCCCATGGCGGGTGGCCAGGGTAGTGGGTGCGGAAGAAGATCGGAGTTGCCACAAACCATGATTTCCGTTTTGGAGGGGTTTAACAAGAGGTGGCTTTGGGTCATCCAGAGTTCTATGTCAAGGAGGCAGGAGGCCAGGTCAGGTCGGGAGATGGGTTTTGAGTTCAGGAGTTTTAGAATTAGTTGTGTGTCGTCGGCGTAGTTGTAACACAGGATGTTGTGTGAACAAATTATTAGTGGGAGGGTGATCAAGTAGAGATTGAACAGGAGGGCGGATAGGCATGCTCCTTGTGGGACTCCCGTATTGACCGGTCGGGCTTGGGAGTTATAGGTGGAGAGTATCGTTATTTGGTACCTGTCTTTGAGGAATGAAGCTATCCATTTAAGAGCGGTTCCACGAATTCCTAGGGAGTGGAGGGGGTCTAGGAGGATTGAGTGAATGATTGTGTCAAAGGCGGCAGATAGGTGGAGAAGGATTAGTGTGGCGCATCCCGCGGAGTCTGCTGTCATTTTAAGGTCATCCCAGATAGAGGTCAGGGTGGTTTCAGTTCCGTGACGGGCTCTGAAACCTGATTGTGCAGGTACTAGGAGATTGTTGGCTTCGACAAAGGCGTTTTGTTGGGAGTAGGCGGTTCGGCCAATGAGTTTGGCAAGGAACCTGGTGTTTGAGATGGGGCGGTCATTTTTGGGCTCGAGAGGGTCGAGGGAAGGTTTTTTGATCAGAGGTTTGACATGGACTGTTTTGAATGCATCGGGAAAGATACCAGAGGAAAGGGAGGCATTTATGATGGATCTTGCATATTCTCCTGCACAGGTGGAAGCGAAAATTTCTTTGAGGGTTGTTGCTGGGCAAGGGTCTAGCGGCGAGCCAGATGGTTTGCGGACCGATAGAAGTTTGAGAAATTGCTCTGGTGATATTGGACTAAAGGATTCGAACGTTGGTTGCGTAGTGGTTGCAGCTGGTTGGCAGGTCAGTATGGGGGGAGTATTGCCAGGTGGATGTAAGAGCATCAGTTTGGTGGCTAGAGTATTTGTTCTTTTGAGAGCTGTGGTGTAAAAGTGGAGGGAGAGTGAGTCACACAGTGATTGTGAGGGGGTCGGGACGGTCATGGTGCAAGCCGGTTTGGTGAATTTGGAGATGATTTTGTGGAGTTCTTTGCTCAGGTTTTTGCAGTTTAGGATACGGGAGTTGTAGTGGGCTTTTTTTGCTTTCCGGATTTCGGCCTTGTACTGATAAAGGTGTCCGGCCAAGATGGCCCGGCTCTGCTGGGTTTTGTCTTTCTGCCATTTGCGTTCTAGGTATTTATATAGTTGTTTAGTGTGTCATCTAAGTTAAAACAATGCCATAACTCCCCCTTTGATCCCGCATCCCCTTGAAACTCATCTGCTTCAAATACAAGGCCATACCTTTTAGAGACAATCATTTACCTCAACAGATCAAGCACAGTGATAGCACAGAATCAAACTAGAGTGTCAGTAGACCTGAATTCACGTAGAAAAAGAAATAATCTCTCATAGAGCAGGACATAATCAAACCAACATTAAGAAACACTCCATGGGTTTCATGTATCGTAGAAGTACCAAAAATAACATAAGCAGATATGTTCACATATTTGGACAAGCAAACATGGCAATAGGAAAGGAGAGTGTAGGAGTAGGGGCTCTGAATTGCATGGGGTTCTGAATGGTAGGGGCCTATCATTTGAGTGCACATGTAGCTGTAGTGTGAGTCTCAGACAGAAAAGCTGAAATGTGCAAGGCACATGGTTGTCAATGCATAAGGCACATGATGGAAAATGCACAGAGCACAGAGCAGATGCTTAAAATTGCATATTATTTCAAGATGGTATTTCAATTGACCAAGTTGCACTTAAACTAATACTAATATATTAACATACCATTCCAACTCCAGTAACATGTCACTAAATAACATTTAGTGCAAATTAGTCTATGTGGAAGTAACCTGGAAACGATTTTGGAAAATGCATGATGCTCTCTCTTTTTCAATGGAAAAGTAAACTTGCAGGAAGGGTTTGCGCTGGGTGATGAAAATGTGAAATTCCTTCTTCTAAAAAGGCCATTATATGAACAGGAAATTCAAGAAGAGCTGTATCTTCTTGCTCTCTAACAATGTAATAATGTGGTTTCAGTGTGATGATCTGGTCAAGGGGAAGGATTTCCCTTGAGTGGCAGGAAGAGGTAATAAAAAGGGTGTGAGTGGGTGTAGCTGGGTCAGACATCTTAGAGTGCTGGGAGAGATATCTTCAAGCTGAGACAGAGGTGAGAGGGACCCTGCAAACTGGCGGAATCCAGAACCGGGCCTTTTTATGTGCAGTGAGTCCTTGATCTAAGCAACACTAAGTCGGGCTAAAACTGCGCTGGCTACATGGCCACCCTTTGTGACCTTGGGCCCAGGCCCCGCCATTTGCACACCTGCACTGCCACCCTGGAAACCCTGCACCTGGGGACTGTATTCTGTATCCCTTCAGTCCCCCACCAGCACTTATATCTTCTCTTACCATGCACTTGCCACCATCATGCCGTTTATTTATCTTATTTATTCTACTATCCCATGTACTGCACTTTCCCCTCTCCCATGTACTGCACTTTCCCCTCTCCCTTCCCCCTCGCACGTCTTCCTTTTCCCCTTCACATGCACATGCGCAATCTGAATGACACTTGGCCTAGTAAGATTGTTGTCTGTCTTCCCTCTGTTCCCCCTCCCTTGCCTCATCGCGCCTCGAAACACTTGTGTATAGGCACGTTATAATTGCCTTATCATATCATATCATATATCATATCATGAATAGGACAGGCGAGGAGGCTGAGGGAGATTCTCATGCCAAGCTGAGACAGAAATATCGCCAAATATGCAGTAATTGAGGAGCGTGTTATTACATGCAAATTACTTACAGGTTGTGTGATAGAAACATGGTTGTTTTTTAAAGTAATTCACAATCTATGTTTTACTGGGATTCCCATTTATGAAGTGAGCCTTTGTTAAATGACAGGCTCTGCTAAAGATTGTGAGAAAAGCATTCAAGGTTTCCTCGTCAGACTGTGCACTGGCCAGCCAGCAACAAATGGGTAAGTGAAGCTTATTATCAGAAAAGCTATACATGTATAAGCCATTGTAAAATGGTACAGCATAATGCAACTGTTTGGACGTTCTGAACGTTTACATTTTATAAAGCCACAAAAGAGAAAAACAAATTGTGTCTGAATTGTTGTTAGCACATAGACCGAGGTCCAACAGGTGGTAAGCCTATTTTACCACAGGCGGCAATTCACATCACCACATGTGGTAAAACATATGATACACTGGTTTTCTGTGAATTGAGTTTTTATAAGTGCCATGCGTGTGTTTGTACAATTATTTGGTTGTGAAATGATCAATATATTTTGAAACTCAGCCAAAAGAGCATATTTGTGGGATTGTACATAAGATTCCACGAGGAAGCACAAACAGTTCACCCCAGTGTACTAAGTTCAGTATCCTGTTAGGTGAGTGACATTGGTCAGAACAGTTATTAGGCAACATTTCGAAGTCAGTCTCACCACTGTAAAAATACTCCAACCATTTACTACAATATACTATCGCTAGAAGCTACCACTTATTACCACCATAATAAAAATCCCACAAAGTGATAGGCATAACCCCAAAATATATCTGACAAGAGACACCTCAGCCTCACATAAAATATACAACCAGCTACCTCAATTGAGCACAACTATGTAAAGCTGGACTTGAACAAAGTGCATCATCAAGTGGAGCTTGGGGGTGCCAGAGCAATTGCCAGAGGCTTAAGATTATTTCTAAACCTTCCAGCCATCGCCTCTTTGTTTTGTTTTGACACCCGAGTGGGACAGGTATGCCCAGACATGGGTCCAATGCCTGCTGGGCCTAGAGATCCAAGCACTCCTCACTGATGACACCCAATGAGGCTGAAACATGCCTGGGGATGTTTGTGGTCTCGTACAGAAGGGATGTGACCTAGCAGTTAAGGCTGGACTGCCCCTTTGCGGGTGGGAGCAAACCTGATTTGCATATGATCTTTCCCCTTTCTGTAATGGCTTAGCAGGCAAAGTATGGTGGTCTGGAGTGTTGCCCAGGTTTAAGATTAATTCTAAACCTACCAGCCATCATCTCTTTGTTTGCCCATACAATCAAGACACATACAATGTTTAACTCCCCTGGGACTAAATCATTATTAAAAACTCCACTGAGATAATTAAAATACGGAAAGTGATCAGGCACGTTCCAAACTGCTTCTTCTATAGCGACAACATCTTGGCATTTGGGAAAACTGAAAAAGAACACAACTGTGGACTTGAGAATTTGACAATGTCAAAGCATTCATTTGAAAAGGTGAACTAACATGCAACCAACATGTATGCAGCACTTTGTAAATGTAAATAATTAGAATCAAGAGATATTTTGATGGAGCCTTTCAGAGAAAACACCTGGGTCAATGGAATTCTAATTTTCAAAACAGAAAGCAAAACAATGCAATGATTAGAAGATATTAATTAATGGTCACAACCTTTCCTTCTCCTAGGATAATTATTCAATATCATTCTGATGATTATATAACAGCAATTATAAATGGTTTAAAATCAATCAATAAAACATAGTGTACTATTATGTGTAGACATACATTTTATTAAAGAATGTGGGAGTCCGGAAATAGAAAGGGAAAACCAAGAGTGGATGATTAGAAAGATATTTAATGAGTAAAGTCCTACTGTAGGAGACTTAGGAACCGGTTTACAAACATGATTTCAATGGGACTTTCCCATGTCAAATTATTGTTGTAAATGAGGGCCTTAGGCATCAATGCATCATTTCAGAAATTCCTTCCTGGTGCTTATACATGCTTCTTGCCGTCCTCTTAACTTATACGGATGTCACTACATTGATACCAAGATAGTAATGGGAATGGGAATGGTAATGTTTATTTATAAAGCACTGATAGACAGGGCAAGTGTTTCAAAGCGCTGAAGGAGGGTGGAGACATGGGGAAAAACAACAGTCGCTCAGAGCCCTTGAAATTCGGTGACAATAATAGTCTGCAAAGGCCGAGTAAATGCATATAATACATTTAACAGTTGAGACACAGCAAATAGGCCTGATGACGATTCTGCAGTTTTACCAAGTGCAATAAAGGGGTGAAGACAAGGGAGAACAGATAGATGATCCTCAGGCATGGTGCATTCGGATCGTGCATGTGCACAGACGGTCATAGGGAGGGGGAGGTCCAAGTGCACTCAGTGGGTGGAGACTGGGCTAAGTGCAGATGAGAGCCACTCTCTTGGGTTATTTCTCAAGTGCAATGAGGGTGGCCACTGTGCAGGTCCTTGAGGCAAGTGCAAGAGAGGACTGGTGGGGTTCCCGGGACCTGTGAGCCTCTGAGGTACACTAGGCAGCCAGTCAGAAAGCTGTGAGGAGAAGGAGGAGATGGAAAGAGCAGAGAGCTAGGTTAGCATAGTAGAGGGAGAAGAGAAGAGGAAGGTCTTGAGGAGTTTCTGGAACTTAAGAAGATCAGGCTCAAGACGGAGGCCGGCAGGGAGCCTATTCCAGAGGGAGGCACCTGCTGAGTATAATGATCTCCCTCCAAATCTCCGCTTGGGGAACCGGCTCACTCGCAGAAGGTTGGAGGTAGATGAGCAGAGGGCTAGTGAGGGACAGTATTTAGGTAGGCTACTTGACCCTTGCATTTTCTTACAAACAGGCTAAGAATATCAGAGAACACCTGGTACACTCTCTATTCCAACCAACTAGAAATGGCACTCGTACTTTACGACCCCTACAAGGCTACTACCCCTGTGTCGCTTGTCAGTTCACAAAAAAGATGAGTATTTTCCAAATTGGAAGACGAAAATGGACACTCAGGGATCATACTAACTGCAAGAGCCAGAACGTAATCTACTGCATTGAATGTCCCTGTGGTCTCCGCTACATCGGCCAAATCACACGAGCAGTCAACATCAGAAATTTCCGAACATAGGTCGAAAATCAGATGTAAAAACTTAACAGCGCCCCTCGTGGAACATTTTATAACAGATAATCATACCCCGAACAACATCCTTTGGTGGGTAGTTGAGAAAATTAAGGGAGGCCCTGACATTCAACACAGCCTCCTCAGAAAAGAATCAAGATGGATACACAGGCTTGTCACCATGGCCTGAATGAGATATTCCAACCCGTACTATAAACCATGACCTCATACACAGTTACCATCTCTGAGCATTTACTCAACACCCATGACATAGGCCCTGCGTTGAGTGCAGCTTCAAAGCTTTAGCTACACCTACTGACACACTCCTGATCCTATACCACCCGGGCACACCTACCAATCAGGATCCAGAGCATTATTTATTATCACAGCCTGACTATGTGATCGGCCTGGCTAGCCTCCACCTAACCTGGTTCTAATGCATTACCATGATTTCCCTTTGCACTCTGTTTCTCATCTGTACCCAACGGGCTCCTCAGCCACAGAATCTACCATCCACTAGATGGCCGTAGCTATAAGCACCCGATAATCCTTTGCGCCTTATACAAACAAGCTGCACTCACCCGCAGACTGACTGGCACTCATACATAGTGAATAAATATCAAGATTGCCTGCACAGCGAGATATGCAGGCTAATGCATTTTCACTTATAAATACTCACATTGTCATTAATGTATGTACACCATGGCAACCAGCACTGGCGGTCTCTGCCACTGCTGTGGTCTGCCATGGCACTGATGCATTCCATGCTCTGCTCCCCACTCAATCTGAGCTCATTTGGATGAGCATGCGCGATAACCATTAGCATGCGCGACCTCCATGACAACGGTAGTAAACAAAAGAATACGACCACTGCGCACGCGTCATTTCCATAGCAACGGGCTAACTACCCTGAGGACACCACGCGCATATACCTTCTGCCTTGGCTGCAAGGGCCAAACAGCACGCTTCCTTCTTTCCCCTGCATGATTTCTGCTGACTCATGGGGCTGCAGCGCCAACACACACACACTGAAAACGAGGAGCAAGTGGTAAGCTCTAGCGTCTATTGCCGCTAGCGCATATTTGACACTTCTCCTCATTATGGCCGCACGGACATGACAGCGTGCGCTCGCGGGCGGCATCCCCCCTCCCTTTCCTCTGCATGGCTCAAGCTGCTGCCCATTTTTTCAGTACAATACATACACCAAAAATATTGAGCAAGAGGAAAGCCTTGGCGCCTTTTTGAAACAATACTAAACGCCACGACTACCTCTGCTTTTCCTGCTGCAACCATGCACTGTATCATTCTGTTTGCTCATTGTGAGCTTAGTGTCTGCATGTTCCCTTTTTAACACTCCGTTGCTTTTTCAAACTAAACTCATTAAGCACACTTTAAAATCCTATGATACAGATTTCTTTACCCCCTTCTTCCCGTACTTTTTCAAACAACCACTGTAGCACATATAGCTATTTAGCTGCGGGTCAGTAAAAACAAACTGATCTAAATGAGGTTCCCGTACCTTGTTTTTGCCCCCCCTTCAGGAGTCAACTTCAAGGACCTAAATCAACATCGGCTAACAGCCATTACCTGATGCCCATGGCCTGGAGCACATAAAAATGATGACACTGCATCCAGATCCATACAGGTACTAGATACCTTGCTAATTGTGCTCTTCTAATTATGTGCCCATGGTTGAACTGTTTTGCACAAAGTTACTCTTACCTTTGCACAATACCACATGAGATACTGGCACTCATCTCATGTAGCCTTATTCTCTTGAATCTTCATAGAAACACCTTGATGTGAACCTGACTGTGAAACTTCAATTTTTTCTGTTATACATGACTGGTCCTGTTGTCTGGTACCATTCCTGTGTGGGGTGAATCCGAGCACTTGGGATCTGAAGCTCAGGCAGGTAAGCTTCCTGATCGGCGCTGAGAGAATAGATCCACACAAGTAGGTCCCAGAACTATGGGCACGCGCAGCACAATTCCACTCACTAGATACCTATGTACTCCCTACAGGGTCCCCGATTAGGAGCCCTGATGAAGGCGGACTTACTACAGTACATCACCACCGAAACGTGAAGAACACAGGGGACGGACACTTGAACACCTGTATCCCTGTTCTTTGATTCTTTTGTCCAACTAACAACTGTCATGTTGGCAAGGATAAGATATCTTGTATTTAATGACCCTGCAGTATTTATTGCTTTTTGAAAATAATTTTGCTATATTAGGGATAACTAAAGTACCCATCATGGGATCAATGATGCAATGGACTTATTGAACTTTTTTCATGCATTTGAGTCCCTTCCTAAGAATACTGCTTTAATAGTAACATAACAAAAACAAAAGAGCAATACTTGTTAGTTAAATGTGGTTTCCCAAAAATTCTTTTGTATTTTTGAATATCATTGTAAATTGCACTCAACCGTACGCACTATGTTGATTTCTTGTAATGCTAACTCTTGAAAATATATGATTGCACTATTTTCTCAATTATTTGTTGATCTTTAGTTTTCCTGTTTAGACATTTACTCCTTATTTAATTTTTAGTAACAACAAAATAAATATATGTTTTAGAAGCACCTAGTACATTCATTAAGTGGGTGGTAATCTGCACACCGTGGCTGATTCATCCATAGGATTTCAATAATAAAGAAACCTAATCTATTTGCAAACACACTTGTGGACAGCTCTCGACTAAAGTATCTCTCCACCCTACATTTCTGTGGCTCCAAACAGAATCAGTAAGGGTACACTCTTTTGTTTAGATGTTCTACTTGACCCTTGCAGCCAAGGGGAGCCAGTGAAGGGATTTCAGCGCCGGAGAGATGTGGTCCCTGGGCTTGAGGGCAAGGATTAGTCTCCCGGTTCTGTTCTGCATGAGTTGCAGAGGGCACAGGGCAGAAGAAGGGAGATTGAGGAAGAGGCTGTTACAGTAGTCCAGCTTGGGGAGAACCAGGGCTCTGGAGACAGTGAGCCGCTGGGGGAATGTAGTAATGCAATGTAGTTAGATGGTTATATTTGTCCTGTCATTAATGATATGATGATCTGGGGTCCCTGTGAATTGCCTTTGATGGTTATTTTTGGATAAGTGATACTTTTACGCAGCTAATGTTATTGACACATTTCACACAGATCAAAATGCAATGAAACATTAATTTCACTTCACAGGAAGATGTCCTATGAGTAGCATTTGCATAATCCATTTCACTCATTATTCACCTTGCTTACCTCCAGTGACTAAATATGTAAAGATTCTCTCATATGTCATTGCTTGCCAACAACCCTAATCTGTACGTGATGGTGTTGTTTCACATCCCTTGTTTTCTTTCACCAGTTTAGTGATGCTTTTCCTATGCTGGTTAATTTCTGGACTGATTATGTAATACAAGGACAACTCCCACCCTCCTCGAACTGCAGTATATTAAAAATGCTGCATATAGTGATAAATACCACAGGTCTAGAGTTGTCAATGCCTCCAGATTCTGTGAGGGATTACCCCATAATTCTACCTCCCCCAAACCAGTGTGGATAGAATTACAGTGTGTCAAAGACATTGTTATCTCACAAGTCAACGTATGCAGAAGGGCAGAGGTCTGCGACCTTCAGTGGTGCAGATGTTCTGTATTACGACTCCCAGGATCCTGTAATATTGATTATACTGGATAGGGCTGGTGGGGGTTGTAGTCCAAAACATCTTGAGAGCCAAAAGTTGCTGGCTCCTGCACTAGGGCGTAATCTTACCTGCCATCAAAGAGGGGGAATAAAGGTCGTCACTGCTCATATTCTCACTCCCTTTTTCGAATAGTGAGGCACATGCACAAAATTATCAGTACTGACACATTCTCCTCTGCACAGCAGCATTGGGAGCTATCAATGCCCCACATGCAATTCCATCCGGTTCACAGCAAAGCTGATTCATTTTTTAGAATGTATTTATTCACCTGGACATATGTTGAGGAGAAACACAGCACGTGCTGATATATATAGTGTGGATGGTAATATAAGAGGACCTCATGCCTGGCACTAAACAATTGCCACTATCTACATCGGATGCCGCATGTGATAAAGTGAATTCTAGCATATATGTTAGTCTTGATTATTGTTAGTATATAGATTGAAAATTGACCTAGGTTGAGTAGTCGTTTACATGCCATTTGTTAAATCACCTTAGAAACTGCTGGCAGCCAGTTTGCCCTCACAACAAAACTTAAGTTTTTTTTGTTACATTCAAAGCCCACATACAGTTTCATAAAGTATAGTCAAATGATACACAACTTTGCATTTAACCTCTGGGCTCTATTTGAATTAGTCTGAGGGTCAAAGCCACGTTCCCTCATCGCATACTCAAAGCTATAGAAGATCGTAATGAGTTGGAAACAATGTTCGTATACGTGAACTCATTTAGAGACATCAGCATTTGTACTCTGCAATATTGAAACCACAGTATATGGAGTCATTTTAAAGAAGTGAAGAACTATGTACACTAGATGCATTATTTAGAATCACAACATTGTCATTATTCTGCTGCTAATCTTGGACAACATTTTCATCAAAGACCACGCTGGCTACGGGTTGGGGTTGTAATATCCTGCAATCTTAGAGTTTACAAAATCGAATTTTAGAATCAGTGGATGTTGTCTCTGTTCACAAGAAAATGGATGATTCTCAATTCCTTCAGACATTTCAAAGAGCACATTTTGAACAGGGTTGTACCAATGGTACTGAAATTAAAGAATATTTACAACTACTACCAGTAGCACAAACCACTGTTCACTTTGGTTTATCAGGTGAGTTCCGCCCGAGTGCACAATGGCCCAGCTTGTTTTTACAGGCCTTTTCCTATTTCCAAGTCCTTTCCTTCACTCAAATCCAATATAGTCCTTATAATTTGGCAACTCTGCCCTAGTCCTATTATTTTGGCCTGTCACCCTCCTTCACCCTAGACATTCTCCTTAATCCTAGTCATCCTGATTTGCTAAATCATCTTATTTCAACATTTGTGAAATTGTAACAATTGTAACAATATTAACATGGCGTTAACCCTGTTCCATGCAGAGCCCCTCTTCCCTTTCCATGGCGGCCTGCAGAAGCAGAGAGGAAGGAGCGCGCAGCAGGGAGTGCCGCCGCCACAGTCATACGGTAAGTTAGGGGTTGAGGGGAGAAGATCAAAACATAACTGGCCGCAGGGTGGGGGAAAGCTGCCTGTGGGGGAGCTGGCCGTCAGGTGTGATGTAATGCAGGCTTCCACTTGCGGTTCTAGCCCGAGTTCCTAGCCACCTGATTGGCTAGCTCCCCTGCCATGGTGCTAATAGTAATAATTGCGAAATTTTTAAATTTACGATATCACATTGACTTTAAAGTGGCTTTAACATCAGAATGTACCTAACTAATATAAAATGAATGCCCACTGGCAAATACATGTTTTTAATTGCTTACCAGACCAACAAAAATATTGCTGTATTTCTCTCATGCAATGGAAACTGATCTGAATACATTGCACATATATCATTCTGTGGTAATGCCCCTGGTGGAGAAAAGTAAAAGCACAACCAAGTTTCTTCTTATGGGTTGTCTACAATTCCCATTTAGAGAATTGGGACAAACCCAAAATGATAGTTGCATCCTGAAACTAGATAGTTCGGCACAAGATTAATAAGGAGGACTATGGCCAAGAGCAGGGCTGGTTCAGGGTCAGACTGAGAGGGCAAGGGTTGTATAGTCTGCCACCCCCCCCAAAGCATATCTAAAAGTCTGTCACATGGTTGATACTTAGGAACACTTAACAAAAGCAGACACACAGGTGAAGGGCTTGGGTCACCGTTCCACTCACTTGAGTGCTGAGTGCATATTTCCAGTGGTGACTCATATGGGCCTGCTATTTCCAATGTAGTTGTTACATATCGTTGTGCATTACTGCTTGAGTGAGGAACATAGCTGTTCCATACATGGAGAGAGCAGGATAAGTTGTATCCAAACAAATCTCGTGTTTTCTCCCCACTCTTTGGTCACTGACTAAAATTGTCTTGCGTGTGTTTGTGTGTGTGTGAGAGTGAGGCAATCAGGCACTGAGAGTGTGTTTGTGTGTGTGTGAGAGTGATGCAATCAGGCACTGAGATTCCTTCCTCCTCTTGATGTCACAAACACCATGGTTTATCCTATTTCACTTTTCTATCTGTCCCCCAACAACAATCTGTTTTAATCTTCTACCTCTCCACCAAATATTCTAGCAATTTCCTGACACAGCCTATAAAACTGATCACACAGTTGAACAGTTCATGCCCCATTTGTTCCATTTTAGCCAAAACTAGCTCACATCTTTTCTTACATAAAACCTGACTGAAGATTATGAAAACTTGATTCAAACAAATTAGCCAATGTCTCGGTCGGATAGCTCAGGGGCAACGCGCTCGCCTTGGAAGCAAGACGACGCGGAGCAAGACTGGTTCTGTCCGCGCTTAGAAACCTCTGGGTATTAACTGTGTTATAAATAACCAATTATAATTATATCAGTTGACTCAAGATTTGACTAAATAATTTACCTTGACATACTATTTAATTTACTTTGCTTCCAATGTCCTCCTCACTCACTCAGTGTGCTGTCCCTGACAAACTGTAACAGCCCTCGGGAGGGTGTTTTTCACTCAATGGTGCCCAAGCCTGACGGTGCTGCTGCATCTGGCGTGCATCTCCTCCACCCACTACGGTCCGCAGATTGTTCAGAGCACCAGACAGGAGAGGAACCAATGATAAACGAGTGTGACTATAGCATTGATTTTCAAAAGACATCTGTATCAGTGGCACAGCCCTGTGCCTCCCAAGGCAGCTTTCAGAAAAAAAAAACAGTGCAGGTTCTTCCAAAAATGTTACTAATTCTAATATTTTCACTGTAGATGGCAAGAGTTTCTACATTTAAAAATATTATCATTTGGTTAAGGCATCTTTATTTTAAATGCTAATTATGGAGGTGGGACAGATGGTTTGTACAAATATAGGCCTTAGAGTTGGAGTTAAAGAGTTTATTTTGCCCACCGGCTTTAGAAAGGTTAGACAGAAAGTGTCAGCCACCAAACACAATTGGTGCATGCTTCACTCTTCAGAGGAAATTGAGTGATTAACTTCCGATCCTTTCACATAGAAAAATCACAGATGGGAATAGAGGGCAGGCATACTTTGTAAACTTCTATCAGTAATTAAATGGTGCAATTATCAATTCATGGTCTGCTTGTACTTAATTTTGAATGACTTTTGAGTCCTCTCACAAAATGGCGAGTAGTTTAAAGTGGACAGATCCTACTGCTTGCAGGTCGAGACTGCTTTTAGACTCAACAGAGTGTGGGAGCCTGTCTACTGAGAATGAACATGGATCAAATACCCTCTTCTATGGAGTTTCTTACATTCATGAAGGTCTACGTTTTAGGAAGTCTGGGGTTGCTGATGGCACTCTTGTTCAGAGGAGATTTGCCTAGCTTTTCAGTGCTGGACTGCCCTTGTGGGCGGGACAAAGAGTAATATCCAAGTGGATATTTCTCCTCTGTGGAGGGTGCAGTGAGCGAAAATGTGGTTGTTGACCCTCCTGAGTGGTAGAAACTCCATAGAACAGGGTATTTCACCTATGTTCACTCTCTGTAGAGGGGCTCGCACACTGCTTTGTAACCCTGTAAAACTTGGGGTTTCACCCTAAGTAGCCTAGGGTAATCCAGACGTGGACCCCTTGCTCACGGTGTCTTAGAGAGGCTCAGCTTCACCTCACTGATGAGGCCCGACTAGGCTGAAACACGTGTCTGGGGTTGCTGATGGGACTCTTGTTCAGAGGAGAATTGCCCAGCGTTTCGGTGTTGGACTGTCCTTGTGGGTGGGACAAAGACTGATATGCAAATGGAATGTTCTCCTCTGTCAAGGGTGCTGTGAGCTAAAACGTGGTTGTAGACCCTCCTGAGAGGAAGAAATTCCATAGAACAGGGTATTTGACCCATGTTCGTTATCAGTAGAAGGGATCCTACCCTCCTTTGTTGCTTTTAGGTTCAGTGTTACTCCTGTGACCGCTCCCCTTGGTTGGTGCATACATACATACATACCTACATACATATTAATACTATCCATGAGATTAAAACTGAGATCTGCAGACCCTACCAATAGACATGTAAGAAATCTGCTGCAGTGGCTGCATGCCTGCACTGTGACAATCGCGTTCCCCTCTACAGGGGTGCATGCATGCGGGACTCTTAACAATACTTATTTCATGAAATCAACTTCAGACCCGGGGAAGCATTCATTGTACTACTAAAATTCAAATATCTGTCTGTCACATCACAAATGTGAATGCAATGCCAGTAAACGGAAGACGGAAACAATGAATGTACAAAAAAGCTGAGAATTTAAAAGTGTTTTTCACACTAGCAGATGAGCCGTCCACTACTAAGACAGACTGTAGTCAGCGTCCTTTCCACTGCTTCCATGTTAATTGTCAGCCTTATGCTCACAGCATCAGCATTTAATTTGTAACAATCAGCCTCATTACAAGCTTGCTGGTCCGGTAACACCGGTACCGGTAAGCTTGCCGGTACCGTTGGTACCGAACTGGCAAACTACGAGTTCTGCAAGCGGGTGCCTTTCCGGCCACCAGGACTGACCTGTCAGATGGACCGGCACCCACGAGCAGACCTGCACGGTAGCACCGGTACCGTTATTAATGGTGCCGCTGCTACCGGCCTCACCATTCCCATTGAGTCCTACTGGAATGGGGAGTTATTTTTACCGGCACCCGGTGAAGGGGAATTACTAGGTCCGGCAGGGCTGGAATGCCCCAGTACATCCCCATTGCCGGGTGCCTGTATAAAAATGACACCGGCAGCAGCCGTGCCAGTATTTACCGGCATGTCTACCGCCAACCTTATAATGACCCCAATGTTCTTTGATGACATCTTGTGCGGATGGAGGTATTTGTTAATTTCTAACATAATTTCCTTTTTATATTAAAAATGTATATAGAGTAGTCACCTTTCCACTTTTGATCTCTCTTCCCACAGCGACATCTGCTGCCACAAAACAGCTGACACAAATTGGTGTTTTTTCCTGGTTTGTTTTCCGCATTACATTTATTTCTCAGTTAATATATTTTCCTTGTTCATTGTCCACCGGCTTCATGTGTCCCCTCCTGAAGTCCCATTGCCGGCTATAGTGCTAGAATTGCTACACCTCAAGTGCTAGAAACTTCCAGCAACGCGTCTGCTCTTGGGCATCGCCATTTTGGGAATAAAAATATCGAAACATGGCAGAATGTACATAAAGACATCTCTATATAGTCAAAGTAGGAATTCTAGATGGGATTGGCACCAACATGCACACATAGAACCTGATTTACAAAAGCATTTTACAAGGGTGCAATCCCATTGAAAAACACTTTGTAAATCAGGCACATAGACTGGACGGTCAATGAAACCACCAACCTCTGGGCACCTGACTGTGCTTGTTAATCCACAAAATAGTAAAGTCCATTATTTTTTCCAAAGTGTCCAAACATGATATAAATGATCTTTAATTAAATCAATTGGAGGTGCTTATTTCCAACTCCAGGCCTCGAGGTCCAGATCCATGTTGGGTTTTCAGGATGCCCCTCATTAATATTTATGAGATCAATTTGCATGCAATGATTCTAAACGTAAAACACCTATAGAGGGGCCCCTTGTGGGCAAGCGTGGCTGGGGTCAAAGTACAGTTACAAAAAAGTATGGTCCACGCTGCAGATGACGCAATTTATTGAAATGAATCGCGTTGCTTGCAGCGTGGACCATACCTATTTATAACTATGCTTCTAAATGCATGCACAGTTTTCCTTCTGAATATTAACACGGGACATCCTGAAAACCCATCAGGATCCTGGCCCTGGAGGCCTGGAGTTGGACAACCGGCGAGAATACTTGCTAGATTTTGCCTATCGTGATGGATAGAGGCACAGGGAGGATCCAGACTACATGTTCAACACAGGTCAAACCACTGAAAATCTGACACTTTTCTGCTGCTTGACTACAGGAAAGAAGCACTGACTCAAATTGTATATGTGTAATTTCCAAATGCGTAAAATGTGTACAATTCACAAAAGTAAACAGAAGTTGAAAATAATAACACAGATACATTATCAATGGTCTGTGTGGGGAACATACAGCAGCTCCTCATATGGGCAGCAAATTTGAATGCATTAAACTTCCATTTGGTATGATATGATAGGATATTTTATTTGTATCGCGCCCATACACAAATGTTTCAGGGCGTGACTGACCACAGTTTGTAGAATTACCACACTTTACTTGTATACGACAAACTCAACCAAATTGGGCCTATGTGCTGCTTTGCTGTTGTGGAATGTACTAGTGTGATTAGTAATAGATAATGGTCAGTAATTTGAAACTTGATTCTGTTATCTGGTATAACCTAGCATAAATCATGCTCCTTGTAACCCACTAGCATGTCCACCTATGCCTGGAACTAAGACATTTTCTTGCAACAGCGCCTCAATGTCCTTGGGCTGTATGGCGCTTTACAAATACAAAAAATAAATAATTAATGGTCATGAACATTTTTTTAAAAAAAACAAGAACGCACGATATAAGCCGAGCAAAACGTCCCTGAAGAGTCCCTGTCTTGAGTTGTAGCTGCATGCATAACCTTCGACAAGAGGAGCTGTGTGGCTGAGAAGCAGTGAGGCGAGTACCTCTGCACACTTTCGAGGGTTTCTCTCCTTTAACATGACATAGTGATGTATGGTTTCAGCGTGCCAAAGAGGATTGGAACTGGCATTTAAGCAAATCGTTCACAGGAGCTTGTGCGTCCTGGGCCAACACAAACTACAAAATGAAACCAAATAGATTAGAAAGCTATGTCAGCTTTTCTGGAACCTGCGCGAGCTCATGGTCCACCTGGCTTCTTCATTATACGTCTGCTGCTCGGGGAATAGGCTGGCTGTAACCCATTTCAAATAATTGAAAACCTGAAGATCTCGCCAACGTCTGACCTATGCAAGATTTAGTTTGGAATTCAGGCGGTTTAACTCTCCAAAAGAAATGTGTTTCCACTTCATTTTGTTAGTATGAAAGTTGGTCATGGGGAGTGGAAGACACACGAGCAACGAGTTCATTTTATTTCAAGTGGTGCTAGCATGGGCCTGAAACCTGTGTCTCTGCAGATGGTCTGGACTACAACTCCCATGACCCATCACAAGGGACTGTGCTGGTTCAGACAAATGGGTGCTGTAGTCTCAAGCAACTGGAAAGATAAAGGTGGCAGACCTCTGACTTGGAAACACATTCGTGAATATATCTGCTATTTTATACCAGTGTATTTATTAGGTTGTAGGTAAATTGGATCAATTGTTATGTTTGAGGATGGCACATCTTAGTTGCATATAGTATTGTGAATGGGCACAGACCAGAAATTATCACATTTCGTATCCAAAACCTCTAGAACAGATGTCTGCACCAGTGGCTCGCCAGATGTTTTGGACTTCGACTCCCATGATCCCTCAACATTGACTGTGCTGGTGCGATCCCATGAGAGTTGTAGTCTGAAAATTCTGCAGATCCAGAGGTTGATATAATATGATATGATATGGCATTTATAACGCGCCTATACACAAGATGCAGATGCCTTGTCTATGAGAGATAAGGACAAAATATGAAAGCTGGTACGTTGCTCAAATTCTGCCATATCAAAATGTTTATGAATTGTCATTTCAAACAATGCCCAACATAAAGGTTTTTCCTCCTCATGCACTTTGCTGTTCCCCCTGGAAATCCTCTTGCCTCTACTGTTGGTTGTGGAGGTTGGGGCAGTGGCAGTTCTTAATGTGCGCCAGTGTATACCTTGACAGGATTATGGATCAAGGCGTTATTTATGAGCCGTAGTCTGGACTGCACTAGGGGCAGGAGAAAGCTAGTAACTATACCCTATACCAGCCTTTAGAAGCTCCAGTACTGCCTCCAGGGTTTGATGAGGTTTGGTGGGTGAGTTTAGTGGTTGATCTGACTGGCAAATTTCACAAATACTGATGGAAATTGGGAGCGCTGCAGCAAGTTAGAGCTCTGGTAGTATAGAGTCCAGCCTACAGAGAGAAGTGCATGGTCCATTGTATTGAAACAAAGCCAGGGCCTTTTCACAATTGCTGGTAGTATCTTACAAGTCTGCTAATGACCCTCAGACAGCATGCCTATTGCCTCTATGCCCACCCGCAACCCCACGTGCAGCAGCTACAGTAGCCCCAGTTCTGCAGTCGGTTTTCCATCTTGCCTTTCGACTACATAACACATGACTTATGGTCATACATGCTGATCTATCAGTGGCTAGTAGATTTGCCCAGGAGGAAGGCACCTTTCCAGAAATCAAGCAACCTTATAAACACGCATTGGCCTCATTACGAGGATGGCGGTGCGGAAACAAGGGTGCCAGTAGCAACGTACAAGCACGCTTTCCAGTCCGCCATACTCCGACAATCCTGTTAGGGCCCACAGACCTGCCAGAAATTCTGGCCCTTACTGGCATTGTTTTCACTGAAGCCCCGGCACCGTTAGCAATGGTGCCGGTGCTTCAGTATCCCCGTCCAATGGGACTCCATGGGATTGGGGACTTACCGTTTCCACCGCCTGACATCCCGGTCTGCCGTCACTTGTAACATCCTGGTGGCTCCGGGATATCAGGCAGCGGAAATTGTGTTATGTGGTCAGCGGCAACCTGTCTGTAGCACTGGCGGGTTACCGCCAACCTCGTAATGAGGCCCAATTGTTCACGCGGAGGGCACTGATTTGATGATTGCATCATGTTCAAACTCTTTAACTGCATGTTTTATTTTTTTTAAAAAAACATTAATCGTATCTCCAAAATACTCCTTTGAGGCAATCAAGAGCACGAAATCCTATGCTATCAATCTACCACTTTGTAAGGAAAAGTTCATTGAAGGGATTCAACATTTTTGGAGCCACTTGGTTGCTAAGAAGTTGTAATACAATCACAGTCTGTGCTGGTGACCTCAAAATGCAGGACTTGTGCTGGCTCTCTCCGTTCATTTCAGAAGATAACTAGACAATCATGCTAGTACGTTTATTTAATGTACTGCCTGGGTTCAATATAGGACAGCTCTCAACTGTCTGCATGTTACTACTTACTTTAAACCAAAACCACATTTTAAGTCCATTTTTTATTAAACTTGCTTCCAATACTTGCAACATTTTGAGGCTCATTTTCACAATGGTGAGTTGGCCCTAAACCTTCAAAAACAATGAGGTTTTACACCAGACTGAGATTTTCATGCCGGTGTAAAACCACTGATTTCCCATGGAATCCGGCTGCTTTTTGCACTGGCAAAAAGCAAGTAGATTCCATAGGATATCATTGTAAATGGGCGGCATTTCTTCGGTTTACCCTGTGGAGTACAAAAGGCAGTTGCCATCTCATTACACTTTTCATTTGCACTCCTTAGTGCACATGATGGAAATTGCGGGGAGGTGACCTGTTTGCACCTAGGTGCAAACGTAAGCAGCCCCACTAGGCAATATATGCTGAGGAGCAAAATGAGCACCTTTACAAACTACGATTTTTTGGGAGGCAACTTTAATCAAATCTAGGGTGCTCATATTAAAATGGGCAAGGCCGATTGTTTTTACGCCTCCATTTAACTCTCCAGCCCATTTTCCTACCGACACAAAGTGGAGGAGGGGCACTGAGTGGAGAAAAGATCAATGGCGTGATGGCCTCCTTCTGCTCGTGTGTGCACTGCATTGTATTCCGGCATGAGATTTTTCTGCATACATTCAATTGATGCATTCCAATGGAATCCTCTGCAGTTTTACACCAGCTCAAAAACCAGGTGGATTCCATAGGAATCCATTAGTAAACCACTACTCTAAAGCATATTTTGCAGCAGGTGTTTATTTGTCTATAAGAGAGGGAGTAAAATAGAAGAGAAAAAGTGATTTTGCCTCACTTTTGCTCTTTCCTTGTCCCCTCACCTCATGAATGTTTAACATTGCATGCGTGGGACACTACAGCACACGAGTGCTAACATTTGCGGTCACCTGCATGTCATTTGAATTTTTTGTTAAATGAGTGTTTACTTTTTGTGAACATGTGCAAGACTGCTTGCATTGGCATGAGTGTGCAACCAGGTATTGAAGGGGTTGCCGGTGTGGCTGAGTATCATATCATTAGGAGTAAATGAAGATGTTACTCTGGGCCACCTTGGCATTTCATGACATTGTGCAGAAGATCAGCCTTGGGCCGTGTTGTTCTATTAAGTCACATAACTCTTGCCTAACCTTCAATATCATTGTAAGGGCAGATGGGCGTTACTTTATCCGATATACAACGCAGTTGTTGTGTTTTAAACATTCCTAGGTAGCAAAAATCATTGATACAAATAATTTATTTGTTTTTTTATAATGCACCTAATACCATACCGGCGTTCGATTTCTAAGCGCGGATCCGGGATTCTGACCTCTGTTGCTCTGTTATGTTATTTTGTTTAGATCGCGCCAAAACCCGTTGCCATCCGGGGGCTCTCTGAGATCTTGGTTCCAAGATCAGAGTGTTTCCCCAGTGCTATCCTCTGTTCACAGCACACATTTGTTTTAAAAGTTGGATGTGCTAAATAGTGGATTGTTATCAAAATGATTACATTGCAGATGTTGGAATTGTTAACTAAAATGATGAATGTTAGGATTATATAGCACTTTCTTATGAAAGAAAGGCCTTTTCTTTCACTTGAAAAATCCACACAAGCGGGAAATGAATTTGGCATGGACAATTCCCTCTTCACTGTGAGTGACACATTGTAACATGCACATGTGTGTTTTGTTGTGGGGCAACATATAAGTCAGCGTTTACCCATCCAAGTCCCACATGTCTTTTCTTGGGTGCTGTTTATAAGGGTCTGGCTACCTTCTATTTTTCTTGGCTGTTTCAAGATTAGACAAACATTTGAAAATGTGATTAACGCCACCCAGCTTCCATGTGTTTCTATTGGAAGCACATTATAAGTTCCCATACACACTGGATTGTTATTGCATAATTAGAACACTCATGTTGTTATATTTGATTGTGCAGGCATGTAAATATAAAAGGAATGGACTCCTGTAACTAAGTTGGCTTTTTGTGTAACCAGCCATCATCCTTGTAACAGCGCCACAAGGCCTCAGGGCAGATGCGCAGTTTATAAATGTGAATAAATAAATAAATAAATAAATTTATATATACAGGTATTGTGTACAACCTACACATATTCTTTTCACAAATTGGTAAAGCTGGAGACACTGCAGCATTTGTTTGTGAACAGCAAATGTGCAGATTGTATGGTGTCGCAGGTCTGCTCTCAATTTCATTGACTCTCTGCAAACGTTCGCTTTTAACCTAAGCTCCATGCACTGACATGCAATCCGTTCATTGCATGAAGAAAGTCTTCTTCCAGCAACTACATGTCGGTTCCCTCGAGTCTACTCCTATACGAAAAAGCGATATGGATACAGAAAAAGACACTGCATTTAAAGGAAACTTAATGCAAACATACGTTCCAAAAACCAGTATGAGCATCCGCCAATTTGCAGTGCCCGTTTTGGGACGAACCCTCTAATAATAACAGGAACAAGAATGGAAAATTGATGTCTGGCCAGAGTAAATCAAGCCTCCCAGATGCAGTGGGAATGAAAGTTGAGGGGGCATTTTGAGGCCTCAGACACTTTCATGTACCTGAACTGACTGCCAAAGTAAACTTTTTTTTTCTGCGTTCAGCCATCTTAAAAACGTGTTATTATGTTAGTGATAGGACCCATGAGATTGCTGGTTCCGCATCAATGTCTTTCTTTAGAATCCTTTTTTATTGTTATGAAACAATATATCTTGAAACAAAGTCTCATGTTCCACTGGAAGTTGCTGAACTTGCAATTAACGGTGCCTAGGATTGGGGTCAGAGTTTGAAGGTCGTTGTTCTGCAGAGCTGCGCCTCCGGGGCCGGGATTTGTTTCTCTGCAATCAGCGATGCAACCCACAGTGCTTTGAAATCATAACAATGGTAAAAGGCGCTATATAAATGCCAAATAACATAACATATAGGTGTGGACAATGTCCTGTCTTGCCTCTCCTTTGTAGAGGAGGTCCCAGACATTGCCTGCACCACATCCCCTCATTTCGATGTACCAGGAGCATACTCGCCAAGGTATGTGACGTATGAGGAGCAAATGAACCAACAAAGTGCTGCACTGGGACTCTGCCTAGTATACATCAGAAGATCCATACCTGTTGAAGCGCCCATAACCAGACAACCCTAGGCAGCACGGTACCCTATCAGACAGCTGTACCAGCCGCTGATACGGAACAAAGAGTTCCTACAGACGGTCCATGAAGAGACCCAAAGAGTCCTAATGGAAGGCCAGTGGAAATGACACAAGGGCCTGAACAGACTTGTGAATGAACAAAAGCAGCTATCAAAGACAGCACTCCAGCGCGAGTAACTACAAAAATAAATGTAATGGACACAGAGGAGAGACAATGTTAAAACGTGAGGAAACGTTGCTACGAGACAAGATGGAAGCAACCGACCTGTTAAACGTGTGTAAATATTCTTGGAACGCAAGAAGCTAAAGATATCGATACTGCTTGCAATGCTTAGTAGAAGATTAGAGCGGCAAGCGCCAACTATATATATGTACCTCAATAAGGCACATTATACAAGTGCGTCTCCATTTTGTAAAAGCAGAAATGTACCCAGGCTACCAGAGGCCTGACAGGCCAAGTTTCGTAACCCAGCCAAGGCAAGAGAAGGAGCGGAATCGAAACTCAACAAAGAGCAGCTCATGCCTAGGAAATCGAGGTCAACCAGAGAAAGGGAGGAGAGTGTCAGCTAACAAGACTCAAACTTCGGAGCATACCAGCCTGCCCCATGAAGGTCAAGATAAGGGGGGGCCAACGCAGGTGGCGAGGCCGAAACAGAATTAAATGCACTAAAAGCTGGAAACTGAAGCAGATTCATGGTGAACTAACACATGACCAGCCATACGCGAAGAAGTACCACCGCCTGATGTCATACAGGACCCGAGGATGCCATAACTCTTCCTGATAAGAGGCTACAGTTTCGAGGCCATACCCAGCCAACTAATTGACACATAGCCCTAAGATACTTATTGATGGAAGAGAGGGAGGGTGAAACTTGGGACACCAGGCACATGGGTGTCCATTCTGCATGCTGCTAATTAAAATGGAAATTTATGTCTAGGGGTGTAACCTGCCCAATCACAATGGACCAAGTTATCTGGAGTCCTATAGATAGTAGAACCAATAAGACGTTGTACTTGTAGTGACGAAAATCACGTGTGGTGTAGGGGGCTGGGCGTAGATGCCCACCCGATAAGAATTATCCAATCCGCATGCCCTATTATCATATACAGATATAGCACCTATACTTAAGTTACCTTTTTTAACCAATTATATTGCATGTCGAGTTTTTGTAGAGTTAGACGTCAATGATGATGAATATTGCCTATAAGAAATGCTGTTCAACTGAAGGTCGGGGAAGTCGGAGCGAGACAGGTCATCGCAATGCTGCTGATTTCCATTTGTTTCTCTGTTTGATCTACTTGTCATTAAACAGACTTCCCTTTGCCATCTTACTGAGTCATTATTGAGTCGTGTTGGATGGATGAGTAAGTGAATCCTGCACCCCTGCCCTTACATGGTGCAGCTATCTTGTCTTACAAGTTCTAGAGGGTGAGCGCTGACCTATGGGCCTGTCAGTGAATTCCTCTCCTCCTGGACACCTTAATGAAACATGTCTAGCAGCATAAATAGCAAATGAAAAACATGCACTAAAGGAGTTGATCAACGAAGATAAGATGATTGTTAAGCAATGTATTTTTGTAAAATATCAACACCCTATCCCCAACTTCAGCCGACAGTTATCCTATCAATAGATCCATCCCCAGAGGACAACAGTGCTGGAGGCTTTGCTGCTGAAAAGAGTCATTGTGAGTATGGAATAACCCCTGGTGTAGTTCTAAGGTGGATGGCACATTATATGATTACCACACCAATGGTTGTGCAGTCATTCCAGGCAAGCGCGAGCAGTGCACATTTTACATTGTTTCTTCGGATTAATGTCCAGGCTTCCCAAAATATCAAAATATTCAATTATTTACTGGTGCAGAAATATTGAAATGCATTGAGGCAGTATCCAGTACACAAAGCTACTGTTAATTGTAAAAGGAATGTGTTGCAAAAGCACCAATAATGATTTACTGTACTTATAATGTTTGAGTTCATTTTCTCGCAGATATAGTGGGCTTAAAATTGGAGCTAATTTGCCATACCCTCAATGCCTTGCTGTTGTGGCTCAGAACTGGAGGCGAACTTCCAGCGATGGCTACTAGGTGGCGTTGTGGAATGTGTGACTTGGCTCAAATGTACTTTCCTTTTTATACATGCATATATTACACGGCCTGAGGTAGCAGGCGTGTGGTTATGGTTAAGTTACTCAACGCATATGAAGAGCAATATTACAGCCTAAACCATTGGACGGATGTTCACCAAATTGCTGCAGGAGCAACGACTTGATCCCGAAAGTGTGCTTTTGTAATTTTGGTGTAAATCCGTCCAGTAGTTTTTTTTAAACACATCCAAAAAGAATGTACAAAAAATATTGTGATATCTGTGTTCGGTCTGTGGACGCACTTCCCTATTTGATCAGCGGATGGGCCTCCAATTGGCCCAGAGGGCGATGTGATGTTCATGGACAATCAGTGCACCCGCTAATTGGATGGTGAAAAGCGTGAGCTGCATCATATTTTTGGGAAACGCCCTCCATTTTGGATTCACGGACTACGCCCGTTGTCTGCGAACATCGCGGTAAAATCATATTAAAAACCATAACATTGCACTTATCGAACTAAAGAAACAATATCTGGGGAGGAGTGATGAGGATGGGATGGAATATGGCCATAAAAAGGCAAAAAACATGTGGTTTTTCATCTCTGATGTCCCCGAATAGTCCAGGGACAGCCCTGTGATGTTCGCAAACATCTCAGATGTTCGGGGCATCCATACACATTTTTACTTTACAGGGTTGGTGAAAAATAGTTTTTGGACGGGGTGTAACTTTGGCACCACTCAATGAAAATGTATGAAATGTTCTGATATTATTCTAAACATAACCATTAATGGTTCCACAAAGTTTGGTGCTATTTAGCAAAAAGGGAACACAAATTAGAGGGGGTGTTCCCAAAATATTTGAAAGGCTTATAAATTAGGTGCTATTTCATGAATCTGCACAAAAGTTTGCACCATGATTTAATACCCAGATTTGAATGTGTTTGCAAAGTTTGGTGGGAGTTTGTGAAGAGGGGCAAAATTAGAGGGGGGGGGTTAACATTTTTAGAAGGGTTATAACTTTGCTTAATGAATGTGAACAAAAGATTTTAGAAAGATTATAGACCGAACCTTGAATTTTTCTGAAAAGTCTGAATGGATTTTCTCAACGGGGAGCTAAGTTTTATGACTAGTGTATGTACATCTATTTTGACACTTTAAAAAAAAACATGGATGGATTTGCAGGAAATGTGTGCAAGGTGCATTGTCAAGGAATTAAAAGCATGGTTTTGCAAATGTGCCCATGTCTTCATGTTTTTAAAGTGTCATAATGTTGGTACAACAAATAGTGATTTATCATTGGTGACTGAGGTAAAGCCGGTGGACATGGGCAGTGGCCAGATTATGCGAGTCATGCTCTGTGGTCATGGGCAGTGGCCAGATTGTCTGAGTCATGGCCAAATGCCATGACTCTTTTAATGTGGCTACTGGCCATGACCACAAGAGACTGGCAATGGGGTTAAAGTGGGCATGGCCACCAGGGACTGGCTATGTGGTGAGGTTTGTCAAAATCGGCATAGGTTTGAATAGGAACATAAATTCTGACTGTGGATAAAATTCTGTCTGTGGCTACAGCCCGAACACTGCTGCACAGATTGCCGTGACTATCACTGCATGGACTCTGAGACAATGCTAATCAGGAGACAATTACCAAGCACTCCGAAGCAGGTTTCCAAATGGTCACCACGCCACCCCTTAAAATCATTACCAACCCTTATTTGCGACCATTGTGGAACAATATATTGGGATAGGATGCTGAACTTATTTCCACAGCCTCGCAGCAATGACTGGCCCACAATCCACATGCATTGAGAAAGACTCTAGAGAGTCGAATTACGTGCTGGATGAGTTCTAACAATAAATATAGCATCAATAATGGTTTTAAAGACTGCTTTATAACGACAACAGTTAATCACTGAATAGCCTAGTGCTGAGGTTAACATGGGCTCACTCTCCTACTCCAAACCTAACAGTTGAAGAAGGAAGGGGACCTTCACAAATGAACTCCATCACCAGCAGTAGGGTAATCTGTTTAAAGTACTAGATGAAGGGCAGTGATCTACCCATTCTACCGCCCTGCAATTACTTGATAATCGTGTACTCTGATTTGATTATTGCGACATGCAGCTTGGCCGAACTCTAGGTTTGAATGGGAAGACATATTTGACTTGTGTCTACAGCCTGAAGTGCTGTACTGAATGACAACAAACCTGTGTGAGTAGCATCAGCAAGGACCTGAAAGGATGCTTTTGTAAATCCGTCCAGTGTTTTAATTTTTTGAAAGTGTGGAAATGCAAGTACAAACAAATAGTGGTATACCTTTTTATGCCATGGGCAGTGGCACAAGCATAGTGATATAAGTTTGGTGCATGGGAAATTGGGCTTGCCCTCGGCAATGATGAATACCTACTTTGATTTAGTTATTGGGGCATGTGGCATGGCGGAAGCTGAGGGTCTAAATGGGAAGAAAATCAGCTTGCGACTGTAGCCTGGAGTGCACGACGGAATTGCAGCAAAGTTTTGCAGGGAGCATCAGCAAAGACCTGAAAGGATGCTTTTGTAAAACTGTCCTGTGTTTTACTTTTTTGAAATTGTTGAAACGTAAGTACAAAAAACAGTGATATAACTTTTCTACAGTGGGCAAAGGGCCTTCGGCAAGGACAATTGTCTACTCTGATTTTCCTATTGGGGTAAGATCTGCTGATAACAACTCAGGTATGCGTTGCAAAAAATATGTTTGTTAAAGAAGGTTTATAGTTTTCATATGTGTTAAAAGAGGAATTATTAATAATGTATATACAGTGATGTAACATTAAGCAATATTTTCACTTATAAACAACCTATTCAATTGAAAGAAAAAAACTCTGTTAATGGGACGCTATAGTTAAGATGTACACCAGCCTTGAGACTCCTCTGCCCCTGCAGTTAGCTAGTGGCCTTCCACCTTGGGATCCATTTGCACTTTGCTCCTGAACTCCCAGGAGCACTTGTCCATCCGTACTGCCCCTTTTATTTTTGCACTTCTATCACTGCACAATGCATATGTGCATTTATAGAAGCACTATGTACAGTTTTTTGGTATACATATGGAAAATGTAGATACAAAAGATGTGTATAACATTGTTAAGTGGCAGTGGGTGGGTGGAAGCTTAATTTGTTGATAGGCTATATGTAGAGTTTTTTTTTTAAGCGATAGGTGGATATATTTGTGAATGGTTTAAAGCAGGCAATGAGGGAGTGTAACAAACATAACAGTAAAAAGAGTAGAAGGGCTGTTTTGTGTGATGGTGTGCGTGTGCAGTTCAAGTTTTCTAATAGGCATGGGCTAGACAGGGGAGTGCGAAGACTGTGGATAGTTATAAACGGCAATGGATTATGGTGTTTATTGTATAGAGAGAAGAATTTCGAACAGCAATGTGTTTCTGTGCTTTATCTTTTTCTCTACTTTACAATTGTCCATTATTTCCATTAGGATAGTAGAAAATGCTAATGGGAATGTTGGAGACTCTTATTGAATCTAACTACTGAAAAATGTAAACTATATAGAGTCTGTAAGTTTATTTTTTAGTTCGATTTGTTTTTTTTTTTTTGCAGCAGCAGCAAAGTCCAGAAAGTAAGATGGGGCGGGAAATGAGTGAAGGGGCACCAACCACACATATTAAGAGGCAGATGGACAAGGGACAATGTTGCGTGTGTGTTAAATCTAAGGCAGTGTTTTTCATGCCCCTTGATTACACCTTCAAAGGCAGCTCGAAATTGCTCCCCTGTGCAGAGTGGTGTGTTGCAGTATATACGTAGTACTGGTGTTGTCAAAATATATGGATTAACAGCCTCTTTCATTGCTTGCTAGGTAGCTGGTTGGATTTTGGTGTCCCACGGAAGGAGGCTCTGTGGTTACAGCAGTGGTTGAGGAAGATAAGGTAGAGGAAGACAGCCTACTACTTCCTAAGAAAGGAACAGACTTTATGAGAGCAGTGCAGTGGTTGGAATTGGTATGCATGAGCATGGAGGTGTCCTGTCAGAGTACTGCCCAATGCATTTCACTTTGGTAGCTTTAGCCTTTGGTACATTCCCAACAGTGGGAAATAACTGCCATACCCATGATTCTCTCTGTGAGCTAGAGGTAGGCACTTCCTCTACCTCATCTTCCTGGTCTTCTTGATTGTCTTTGGAAGTACTGAGCTTTTTTTGTTGTGTAGGTCCTCCAGCTGCTGGTGTCTCTTGGGGAGAAGGGATGGCAATAGCAGATGGCATTTTTAAGATAAGTAGCAGTTTTGCTCAAATTCTTCCAGGTATGTGCTTTGTACTAGATTGTTAATGGATAATGAGTAAGTATTAGTGTCGGAGCTGTGCAAGAGTATATTTTGAGCTTGAAAGTTCCTAGCTCAGTAGAAAATGCAGTTCCGAACTGTCCTCGAAGCATGGACCCAATCACGAAGTGCGGACGCCTTCGTGGACACGTCAGCATGCCGCACGCAAGCGCATGGTCACATGGGACTGCCCGGAAGGTCCGTGATGATGTTAGACGTTCGCGGATGTCGATGGATGCAAAAACTGTGGAAAAAATTGCAAAAAGTGTATATAGTGTTAAAAATGATGCTAGAAGGTGGGAAATTGAAGAGTTTTAAGGTGAAACTTTATAAATTGAACAGAAATGTTGCTATATTGGGGTATGTATGATATTAGTTAGTTGTAGGAAAGTAGCATGTGCTGGTAAAAACCCATTAAGTTCACTGCAAACACTTTGTTAAAGGGATGTTATGTTAAGTTGCACTAATAAAAACGTATGAAATTCAATGAAAAAACATGGTTAAAGGGACGTTATGATTACAAGTAAAACTGAAAAACCTCAGAAATTCAGCAGTTATGGTAATCTAAGCAACCATAACTCGCGCCACCACCGTGCACTGCTAAGGCTAACACCCAGGACATCAAAGATGACATCACAAATGTCATTGATGACATCACTGATGACATCACATATCTGGCCCACTTGTTTTTGTTCACTGACATATCTAGGCAGGGTGATTTTGTTCACTGACAGTCAGAATATTAAAATTCAAAAAGTGCTATATATCTAGACGTTAACCTTGTCATATGTTCTTAAAGTACTTTCCTTAGGGTTTGGTCTCAGCTCATGGTGCAAATACATGGGGCAATAAGCAGGCCTCAAACACACAATTCATTTTTATACATGAAGGTAAACTTTAATGTTATTAACATTTTCTGATGATGCTATTTCTTTCTTCCTTACTTTAGTTTACCTGTATGTGCCTCTGATTTGTATGCATTGTGGATCTACCTATGCATTGTTTGTACTAGCACAAGTGTGTAGCAAGTCTTGAATTGTTAGCTAGTTATTACATGTTTAACATTACTCAAAACTCTGGTAAGGTAGCATTCATTGTTTTACTATCCAAAATGACAAGAGAATAAATATTGTACTTCTATGGTGCATGCTTCGGCCATTGCCTATGTTTATGTATGATTAGGTTCCTGTATTAACAACACTCCATTACAATATTGTTTAGATGAGTACACTCTTCAATAGATTAAGTAGTTCATGATAGGTCTCTCGATCACCCCTGATATCTTGTTACCAACATTTTTACCACAACCCCTTCTAGGAACTTTTCATCAAATTTAATTTCACGTGATGTCATCAATGACATTTGTGATGTCATCTTTGATGTCCTGGGTGTTAGTCTTAGCAGTGCACGGTGCTAGCGCGAGTTACGGTTGCTTTGCTTACCATAACTGGTGAATTTCTGAGGTTTTTCGGTTTTATTTGTAAACATAACATCCCTTTAACAAAGTTTATTCATCGAATTCCATAGGTTTTTACTAGTGCAACTTAAGCATAACGTCCCTTTAACACATTATGTTCATTGTGTGTATATATATATATATATATATATATATATGTACACATATATTATACATGGCCTGCGGAAGCGGCCATGTAGTTATGGTTAAGTTGCTAAACCCATAGGAAGAGAACTTTTTTGGTGGGTTATAACTTTGCTCCCCCTGGACAAATCCTCACCAAACTTTGCAAGAAAAGTATATGGCCCATTCTGAGTGGTGTTGCAAAGTTTGGTGAGGTTTGGTCGATGGGGGGAGTAATAGTGGGGTCCCAAAAATGTTTTTTTCCCATAGACATAATGGGAACAATCTTTGCTCACGCCTACAGCCCAAACCGCTTTACAGATCTTCACCAAATTTGTGGCAGGCACTGTGGCTTGGTCCCGAAGCGTGCTTTTGTTAATTTGTTGTGTTATTCGTCCAGTAGTTTTTTTTAAACGACCAAAACGTAAGGCAAAAAAAGTGTCATACCTATGTACGGTCTGCGGACTCACTTCACTGTTCGGTCCGCGGACTGGCCTCTAATTGGCCCAGAAAAATGTTGAGACTTTTGCGTGGTCCGCGGACATCGGGACACGGCTGCTGATTGGGTGGTGAGAAAATGTGAAATGCGTTGGTTAGAGCGAAATGCCCGCTATGTTGGATTCACTGACTTTTTTGAGATCCGCGGACAGCACAGCAAAAAAATACAAAAAAAAGCAACATTGCACTTGTCAAACTCAACAACCAATCTCTGAGGAGGTGGGGGATTAGGATGGCATGGGATATGGCCATAAGAAGCCAAAAAAACGTGTTGTATCATCCCCGACAGTCCGCGCACACTCCAAATGTGCTAGGGCAGTCCTATGGTGTCTGCGGACACTTCAGATGTCCTAGGACATCTGTACCTCTTTCTGCATTACAGGGTTGGGGAAAAGCAGTGTTTTGATGGCTTATAACTTTAGCGCCACTCAATGAAACTGCATGTAATGTTGCAATTTTCTAAACCTAATCCTGAAAGGTTTTGCAAAGTTTTGTGGGATTCTGTCAAGAGGGAGCAGAATTTGAGGGGGAGTCCCAAAATATTGTAAAGGCATATAAATGTGGTGTCATTTGACAAATCTGCACAACATTTGGCAAACTGATTTTGGATCTAGATATAAATGGTTTTCTAAAGTTTGGTGGGATTTTCTCAAGAGGGGGCGAAATTAGCGGGGGGGTCTCAACATTTTTAGATGGCTTATAACTTTGTTGCTATTTGACGAATGTTGACAAACCTTTTGAGAAAGATTATAGACCCAACCTTCAATGTTTGTTTAAAGACTGAATTGATTTTGTCAAGTGGGGACTAAGTTATATGACTATTGTATGTACATAGATTTTGACACTTTTGAAAAAATAAAACATGGGCAGATTTTGAGCAAACTCTTGAGGAGCATTGGCAAGGACATTAAAGCATGGTTTTGCAAATATGCCTGTGTTTCATTTTTTGACAAGTGTCATAATGTAGGTACAAAAAATAGTCATGTACCTTTGGTGACTCAAGTATAGCCTGTGGCCGTGGGCAGTAACTAGATTGTCTGGGTCATGGCATTAGGTCATGACGCAGACAATCTGGCTACTGGCTATGACCGCGAGGGACGTAAAATGGTGTTAAAGTGGCCTTGTCCACCTGGGTCCAGCTGTGTGGTAAAGTTATTCGAAAGTAGGATAGGTTTGAAAGGGGAAAAATGTGCTTGTGGTAATATGGTAATAGGGTTCTGCAGGCTGCCATAAAAAGGGAAGAGGGGCTCTGTACGGAACCCCACCTTCTCTTTCCATGGTGGCCATTTTGGAAAAGGATTGTCCTTCCTTCCTACTGTAGGAAGAAAACATTTTTTTTAGCACCCTGGCTTCTCGCTTTGGGAACCAGGGTTGCTAATGCCCTGTATCCCCCATTACAGGGCTGCAATGGAAGATAATGGTCCGTAATCCTTGTTATTTATTTATTCATTTATAACGTACTAAAGACCACAGACATCAGGGCACACACAGACCCACTTCGCTTGGACCGACAACTTTGGCTGCTGGGCTGTTACGCCCTGTTGCGGACGAAAAATGATGTTAAAGTGGCCATGTCCACCTGGGACCGACTATGTGGTAAAGTTATTCGAAAGTAGGATATGTTTGAAAGGGAAAAAAATGTGCTCATGGTAATATGGTCATAGGGTTCTGCACTGCCATAGAAAGGGAAGATGGGCTCTGTACAGTGCAGCGCCTTCTCTTTCCATGGTGGCAATCTTGGAAAAGGATTGTCCTTCCTACATCGGGATGCCGGAGGCGTCCCGCTGAAGGAAGAACATTTTTTAGCACCCCAGGTTCCCGCTTTGTGCATTTCACTATGGGATCTTAAGCCTTTGGTACACTTCCCAAGAGTGGTAAAGAACTGCCACACCCATGATTCTCTCTGGGTGCTAGTGGTAGGTACGTCCTCTACCTCATCTTCTTGATCCTTTTCATTTTCTTTGGAACTACTGCGCTTTTTCTGTTATGTAGGTCTTCCAGCTGGTGGTGGTGGTGGCTCTTGGGGAGGAGGGATGGCAATATCTGATGCAATTTTTAAGAGACATAGCAGTTTTACTAATATTCTTCCAAGTATGTGCTTTGCAGTAGATTGTTAATGGATAATCAGTAAGTATAGGTGTAGGAGCTGTGCAAGGGTACATTGTGAGCTTAAACATTCCTAGATCAGTCAAGAGTCGCCCTCTACCACTGGGGCAAGATCACAGAACCCAAATGCCTGCGATGCAGGAGCGAGGAAGGAACCTTTTTTCACATACTGTGGAGCTGCCCACACTTACAACACTTCTGGCAGCAGTGCTGCGATATACTGTCAAAAGTCCTGAACCGAACCATCCCCCGGAATCCCAAAATGCTATTGTTGGGGGTGGAGTGTGATGTTGTGATGTCACGGTATGAAAAGCACTGTTTCTCAACCGCTACCGCAGTGATTAGGCGGAACATTACCAGACTATGGGGCTCCCCAGTGCTGCCTGACGTCGACCAATGGGTAACGAATGTCCAGATATGCATAACTATGGAACTAAGAGTCTATAGGTCAAGAGGAAGCCCAGAGAAGGCCGATAAAATCTGGAAAGCATGGGAGGATGCTATGTGGACTTATGATAAGGATGGAGGCGAATGGTGCATGATGGTAAAGATGCTGTTGACACAGAACTGGTGGAGTTTCTTGCTATGGGTGAGAACCCCTGGAACCCTAGAACCCGATGATGATGTTATTAATGATTTTACTTTTGTTTGTGTTTTGACTCGGGTTGGAGTATGGTATTGTTTTGTTTGAGCAAAATCAATAAAATGTGTTACAAAAAAAGAAAAAATGCAGTTCCAAACAGTCTTCCAAGCATGGACCCGATTCCGAAGTGCGGACACCTTCGCAGACATGTCATCATTCTACGTGCGAGCGCATGGTCACGTGGCACTGTCCGGAAGGTCTGTGATGATATCAGACATTTGCGGACGTCGACAGATGCAAAAACAGTAGAGAAAGTTGCAAAAAGTTTTAAGGTGAAACATTGTAAATTGGACAGAAGTGTTGCTATATTGGGGTAAGTATCATATTAGTAAGTTGTAGGAAAACGGCATGCACTGGTAAAAACCCATGAAATGCAGTGAACAAACTTTGTTAAAGGGACGTTATGGTCAAGTTGCACTGAAAAAAATCCTATGAATTTCAATGCAAAATCTTTGTTAAATGGACATTATGGTTACAAGTAAAATCGAAAGAGGTTTTTTGGTTTTACTTGTAACCATAATGTCCCTTTAACAACGTTTTTTCATTGAATTTCATAGGTTTTTATTAGTGCAACTTAACCATAACGTCCCTTTAACAAAGTTTTCTCATTGAATAAATATATATATATATATATTTCTTTTATCTTCTTCCTCTATATTTTCCTTTCACCATTATGATATGATTTTGTGTGCATATGACTGTACACATACCTACCTTGTTCATTCATTTTTGCAATTAATTGCAAATGTTACATTGCATTTCATCTGTGTACAATTTATATGTATACACACATTAGCAAATACATCCTGAAGAAGCTCTTGGAGTGAAACATGTTTTTGCTTTGTTGTAAAAGAGTTGGATACTTCTGTTATCTAAGAAAAATACATACCATCTTCTACATGTCTTGCTTCACCATAACTAGCTTTCTCACATCTTTGCTGTGCATAGTCACATAATTGATGTCAACGTCCATCAAAAGGATCATAACCAGTGGATTCCCTGATTTAAACCGCAGGCATGACTGTTAGTTTAGAAATTCAGATGTTGCCCAAGGATCAGGAGTTTCTCCTAACATGTGCTACTGAATTGAGTGCAGTGAGAACATTTTGATAACCCCCACATTCAAGGGTGGACAGGGTGGTAACAGCCACCAGCTGAGCTTAAGTGGGCCAAAGGCAAGCTAGCACCTCTGTGAGGGCTCCGGGTCTTACTAAATGTGTTGTTAACACTATTAGCGCCCCGTAAATCACTCTGGCGAGCTAAAATCATGTTTATTTTTTATTTTTTTTTTATGGAAAATGTTTTCTGTGCTTTGTGTATTTGCCCAACACCCTTTTAAAAAAAAAAACAGAAACCAAGATGGCTGCTACTGTGAAAGTAGGAATGGGTGTATGTCCCTTTTATATTTCCATGCAGGCAATGAGGTAGCACAAGAAGAAACCAAGTCCAAGACCTAGTCAATCACTTCCAAGCAAGCATGCTCCAGATGTTTACTCTGCATGCCCCACTCAAGTACAAAACCCCTAGGCCTCTCAAACCCAGCAACACCTGGTTCTCGGAGGACTTAGTCATCCTATGTAGGAAACTCAAACACCTTTGCAATAAGAATCTCTCACCAAAAAACTGCTCCGCCCTTGCCACAGCTGCATCCTCCTACAAGAAAACAGTAGTCACATTGAAATCCAATATCTACAACTCCAGAATCACCATTGCCGGTTCCAATACCAAAAAGCTATTCTCTATCCTTCAAGAGCTGGAAACCCCATCCCCACTATTGCGGGCACCCGCTCCGACAAAGAATGGTGCACCACAATTCAGGATGCCTTGTATCACAAAATTGAAACACTAACTGCCAAAATGAGTGCAAAAAAGGCTCTGCTCATTGCCAAAAACCTGGAGCTACCGCCACTGGTCAATCAAGTGTAACCCAGCCGCCTCCTTCGCTGCCTTTCACTTTCTGCCTAGTAACTCAGGAACAAGTCTTGGCCACTGTCCATTCGCTAAAACCATTCAACTATAAAGGAGATGCCAGCCCGGCCCACATCATGCAACTCTGCAATCTATGCCAGTCCCAATCATCACCAAGAATGCCAGTACATTCTTCTTGATCAATACGGTATTATCAAGTATAAAGTCAGCTTGGATCAGGGCACTTCTAATGAAAAACACTCTTGACTCGTCCATCCACACTGACTACCGCCCTACCACCATAATTCCCTTCATGCTTAAAATCCTTGTGGATCTTGCATATGCACAGGTCCAAAATTTCCTGGAACAAAACCACGTACTTGGAATGAGTCAATCTGGCTTCCGGTCAAAGCACAGCACAAAAACTGCATTGCTGGACCTTAAAAGCCAAATGGAAAACATCTGCTATTCAGGCAACATAGCCATCCTTCTACTAGATATGTCGGCTGCATTTGATCTGGAAGACCATGATATACTCTGCAATCACCTCAGCCAACACTTCAATTTCTCGCCTGCAGCCACTTCATCAGTCAAATCCTTCCTTCATGGTCGCACCACTACAGTGTGTATAGGCGATGCAACTACGGACCATATCCCAGCACCACTAGGTGTCCTACATGGCTCCTGCCACTTGCCCATGCTTTTCAAGCTCCTCGATACTCAAGAGATCATTTACACCAACTTCACTGATGACACACAAATATTCATCCCCCTCTCAGTTGATTATGCCTGCGACACTGTCAAGTACAGTTTACAGTACAATCCAAAACTGGATGACCTCCCACAATATATGCCTAAATGTTAAGAAAACCAAGCTCTTAATTGTGGGCTCAACATTACAGCTCAAAAACATCAACACTGCTTATACTTCCAACTCCATTCATGACTCCACTATTGTTGTTCTGAAGCAAATCAATACCGCAGGTGTCCACCTTGAAGCAGATCTGTCCAGGATGTGTCATGTCCCTGAGACGGCAGTTCCTCACAGCAAACAATTGCCTCACTCTCGCTTGCGCCCCTATATTATCCAAACTGGATTACTGTAGTATCTTAGTAGTGGGCACCTCTGCAACCAACATGCAGAAATTTCAGCTACGGCAAAAGAAAGCCCTACGTGCAGCTCTGGACCTAAAGCAGTCAGACCATATTTCAGAAATCAGACACAAGATGCACTGGCAAAGCTAGGGTAGACTTCAAAACCTTGGCCATAGCGCACAGATGCATCTACAATGACTCTCCACTCTACCTCAACACAAGTATCACCCAACACATACAGGTGTGTGTGCTAAGGCTATCTGGCACAAGCATCTCGCTGTTCACCTCCCGCTACATCAACAAAGGAGCTGGCGGGGTCAGTTTCAGCATCATAGCCCCCATGCTCTGGAACTCTCTGCTTGGACATATAAGAAATTAGGAATCCTACAACACTTTCAAAAAAGTTATTGACTCTTCCCAATGAAACCATTGTCATACACGTACCTTGCCATTCTGTACCTAACACTTTGATACACTTTGGTCTTTGCGTTTTATAAATGTTAAAAATAAAATAAATACAAATATATAAATAAAGTGGAACAGGACAGGGCAAAAGTGATTGTGGGGGAATTGCAGGACAGACATGGGGATAGGTGGTGTTCCTGGGATAAGGAGAGAGACTGATGGAGCTGCAATTAAATCATCAAATGGTGAACCTATGGGAGAGGCGCTACAGTTCAGAAGAGAATGTGGGTGGTGACCATGGATTCACTCCCACATTCCAAGCCTGCTGAAGGGGCTGCACCTCTCCCTTACGTGCTAATAGAACATTTTAACTTGTCTTCCATGTGTCTTGCAATAAATACATGATTAGTAAATGGTGCTGTTAGATTTGTGTTGTGAATGCAACCACAGGGTTCTAATATTCATGTTTGCGCCATTCCTATAGCCTTTCCTACGTATCAACAGTTCCAAGTGCAGGTGATGATGTACATGATTCTTTAGAGATTGCAGGTGGTATGTTTCTGTTGTCACCAATGATTAGATGTGGTATCAGGTTTCAAATCTGGTGTAATTAAGAGAACCTGAAGATTGGTACCCTGAAGTAAACCTGTAAGCCTGCTTCTTCCTCAACTGGCATGCTTATCATTTTGGATTGAGGGGCACACACTCCTCACCTATATGTTCATTTGATGATGCTTTATTAAAGCAATTTACACAAACAAAACCTGAATGTAATCAATTAATTTAGGGTCTGGGAATTGTCAGCTGGAATGTGGCATGGCTAAACAGTGAACTTCAAGAAGCAGAGTGGCAGATGCATGTGAACACTTTGAACATTATTTACTCTTAGAAAATAGATGAATGAACCCTTTGTGTTGTGGAAGGTGGGATTTAATGGGTCTCTTAATACTGCTGTAAAAGGGGAGAGTGTGTGCACGAGTGGAAGTTAGTTATCCTGCACAGATATGAATCAAAGTGTACAAGTCACAGTTTTAGATTTCCCCAATATATAGGATTTGAAATGAACCTTTCCTGGTTATTCTGTTATTTTATGATAGAATAGTTTTGTAAAATAAACTAAGAGAAACAGAGTGAAATGGCATATTACAAATTGAAATGTTCAGTAAATAGCTATACTATGTGATGCAACAAGAAGAGACAGATGCCACGATTATAGTAATTTGATACCTCAGTGATCTAATATTAACACTGCCATCGATTCAGGGGGTACATACTGATAAAGATGCTCTGCTGAGCATCCTGAGACTAATGTTGTTGCCACACGATGCATGTATTCAAATAGTGATGACATTGGCTATTACATTTGCTCAAAACCTAAGTTTGCAAGCATTTATTGGTCACTACCCTAGTGATGAACCACCAAATCCAATTTATTTTGGAAATAATAGATATGGTCATCTTCATTATATTTTAATTGATCTGTAATCTTGATCTCCCAAATTGAGTTGGCAGAGAGACAAGAGTTGAAGTGGCCATAAACCAGCAGTGTTAACATGTTGTATGTCCTTGCAGGTTAATATGCATATCTTGCTGGAACTTGTAAAATCCGTGGTAGTACCACCAAATAACAAAAGAGGAATTAAGTGGATTCATGTGAATTTGAGAGAATACTTGCCCTCACTTACAATAATTTACTTTTGCATTAATAATCAGTTTTATTTCTAGCAGGATCCAAGCACTTTAGAAATTGCCAAGTTCTTTGATATTCTGAAGTGTGTGATCCAACTCCATGCGGGCAAGACTGTTAAAACAATTATGTCTGAGTCGAGTATATTGGTTCTTGGTTTGATAATGAATGCAGATATAAGAAGAAAAAACATCTCTCTGCATTCAAAACCCCATTACTCTGGAATACTGACTGCTTCTAATAAATCACTTAGGAATGTAAGTGGTTGGTGAGAATCAAAAGAAAGAAAACATTGAAAGGAAATGGAATGTTCTATCTGCTAGAGGCACATAGTAAGAATCCAAAGTTAGTTTGGTGTCCTGTGTCCCATGGCTCGAAGTGTGATATGAATAATACAGTTATGAGTATCACAGCCTCTAACTAGATATTCGCTCTGGTAAATTATACCAATGTGCTAAAAATGGCAGGAAGGAGCCAATGATTCTTAGCAGATATTGATCTGATGACCCACTCATTTGTTCTCCTATCAAGATTGAAAATGTAGTGAATACACAAAAGCCAGGCAATGTTCTTGGTTTAGACTATTTACTTTTGGATTATTTAAAACTGGATCCCAAAGATTTGAGTTACACTTTTGCTAAAAATGTTTAATGAAATTAATATCCAGATTTTGTTTTAATTCCTGAGGCTTGGGTTGAATCAGAGATCCTCCCAATTTACAAAGGCAATAAAGAGGCAATAAAGATGATCCATCAAACTATTGCCCAATGTCTCTCATAATTTGTTTACAGAAAATATATGCATAGATCCTAACACAAACTTGGATGGAGTAACATCAAATGATCACTAATCAGCAGGCTGGCTTTCATAAGAAATTTGTGTCTATGAATCAAGTATTTTAGTTACTAATGATAATTAAGAAATGGATCATCTTAAAGCGCTGTACTTTATTAGTGTTTTTGTTGACTACGGCAATGCTTTTGACAATATTATAAGAGCAGTTCTGTGGAATAAATGCTGTCATTTAGTTGTTCCTGTTAACCTCCTTTAAACAACCTAGAGTTTATATAAATATACTGTTATAAATGTTAGATGTGAACATGGGGTGAGATCTTTCAGCTGTCAAAGTGTGTACGGCAGTGATGTGTCTTTACCCTGCTTATCTGTTTTAACATTAAAGACATATTGGCTTAGAAATTACAAAAAAATGTAATTGCAGTAGATGCTCCAAAATTAGAAAGTTAATTTCATATGCAGATGACACAGTATGCACTTCTCATATGCCTGATGGTCTCTAAATCATTGTCAAATTTATCTTTACAAATCAACTGATCTGAAGATCAATGATAAAAATAAAGACTATGGGGCTGATTCCTGGATTATTTGCGCCAAATAACGGGGATTTGTGCGCCATTCTGCCCGCAAATCCTCATTTCTTAAACAGGGATTTGCGGGCAGAATGGCGCACAAATCCCCGTTTTTTGGCGCAAATAATTCTATGAATCAGCCCCTATAGGTCACATAAGCAAGTGACTCACTATTGAACTGATGTTTCATGGAGACAAAATGTTAAACCTGTACATTTTTATGAGTGTGCCGAGAAAATCGACATGAAAAAAACAATTATGCAAGTGGATTATTTTACAAAGCAAGACGGCTCCATCAGAGATACTGAGAAACCCATGAAGATATGTGTGGCACCAGTATAAACACTTGAAATCATTTCTGAATGATATTGGTGGCCTGGGAATGCAACAATAAAAGGTTAATACATTTAATTTAGGGGAAATTAATGGAGGTGTATATTGATTTATGTATTGTGCATTTGTAAGGCGCTTATACAGCAAGTAAATTGTGTTTCAATTCACCCACAAGGCAACAGGTTATGAGCATGGCATTGAAAAAAAACAGTTAAAAAACAATTATAAAGGAAATAAAAAGAAATAAAATAAAAATGGACAACAATTAAAACACAGAGGGATAAAGACAGACCTACTAGGCCTTGTGAGCATTCAGAATGTGCAAGTGCAGAGAAAGGAGAGAGAAGAGGGAGTGATGGGTAAGTGCTATGAGTGCCCATGCTTGTGAGAGAGCAGCAGATGTAGGTGCCAAGTGGAGGAAGTGCTAGTGAGTGGTCAGCTGTCAATGAATAGGTAAGTGCTAGGGAGTGCAGACCAATGATGGCATAGGCCAGTCAGTGCCAAGGCAAGTGCTAAGAGTGGTCGAGGGCTGAAGGTGATTGGGTGTGGGAGGCCAGGGGCCTGAGGGACACATAAGGACCCTGGATACCAATCGCAGAAGCTGTGGGATTAACACGAGGAGGACGGAAGGGCAGAAGGAGGTAAAAGGGAAAGTCTTAAGGAGCTTCCAAAATTTGAGGAGATCCGGCTCAAGACGCAGAGTTAGGGGGAGGCTGTTCCATATTAGGGAGCCCTCTGAGGAAAGAGATCGGACACCATCCCTGTGTTTAGCGAAGTGCTTGACACACATAGAGTTGGTGCCGATGGACCATAAAGTGCTAGAGGGAGAGTATATAGTGAGAGAAAGTTGGAGGTAGCATGGTCACCGGTCCCAGATGTCCTTATGGATGATGCAGAGGGATTTGAATTTGAATCTTGCAGCAATTGGGAGCTAGTGGAGAGTTTTTATCACTGGTGAGATGCGATGCCTTGGCTTGAGGCCAATGATAAGTCTTGCTCCCCTATTCTGGATTAGCTGGAGAGGTTAGATTCAGGAAAAGGCTATTGCAATAGTCAAGCCTAGAAGGAACCAGAGCTCTGAAGACATTGGGCCTCATTGAAAGTGGGACATCTTGGGAAAGGTCCTGAATGTGAGGGAGGAGGGAAAGAGAGGAGTCGAAGATGACGCCTAGGTTTCTGACTTCGGGTGAAGGAGATGGGGGAAAGCCCATAGAGGATGGCAATGATACATTTTTATATCTTTACTGTTTAATATATTGAACAACAGACATGGATCTTTAGGTTATTATATACATGTTTTACTTAGATTGGTTTCTGTAAGCAAGTCAAACTTATTGGGCCTCATTATAAGTTTGCCGGTCTGGGAACTACAGTACCGGTAAGCTTGCCGGTACCGTAGTTCCCGGTCCGGCAAACTACGAGTTGCGCTTGTGTGTGCAGAGCGGCACCCACAAGCAAATCATGTCAGATACCGGTGTATCCGACCTATGGGGCCGAATTGGGAGCATCTTTTTTCTGGCGCCCGCAAATGGGCAATTACCAGGTCCAGCAGGGCCGTAATGACCCGGTAATTGCCCCTTTGTGGGCACTGGAAAAAAATTACACCGGTGGCAGTCATGCCTGTATTACAGGCACGGCTACCACCAATGCATAATGAGGCCCATTATATTATGTCATTGTAATTTTGACATGTTTTAATGTGTTGTTGTGTAACTTTAAAGTTCTGTCTTTATTTATTTTGTTGTTGATTGATTGGTACCAGGTTGAAAGCCTTTATCTGAATACGTGAAATGCCTTATTGTCTTCAACTGGTGCAAATCCTTTTTAACATGCTTATTTCTTTGTCATTAAATAGAACTTTGCAGACATTGGGCCTCATTACGAGTCCGGCGGTAACCGAGGCGGTAAAACCTCCTGTTTACCGCCAAACTCGTATTACCATTCCGCCTCCGTGACTCCCAGAAATTCCAGGGCATTTTACGACCCTGGTGTCCCGGGAATTCCGGAGGCGGAATTTGGTAAATCTCCATTCCCACTGAGTCCCATAGGACTCAATGGGAATAGGGAAGTGGAAACACCGGCACCATCTCGTGATGGTGATGGTGTTTCTTCGTCCGCCTGCAGGCGGGCGGTGTTAAACCCGCCACTGTTATTTCCGGACCGCCCGACCTGTAATGAGCCCCAATATATTGATAATGTGTTGGTTATCTGTGAAGACACTGAGTCATCAATCTTATACTGTCTTTCTTCTCTAAACACCTTAGATCCCTAGCTGAATTTCACCAGTGAAATCAATAATAGAGAAATATGTTTCCTTGACATTAGCATCTACTCTGAGGCAGGTACACTTAAAGTTTAGACAGTCAACAACTGTTCAGCCATTAACGCATTACTTAAATATCGCAGTTTCAAACCCCGGTCACTGTGTGACAATCTTCCTTGCAAGGAATTTTTAGGTCTTCATACAAACAGCAGAGAAAGATTGCATTTTATGCAGGAATCTGCTAGTCACAATAAGAACTCCAAAAGTGTGATCAATCTATACTAATGATGATATTGTTTATAAATCTCTCAACAATAACAGATAATAAGCCCATCTACAGAAAACCATTAAGGATCCTCAATCTTACTATCTGGTCTGCGTAAAGCTCATAGTCGAACAGGTCCTACAAATAAAAATAAAAAAAAAAAAACATTGAAGTATATAGGAGTATGCTTAGAATTCTCATATTTGCTGTTATGAATTTGTTAGATTTATACAAAGCAGGTGTGGGGAGGATGCTTGGTTATCTTGGCGGTAGGCACATTAAGAGTTTTCAGGTTTTCTCTGATTTTCTCTATGGCATTTGCAACATCCTGGACTGTCTCTGGTATCCATGGTGGCACTCCAGCATCTAATATAGTGGATTCTTTACAGAGAGGTCCTTAAGGAAGGGAATTTCTAGAAATGTAGATATAGCCTGGCAGCCTTCCAAACATCGGGGAACGGTGATGTACATCAGAACTTCTAGGATGTATTCTGTTACTCGTGCCCAGGAAGGCTATTGATACCCACTTATGTAAGTGGTGAAATTGTTTGGATTTCCTTCAAGTAGAATGTCCATGATCACCATAGTTTCCTTTCTCTGGGGTGAATTCCTTACCCTTCTCGGTCTTAGTGTAGCTCTGGGCCTACACCTAATTTAATAGATGGTATTTAACTTGGTTTTGTGGCAATAGGCTCTGAATTTAGCAGCTTACTTTGAAGGGTTTATTCACTGAAAACCTGCAGTACGAAGACAAACACAAGGATTATCTAAGAGACTGTGGATCAGGACTACAGCCTCCAACCCAAGAACGGTAAAAGATTTTTTATTTTTTTTATTTTTAACACTTGGATTCATAAAAAGATGCTTATTGATTTTTCTGACTTTTTCAGAAAAACTCTACCCCCTTCTGTTGGAGCTCCCCTATGCCCTGCTTAGGGGAGAAGCATGAAAAGACCGGAACATGGTCCTTTGCTGATCAGAATGATTCCTTTTTTAATTCCTTCAGTAGACCACTTACAATCAAACCTGCCACTGTTTTATGTGCAAACCCCAAAGGTTGTTTTGTTTTCACCAGTGAAACACTTGTTACAGGCTACAATCTTGTCTTATATTGTTTGTCATGCTCATAAACAGTAGATAAGCAGATCTAGGTATTGTGTGGTTATCAGTTTACCCTTAACTACCACTCCCACATATTGCAGTGCATCAACAGGATCGGGCATCAAGTGCTAGTAGGGGCTGTAGGGATACAGAACAGTCCCTGAGAGCAAGGGTTGCCAGGGGGCAGTGCAGGTGTGCAACTGGCAGGGAGGGGACCTGGCCTCGAGATCAGAGGGTAGCCAGGTAACCAGTGCAGTTTCAGATTCAGCCAGGAGACCAGCAGGGGAGTGGCAGAGAGAAAGCAGAAACAAAGAGGAAGGTCTTGAGGTTCTTCCGGAACTGGAGATGGTTCTCCTCAAGTTTCAGAGAAGGAGAGAGGCTGTTCCAGAGGGAGGCCCCAGCAAAAGAAAGAGATCTACCACCAACTCACTGTTTGGAGAAGTGACTGACGCTGAGGGAGTTGGAGGTGGATAAGTGAAGAGCTCGAGAGGGAAGATATTTAGGAAGAGAGAGTTGAAGTTATTGAGTTCCTAGACCCCAGAAGGCCTTGTGGACAATGAAGAGGGGTTTGAACTTAATCCTCGCTGCCACTGGGAGCCAGTGCAGAGATTTCAGTCCTGGAGAGATACGATCCAAGGGCTTGAGGCCAAGGACAATTCTTGCTGTCCTGTTTTGGATGAGTTGCAGAGGGCGGAGAGCAGAGGCAGGAATATTTAGAAAGAGGCTGTTGCAGTAGTCTAGCCTATAGAGAACCAGAACTTTGAAGACAGTGAACTTCTCAGGGAAGGAGAGGAAAGGGAGATTACCTCTGAGGAGTTGCAGCTGATAGTGTGGCTTCTTAGAGACGCCAGAGATGTCAGGAGAGAAGGAAAATCTGGAGTCGAGGATTACCACAAGGTTTTTAGCCTCAAGGGTGGGAGCAGGAAGAGGGCCAAGAGGCACCGTCCAAAGAGTAACAGGAAAGGAAGGAGCAGGCGTGCCGATGAGGAGAATCTCAGTCTTACTGGCATTAAGGCAGAGATCATTTGTGGAGCACCACTCCTGGATGGCGGACAGACAGTCAGAGATGAGAGAAGGAGAAGATGTGGCTGAAGTGAGCCTTCAGATGAGTTGAGTGTCATCCGCATAGCACTTAATGTTGGGACAGAGAGCGGAAACGCGGTGGGAAAGAAGTGCCAGGTATTGGTTGAACAGCCAGCGAGAGAGTTAAGACCCTTGGGGAGCACCACAGGTAGAGATAGAGATAGATTAGAGGAAGGACCTAAGTTGGACCTAGGAGGGTCGATCAGATAACAAGGAGATCAGCCAAGCCAGGGCCCGATCAGTGATACCCAGGTTATCACAGAGACAGTTGAGCAGGATGGCATGGTTGACCGTGTTAAAGTCAGAGGAGAGATCAAGTATGATGAGGACACAGGGAGTGTTGGAATCATGGTTGGAGAGCAGGTCTTCAAAGATGTTCAGGAGAGCAGTTTCCGTGCTTCTGGCAGCTCTGAAGCCAGACTGATGGTCATGGAGACAACCAACAGATTCAATGTGAAGATTAAGCTGGGAGATTGACAGCTTTTCCAGGAGTTTGCCCAGGAAAGGAGTGATGGAGATTGGACAATAGTTAGTCGGGCAGTAAGGGTCGGCAGAGGGTTTTTTTTAAGAAGAGGGCGCACAAGAGAGTGCTTCAGAGGGAGGGGAGGACTCCAGTGGCAAAGGAATGGTTGCAGAAATCAGCCAGAGCAGGAGCCAGGGTGACAATGTGGTTCGTAATGGTTTTGGAGGAACAGGGGTGAAACTTTTTTGATGAGACTTTCATAGATCAGACTTGTCTAGAAACCTTGTCTGAGGAGAACAGGGGAAAGGCAGAGATGGATGGAGGAGAGTTGGCCGCAGAAGGGCCAGAGGAAGAGCAGGGAGTAGAGGGAGGGGGGGTAGAGGAAGAGAGAGGACAGGATTTCCTGAGTTTTAGAGATGAAATGAGAAGCCAGGGCCATGCAGACTAGGAGAGGTAGAGACTGCATCAGGATTGGCCAGCTCCTTGCATTGCAGATTTTAAAGAGTTCAGCCGAGTTGTTTGAAGCCACGGAGATGCAGGCTTGGATGTGGGCTCTCTTCTTGCTGCGGACAAAGATCCGTTATTGCCTCTGGGACAGGCCAGTTTGTCAAAGCATGTACCTGACACATGCCATTTCCTCTCAGCCACCCTGCACTTGCGTTTAAGGGTGACTAGGTCTAAGTCGTACCAAGAGTTGCACTTGGCTTTGGGCTTCAAGCGGATCCTTATGACAGGGGCAAGAACATCGAGAGTATCAGATATAGCAGAGTGGAGCATGGAAAGGGCTGTGTCAGGGTGTGAGCCAGCCAAGGGGGGGAGGGCGGGTGAGAAAGTGACAGTGAAAGCTTCAACTGACACACGCTTCATGGGTCAGATAACCAAGAAGGTAGGTTGCAATGCTGGAGTTCGCTTGGCCTGAGTGGTGGAGAGGGTGAGATTGGAGGAAAGGAGAAAGGGATGAGTCCAGAAGAGAGGAGTGGCGAGAGGGATACAAAGGGGATGGTCTGAAGAGGTCGGAGCATCCAGAGAGTACTCTGATGAGTGAGTCGGACCAACGGGGTGAAACAAGAGTGAGAGAGAGTCACAGAGGTCAAGAAAGAGTCCAGTGGAAGGACAGGAAGCATCCAGGTGGATGTTGAAGTCTCCAAGAAGGAGGAGTTGAGTGGTTGAGACCAGGAGGGAAGAGTAGAGGTCAGCCCAGTCAGAGTGGAAGGCGTCCATCTGACCAAGTGGCCGATAGATGGTAGCCACAGTAAGGGAATGGCCGGGAGAGAGAGAGAGCCTGCAGACGAGGATCATGTATAGTCTGCACACCTACTCTGTAATTCACTTCTGTACTTATTTAACCCATTAATATCTAGTTGGTATTGTATATTATTCCTACCTGTACCCCTGAATATCTGTAAATATTATTCTGTATACATGGTGGCTCTCACCATCTTGTATTACGTCTGTAACTATGTACTTATAAGAAATGCGCCCAGATATCTCCGGGCCAGGTGTGCAATACAAATAAATACACTTTCGAAAGAGGCTTAGGCCTGCATAGGAATGACAGAGGCATGAATCCACTCTGAGAAGATCAGGGCTACACCCCCTCCAGAACGATTGGATCTGGGAGCGGAGAGGATCTTGTAGCCATCAGGGAGGAGAGTGTCAAAGCATGTGACAGATACAATGACAAAACCCCATCCATATGCCTTAAATGCAGATCTGAATGAGTATTGGGCAAAGTGCAAAGCCATGGGATTGGTCAAAGGTACGGTCAAGAAAGTGCATAGGGTTCATTTGCTGTTGGGGCCTGTGTATACTGAAGAACAAAGAAGACAATTTGCCTGAGGTATAAATTATCTCTTGAAAATGATGTGTTGGTAAAACAAGATCAATGGGATGAGAGGAAACCTGCCCCTTTTGGGATGCACCGCTGTCGAGAAGGAGTAACCTGCTATGAGCCTGGACCAATGCATGAACATGCCAAGACAGCACCACAGATACTATGTCCAGGAGGAGGTTAGGTGAGTGGATAAGAATTAAGGAGCCGAGCCTGGACATCACAACATGGCAAAGCATAACTGGTGAGTGGGAAGATCGACTGCCTGATAAAATCATTGTTACCAAATCTTGTCAAAATATACACAGCAACAAGTCCACAGGGAGAGACAAACAAGATGAACACCATACCTCACTGAGGTGATAGAAGTATGTTAAAATAATCAGAAATTGGAAACGTTGAAGTACCATGTTGTCAGGCCTGTATAAGCCTGGGAAAATAAGGTGAAGGTTGTGGGAGCTGCAGGAGGGGAAGATTCAGACATTTATCATTGAGGAGCAGAGGTGGTATGAAGGAGGGAAGAGAGGAGAGCATTCTAGAAAAATGCAGAAAAGGCAAATGAGAAGAAGGGGCTATGAACAATGAAAGATCAGATAGGCAAGAAAGCTTGTGAGGAGGCCATTCAAATGTGTACAGACTGCTGGCCATATTTCTGCACTAATACAAACCCATGAAATTCAATGAAAAAACGGAGTTAAAGGGACCTTATGGTTACAAGTAAAACAGAAAATCCCCAGAAATTCACCAGTTATGGTAAGCTAAGCAACCATAACTCGTGCCACCACTGTGCACTGCTAAGACTAACACCCAGGACATGAACGATGACATCACAAATGTCAATGATGACATCACTGAAAAAGAAAGATGCAAAGACTGAAACAAGGGTGAAAGTCAATCAATAGCCACAATGTTTGCAAAAGGAAATGCTGCTGGGCGAGAAAAGGGATCAAGGGTGACCTAACTCGTGTCTAGGGCAAAAGATGGGTGAGGGGCAGTTAGCAGTCAATAATACCTTCTTGCTGTTTTCAGAGTTACAACAGCATTGAACCAGGCTTCCTGGCACTGTCTGAGCATTTCAAATCAGGTTTGGATGCAGTGAGTCACAGTGATCAAGACAGGGAGTGGGTGTTGATTCATTTTAGAAGTGAGACACGTGGTGGTCCAAATTATTTCCTGGTGCCGGGATTCTGGTTTGAGGTGAGGCAACAACATGCTAGCTGGTGCAGTGTAGCAGCAAATTGATATGTGTGAACAAGTGCCAAAGGCAGCACCACAGGTTCTGTTAGTTTAAATGTAGTTGAAATGCACGAGACCAGCTGCTTGGCTTCTACAGTTGCTGTAAGCCCCAATCCAGGGGCTCAGGTTCTCATTCTCCCAAACACAAGGCGTGGGGGTAGAAAACAGCTACAGTGATTCTTCTCATCTAGTGACGTCCTGTGTATCGGTGTAGCTGGCAGAGAGGCAGGTCTTGCTCCAGCAGCAGGTAACACTTAATGTGCCATGTGGATGATTAGGTAGCAGACCGGGCCTCTGTCTTGGTTCACTTGCCTTTACCTCACAACTGAAGGACTTTGGAAAGGACTACTCTCCCATCAGGGTCCACATATTCTTCTTGAAGGGTTGGAGTCCAAAGATGAATCAAAAAACAAGTGGGAGACCACCTCTTTTATAGGAAAAAGTCCACAGGCAGTTGGACAAAATCTTAAGCTTTAAAGTATTGAATCCCTGTCCTTTAGACAAGTGGTATTTGCTTTCTGACATCATACCCAAAGTGTTTTGTGCTAAAGGAAATGGAGAGGGCAGGAACAAAAGAGAGGTAAAGAGATAAACAAATGGTAGAAACCTTTTCCGACTCTGCTGAACTCCCTCTGTCGACACTAACCCTGCCCCCTCTCGGACCCATAACATCAAAGGTCCTTTGTTGTGCAACACCCTGGTGTGAGGCTAGGCCAATTGCATAGGATGTGCCCTTTGAAGCTGCTTTCCCATGGCAAGCCCTGCTGAGGGGCTGCCTCCTTGTAGAGAGGTGTTTCCCAACCTCTGAAAGCATCAAAAGAGGGGCACGGCTATTCAGTCTTTTGCCCTACTAGTGGCAAGGCCAGACTGTCACACCAGAATCCACACAATTCTTCCACAGCTGAGCTGGGCACCCAGTGCTGGCACCTCTATGATGTTAAAACAGATGCAGATTCTTATTGTTATGTGAATTACTATCCACCGCACCACAAACTTAGGTGTGGCTTCATGTTTTCAAGATTTAAATGCCACCAGAATAGTAATTTCCCATAAGTAGGGGGTTTTGGAAGGGTGGTGCAAACTTTAAATGCAAGTAAGTATATGGGGCTCAGAAAGAACCCTGCTCCACTTAAGGTCAAGCGCCACAAAATAAAGGTAGTACAGAAGGCTGTTGGATTCGCCGAAACACGTGTCTCTATAGGGCAACTGTCTGTTAAATATACTTCATGAAAATCCAACAGCCTTCTGTACTACCTTTATTTTGTGGCGCTTGACCTTAAGTGGAGCAGGGTTTTTTCTGAGCCCCATATACTTACTTATACTTACCGGAGTAGGGGGTCTACCACTTCGTCACTCCACTGCTCAGCTGCCACCCTTGCTTATCTAGCGCAGGACACTGATGGTTGATATTTCAAAACACCCCCCACTGCTAAACTTTAAATGCAGCCTCTGTGCTGGAGGGACTGCTCTGTCACAGCAGAAGACACTGAGGCATCTGTGCCCTCTGAACTAGCTCTGTGCCCCTGGGGAACAGATTCTGTAGAGCAGGAATCAGGAGACTGATGCAACAGGACACGTGCAACTATGTTTTTGGCATGGAGCTACTGAAAGGGAGGCCTGGTTAGCAGATCGGCCTCTCTGAGATGAAATAACCTGCATTATTTTATTAGTTAATAAAATTAAAACGCCACAGCTTCTTTGCCCTTGCCAGATGGCAGTTCCTCACAGCATGTTCGCACAGTGGTTGCTTCTCTGTGAGGGAAATCTGAATTCCTGGGGAACCTGGGTGACTGCAACAAAACCGATGATACTTTGGGTTTCCACTTGTATGCATCATTTTGCACCCTCATTAATATTAGGATGTGAATGTAACAGGCCAGATACTCATAAAGTAGCAGAAATGAAAAGAGCACAGAGAATGAGCTTGTTTCATTTGCACCACTGCCAGAAATGATCAGGTCGCTCTATTCTCAAAGGTGACTGAGTATTTTGAGAGGGGCTGGACCGCGGCACAAAAATGCGATGTACAGCTCTTTTGCATACATTAGTGTCAGCAGCGACAGGCTCCTAGCTTTCACGTGGGTGCTGGAAGCACATTTCACCAAGACAGGCCGTTAAAGTGATAGGCCCTGATTCATGGATTATTTGCGCCAAAAAAAACAAAAACGGGATTTGTGCGCCATTCTGCCCGCAAATCCACATTTGTTAAACAGGTATTTGCGGGCAGAATGGCTCACAAATCCCGTTTATTTTGGTGCAAATAATCCATGAATCAGGGCCACAGTCTCTGTGAAATACTTGTGAAAAAAAAATAATCGGCCCTGATTGGAGGATGGAAATGCAAGTGTGGCAGCTGCGGTTTAAACCGCGGCTGTCACTCTTCAATAAATAAAATCATCACATGGGCACAAATGACCCTGTCAATGTTTGCCCCCCTTCCCCCCCCGTCCCCCTCCCGCCCCAGCGACTGTTTTAAAAGGCACAGGGGGGAAACTGTAGTTTCTGGGCATTTTAAAGTGCATCCCATTTGTGAATTCCGGATGCACTTCAACATGACTAGGAACAGCTCTTTATGTGCGCAAAGAGGGACACAGGGCATATGAATGAGTGTGTCTAAGATGCGCTCACTCAAACCGCCTTTGAGAATCGGACTTCTACTTTTTTGGGTGCAAGTCTGCAGATGTGCTAGCATCTCCCCTCACTTGCGTCAAAAAAATGTTTTGACAGTCTGGTCCAATGTGTTAATAAATATAGTGAAAGGGCTGTTCCCTCCTTTCAAGCAACTAAGGTGCGCCTCGCTAAAGATATTCCCAAAATAAAATAAGATAAATTAAATCAGGATGTGGCTGCATTTTTATACGTGTTCTCCATTTATGGATTCAAGGGACTGCTGACAGGAACTTTTCTATGCAAATAACTTTGGCCTTGTTTGTGAACATGTATTTGTTTCTGCCTGTCCAACGGAGATGTTTTTTTTTTTTGTTTTTGTCAAGTGAATACGTTATTTAAGTGACGCATTGATAGTTGCTTTCCTTTGCATGGTCCTCACCCTCGACCTGCTCTTTTTAGGCAAATCCACCCCAAACAGGATCAACCTTTGTGAATAATATGCATCATCCCTCAAGTTATATTACCATGTGTTGTGGATTTTAAGAAGCATTTGCACATTTCTAAGATACGGAAGACCACGTTTGGCGGCACAGATCCCGAATGTCACGCTGCAGGCCCTAACGTCACCTCTCTCTCTCTTTAAGCAACAGAAAAGAAGCGACATCCTGAGTCTGAGCTTTAACGATATCCGTGGAAAGGCAATAAAAAAAAGGGATATAGTCCATTAAGCAAGTGCACATTTTCTTCCCATAATTTTATCTTAGTTTAATTGAACATTTAATTAGTATAAATATGAAACACGTTTTTGTGCGTGTTGAGAAGGTTGATCGTGGCGCGGGGGCTGCCGGGATAGATCAGGCGCGAGGCCCTGACGCACGCGCGCGCGCGCTTTCGCGGACCGCGAGCGTGCCCTTCGCGTCCCCTTCTGTGTGCTAATAGAAGCGGGTGGCGCGTTTGGCATTAGCCGAGGAGTAGCTTAGCATTTGCACTGAGCTGACTACTGCCAGGCCCCGTGCATATAGGAGCCGGGAGACAGCGGCTGCTTTCACGTTGATGAATGGCTTTTTTTTCCAAGCGTTCTGCTCCCTAGTTATGAGAAGGGTGACCCGGTCGGGGGACGACTTTATGAAGCTATAAAAAATGTATGTCACTTCGTACTCTGTAATGTCATGGGGATGGAGGGGGACGTGTGCAAAAATGGCAGGGTAATATTCCTGCTTTCAATGCTCCAAGCAGCTTTGTGTTTACAGTGTTATTGGATTTCCTGGTTATTTCTCTCTCGTATACTCTCGCTTTAGTAGCATCGAAAGAACCTGACACGCTTATTCAAACTTTTTAAATGTATTTTATTACTGTAGCATACTAATTGTGATGCTTCCAAGGTAATGCACGTATGGGGACGCCATCTTTTGGTAGTTTGTCAAGGTGGCAACGGCTATTTGTAAATAGGCTAAACATTACCCCTGCCTCCGACACAAGACCTTCTTTTATTTTTGCTATCCCCTATAACTCCTCCCCGTCAACCACGTCATCCTGTTTTAATTTTCCTGCTTTCGGCAGTTTGGTCTTTGTTCCCGGTGCGGGGTGCCGGGGAGCAACGATTGCTGGCCCCTTGTAGGGACTGTGTGGCGGGGCCTACTGAAACATTATGGAGGGGGTCACAGCCATGCGCATGGACACAAACGCGGCGTCTGTCGTCCTCATCATCCTCTTCATCTGGTTCTGAGGCCTCGGCCTCTTCCTGTTCCTCATCGGCTGATGCAGAAGGAAAATATCTGGACAGGGAAGGAGTAGAGGAGGTGCTTGCTCAGGTTTCTGACTGCATGGGGTTCTCTGAGCCCCTGATACCGGTTGAGGCTGCTGACCCTTCACTACGCCAGTATAAGCATACCCCTAGGAGGGGTTTGCCATTGGTAGCTGATATCTGGGATAAAATCCTTTGGGAATGGCGAGACCCAGAGAAGATTGCGATGCCCCACTTTATGAGGTAGACAATATCCTCGCCAGCTTGGTGGGTCGCTCCTCTATGTCGGCCGAGGAGGTGGCTGTCCGGGACGCAGTGGACCGCAGGGTTAATTCCAGTCTTAAGAAGGTTCATGCGGGGGCACATCTGGCCCCTAGGGCAAATGTCTACGGTTCCTACACAGCTGAAACTGTGCTAGCTGGGTTCAGAAAATTAAAAAAAGGCTGTTGTTGGGGGTTCTGATTGTGCCCCTTTACTATCTGAGATGCAGAGACAGGTTGAACTGTTGTCTGACCTGGCTTTTGATGGGGTGTGTGGTTCTGCCATGGTCATGGGGGCTGATGTGTCTGCTCGAAGGCATGTCCATCTGCGGGATTGGATGACAGAAGGTTCGCAGAAGGCGGCTGCCCTGAAACTTCCTTTTGAAGTTCCCAAACTTTTTGGGGATTCACTTGAGGATAAAGTGAATGAAGTGTTTAGGGCTGAAAACATGCTGACAAATTGCGGCGCAAGCCTGCTTTGACGGCCCGGAAGTCGTCCTCTGCTGCTGGTGCTGTGCCTGGCAAGGTTTTCCCTGGCTCCTCGTCTCATTCTTTTCGGAGATCAAAGGGAGGGTGAGGTCCTCCATGCTCGTCACATCCTCGTCCGGTACAGAAGTCCTGACGGTTTGGACATGCCGGTAGGCTGGTGGTCTCCAGATGTTTTTTCCTGTATGTGACCAGTGGTGTTCCTATTCCTGGGTTCTGGACACAGTCCAGAGGGGTTACCGAGTGTTTTTCTTGTCTCCTCTTGTCCAGGGTTGCATGGTGCGGACTTTGGTTCCCAGGTCTTGGACCAAGAGGTTAACTATGGAAACCGCTCTCTCCGACTTGTTGGTGAAGGTGGCCATCATGCCCGTTCCTCTCCCTGTTTGCGGTCAGGGTTTCTACTCACTGGTGTTTCTGATCCCCAAACTATCATGGAAGTTTCGCCTAATTCTGGACCTCAAGGCCCTGAACGGTTTTGTTCTGAAGGAACACTTCAAAATTGAGACTTTGCTGAACATTCTTCCAATGTTGCACTGGGGGGATTGGATGGCTTCTCTGGATCTCCAGGATGCATATTGCAATGTGGCTCTATGGCCCTGCCAGATGAAGTTCTTCCGGTTTGCAGTGGGGTTCCGACATTTTCAATTCAGAGTGCTCCCGTTCACCAAGATGGTGGCTCACTTGGTGGCGAATTTGCTTCTGAGGGGCATTCAGATTTTTTTCTACCTAGACGATTGTTGATCAAGGCATCCTGCCGACGGACAGTCATGGCTCATCTCCAATTAGTCTGCCAGGCTTTACAGCACTGGGGATTCCTGGTGAACTGGCAGAAGTCTCAGCTGGAGCCTTCTCAGGATCTAGTTTTCATCGGGGCACAAAGTTGCACCAGGATGGGGAGGTGTTAAGACGGATTTCTGAACTCTGTCCTGGTGGCGCAGAAGTTCAGAAGGCCAACCTAATTACTTGGAACAGGGTAAACTCTGGACGAGCCAGACCAATCAAGGTAGCGATCGCGGCGGTCAAGACTAGGTCTCAAGAGGGGTGAGGGTGACTGAAAGCCCGCAATGAGCACACAAAGCAAGAACACTTACAAACTACTCCAAACAGTTATATTAAAAATATATACACATTTATTTCAAGGCCTTTAAAACGATGACCGTAGCGAGTAAATCACAATATAACGATAGTAAACCAACACATACCATATCAACACAATATATATACAAATACAACAAGTCTCAAGCGTTATATGCACGAAATGTGTAGTCCACCTAAAAGGGAGGGAAAACAGGCAGTGCACAATAATGCTTAGACCCAGTTCGCCTTCAGAGGCACCTAACTAGATGGAAGTCCGAGCCCTGCGAAGAGTGGAGCCTTGTGCTCAAAAGTACCTGCACGCGCTGGTGCCAACGGGCAAAAGGAGAAGCTCTTCGAGGGAAATCAGGCAGTTCAGTTTAGTGCACAAAAGAAGAAGAACAAGTTCCGCGACTCAAGCGCAGCCTCCACAGTGGGCAGACGCAGAGCGCGAGTACGGAAAAGGGTGCTGTTTGACACAGCGGGGAAAAGCAATGGGCTCCTGCAGGAGGGCGACCAGATCCTAGCTATGCTACTCACCGGTCCCCGATGCAAGCAGACCCAGGCTTCTCCGCGTCAGTTTCAGCAGCTGGCAGGTTCAGAAGAGCAGGGAACGCCTCATCGTCGTGTTGAGTAAAAAGACGTCCCAATCGAAGAAACCCGCACAGTTTGTTACCACAGCTGGGCAACGGAGCGGCCGTGTGTATCTGAGCCAAATGTACACTACTCACTTCAGACCTGGGAACGCCAAGTGTACGAAGCGTGTGAGAGTGACAAGGACTCGAAATACTACACAACCTGGCGGCGGTTACAGAGCAAGACTCCCGTGTAAGCTGGTCAGTCAGCTGGATGGCCCAGAGACGCTTCCGAAGGCTTACTGGCAGGAGATGGTGAAGATGCCGAGAATAGCTGTTCCCGCTATTCCAAGGGTCGAAGTACCAGTACAGGCCTTCTGGTTCGATCAAAGGTGAAAAGGGTTTCACAAGGCGACAGCAGTGCAGAGGAGAAGTCCTTCAGCGGGTCACCAGCGATTCCTCGGTCCAGCCTCTTGGTTGCAGGATACTTGGCTCCTGTATTCCTTCGTTCGTGAGAACTCAGGAGATCGACATGGTAGTGGTGTTTCCAGCCCCCTCTTATCCACGGTTCCCTTCGCGCCAAAACGGTGGGGACCCAATGGGATAGCCGCTCATCAACACTCACACCATTCGTGGACCAATCACGGACCACGGTGGTCCCAGGCATTCACACGACCCTAGACTCTCTGGCACCCAGGATGTGTATTGGGACCAGACATCCCAGCCCACATCCTGGAGGCACACACAAGACATGTAGAAGCCCGCGAAAGCATCCGTGTTTCGCGGGAAAGTGCCCAAATAAGGAAGGCCCCGGGTCGGCTCGACCTGGGGAAGGTGAAGGAAGCAAGACGGTCAGCGGACAGGACAAAGGAGCCTCGTGGTCTGGCCATTTTGGGAGCCAGGCCACCATTTTGGGTTAAGTGCGAGAAACGCGCTTAGAACGCCAAAAGGAGCTCAAAACACAAGAAACGATCGCTGCCACCATTCCCGTCCCTGAATCACTTGCACCGATCAGATACAATCCTAAACAAGTATCTAGGGCCTGTAGAAAGCTAGAGACCCAAGAGAGCTGTAATTTAGCTTACAGTGCCCTCTTGTGTCATGTTGCACGAAAGCCGCAACATGATAAAAGAAACTACGGGAAACAGCGTTCCCGGTACTGACTGTCTTAAGAGCATGTCAGTTTCCCCGTAAGAAAGGAGCGAAAGCCCAGAGGAGTGCGGCAGAAGGCTGCACTTCTCTGACAAAGTCAAGAACAAGGTGAAAAACAACAGCAAATAGTTTAGGGGTTGCCACATGGAAGGAAAATTACCTACAATTACGAAATCTTTCCTAACAGGAGGGTGTTCTTGTCCCAGGAGAGGGTCCGATTGCTGGCTGTTCTGAGCAGGGTTCTCAGGAGGCAATATGTCTCGACTCGCCTATTGCTCAAATTGCAGGGGTACATGGCTTCTTGCGTGATTCTGGTGTGTTGAGCCCGTCTTCATTTACGACCTCGGGTGTCTTATCTTCTCTCCCACTGGCACCAACATCTCAAGCTTATGAGGCTTTGATACCGGTGTCCCCTGTGCTGACTTTCTCCCTGCTTTGGTGGTTGGGGGTTCCGAATCTTAAGGCAGGGGTGTCCACTCTTACTACCGACGCAAGCTGAAGAGGTTGGGTGGTAACTTTGGGTGTCCTCTTAGCTCAAGGGTTGTGGGATCCGTTGGAGAGCCATTGGTCATCCAACTGGAGGGAGTTGTGTGCCATTCTACGGGCTCTGGTGTACTTCACAGGATTTCTGGAAAGCCGGGCGGTGTTGGTCCGGGCGGACAATACAACGGCCTTGGTATATTTCAACCGCCAAGGGGGTTCCTGCCGCTCCTTAAATGCTCTTGCGGTTCAGATCGGTTCTTGCGGGGGTTTCATATCTGGTGTCCCTGGTAGCCTCACATATCAGGGGGGTGGACAATGTTCAAGCGGATCTTCTTAGCTGCCGGTTTCCCTCTTCTGCAGAACTGGTTCTATCGGGCCAGGTCTTTGCAGAGATCTGTGTCAGATTTGGGACCCCTGTTCTAGATTTGTTCGCATCTCCAGCCTCAGCGAAGTTTCCCCTCTTCTGCTCTCGGTTTCAGGCAAAGCAGGCTTGGGTGGGTGGACGCCCGCTCGGTAGAGTGGCATTGGGGTCTCCTTTATGCTTTTCTACCGTTCCCCCTTCTGCCCCGAGTGGTTCAGCGCATCAGAGTTTCCAGGGTGACTGTGTTGCTGGTGGCCCCGTTCTGCCCCCACTGGATTTGGTTCCCCACTTTGTTGGAGCTTCGGTCCCAGGAACCTTGGCTGGTCCTGAAGGGAGTGTGACAGATTCAATGGGCAGTGTGGCTATTGCACGGGCTAGGTTGATGTCCCAGGGGTTTTCAGGTCCTGTGGTAGAGTCTATGATGAATGCTGTTAGACCCTCTACTCTGAAGGCATATGGCATATGGCCATTTCTGGGACTGGTGTGGGTGGTCTGGGATCCATCCCCTGCATTCTGGCTTCCCCGCTATCCTCCAATTCCTCTGGGAGGGGTTTGAAAAGGGTCTGGCGGTTTCCACCCTTAGCTCTTAATGTGCCTCCATAAAAGTCCTCTTGGGGGACTCTGATGGTCACCTGGATGGGGAAGTGTTGGTGGGGAAGTTGCTCCGGGGGTTGTCTTCTTCCCGTCCTTGTACTTATAAAGGCCTTCCCCCTTGGGATCTCCCTCTTGTCTTACGTTTTCTCCAAGGGTCTCCTTTTGAGCCCATTTCCACGATTGACATAAAACATCTTACGCTGAAGACTGCCTTTCTAATCGCATCACTTCTGCCCGTAGGCTAGGGGAGATTGGGGCTCTATTATGTCACCCCCTTTCCTGAGGGTGCTGCCGGATTCGGTGGTGTTGTGGTGTGATCCGAAGTTTCTCCCTAAAGTTGTTTCTCGGTTTCACACCTCTCAAGATCTGGTTCTCCCTGCTTTTTTAGGATCTGCATACACCAGAGGAGGTGGCCTGGCATAACATTGATGTGTGGCAGGCAGTGTTGGAGTATTTGGCTAGGACTGCCTCTTTTCACCAATCTGATAGTGTTCTGATTACTTTTGGCCCGGCTGGTGCTGGGTGTAAGGCACTAGTGGTTTCCATTAGCCGGTGGATCTGTGTTGTGGTCTTCAGGGCCTATGTGGCTTCTGGCCTGTACCTGCTCACGTTCAGGGGCGGTCCACCAGGGGTTTGGCGGCTTCCTGGGCCGATGCAAGGGGGGCTTCTCTGCAGGAGATTTGTAGGGCTGCCACCTGGGCTGATCAAAGGACTTCCATCAACCACTACAGGTTGACTGTCTCCCACACGGGGGTCGGTTCCTTCAGGGTTGGAGTTTTGTCTGTGGGGATGTGAATTTGGAGTTATTAAAGGTGTGTTTTTCTGCAGTTTTTGGCTCTGTGTATCATTGGGACCTTTTCCCCTTTGCTGCTTTGGTATACCTCATGAGGTATGTACTGGGACGAGAAAGAGTGTACGTGGAGGTAATGCTCTGATTACTTACCAGTAATCATCATTACTCTTAGTCCTACTCTTCACCGTCACAGTACTAACTACACTCCTCTCCCTCCCTGCGGGGAAGGTCCCATGCTCCAGCTTGGTTATATAAACTGGATGACGTGATTGGAGGGGAGGAGTTATAGGGGATAGTTAAAATAAAAGAAGGTCCTGTGTCGAAGGCAGGGGCCTAATGAGGTAAGGACTGTAACGAGGAAGAGTAGGACTAGGAGTAATGAAGATTACCAGTAAGTAATCAGAGCATTACTTCCAGGTCCTTCTTTCTCATCCCAGTTCTTAGTGTTTGAGACACCTGCCTCCCTGAATAGAACCTTTTTTCTACTTCACCTCCCCCTTGCTAATGCTCTGAGACTCTCCCGGCCCCCTCTAGTTCTTTTTTTTTATATACTGCAAATGGCAGTACCAATGCCAGTGTTTATAATTCACACATGAATTCCACTGCTCTGACAGAACCGAGGGGGCAGAGCTGTTCTATTTGCAGGGGATGGTGAAGCATTGCTCCATGCCTTCAGGCACAAAGCTCACCGCCCCTTCTGTATAGCAGAGAGGGCCAGTTGCGGGGAGGAGCAGTCGCACAGCGGTGAAGCAAAGCAGACCAACCATGCAGGACACTACTGGAAGGACACGCTTGTGGAGCAGAACAGACTAGAGAGGGTGTGCAGGTAGTGCAGTGGACTGCCATATGCTGTGGACCTCCCGCTGGAGGAAATGGAAGACTTCAATAGGGGTGCAGATGGCACCCAGAGGTAGGTGGGTGCAAGCTCCTAGAGTTTTGCTCGCTGGGGGGTGGTGAAACTGCGCTTAAGGCCTTCAAGCAGCATGCTCCTGGACTCCTTCTGTATGGAAAAAGGCCCGGTTGAGAGAAGTAGTACCTGCTTGCGGCTGGGCTGAGAAGGACATTGCCATGCCTCAGGCATTCAGGCGCACAGCTCGAGGGCCCCTCCTACAAAGTGGTAAGGCTTTGTGCGGATACAAGTAAGCAGATGAATACATGCATGGAATGGCTATCAGAGAACTCTGAGCACTGAGGGCAGCTGTGATTATTGACTGGGGCAATAGCAGTGGAAGAAATAGGTGTGCGTGTGGCACCCGGAAGGTAACACAGGATCTGATTCCTCAGAACTTAGTTCATGGGATGGCACCAGGAGTTAGCTTTGGAAGACCAAAGGAATTGCCATGGCAACCTCCGGAGGCTACTTTTTCCACATTGACAACACGTCATGAACATGGTGGACAGCATGGAGAAGGCTGCACATGAGAAATCTGGGTGATGCCGCATCCAGTGTGTCCTCTGCCTCCTCTGAGATCGAAGGAGAGGGACAAGCATTGACAGGGTAGAAAAAGAAGGAGGTTACCTTCTCTGCCTCAATTCAGCTGCTGTTTCATTCCCCAGAACCTCTGATTTAGAGAGGGTGGGGGGCTGGCCACACAGGGACAAGGAGGCTGTAAGAGCAGTGGCTATGTTGTTTCCTTTTTTGGGGTTCCCAGTGGAAGCAGTGTCTACTACCACAAGCAGTAGATAAGGATCTTCCAGGGTTATCAGAAATAATGGAAGAGATTTTAAGGGAATGATTAGAACCATGAGTGGACAGAGGATCTGATTTCACTATTGAGGAGGCATATACCCGCTTGCATTGCACTTTCATTGGTCAATAGGAACGCTGTTGCTCAGTTTGCATAATTTGCTCTGTTTGCATAATTGGTACACCACTCTGAAAGGTAGGGATACAGTGGTTGCTCAGAAAAAAAGAAGGCCACACCTGGGAGTCAACAGGCAGTACAAGTCTGCAGATTCTGTTCAGCCAGTTTCTTTAGGGGCCCAATATCACCCTGAATGTATGTCTCAAACAACCAAATGGGTGTATACGTTTGTTCAAAATGGAGGTTTTCCACAAACTAGGAGCAAGATTTTGGGCGTGTCTGGAATGGTAGACCTATTACTATCACATCCCGAGTCAATGGAGTCTTCAAAGGAGGCACAGTACTGTCTTCAGTTTCAAGTCTGGCTCGTCGGACTCGAAAATGCTGCTAATTGGTTAATGAGGATTACCAACAGGTAATCCCAAAACCAGCAGGATTCTGTTAGTTGATGCCTGCACATCTACTGTGCATGCACCGCGTTGCACCTTGGTTACAGTGGGCTTCAAATCCTGTATCAAGTACCCAGGGTTCAAATTCACAGGTATCAAAAGTTATCTCAACGACGCATCCGACCGGGACAAAAATGTGTTTGATCGGGTAGACTCAAGTGTCCACCGTCATGCTGAGTTATGCATCCCATATGCCAAAGCCTTTATACCTTAGTACAGGAACGGTGTATGGGGCATTGCTGCTGACAGTTGATGGGAAGTTGCGTGGGAAGAGTAATCGCAGATATAGCATGAACGAGGTAAGAGATTCAGGTGATACAAACGGAAAGTAGCCAGCAGGTCACAATTTCATATTTCTGGAGAAGAAAGGAGGCAGAAATCACCAATATCAACCCCATAAGAGCGTAAATACATGTCCTGAAGAATCTTGCAAAAGCCCAACTTGCAGGAACTGTGTTTTCTCCTGTAAATATCCATATAACGACATGTACCTCTAGTATGTTGTAAATATTCTGAGATTCTGCCTGGAAAGGGTGGGAATTATTTAATATAGTAAGCACTGGAGGCCCGATTCATGGAAAAGTACGCATTTATCCTGCAATGCCTGCGTGTCGAGAATGACCCTGCACGAGCCGGCGTACAGAAGTTACACTGCATGCTCTGCGTATTCATGGAATCACACAAATTAACCGTATTCACAAGTCGCGGTTGGAACACCCCGACACGCCCCAATGCACAACCTGGACAGCCAGAAACAGCTGCATTTGAGTGCTCCCCAGACATGCATACATGCACCCAGTAAACAGTGCGTTGGGTCCCCTGCGAGCAGGCCTGCACCTCGGGACCAGGCTCAGGGAAACCCGCAACAGTCAAGGCCGCCACCCTGTCAACATGTGTAAGATTTGTCATAACTCGGTCATCGCTCAGGAAAATCTGCATGCTACCAAACCTTACATTGTTCCTGGACCCCAATACGTTTGTACACACACCCCTAACTATGATAGGAACCCATCTGCCATGCACACCCCTAAATCCAACATGCAACCTCCACTCCAAAGTTGTGAATCCTCCAGCACGTCTGTACACCTGCTTTCGGGTGGCAGGGAGATTGAGGGATTTGCATGGGCATTTCGCAGGTGAGAAGTGGTGCGGCCACATCCATGAATACACTCTGTCAAGGAATCACACAAATTAACTGTAGTCACAAATCACGGATGGGACATCCCGACACGCCCCAACGCAAAGCCTGAACAGCCCGAAACAGCTACATTTTCGTGCTTCTCAGATGCGCATACATGCACCCAATGAGCAGTGTGTGGGGTCCCCTGCAAGCAGGCCTGCACCTCGGGGACCCTGCTCAGGCATCGCCTCAAGGGCACCCTGTCAACATGCGTAAGATTTTTCGTAACTCGGACATCGCTCAGGAAAATGTTTGTGCAAACCACCCTTGAGCCGTTCCTGCACCCCAATATGCTGCGTACATGCACCGCTAACTACGATCCGGATCCTGTCTGCCACACGCACCCCTAAATCCGACATGCAAACTCCCCTCCAAAGTTGGGAATCCTCCGTGCAGGTCTGTATGTCTGCTTTCAGTTGGCAGAGAGATCGAGGGATTTGCATGGGCATTTCGCAGGCGAGAGGTTTTGCGGTCACACCCATGAATACGCTTTGTCATGGAATCACACAAATTAACCGTATTCACAATACGGATGGAACACCCAGACAGGCCCTTACACAAAGCCTAAAGAGCCAGAAACAGCTACATTACATTTTCGTGCTCCCCAGATGCGCATACATGCATCCAATAAACAGTGCGTGGGGTCCCCTGTGATCAGGCCTGCACCTCGGGGACCCTTCTCAGTGACCCACTCAACTGTCAAGGGCACCCTGTCAACATGCGTAAGATCATCTCTGGTACCATCGCAGAGATCGTCATTTTGGATGGCAATAAATAAAGCAGTAATCCCAGAAGACAGAGCGGTCAGGTTGCAGACCTGTTGGCTTCCCTGCTAATTAAGGAATGGGTACAAGTATGGTAACATTCTGTTGCTGCAGGGCCATAGGGTAGCATGTGTCCTCGTGGGACCATGACCTAGGCCCTATCAGGATCACATGGGTGTTATAATGGGTATGCAACGTCAATGCTGGTAAATTTGGTTGCTTAATTCCTACATTTAGCAGTTTTCAAAAGAACTTTGCTGTGGGGTTTACATTGTCATCCCTCAAAGCACACAGGTCGACCATTAAGGTGGTATGGGTACCATGGTGCTGGACAGAGGCATCTCTAGGAGAATCCTGAGGGGCCTATAGCCTCCCTTGGGTCATTTGGTTGTACCCCAGATAGAAGCTTAGAGGCCACAACCAAAAAGCTAGCTAGGCCCGAGTCCCGACGGTCCCAGCATTAGTGTAGCCTCAGATATTTCCCAGTACTAGCAAGACCACATGCATCAGAGACTAGAGGGACAATGTTGGTCTCGAAGTGGTAATTAAAGAATGAAGAGAACAGATGTGTGTAAGAGCAACTCCCTGTGCCTTGAGCGTGCACATGAGGTAGTAGCATCTTGAGATATGCCTGCAGTTCTATAGGCATGACAGTGTGCTCCATGTAAGCCTCTGGGGTTATGGAGTTGTCGCACCAGGAGGTTAGCCAGAAGTTTGATAGTAAATCACATCGGCCAGCAGACTGAGAGCTAGGGGCATTATTCTTCATGCCTGCTTTCTTACACTTTCTCCCAAAAACATTGGTGTTACTGTGAAAACTCTGAAAATTCACCTTGTAAGGTGATCTTTTGGTGCATCAGGTTCAGAAGGTGTAATGCCACAGTTTGTCTATGGCAAACATCTTTGAAGGAAAAGCCCTGACTTTTACCGGATGTAAAGTCAGAGGTCATATTCTGTCTTGAAAATATTCAGGATGTGCACGTTTGTCAGCCTGGTTGGTACTTAGGAGGTAGTTTTCGGGGCAGACGTGTTCCAATGGCTCTTCTTAGCAGATCTAAGGTAAATCAGAGAGAGAAAAGGTAGATGTATGGGTTGAAGCCACCGGTGTGTCTAGAGCTGACATTTGCCAGGCAGCTATTGGGTCTACTTGACGATATTTGTATGGGTTTCATCTACAAATCCATATACATGTTGCTATGACTTTGGGAGCAGGGATGTTGGGGCCAGTTTAGGAACACTGAGAAAATATTGGTTTTGAGCGACTGCGAGATTTAAGGATTTGTGATGCTATTGCCCCAGCCATCTGTAGTTGGGATGAAGAAGAAGGATATGGAGATTATGGGGTGATTCCTTAATGATAATCTTCATTGCTCCCATTCCTGAACTTCCTCATCACAGTACTTACCATCCACCGCACCCACCCTTATGTCGATGTCTGGTTCTATAACTGAAGTGGGTATGGAACTAGAGGGGGCTGTGATAGTTAAGGAGATATAGTTGGTTGTATCAATGGGGACGAGCAAGGAAAAGGAAGAAGAAATAGAAAAAGGGTTCTGGCTATGGAGCTATGGGCCTCAGAGAGTGACTACTGTGAGAAGGAATTACAGGACTACGAGTAATGAAGATTAACGGTAAGTAGCCCCCCGCTCCAGTAAGGGAGATTAGATCCTCTACCCTAAAACAATGGCTGGCTGAAAAGAACCTTCCATCTAATGGTATATCACAATTATTTTTTACCTGTGTCACTGAAAATCAAAAACAGGGGAATTGCTGCCAGGTGCACTTGTCCAGATGCCTTTTTGTTAAAACAGAGCTTTCACTGCCCTAGTCCATGGATGTGAACACTGCGTGGTTGCTATCTGAGGATCCATACTTTCGGATTCTAGCTTGCAAATTGTTAAACATTATAATAATATGTTATCACAGAGAAGATTTTGAATCCCAAGCAGTGCATCACATATTTTATAAACAAATGTTAATATGTGCCTTGGCAGAATGTGATTGGCTCTAGAAGACTAATGTAATACACCTTTGCCGTCTTAAAGTCTCAGTCAATCATTGGTCCCCTAGCAGCCACGTCCTGGCCCAGATTCAGAGTAAACCCCTCCCAAATCTCCAACACCCATCTGAAATAATCAGACCTCGAAAACCTGATTGCTCTTATTTATTTGCTCTTTTTAAATTTGGAGATGTCCCAGATTTTGCCATACTTGACTTGGAAACAATCTGTGGGGGTTGGATGCTGCACAGACCATGCTGCCAACACCTCCATCAAAAAGCACTGACGTCTGAGTTTACCGCTCTCGACCGCGATGCCCTTCCAAGTGCAGACTCTGAATGCATGAACCTTGGATGCAGGGTTTTTATATGAACGCAAGATTGGCTTCTAGTTCTTGAAATAAACAAGACTCGGAGGCAATGCCCATCATTTCCGCATACAACATAATCAAGCTTGCAGGAATGCCTGCCAAAATGACGTGTGCTTCTTGTAAAGAGCACGGTGCCTTCCCAATAGTTAACGTCAAACAACTCATGGATATGATCTCAACATGATGTCGTTTTCTAGGTAGTAAGTTCCTGTAAGATGTATTAGACATGAAATATTTAATTTTGATTGGATTATTGATTTATTTGCATAACTTGAATTGATGCACAAAGAAGCTTTTCTTTAAAGAAAACCTAAAAGACTAATACTCTGCCAAGCCTCCCCACTGTTGTGTGGCCGCCCGTGCCTCGGGCAGGCCTGCCTGCACTCCTGCACACATTCACACAGGAACACACGGGACACGGTGTTGGCCGTTTTGCGTCCCGGCCGTAACTGCCGGCACGGGTGCACTTTATTTAACTGCGCATGCGCGTAGCCGGAACGAGGCTCGCGCATGCGCGCAACGTGACTCGCACATCACATCCCTTTTTTTCTTTAACGAAAACACAAACCCAACATATGTGGAAATAACAGTCCAAACTTGAAACACACCCCCCGCCCAACATTTTGGTACTCCCAGATAAACGATTTCACACACCCCGGCTCAGTCTCCCGAGTCCAGGACATAGTCCTTGAGGTATGAGGGCGGTCGGCGACCCCTTCTCATCGGTTACCTGGACATCTCTGGCGCGGCTCCACGGATGCCATCCTCAGCTGGGCCAGGCTCCCTTGGGATGTCCTCCATTCGACCCACTGGGGTTTCCTCCGAGACCCTGCTCTCGCTCGGCCCACTCGTATCCGCTGACGTGTCGACTCGCTTAAAGAAGGATTTGTTGCGAGTGACTGTGTCACGGGCACAGGCTGCCGTCACCATGGTCCCCTTTACATGTGTGACTCTCCACGGGTGGGGTTCATAGGGCAATGACAACTTGCCCTTGGGGTGGCGGTTACAGACCAGCACCGCATCTCCCACGCGTACCTCTTTGTCTTGTAGACCCCTTCTTTCACTTTCCCGCTGGTTCCGTGCCATGCGATCCTCTCTGACCTTCTCGTTGTCAATGACGCATGGCCCGCGGCCCTCGATCTCCGGTATCATGCCTCTGGGGCAGCGTCCGAACAGCGCTTCCGCGGGGGCTACCCCCGTGGACTGGTGTGGGGTGGTTCTGTACTCTCTTAAGAATTCCACTAGCTTCTTGGGAAGGTCCTCCCCTCCATGAGCGGAAATTCTTAGCACTTTGTGCAAAGTGCGCATTAACCTTTCGGCCTCCCCATTGGCGCGAGGCCACAGAGGGGATACCCTCTGGTGGTGGATGCCTCTACTTTGAGGTATTGGGCGAAAATACTGCCTGTGAACTGGGGCCCATTGTCTGAGCATAATATTTCCGGGAACCCATGGGCCGCAAACATTTTGTCCAGGGCCCTAGTGGTGTATTCAGTCGCGGTGTGTTCCAACACCTCCACCTCCGGGTATCGCGACCATTGGTCCACGGCCACTAAAAAGTACATGCCCCGACCAGTCGATCCGAAATCCACGTGTACCGTTCCCCAGGGCTTCTCGCTTCGTTCTATCGACCTAATCGGTGGGGCCTTGTCCCCTGGAGCCGCGGCTTGACACGGCAGACACCTTCCCACAAAACGCTCTACCATGCCCTCAAGGTTGGGGAACCACACCTTCGGACGGAGCCTCGCCTTGGTCTTGACGACCCCTTGGTGCCCGATGTGTGCTAGCTCCAGGACGCGATTCCTCAAGGCTTGCGGAATCACAATCTGTCTCCCTCTCAGTAGCAGCCCATCATCCCAAATGGATAACTCATCCCTCACCTTCCAGAGCGCCTGAAGGTCCTTCTGGGCTTCTAGCTGCCGCCTGGAGTTGTCCCTTAGCACAGCTTTCCAGTCACCACTCCTCACCGCCGCCTTAATAATGTGGAACACCTCGTCCTTGGATGACTCAGTTGCGATGGTGAGTCTCGATAGCGCCACTGGCAATGCCCCTTCCACAACATGGCAGAGTAGTCCTTGGCATTCCGACACTTCCTTGTTCAGGTCCCCACTCCCCTTGTTGGGGTGGCGCGACAGATAGTCCGCCGGGTTGTTGGTGCCTGGCCTGTACACGAGCCTCACCGCATACTCCATCAGGGCCAGCATCCACCGCTCGATTCTGGGAGGCCGCTTAGACGATACTCCCGCCCGGATGGGCAGTAACGGCTTATGGTCAGTCACGACCACCACGGGCTTGCCCAGAATGTATAGCCGAAAGTGGCGACAGCCCCACAGAATGGCTAGAGCCTCTCTTTCAATTTGCGAATAGCGCCTTTCAGTGTCAGAGAGCGCCTTGCTTGCATACGCGATGAGTCTCATTTCCCCTCTTTTGTCTGGCTGTAGCAGCACTGCACCAACACCCACGGGACTCGCATCTACAACCATTTCTGATTCAACTGATGGGTTGAAGTATGCCATGGTGTCATCATCCGACAGGGCATTCTTGAGGCGCTGAAAGGCCTCTTGCTCCTCCCTCTCCCAAGTCCACACGGCATCATTCCGGGTCAACGCCCTGAGAGGTTCCGACAGGGAGGCCAATCCTCTGATGAAGCGACCAGAGTAATTGACCATCCCCAAGAAACTCCTCACCTCGGTAGGGGATTGGTGCGCGTCGGCCTCATGAATGCCCTTAATCTTTGCCGGATCCGGAGACACCCCGCTGGCATGGAAGATGAACACGAAGAACCCGATCCTGTCCTTGAAAAATGTGCACTTTTCGCGATGTGAGGTGAGTCACAAATCATCCAACCTCTTTAGTGTGCACTCCAGCCTCTTCATGTGTTCCGATTCAGATTCTGCGAACACTAGAATGTCATCACTCATGTTCAAAACACCTTTTAGGCCCGCCAGCGCCCCCTGATGGTGTTCTGGAAGACTTCGGCCGCTGAGGAAATGCCGAAGCTCAGGCACTTAAACTGGTACAGGCCTTCATGCGTCGTGAACGTCGTAATGAATCTGGAATCTGGGTGGAGTTAAAGCTGAAGGTATCCCGCTTGCAAGTGTAGCTTTGAGAATACTCTTGCGCCTTGCAGTCCACCTATAATGTCATCCAGAGTGGGTGTGATGTGTCTCTCCCTCTTGATGGCGGCGTTGGGGAGCTGCATATCTACGCATATACGCACCGTTCCAGGCTGCTTCGGCTTGGGGGCTACCACAATGGGTGAGACCCAGGGCGTAGGGCCTTCCACCCTCTCAATGATGTCCATCTGCACCAGCGACCGAAGCTCCTCTTCGACTTTTTCCCTGAGGTGGAACGGGATTCTACGATGCTTGAGCGCCGTAGGCCTGACGGTGTCATCTATGTGCAGCCGTACCGGAGGAGCCTTCATTTTTCCCTCGCCTTTGAAAATGCCTGGGAACTTGCCCAGTAACTGCTCTATGTCGACTTGATAGACTTCCCATGCGAAATGCACCAGGTCGAGGGCCTCAGAAGCTGCACAACTGAGTAGAGAGTGAGGGCTCACGTCTGTGACAAAGAAACAAGCTTTGATGGTCTTGCCTCCTCTGGACACCGGTGCCACGAAGACACCCTTGATGGGGAGCGGTGTATCTCCTCCGAACGTGAATATTTTCGCCGTTGAAACGTCCAGCGCCGGTGGGCCCGGTATGGACTGGTAGTGGTCGGACGCCAGTACACACACCGAGGCTCCCGTGTCTACCAGTACTTGTGTCGGCACCCCTTGAATGTCCACAACACACCTCGGTTGCCTCTTCTTCCTCGCCCCCGTGGCCAAACTTGAAATGAAGAACACTTCCTCTTCCTCCTCTTCCTCTTCGTCTGCCAAGTTGAGCCTCTGCATTTCCTGCTTTAGTGCGGCAACGCTCCTCTGTCTCCTTGCACTTCCACCGAACACCCTGGCGGGGCCCCTCTGCACGGTCACCGGGGCAGGAGCACGACATATCCGTGCTTAATGACCAGGACTGTTGCATCTGCTGCATGTTCTCGACTTGGCCGGACACTCTTCGGAGTGTGGAAGGTCATATCCACAGTACTGGCACACATATGACGCCCCTTGCACTGACCCCGTGTCCTGGCGCCTTTGGACCCACTTAGCCTTTGACGCCCCCTGTTTGCCAATTGCAAAAGCCTCCTCCACTTTACCCGGGCGCACTGCGGCATCCAATTTGGCAGCCCTTGACTCCGCCAGCTCATGCGTCCTGCCGCTGTCCAAAATTTGTTGTAGAGTCCAACCCGGCTTCCTCAAAACCTGCCTGCGTAACTTGCCAGAGCCAAAGCCTTGGAGGACCTGATTTCGAACCATGGATTCCTCATTGTCCCACCGACAGGTTGTAGCCATTTGACGCAGGCGAGCGCAAAACTGGTCGAGTGACTCCTCTTCCCGCTGCTTTTCGCCACAGAACAGGAATCTCTTGTAGTCCACATTGTATAACGGGATAAAGTAGTTCTCAAGAGCAGCTTTGACGGCGTCATAGGTTGTTACCTGTAGATTCAGGGACTCATAGATGCGTAATACGTCCATGCCCGCCGAGTACAATAGGGTGGCTCTCTTTGCGTCGTCATCGGTTTCCCCCATGGCAGTAAAGTACATGTCTAATTTCTTGATCCACAACAGCCACCTTAGGCCTAGTTTGGAAGGGGGGCCCGTCGTATCGAACTCTTGCATGGGAAGTAGCGCCCCTTGTTGCCTCCTTACCACCACTCTCGCTGCCTCTTGTCCGCCGTCGCTCTCTGCCATGTTCACAGGTTGCACAGGCACCTCGTGGTGGGTTTGAGGCCGCAAACCTGCCTTGGATGACTATTGGACGTATTTTGAAACACTGCGCGGTCCTTGAACCTCCAAGTTGCCTGAATGTTGCACCAGCAGCCCCTTGATGTACAGTCCTCCTGTTTGGTGAAGACTGCAGGGTTTCCAAAAATTCGGTTGTGATAGGCTTTTCAGGTACACAGCAGCGCACGAGCACCTTTTCAGGCCGCTACTGCTGTCTACGAAGCGTGAAAACACCTCCGTAGTGTTCGCAGCGTTGTGAAAATGAAAGCATTCACTCTGCGCCCCGCTGGCGTCCCGCCTCGTCGCCACGATGTTGTGTGGCCGCCCGTGACTCGGGCAGGCCTGCCTGCACTCCTGCGCACATTCACACAGGAACACACGGGACACGGTGTTGGCCGTTTCACGTCCCGGCCGTAACTGCCAGCACGGGCACACTTTATTTAACTGCGCATGCGCGTAGCCCGAACGAGGCTCACGCATGTGCGCAACGTGACTCGCACGTCACACCCACCAACACTGGCTCTTTCTTTTCAGCCCTAACTTTCAATCCCTATGTGTAGCCCTCTGTAGCAGCACGTCTCAGTGCACATGATGTGCTATATGTTCTATATATCCTCATCAACATATATATATTACATGGCCTGGGTAGCGGCCATGTATTTATGGTTAAGTTGCTAAACCCATAGGAAGAGCACTTTTTGGGCAGCTTATAACTTCGCTCCCCCTGGACGAATCCTCACCAGACTTTGCAAAAAAAGTATATGGCCCACTCTGATTTTTTTGCAAAGTTTGGAGAGGTTTGGTCACGGGAGGGGGCAAAGTTATAGGGGGGACCCAAAATGTATTATTTTCCCATAGACATAATGGGAAAAACATTGCTCACGCATGCAGCCCAAACCGCTGGACGGATTTCCACCAAATATGCGGTAGGAGTGGCGGCTTGGTCACGAAAGCGTGGTTTTGTTAATTTGGTGTCTGTGCAGTAGTATTTTTTTAAACAACCAAAACGTAAGGGAAAAAAATGAGTGATATCATCAATGATATTTGTGATGTCATCTTTGATGTCCTGGATGTTAGTCTTAGCAGTGCACGGTGGTGGCGCGAGTTATGGTTGCTCAGTTTACCATAACTGGCGAATTTGAGGGGGTTTTCGATTTTATTTGTAACCATAACAACCTTTTAACAACATTTTTTTACTGAATTTCATAGGTTTTTATTTGTGCAACTTAACCATAACGTCCCCTTAACAAAGTTTTTTCATTGAATATATACATATATTCAATGAAAAAACTTTGTTAAGGTGACGTTATGGTTAAGTGCACTAATAAAAACCTATGAAATTCAATGAAAAATCTTTGTTAAAGGGACGTTATGATTAAGTTGGACTAATAAAAACCTATGAAATTCAATGAAAAAACGATTTTAAAGGGGCATTATGGCATGCCCTTACACTACTTTCCTTAGAATTTAATCACATCTTATGATTTACATGTATAGGAGAAGAAGCAGGCCTGAAACACAGCAATCATTTTTGTGTGTGAATACAATCATGTAGATTATACACAGTTGCTAATGATACTACCTCTTGTTTGCTTACTTTACTCTCCATATAAGCCCCATATTTGTATGCATTGTGATCTATTTAAGTTTTGTGTGTATTAGTAGAAATATGTAGTAAGTAATGCATTATTAGCTACTTAGTGCATGTTTCACAAACTGGAAAAGTCTGATACAGAAGCATTCACCGTTTTATTATATAACTTTGGAAAATTACAAATACAGCACCTCTGTGGTGTATGCTGCAGTCAATACCTACATTTCTGTTTGAGTAGGTTTCTGTACTAGAAAGAACACTGCAATGGAATTTTCTTTAGAACACTACATTGTGTAATGAAGTATGTAGTTTATTACACATCTCCCGATAATCCCTGATACATTTTTGCCAACATTACATTCACAAACCCTTGTATGAAAAGTAAATGCACATGTGATGTCATCAGTGATGTCATCAATGATATTTGTGATGTCATCTTTGATGTCCTGGGTGTTAGTCTTAGCAGTGCACGGTATTGGCTTGAGTTATGGTTGCTTATCTTACCATAACTGGCGAATTTCAGGGGTTTTTCGATGTTACTTGTAACCATAACGTCCTTTTAACAAAGTTTTTTCATTGAATTTCATAGGTTTTTATTTGTGCAACTTAACCATAACGTCCCCTTAACAAAGTTTTTTCATTGAATTTCATAGGTTTTTATTAGAGCAACTTAACCATAACGTCCCCTTAACAACATTTTTTCATTGAATTTCATAGGTTTTTATTAGTGCAACTTAACCATAACGTCTCGTTAACCAAGGATTTTCAGTGAATTTCATGTTTTTTTTACCGGTGCATGCTATTTTCCTACAATTTACTAATATCATACTTACCAAATATAACAATATTTGTGTCCAATTTACAAAGTGTCACCTTAAAACTCTGCCTGCCATTTCCCACCTGCTAGAATCATTTTTAACACTTCTATACACATTTTGCAACTATTTCAACTAGTTTTGCATCCGTAGACATCTCCGAACATCTGACTTCATTGCGGACCTTCCCGACAGTGCCACATGGCCATACGCTGGCGCGCAACATGATGACGTGTCCGAGAACCCGTCCGCACTGCACGATAAGATCCATCTTTCGCGGACAGTTCTGAAATGCATTTTCTACTGATCTAGGAACTTTCAACTTCAAAATTTCCCTAGCAAACCCCCTACACCTTTTCATACTCATTATCCATTACTAATCTAGTACACAGTACATACTTGGAAGAAATGTATCAAAACTGCTATTTATCTTAAATATGGCATCAGTTATTGCCATCCCTCCTCCCCAAGAGCCACCACCACCACCACCAGCAGCGGGCCTCCTGCACAAAGGTCCACTGTGCCTTCCTTGGAATTCCGACGAGCGCTGAGTTCGTCTCGCTTTACTTTTGAAAATCCCTCCATAGTATTGCAACCGCTCTACACCCTGTCACGCTTCCACTGGAGGAGAAGCGGACTGCCTTGCGACCAGCATTCAGGTGTTTTAATAAGGCAAGTGTGCAAACGCCATTAAATACATGCGGTATCTTAAACACTTCAACATGGCCGCCCGATCCATGATGCCTCCTACCGAAGCCTAACTATGCTCACACTTCTGCATCTAACCCCCTGATTGGCCGCCGCTCCATCTAAAGTACCCATTGGTAACCGGCAGGCGAAGCCGGCCCACCAGCACCAAGGACCACAGAACAAGGACAACACCTGTTTTGCTGCCTGTTTACTGCCGTGTCTGCAGTCTGCCATACCCCCTGGTCGTTTTCCCCCACCGCACCATAAGGTAACACTTGCAGCTCTCTCTACACTGTCGCTACATGTGTTATGGGTTAACACTCACCACTACTATGTCTTTACCTGCCCCCCCAATGCAATCATGCCACACTGCTACTCACTACTCACATGCATTATACCACCTGGGTAAACATGCTTGCTTTCAAATTCCGCCTGTTCAAATGCTGCCTGTCTTGCATTTTAGCCAAACTGCCTCCTATTGAATCGAGTGACTTCCCCATGTGTTCTAGCTTAGTTCTCTGTTCTCTCCCTGAGCATCAGCTGTTCACCTACTGCACCCTAGCCAAATTCCTACACCGCAAATTAGTTGCCCACCTAGCCACTGCTGCCCCAGGCCGCCTAACTCAATCACCACTCAACGATTATTGACCTCACTATCTAGCATGTGTCTATTCACCACTAACCTGCTTTCATACATCCTGAGTAGCCTCATTCACACATCACCTAGCAAGATGGCTCCATACTTGCCTAATTTGTCAGCCTCATATAGGTCCTACTACCAAGCACCACACTAGACCTTCATGATCCTCTGGCACTGCTACTGTCCAGTCACCCACATACCACTATTGAGAGGAATTTAGGACTCAGAGCTAGATTAGCTAAAATATATGAGCCCCCTGCCCGTTCACTGCCCTTCAAACAAAATTCCGGAACGTCACCACCCCAATCCAATCCCTCCACACTAACTGGTAACCTAACACAAAACCTCCACCGCACACCCCTCTATAACCCCCTCATTCAGGGCACTCTTGAACCCTCACAGGACATGCGCCACTCCACTATGTCAAAAATTCAGTGACTACATCAAAAAACCCAGCATGCCCTAAAATGAAGGGAGCCCTAATCAATGCCAGGTCGCTAGTTGCTCATGCAATAGAAATTGCAGACCTAATCCTTAATGAAGACCTCGACTTCCTGGCCATTACTGAGACCTGGCTACACCCTGCAGCAGGCCCCAAGTTAATGCAGGCAGTCCAAGACAACTATTCCATCTTAAGACAGGACCGCCCCAATTCCAGAGGAGGTGGCGTCGCCATCATCCACAAGTGTAGCCTTGCCATGAGACTAGCTACCTCCACAATGTCTCCTCCTGCGAAACCTTAGCAGTCAAACTACCTCTCACTAACTCCCAAACCCTTAACATCTATCTGATCTACCGCCCACCAGGCCCCATTGGCACCTTTGAGGAGGACCTTAATACTTTTCTTTCTAACAACCTTAAAAGTTCCACCCAAATTCTCACACTAGGGGACTTCAACTTGGGTTATAACGACCCGGATGACCCTCGCGCCAGCTCCACAGCCAACATTCTTACTGAACTAGGCTTCATGCAAAGATGCACGTCACCTACGCACGTAAAAGGCAGAACACTCGACTGGGTGGCTGACTACAATTGCCTAGTGAACATTACTAACATTATACTGCTAGCCTGGACTGACCACCACCTAGTATCATTCATGCTTTCCACTGACAGACCCCCACCTACGCCCAGCACCAAGGCCCCACCAACTCTCACTAGAAATAAGAAGAACATGACAGTAGAAAGACTCAACCCTAACTTACTCCCTACACTAAACACACTCCCTGACAACTTGGATCCCGAGACCCTGGTTGACGAATATAACAAGATCATGGCCACCTCATTGGACAGCATCGCCCCCCTCAAACGTAGATCTAGCAAACCAAAAACGCATCTTAACAAATGGTACACTCCATTCCTCAAAAATCTAAGGCAAAAAAAAAGAAACTGCAAGGCCATATGGAAAAAATCCCCTTCAGTCTCCAACAAAACCCAACTCACTAAACTATCTGCACTTTACAAAAAAGAAATCTACCTGACTAAACGAGTCTCCTTTGACTCTCACATATCCCAAGCCAAATCTAACATGAAATAACTTTTCTCCATCCTTAAAGAAATAGAAACCCCTATAACTCCTCTTGACACGTGCACCAAAGATAAGAACTCGTGCTCAGAAATCCAAAATGCCCTAGCAAATCAGATTGTGACCCTTCAAGGTAAAATCTCCCGCAAAAGAGCCACCTTGAATGACAACTTCAATTAAAAAATGCCGGATAGGCCCATGTCCACAGACCCTACCCGTTTCCAGTTCTCCAAAGTCAACATTTTGGAAGTCGAAAAAAAATATCCTGTCTCTGAAACCTTCTAACTGCCAGGGAGACCTGTGCCCTGCACAGCCCATTAAAGATGCTGCCCGTGATCTCTCACCTTTTATCACAATATTGATAAATTCCTCCTTCGCTACTGGGTCTATACCTACGAATCTAAAACAATCCTGGGTACTCCCACTACTGAAAAAACCTACACTTGACCCAGCCATACCTACAAATTACCGTCCGATAACGACTGTTCCTTTTTAACTAAAAATTCTGGACAAGGTTGCCTATGTACAAATACAGAAGCTCCTGGAAGAACACAACCTACTAGGATCGAGACAATCTGGATTCCGTCCCCAACTTGGGACTGAAATTGCTCTCATTGACCTGAAAGCACAGATTGATCTGCTCAGAGACAAGCAGCCCTACTCCTCCACCTCGACCTATCTGCAGCTTTTGATCTGGTCGATCACTCTGTCCTATGCTCACACCTCCACACCTCAGCTCACTTCGTCACTGAGGCCATCACCTGGATCAAATCTTTCCTTAACGGTAGGACTATGAGGGTTTTTTCTACCACAGCGGCAGCTGACCCTATTCCCATCACCTGCGGTGTTCCTCTGGGCTCCTGTGTCTCCCCCACACTATACAACATATTTACCAAGCCCCTTTTCGATGATTTGGACCATCTTGGTATCACCTACACTAACTATGCAGATGATACTCAGATCCTCCTTCCGCTTTCTGGAGATTAATGAAAGGATTTGGCCTTGCTAAATAGGGTATACATCATCATCCAGGCATGTATAGCTACTCATGGACTATGCCTGAATGATGATAAAACAGAGCTCATCATCTTAGGTACCACATTCAGCATAAAGAAACTCGGCCCCGCCTACAGTTCTTTCATGATTGACGGTAACAATATCAAAGTCGGACAGGAGGTCAAAATATTAGGATTCTACCTAGACTCTACTTTCTCCCTTAAAAGACAAGTGAGCTCTCTTGCATCCTCCACGGCTTACACATGTAAATTAATCCACGGAGCCAGACCTTTCCTGTCTAATTCCAGCTGCCTGACACTTGCCAGAGCCCTCATATTGTTGCGTCTCGACTATTGCAATGCCATATACCTGGGGTCCACTAAGGCCATTACCAGCAAATTGCAAACCCTCCAGAACAACGCTCTTAGAGCAGCTCTGGGCATTTCCAGAAGAGAGCACATCACAGAATTCAGCCAACAGAACAATTGGCTCCCCATCAGAGACAAAATTCTCTTAAAAACGGTATCACTCACCCACAAGTCACTTAACAATGTTGCCCCTATCTACTTGATCAACAGATTCCACAGACAACCCTCCTTAAGACCCACTAGAACTATATACAAAGACTGCTTATCTGTTCCCCACTACAAAAGGGCAACTCTAGGGGGCAATAGCTTTCTAGTAAAAGCTGCCAAGCTCTGGAACTCGCTGCCTCCTTACCTCAGAGCAGACCTACCCTATCAGAACTTCCAATCCAAGATGATTTCTTGGCTGACATCGGGGTCCCACTAAGACAATAAAATGTCCTACGTTACCTGCACACTCTGTAACCACGTTTGCCTTCTTGTTAACTTGTACATTATGATCCCTGAACATAACTGCTAATTTGTATATATCGCTCTGCACCTTATTTTGTTACCTTGTATATTCTCTGTGTATTGCAACCAAGCTTTGAAATTTCTTGTAAATGCTGCACCCTGATACCCCCGGGTACTTTTGCGCATTATAAATAAATAAACAAACAAACAAACAAACCAGATGGAGGACTGGTCAAAGACAATGAAGAGGACCAAGAAGATGAGGTAGAGGAAGTGCCTACTTCTAGCACCAAGATCGAATCATGGGTGTGCCAGTTCTTTGCTACTGTTGAGAGTGTACCGAAGGCTAAAGCTACCAAATTGAAATGCATTGAGTGCAATTCTTTACTCAATTGCAGACTACCTGGACAGTACTCCTACGGAACCACCTCCATGTGCCGCCACACCAAATCCAATGACCGCAATGCTCTGGGAAAGGTTATTCCTTTCTCAGTAAGTAGTAAGCTGTATTCCTCCACCTCATCTTCCTGAACAAATATTGTAACCACACAGCTTGATGTCTATGGGCATTGGTGCGTTATAAATAAATAAATAAGGAGGGCTACGGACTATTATTGTCCATTGCAGACCCGGAAATGGCGGATAAAGGCCATTAGCACCCCTGGTTCCCAAAGCGGGAATCCAGGGTGCTAAAACATAGATTTGAAATTCCTATAGCGAGACGCCTGCGGCGTCCCGCTGTAAGTAAGGAAGGATTATTCTACCTACAGCGGGACGCCTGCAGCCCCTCTTCCCTTGCCATGGCAGCCCGCAAAACCCTATGAACATAATACCACAGGCACTTTTTTCCCTTTCAAACCTATCCTCCCTTCGAATAACTTCACCACATAGCGGGTCCCAGGTAGACATAGCCACTTTAACACCATTTGTCGTCCCTAGCGGTCATGGCCTGTAAGCAGATTGTCCATGTCATAACATTATGCCATGACCCAGACAATCTGGCTACTGCTCACGGCCACAGGCTAGACCTCAGTCACCAAAGGTATATGACTATTTTTTGTACCTACATATTACACTTGTCAAAAAATAAAACACGTGCACATTTGCAAAACCATACTTTAATGTCCTTGCCAATGCTCCTCACGAGTTTGCTTGAAATCGCCCATGTTTTATTTTTTTAAAAGTGTCAAAATGTATGTACATACAATAGTCATATAACTTAGCCCCCACTCGACAAAATCCATTCAGTCTTTACACAAACATTGAAGGTTTGGTCTATAATCTTTCTCAAAACTTTTGTCCAAATTCGGCAAATAGCAACAAAGATATAAGCCTTCAAAAAATGTTCAGACCCCACCCTCTAATTTCGCCCCCTCTTGAGAAAATCCCACCAAACTTTAGAAAACCATTTATATCTAGATCCAAAATCGTTTTGCCAAATGTTGTGCAGATTCATCAAATGAGACCACATTTTTATGCATTTACAATATTTTGCTACCCCCCCCCCCTCTAATTTTGTCCCCTCTTGACAGAATACCAAAAAATGTGCAAAACCATTCAGGATTAGTTCTAGAATGAAAATGGAAAATTACATGCAGTTTCATTGAGTGGCGGAAAAGTTATAAACCATCCAAAAACTGCTTTTCCCCAACCCTGTAATGCAGGAACAGGTACAGATGTCCTAGGACATCTGAAGTGTCCGCGAACACCACAGGAATGCTCCAGAACACCCAGAGTGTTTGCAGACATTCGGGGGGTGAAACAACCCGTTTTTTGGTTTCTAATGGCCACATCCTATCCAGTCCTCACCATCCCCCACATCCCTAGAGATTGTTTGTCAAGTTTGACAAGTGAAATGCTGATTTTTTTAAAAAAGTTTTCACCGCGAACGATGCCAAAAAAGTCTGCAAATCCAAGATGGTGGGTGTTTCAGGGAAATAGACGCATTTCACGTTTTCTCACCATTCAATCAGCAGCCGCGTCCCGGTGTCCGCGGACCGCGCAAAAGTCCGCAAATTTTTCTGGCCAATCAGAGGCCAGTCCGCGGACAGGGGGGCCAATCAGAGGCGAGTCCACAGACCGAACAGGGAAGTGAGTCCGCGGAGCGGACATAGATATCACAAATGTTTTTGCTTTACATTTTGGTCATTTAAAAAGAAACTACTGGACGGATTTACACCAAATAAAAAAAGCACGCTTTCGGGACCAAGCCGCCACTCCTGCCGCAAATTTGGTGTAAATCCATCCAGCGGTTTGGGCTGTAGGCGTGAGCAAAGTTTTTTCCACGGGAAAAAAAAAAATTTTGGAACCCCCCTATCACTTTGCCCACCCTGGACCAAACCTCACGAAACTTTGCAAAAACTATTCAGAGTGGGCCTTATACTTTTTTTTGCAAAGTTTCGTGCAGATTCATCCAGGGGGAGCGAAGTTATAAGCCACCCAAAAAGTGCTCTTCCTATGGAAACAGCAACTTAACCATAACTACACGGCCTGCGGCAGTAGCCGTGTAGCTATGGTTAAGTTGTTCACCGCATAGGAACAACAGTTTTTGGGTGGCTCATAACTTTGCTCCCTCTGGAGGAATTCACACGAAACTTTGCAAAAAAAAGAATATGGCCCGCTCTGAATTTCTTTCGTAAGTTTACTGAGGTTTTGTGAAGGGGGGCAAAGTTATATGGGGGGGGGCAAAGCATTTTTTTTCATAGACCCATTGGAAAGAACTTTGCTCACGCCTACTGCTCAAACCGCTGGATGGATTTTCACAAAATTTGCGGCAGGAGCAGCGGCTAGCTCTCAAAAGCACGCTTTTGTAAATTTGGTGAAAATCTGTCCAGTAGTTTATTTTTAAAACAGGCAAAAGATAGGTCAAATCAAATAGTAATATCTGGTTCCGCTCCGCAGACTCATTTCCCGGTTCGCTCTGCGGACCAGACCCTGATTGGCCCGGAGGGTGCGTCATGTCTGCGGACATCCAACATGCACGCTGATTGGCTGGAGGGAAGTGTGATGTGTGTCAAATTTGTCTGAAGTGCCCACCATGTTGTAACCATGGATTCTGTGGATAGCGTGGCAGCGAACAGGGATAGAAATCATGTTTTGATCCATCTGGTGTTGGATTGAGGGGCTGGAAAGGGTGGGGGAGTGAAAGATGAGTCACATGATGCATTTATTTAGGTGGAAGAAGACTGAGTGGTGTCCACGGACACAGCAGCAGTTCGTGGGTAGGTCCTCGGGCAAGCAGCTTATGTGGTGAATGCAGGCAGGCTTCATTAGGGTTGGAGAGTCGAATGTAAATGATATGAGGATGTTTGTGTAGGCTGTATTATGCTGTGGTGTGTGTGGCCAGGTTCTAGACTCTTGGGTGCATGGACAGAGGCCATGCACCCAAGAGTCTGCCCACTGATTGAATTACTGTAATAGCATGTGTAGAGAAGTGTGTAGGGCCGCAGGCGGTTTAGGGTAGAGGAGTGGAATGTGTATGGTTGCAAGTACTGCAATCGTATGTTTACAGAAGTGGACAGGGCCTCTGGTGGTTGTCTTATGTGTGTGAGTTGTGGCCATTGTGCAGAATGTTGGGTGCATGACTGTATTATGCTGTGGTGATTGTGGCCAGCTACTCGTCTCTTGGTTGCATTGCCAGAGGGTCTCCCCACTGGCTGCAAATACTGTAATAGTATGAGTACAGAAGTGGACATGGTGTGTGGCAGCTGGTTTATTGGTCTGTCCTGAGATTCTTGGGTATATGAGCGTCTGCGCAGTGGGTGCAAATAGTTTAATAGTATGTGAACTGAATTGGATACAGGTGGCTGCCTTATGCGTGTGGGTTGTGGTCAGTGGGCAGATTTTTGGGTGCATGGCTGTATTATGCTGCAGTGGTTGGGGCCAGGCCATAGACTCTTGTGCGCATGGCCTGAGGCCATAGGCCGTTAGCCATACACCCAGGAGTCTATGGCTGGGCCACAACCACCGCAGCATAATACGGCCATGCACTCAAGAATGTGACACTGACATATGGATTGCACTAATATGTTCATAGAAATGCAATTTGCTCATTACAAAGAAGCATGACACCAATACTTGTATACTCACTGTATATAATGCTGAGGCACTGAACACCTTTTTTGAACTCAGTGTAGAATACTGTTGAAGTGGCAATAGCAGATGTGTATATTGTGGCACTGTGGGCACATGTTGCCTTTATTGCATCTGCCCACTGGCTGCAAGTAGTGTAATAGTATGTGTACAGAAGTGGACAGGGTGAGTGTCAGATGGCTTATTGGACTGCCCCGAGGGTTGTGGCCACTGGGCAGATTCTTGGGTTCATGGTTGTATTATGCTGTGGTCATTGTGGCCAGCTACTAGAGTCTTGGGTGTGCACCCACGAGTCTGCCCACTGGCTGCAAGTAGTGTAATAGTATATGTGCAGAAGTGGACAGGGTGTGTGGCAGGTGGATTATTGGACTACTCCGAGATTCTTGGGTATATGATAGTCTGTGCAGTGGGTGCGAGTAATGTAATAGTATGTGAACTGAAGTGGACAGTGGTTTAGGTGGATGCCTTATGTGCGTGGGTTGTGGCCACTGGGCAGATGTATTATGCTGTATTCGTTGTGGTTAGTCAGTAGAGGTTTTAGTGCATGGCCGGAAGAGTCTGTCCACTGGCTGGAAGTACTGTAATAGTATGTGCACAGACTTGGACAGGGCTTCATGTCGCTGGCTTAGGTGTGTGGATCGTGGCCAGTGTACAGATTGTTGGGGAATGGATGTATTATGCTGTGGTGATTGTGGCCAGCCACTAGATTCTTAGGTGCAGCATCCAAGAGTCTGCCTACTGGCTGCAAATAGTGTAATAGTATGTTTACATTAGTGGATCAGGTGTGTGTGGTAGGTGGCTTATTGGACTACCCCGAGATTCTTGGGTGTATGATAGTCTGTGCAGTGGGTGGTAATTGTGGCCAGCTACTACAGTCTTGGGTGCATCAAGAGTCCAAGAGTCTGCCCACTGGTTGAAGTACTGTAATAATATGTGTAGAGATGTGCACAGGGCCTCAGGTGGCTGGCCTATTGCACCCAAGAGTGTGCTGACTGGTTGCACGTACTGCAATGCTATGTGTACAGAAGTGGACAGGACCTGAGGCGGCTGCCTTATGTGTGTGGGTTGTGACCAGTGTACAGATTGTTGGGTGCATGGCTGTATTATGCTGTGGTGATTGTGACCAGCTACTAGACTCTTGGGTGCATGGCCGGAGTCTGCCCACTGGCTGCAAGTAGTATAATAATATGTGTACATAAGTGGACAGGGTGTGTAGCAGCTGGCCTATTAGACTGCCCCAAGTGTTGTGGTCTCTGGGCAGATTCTTGGATGCATGGTTGTATTATGCTGTGGTAATTGTTGCTAGCTACATGTACCCAAGAGTCTGTCCACTGGCTTTAAGTACTGTAACAGTATGTGAACTACAGTGGATAGGGTCTCAGGCGGCTGCGTTGTGTGTAGGTTGTGGTCAGTGAGCAGATGTTTGGGTGCATGGCTCTATTATACTCGGTGGTTGTGGCCAGGCCCTAGACTCTTGGGTGCATGGGTGCATGGCAGGTGGCATGTCATACAGGGAATGAGATGCGCATGCGCCCTGGTGTCCACCGGACATGGGTGGGGTCCCCAAACGTATTAAATTATGTCACCACAATGCAGACATGCTGGATAAGCACGGTGTTCGTAGGACTCGTGGGGAGAGATGCGCATGCCTCCAAGTGTCCGCCGGACAGGGTTGGGATCCCCAAATTAATTAAAGGTACGTCATAGCTTTGCGGACATGGCAGACAGGCGCAGTGTCCGTAGGACACCTTCATTTTGATTATTGCAGACATTCCTGACAGTACCGTGCTCCTTAAACTCATAACTGGGGTGTTAAAAAATAAAACACACAAACACAGCAACAATATATATCTTTATTAGACCTTTATTTACAAAGATAAATACACACAATTAGGAAAGGGAAGGAGTAGCAGAAATTGAGACTTATACAGGGGAATTGGGGTTTTCCACAGGTTGGGCATTAGGGGAGGAAAGGATGGAGGTCTCATCATAATGTCTTTGCTCATAGGAATTTGTGGAGATGGTTGGCTAGGACCGGGGGAAGGGGTACAGGTGCTGGTGGGGCAGTGGTATTTAATGTTGTCCATTATATGTCTTGTACAAAATCTTTTAAGTCGCCAAAACTGTTCATTAATTGGTCAATTTTTGCCTCCGGGCTCACTAGTTGATGTTGTACACTGTTACTTTGGTTTTCTATGTGCCCATGGACTGGTGGAGGAGCTGCTGCTTCTGGGCCATTCCCGTAATTTCCTGTATGTACTGTTAAAGACATATGTCCCAGGTACATGTGAAGCAATATGTATTAATTGTCTTACTTTTCAAACTGCATTGTGTACCAATGTAGTTACTGTCTTAACTCATTTCATCACAAGGGAAATTCTCTTCAAGCCATTCCAGGGTGCTTGCCATTTCTGAGTAAAATACCATAATGTGAAACAACCCCTGCGCTATTGCGTAGTTTGGATGCTGCCTGAGATCTGAGAACAGTCGCACAGTCCGTGGAGCCTATGGTTATCAGCATGGGGCCAGAGGGTTCAGTATGTTGTATGGTACATCTATACAAATTAAGGGTATCCTGGTAAAAACCTATGAATGGGACGTTAAGGTTAAGTTGCACTAATAAAAACCTATCAAATTCAGTGAAAACACATTGTTAAATGGACGTTATGGTTAAGTTGCGCTAATAAAAATGTATCAAATTCAGTGCAAAAACGTTAAAGGGACGTTATAGTTACCTTGCACTAATAACAACCTATCCATACTAGGGTTACAAGTAAAACCGAAGAACCCTAGAAATTTGCCAGTTATGGTAAGCTAAGCAGCCATAACTCATGCCACCATTGAGCACAGCTAAGACTAACACCCATGAAATCAAAGATGACCTCACAAATGTCATTGATGACATCACTGATAACATCACAAGTCTGACTCACACATTATTTTTTTTTGTTCACTGACATGTCTAGGCCAGGTGCTTTTCTTCTCTAACAATCAGGAACTAAACATTCAAAAGATACTATGGGCCTGGTTCACAGAGCCTTTTCCTATGGTACTGCACCATTATAAGTTGCTTCTGTGAATCAGGCCCATCATTTGTAGACTGTGCCCTTCTCATATGTTCTATCACTACTTTCCTTAGGGATCAGTCACATCATATGATACATATTCATAGAGAAGAAGCAGGCCTGAAACACAGCAATCATTTCTGTGCATGAAGATAATCACTTAGGTTATGAACACTTTCTGGTCATACTGCTGCTTTTTTGCTTACTTTACTTTCCCTGTATATACTCATATTTGTATGGGTTGTGGTGTCTTTAAGTTTTGTGTGTATTAGTGCAATTATGTAGTAAATGAGGCATTAATAGCTACTCATTAAATGTTTCACAATAAACAAATCTCTGAAACTAAATATTTCATTATTTCACTACCCAACATGTCAACATCATGAATACTGTACCTCTATGGTGCATGCTGCACACAATGCCTACGTTTCTAGGGAAGTAGGTTCCGATACTGGAAAGAACTCTGTAATACAATGGTGTTTATAGCAATGATTTGCTTAATGAACTATGTATGTCACGATATGTCTACCAATGACGCCTGATAGTTTTCTGCCAACATTATAATGACAATCTTTTGTAGAGTCTTTTTATGCAAGGTAAATGCACATGGGATGTCAACAGTTATGTCATCAATGACATTTGTGATGTCATCTTTGATGTCATGGTTGTTCGTGTTAGCAGTGCACGGTGGTGGCATGAGTTATTCTTGCTTAGCTTACCATAACTGGCACATTTCTGGGGGGTTTTGGTTTTACTTATAACCATAATATGGATAGGTTGCTATTAGTGCAACTTAACCATAATGTCCCTTTAACAACGTTTTTTCACTGAATATATATGTATATATATATTATATTGTAGGGATGCAGAAGCACAATTCTGACACTGGGGTGGCATAATGGTTGGCATAGACCTCTATTTACAATAATGAGGTAAAAAGAGAAAACTATCTTTCCCTACTTTCTATGAGGGGTTGCCCTACCTCAACCAAAAATACTAAGGACACAGTCAGGATGTCCATAAAGCAAAATGCCCACTGTCCTGTGTCTAAACCTATTTCTGTCCCTTACACTTCCAATCTAACTAAAGAAAACTGCATATCCCATTAACCCAGAAGGAGGCCCCTCTCATTCTGGATGTAAACTCCAAGGCACAGTTCTAGTGACCGAATATGTAGTTAACTGTTCACTGTTTGAATGTTCAGGGCAACTTAAAGAAAACACAGTTCCTTATTCTTCTGGGAGTAACCTCTTCCTTGGTTCTCATTTCCACTTGCAACTTAAATGCAACTCTCCAAACCTTCTGATGGAATCCTCTTCCTCTGTACCAATCTAAAGAAAACACAGTTCCCCACTCCCCTCGCAGGAACATCTTCCTCTTTTTGAGAAACAAATCAATTAACCTTTCCAGTCTGTTATCAGGCCTGCTTCACTAACCTGCAAGACCTGACCGTAGACTTTCCCAATGGTGAACCAAGTCAGCTTCTCTAACATGCCCGACTTGATTTCACAGCTTTTGAGTTCCGAAGTTTTTTGCTCTTTCACTATTTTCCTCTTTTCACTATTTTCCTACTTTATCTTTTAATGTCTCCTCTGGGTCTCCCCAACTGCTTTTGGGCTCCAGCCCACTGGTTATACATATGTTTGCATTGATGTGGTTCTTTGTCCCATATGAACTTTATTGCCGGGCTTTACCTATTACCATTTGGGTCTCAGAACCTGTTGCATACTAGCAAGCCCTTCCCACTTTCATATGAGTCCCAGATCCTGATCATCTGTATCTTTGGGATCCTAGTTCCTGCTTTAACCTAATATCCACTTGGACAGTCTTGGTATACTCTCCTGCCAGGCACTATCCCACATAGGTTTATTCTCAACGTGCGTGTCAGCTAATATAATTCTTCTGCTATCCCCTTGTTTTCTTTGGGATGTGTTTATCAGGTTTACATATTTTTTATCAAATTGAAAAAAATACTCGTTTAACCCTTTGTGATTTGTGGGATATATTCATGAGGCTTTTAAGTGTGTTCAGCTCCCTCAGTGCCCCAACAACCAGTCCAACCATTTTTCCACCATTGGGAAGTCTCAGGGTGGTCTCTGGTCTCTTCGGGGGGTGGAGCCGAGCTTCTCTGTTGCTGCTTCCTCATTGATCCGCAGCTCACGACTATCCCTCACATCTCTGGCTGCACGCCACTTTGTTCTTAGTTGGTTTTCACTGTTTTGGCTTGCTTTCTCAATGCCACCAGCCAGGACGACCTCACTGGGACCTTTCCAGATAGTCACGCCTCTCTGCGTCCCGGTTTCCAGCCAGTGTGGTCTCTCCCACGAAACAAGTGCCTGGGTCTTTGCTCCTGCATGGATGGTCAATGGACCATTGAGTCTTACTTTCCTTTTTATGATTGGGGCTGCTTCCTGACCACTGTACTGCGTGAGTTGGTTTTGTGTTAAGATTGGGTAAGTTTCTCTCTTCCTCATCTCAGTGTTGTCAATGAGTCTTTCTACTCTACAATAACATACAGAATTATGGGGCACCAGAGGGACCTGAGTGGGGGATAAGGACAGTGAGGGTACCAAAGGGGTAGATGAACATTGCATTTTCCCATGGCCATCACCCATGTTCCCATGAAGGATTTCCTACCCCATGAGATGCATCCGCTTAGCAGCAGCCTCACCTCCCTGTCCTCATGGAAATAGGCTTCCCCCATAGAAGCAGTGACAATACCCTGAGATTTGTAACAGTATATATATTCAATGAAAAAAACTTCAGCTAATGAACACCCTTTGATGCGCAGCCTATCACCCCAATGACGACACCACAGATGACCACACTGATGAAATCACTGATGACATCACTGGTGATAGAGACTCACTTTGTCCTCTATTGCCATTTAACTCTCCTACTCCCTTTAATCTTGCCCTGTGTGGTGGGATAGTATTGATATGATGTATGTGTAGCTGTTGACTATTTTACACATGTACTCATTGTTATGAACTATTCTAAAAGGCTAAAATCACATATGTAGAAATGTAAGGGTGATCTAAATGTGTGCAATTACCTAGAGTGATCTTATGTCTGAAGCCATCAGTTAAATAATCATTGTCATATATGATGTTATTAGTGATGTCATCCTTGATGTCATCAGTTGAGTCATACATGATGGTGTTAGTGATGTTACAAGTGATGCCATCATTGTGGTTGATAGGCTGCCTAACAGGGGGCATGAAGTTAAGGTGGCTTTAGCTGAATTTCCAGGGTACTGTTGCGATACATTTTTCACCTTAACTGATCATTACCTCAAGTTTTATTCATTGATTTCAGGTGCTTTGTTATTCCATAGATTTTTCAGCCATGCCCACCCTATATTCTAAAATACTTGCAAACCATCGCTCCAAGACACTAATCAATCACAGACTGCTTTTGACAGGGGTATTGTTGTGTTTAAACAATAGCTTTCTTTGAGAACTCACATTTCTTTTATGCAATCAGAATAAGGATCACACGCTTTGGTTAAGCAGCATGCTACAAGGCCCTTGATATATGGCCGTCACTGGGACCAACCCTGCTTAGCTTCAAAGCTAAGATGTGCCCCCCCCAGGCCATGTTTCTCTAAGGGGTCTTGTAACTTGTGCTCATTTATTAGGCAACATGGCCTAAGGGGGCCAGGCCCTTCCTTGCTTTGAAGCTAATCGGGGTTGGTCCCAGTGACTGCATGTATGGAAGTCCCGGAGGCCAATAGTGTCACTGGCAATGGGCGAGTGATTTTTCACATCCAACGTCACTGTAACTGTAAAATATATCCTCTTTTCTTCTATACCCGTGGCTATGAACTATAAATATCCTTATTTATACCTACAGTTATTTTTTGTAGTCCTCATGCCCAAGGTTAGCGGGAAAAATGGTGAGACCCCAAACTGCTTCCCTGCCCTCCCAGGCCCTCACCAAGTGCCCCTCTCATGTATGCTGGTTCCCCCCAACCCCCTCATTCCTCGCTCACCTCTCCTGCCCTCAACTATTCCCCCTCTGTACTCGCTGTTTTTGTGACGTAGTTTGCCTTGAAATGCTGGATATTCACAGCTACTCTGTCAGATTGCCGATGTTACAGAAAAGCTTTGTGTTGCAAACTCAGTCCCTAAACCCCCTCCAACTCCCAAATTTAGCTTGGTGTCCAAGTACTTCCCCCCAACTTATGCCCTAAAGGCATTTCCCTGATTTCTTACCTGGAAATGGCATTTTCCTGCTTTTTCGTTTTCGACTAACCAAGGTCATAGCTGTGGCTTTCTATTGCATAAGGAAAAAAAAAAAAGAAGGGAGCTATTGTAACGCTTACCTGGACTCAGCAGGAGCGCCCTGGACTGTATTGGTGTTCACGACTCCTCACTAGATATAATCAGGTAGATTATGTAATAAATGGAACAATGACTTAATCTTTCTACAGTGTCCAACCTATTCCACCTTGCACTAACATTAGGTATCATAGGACGATTCTCCTTACAACAAATGGAAGGCTCACCTGGGCTTTTAGATTAAAGAGCTATCCATCCTGCTCTGGAGCAGGGGCGCAAGTTCTGTAGAATGATGATGCTCTGGTGTAGAGGAGCAATCTTTTGAGTAGTATAAATGAGGTTTGAGTACAGGAGCGTAATTCGTTAGATTAGATGAGTCTTGATGCAATTATGAGTTCGGTATATTCACTGAGACTCTGGTGCAGGGGAACCAGTTCTGTAATTAGATGGCTGACATAGAAGGTAATAAGGAATAAGGGAACTGAGAACAAGGAAGGGAATAAATGGCCGTGAAAATAGAAGCAGATGGAAACACTTTCTGACTGTAATCTAGAAAAAAAACCTTTATGACGAGCACGGTCATAAATATAGGGGAAATAGCTAAATGTAGCTGAGAGCAACCCCAAGTGGAAAATATGAGGGCTAAGAGTATAACAATGTTTGAAGAAACACTGATCTTTAACCCAACACATAACTTTAGGACTAAGGAGTAACTTGTGGAAAGTGCCAACCAGCTAACACTAACAACGGAATGAATTGCCACTAAGCGGCATTAGCTAACTCTGAATAATAAACAATGCCACAGAGATATATGTGCGTATGAATCTTACACATGGAGACAAAACTGGCAAACAAACGGTACTTGCATGAACTCTGGGTGTTTTTCAATAGCTCTACATGAAACATCTTGAGGGCAAACTGTCTCCGTGCAACTGACAGGAAAACTTGAGGGAAAAAATTCTGAAAACTGCAGACGGTAAAAATATGACTTGGAGGGCAAAAAGGGGGAAACAAATATGCTGGAAAATAAAGGGGAAACACTGAAAGGACTACTGAAATACTGTGACAGGGAAATCTGAGATAAAATTGAGGAACCGCAGTAAGTGTTTGACTGCGTTTGCAGTCAAGAACACAAAGCACAGACCTCCAGGGGGCGGGGCTAATAAGGGCGACTAAGCAGGATGCATAGACCTACAAGTTTAGTTTCCAGTCATTAAACTGACGGCCATGATAGGTTACCAGGAAGTCATATTTCTTCAATGGGAAACCGTTCCAAACCTATCTAGAGCAGTCACCCAATCATGCCAAGCTAAGTACCAACCCTTCAAGGTGTTCTTTTGGGAACTAGAATTTAGATCTTGCCCGTGGACATGACAGCTATAAACACCTGGTTTCTTGGCAATTTACCCGAGATATAGCTATCTATATTGGAGAAGGGGACACCCCCTTCTCCGTCACATACTAAAAAAGTCAAAATATATTACCAATTACATTTTTTGATTTCCTATGTATAGGACAGTGAACGCTGCCCTTTAATATATATTACATGATGGATGCATATATATACAGTCAAATGACAATGCTGCTCATTCTTGCACTATGCACTGTCACTTGATTATTATTGAATGTGCCTACAGAGTAGATACTCGCAATTTCCAATATTTTAGTATAATATATTCACACCCGATTGCATGATGGAGGTACATTCATTTAGTCTTTTGAGAACTTAGTCTAGTCTTGCACTATGTATTTGCACTCTAGCACTTTAATTCTATACATTTGACCTATGATATGTTTTTAGCTATGAATAGTTGGACATATTTTTTCCTGCTGCAAGTTTAACATAATAGCATGCTGCCATAATATCCATCTTAGAGCATTGGGCTACTACTTGTAGACATACGATTGATCTATGATTAACATACGTAAGTTGGGTGATCTAAATAGTATCACCGACATATACTAAATTTACCTCACTATATATCTAGATGTGACAGTATACAAGCATGACCACAATACTGGCAATATGACAGCCTAGATGCGATGTAGGAGTGCAAACTAGGGCGCACATGTTTACTTGACGGCAGACATAGTATTTACATTAGTGATTGTATTGTTTTTCAACTATGATCAAAAACAATGATCAAAAACAACTGTGGATGGAAACATTGGTATTTTCACTAATTAGTGCCAAAGCCTTACACATTGTTGCTCAGAAATGATACTGGACAAATGTATTAGCAATTGTATATGCTGGATTAACTATAATCATGTAGAAAATAAAATGCTCATATACTTGTTGAGAGCCACGAGTCCTTTAAAAAATGACAGACAGAAACAACAGCAGCCAGCCCAAGTCACCTTTTCACTGTTTGTCAATGCATGTTTGTGTTTAAATGGGCTCCCAACACAGGGAGGAGTTACTGTGACCAAACCACAGGAGTGTTGCGAAACGCGTCAGTCAGCCTCTCTGGCATGGTTGAAATTGGGAAGCCTTTTTAAACTGCATATCTTAATAAAGCTTTTTACTTTCTACGACTTTGTTGTGCAGTTTTTTTGGTGTTTCCCAACCTTCTTATTTTTTGGCAATTGGTGCCGCCAACTGGTGCAATCCACCTTGATGGGAGTGCAGCTCCAAAAATGGAGGCTTTATCGCCTTTCTTTTGGGAAATATATAATTTGGAAAAACATGTTTTACAAAAGAGTTAAGATTAAAACAACAATAAGGTCAAGTCTACAAACATCAGAAATAATAAAGGTAAGGTAAAAACATAATAAACATTATTAAAATATGATAACCTTAACTCAACATGTTTTTATTAAAAAAAAAATGTTTTGCTCTAAAATGCTTTATGGTCAAAGTAATGTAATCTGTTGTGTAAATATTTGTTTTTAATAACAATGCTAAATAGTTTTTTTTATTCATGTATTTAATGTGCCTTGCAATTGTGCTGCTTTTGTTATTATTTACCAAATTTATCTTAGCACACATTGTTTAAGAATTGCATTGTTTATGCACAGTGAAATTACAATAAATGTGGTGTATATGTTGTTATTTGAAGAAGTAAATGTTACTAAGCTTTTGCTGTATATGAAGTTTTAATAATTGCTCATTTGTTTCGTGTTTTTGTTTTTATAATGTTATGTTCATAGTTTTTGTAATTTGTATGTATTTGCAATGACATGTGCCTTGTTAATTAATGTTTTTATTTGCATTTTTGTTAATTTAGAAAGTCATTTGTTAATTGATATTATTTTACAAATAAAGTATAAGACTTGAATTTGTATGTATTTCTTATATTGGTAGATTTATTTTTGAAAACATTCTGTGTATTATTTTATTTATATTTGGGAGGAATTATGCTTCTGTATATTATAAATGTCATTATGCAGTAATTTGGTATTACAAAAATATGTGATACTTTCTTTTTACATTTTTTATAGGTGTACATTTACTGTATGTTTTAATGATTTGACGTTTTATAAAATTACTTGTTTTTATGTATGAAGTTGTAATTGTATCAGAATATTGTATATTTTTGTGTGTGGGTGAGTTAAGGTTACCATGATATTTGATCTGAATAGCATATTTTAAAAATATATTCATATAATGTATTATGTTGTAACCTTAACTTTATTATTTCTGATGTTTGTAGACTTTAAGTTTATGTTGGTTTAACTTTAAATATTTTGTAAATAAAATGTTTCAAATCAATTCTACTTGTTATGGTTACATGATTATTTATTCTGAGTGTTTGTTGTGATACTAGAATGTGTTGTAAGAGCATATAGTATACGTGTGTGAATAGCATAAGAGCATGGTGCATAACTGTGCGTGGTGTAAATATATGTGACATAAGTGCATGCGTTATACTTTTTGGTGTTGTTAGACTGTGTGTCATAAGACTATGTGTTGTATGTGTTGTAGCAGTATGTGTTGTAGCAGCATGTGTTGTGGGAGCACCATGTTATAGCATTGCTTGTCATAGGAGCATGTATTCCAGGCGTGTGTTGTTACTGTGTGTGTCATAAGAGTATGTTTGTTAGGAGCATGTGTGGTAGGAGCATGTGTCGTGGGAGGATTTATCCTAGGTGCATGCAAGAGCATGTGTCATACGACCATATGTTATGTGTAGTATGTGCACATGTAGTAGGTGCACGTGTTACAGGAACATATATCATAGGAAAATGTGTTGGAGGAGTGCTTGTTATAACAGCGCGTGTCATAGGAACATGTGTGCTAGGAGCATGTGTCATAGAAATATGTGGAACTACAGTGTGTTGTGACAGTGTGTGTATTGGGACTGTGTGTCATAGAAGCATGTGTTGTAGGAGCAAGTGTTGGTCGAGAATGTGTGAAACATGCATGTGCCCTATATGCAAGTCAGAGCAGAAGTTGTACATCCACATGTTGATTGCAGTAGGCACACATGCAGTAGGACCATGTGTTGTAGGATTGCATGTCGTAGAAGTGCATGTTGTAGTAGCATGTGTCACAGGAGCCTGTGTGTGTAGCAGGAGCATGTGTAGTTGCTGCATGTATAATAGGTACATGCATTTTAGGAGCTTGTTTTGTAGGATTGTGTGCCATAAGAATGTTTGGTAAGTATGCATTGTAAGAGTGTGTCCACTATACATTTGTTTGGTTGGAGCATGTGTGGAAAGTGCAGGTGTCATACATCCACATGTTATGTCATAGATGTCGTGTGAAGTAGCATATTATAGGAACATGTATTGTAGGAGTATGTGTTGTAGGAACACGTGTAATGGCAGAACATATCGTACAAGCATGTGTGGTAGGAGCACATGTCGTATGCGCATATGTCTTAGGTACATGTGTGTTAGGTACATGTGTGCTATGTGTGGTGAGAGCATGTGTTATACATCAACATATTATGTGCAGTATGCACATGTGTAGTAGGTGAGCATGTCATAGGAACATATATGATAGGAGTGTGTGTTGCAGATTCACTTGCTATAGGAACTTGCCATAAGAGCATATGTCAAATGAGCACATGTCATTGGAGCATGTATCATAAGAGTGTGTGTCGTAAGTGTGTGTCATAAGGGTGTGTGTGTGGTAGGAGTGTATATCGTACAAGCATATGTTGCGGGAGATTCAGTCATAGGAGCAATTGTCATAGGTGCATGTGTCATATGGGCATGCTCTGTGTATGGCTCATTTGAAAAGCATACATTTATCCCACCACTGTAAAAGTGACATCAACATCAGCTGTGTCTTATCTTTAATGTGGGATTTGTGGAAATTGTAATTGCGTAACCTAGGAAATGTAAAACTCATTTGCTCTGTGGACAGTTTGTATTGAAAGTGTATGTTTATTCCATCACCTGTAAACTCGCATTAAAGCCAGCTAAGACTTGCCTTTAAAGAGTTATTAGGAGATGTTAATTGTGGAATGTATGCATTGTAAAACTCATATGCTCTGTGTATGTGATTGCAGCACATGTTCTATGGTCCTCTTTGGTCGGAGTATGTGTCATAGGACCATGTGTTGTAGGAGCACATTTCATGGGATTGCATCATAAGATTGTATATCATAAGAGCGTTTGTGTTTGGAAAGTGTCTGGTAGGAGTGTATGTGGTAGGAGCATGTGTCATAGGTGTGTGTGTCATAGGTGCATGTCAAAGCATGTGTCATATGTCGTCATGGTATATGCAGTAGGTGCATGTGTAATAGGTGCGTATATATACATTTATGATATTATTGTGTGCTGTAGGAGTGCTTGTTATAGAAGCAAATGCCATAAGAGCACATGTTGTAGGAGCACATGTTATAGGAGTCTGTCATTAAAGTGTGTGCTGTAAGAGTGTGTGGTAAGTGTGTTATCAGTGTGTGTGTGTGTGTGGTAGTTGTGCTTGCGGTCAGAGTGTTTCTCGTAACTGCATGTGTCCTAGGTGTATGTATCATAGGTGCCTGAGAGAGCATGTGCCATACCTCCACATATTATGTGACGCAGACACATGTGTAGTAGGTGTGCATGTAATAAGAACATAGCACTTGTTATAGCAGTATGTGTCGTAAGAACACATGTCACAGGAGCATGTGCGAAATGTGTGTTTCATTAGAGGGTGTGTTGTAAGAGTGTGTTGTAAGAGTGTAAGAGTGTATGTGGTAGGAGCATGTGTTGTAGAAAAATGTGTCATAGGTTCATGTGTCATAGCTGCACTCTCTGTCTACAGTTTGTATGAAAATTGTGCATGTATTCCATCACCTTAAAACTGATATCAAAGTCAATGTATACACTTAGTGTACTGTTCTTATTGAAAGTGTACATTTATTCCATCACCTCAAAACTAATATTAATGTCACCTGAGACTTCCCTTTAGTGTGAGTTTTTAGGAAATGTTATTTGTGAAATGTACGTATTGTAAAACTCATACACTCTGTGTACAGTTCGGATTGAATGTGTACTTGTATTCCATCACCATAAAACGTACATTAAAGTCAGCTGAGATTTGCCTTTAATGTGAGATTTAAGAAGATGTTAATTGTGTAATGTATGCATTGTAAAACTCACATGCTCTGTGGACAGCCTGTAATGAAAGTGTAAAATTATTCCATCACCTTAATACCCACATTAAAGTCAGCTGACACTTGCCTTTAATATGAGTTTATAAGAAATATCGATTGTGTATTGTATGTATTCTAAAACTCATATGCTCTGTGAACAGTTTGTATTGAACGTGTACATTTATTTCATTTGCTCTGTGTACAGTACATATGAAAAAGGTACAGCCATTCTGTGCATGGCCTATATGTAGATACATTCCAAATATTAATATCTCTAAATTCGATTTGCAAAATATTTCTTCAGTATAGAAATTCTAGATAAAATGTAAGTGCCTGCAAAAAATCTTAGGAAAAGGGAAGCAGACAATTTTGAGATATTCAGGTTGATTTCTTTTCCCATATGTTAAACGCTGTTCAAAACATGATTTAAGTAAAAAATAATGTAAACTATGAAGCTGTTAATGTAGAAATGTGACATTTTACATGCACAGGCAGCTGCCTCAAAATATTACTCTGTAATAATTTCAGATATTTCAATATAAGCATTCAAAAGTTATGGAGAAAAGTCATTTTCTGAAACCTTATAGAGTCTTTGTTATACCCTTAACTATACCTTGAGCTAGTGTGAAGGCATAATATATTATAGTGTGGCGGTCACCACACTATAGTTAAGTTGAGTATCAAGTTCCATAGGAAACCTGAAAATTTAATTGCAAATAAACTTTGACATGCATGACAGATCAGATGAGATTTTGCAAAAATCAAGTCTGTCTTCCATAAGCCCCCGCTCCTCCTGAATGAACATTTTGGGAAACATTTGTTAAAAAATAAAAGTTATTAAGAAAGCTGTTTTTGGACTGTTGCCATACATTTATCTATAGAGAAAAAGCCCAAATGTCTACTCAGCGCATAGCAGAAACGGCTGGATGAAATTGAACCAGGCATGAAACAACTTGGGCACAAAGCATTGACTCGGTATCCAGGATGGGTCTTGGGCTGTTTCGTTCAGTAGCTGCTACAATATTTTATTGTAAAGGGGGTGCCCCGTCTCCCAAAATTATAGCTATATATTTGCCCCACGTTGCATCAGTGAGGCTTTTCAGAAATTAAATAGCTGTCACTTTTTTTTTGCTGAATGCCACAGACAGTAGCGCTCACAATGGTTATAACAGGGGTTAGTATGAAACAAAAAGTGGAAAATATACCATTTGGAGGAGGAAAAGCAGTGGGGAGGGGAAAGAGGACACCATGTGAAATTGGAGTGTTCGGGAGGTTGGGGACCAAGTTCAGAGCTCAAACGTTTTTGCATAACTAGGGTTATACTGAGGATAACCAAGTTATAGTAGACAACTGGATCAGGAATGAAAGTGCCTCACATGAAAATAACCACAGTTATTTGCGAGAATGTTCAGATAACCATGGTTATTTGTAGTACATTGAATATATAACTGCTGCTATGGAGAAAAACAAAGTTATTTAAAAAAGGAGAGTTAAAAAAATTAGATTAACACAAAAAAGAGGAATTTTACAGCTACAGTGATGTGCGCGGTAATGGATGTGGCCGAAAGATATGGGAACTAGGTTACTTTAAGGAACTGAATGGAACAATATGAAAGTGGACCCAGCTAAAGGCCATCGCTAGCATTCCCAACAAAACCTATTGGTGCAACATGTCAAGGAGTGGAATATGGAAAGTGGACACGGCCGAAGGCTGTGGTCATTGGCCAAAGGCCATGGCTATTGGGCCAATTTAGGAAAACTATTGGAGAAGTTTGTAGAGTGGCCAGAGCTGAAGGCAGTTGGCACTGACCATGGCCGAAAGGCCAAATTTGGATAGTGACCACCTAGTGGGTCCAAAATAAATATATTTGGGGAGCATGTAAAGTGGACACCGCCGATGGCCATGGCTAATGACCCGGTAGTGTTTTAAAATATACAGTGGGCACAGCCAGAGGCAGTGACCACCTGGTGGGTTTAGAAGAAACATATTGGGGGAACATGTAAAGTGGACACGGCCAAAGGCCATGGCTTGTGGCCCGGTAGTGTTTTAAAATATACAGTAGACACGGCCAACGGATGTGCAGCCCTGTCTACTGGGGCCAAAAGAAATGTGTAGTGGCCATGGTCTTCGGCAGTGGCCATCTAGTGGGTCCAAAAGGAACATATTGGGGGAACATGTACAGTGGTCATGGCTGAAGGCCATGGCTATTGGCCGTAGGTACTTAGTGGGTGCAAAAGAAAGATATTTGGGGAACATATACATTGGACACGGCCAAAGGCTGTGGCTACTGGCCATGGGCGAAGGCCATGGATAGTGGGCTAGTAGTGTTATAAAGTATACAGTAGGCACGGCCAAAGAATGTGCTCACTGGCCAGGGCCAAAGGCCTGGCAACTGGGCCCGAAGGAAACATATAGTGGCCACGGACAAAGTCACTGGCCACCTAGTAGGTGCAAAGAACATATTGGGGGAACAAGTACAGTGAACACGGCTGAAAGTCATGGCTATTGGCACATAAAACTTGATGGTGTAAAAACACATTGAAATTCACTGAAAACACCTTAGTTAAGTTGCAATTGAGTGGAGCAGATTTATAGCAACAAACCCGTGAAATTCAGCCTGTGTGTGAAGTCATATCTAGCTTAACTTGGCGCGTTCCCATTGCAAAGCCCATAAGCACAAACATTTAGTAAGAGAATGGATTCACAATGACATACAATATGGTTGAATGGAGGACATAGAAGTAAGGGAGACATCAACAGGATAGAGGCAAGTTAAATTGGTCATGACTTCCCACATCTGCTGAATTTCAAGAGTTTTGTTGCGTTAAATTTGCACCACTTAACTGCAACCTTAACTAAGGTTTATTCAGTGAAAAAAAGAATATATATATATTCACCATAACTGTCCGTTAAGGACAGTTATGGTGAAAAAGTTCAGTGCTACAAAATGAGAAAACTTTAGTTGAAGCACTGTTAAGGTGACATAATCTGATGAGGTGAAATAATCTGATGCAACGAAACCCTTGAAATTCAGTGAAAAAACTTTAGCTGAAGTGATGTTAAGTTGCCAATTTAATGCCACAAATCCCAGAAAGTTTGCAAGGGCTGGAAGCTGCACCACCTTAATAATGAGGCCGCTATTGCACAGTCCCTAAGCACACTGATGATATCACAAATGACATCACTGATGATATCGTATATGACATCACTTTTGGCATCTTGAGTTAGATCACTGGCACATCATATCACGTGTAAAAGAAAGAGATGCAACATTTAAAAAGACTTTTTCTGCATATATGAGTATGCCCATATGAGCTACAGGCTTATTGAGTCTTTCATCTTTTGTTTGTGTCCACTAGATGGGATTAGTTATGGTGCACTATGATGAGTTAGGGAGACTTGGGATTAGTGGGAGACTGTAATGAGGAAGACTGAAGTTGTGTCATTGGGTACTGTGATGTAGAAGAGGGAAGTAGCATATTTATGAACTGTGATGAGCAAGAGTGAAGTGTGGTAGTGGGGGACTATGATGAGGAATAGTAAGGTTTGGTTAGTAGGTTGCTGTGATGAGGAAAGTGAGTTGGTAGTAGAGTGATATTGACACGAAGAATGGTGACATGGTGGTAGTGGGGTTCCTTGACCTGCAGTTAAATAAACCATCCATTTACAATGGAATGTGGGACCCCCTCTACTGAGGATGAACATGGGTCAAATGCCCTGTTTTATGGAATGTCTTCCACCCAGGAGAGCATACAACCGTGTTTTAACTCACTGCACTCTTCACAGAGAATACATTTGTGTTAGTTCTCGGTAGAGGGGCTCCCAGACCTCTTTTTGTATATTTAGGAACTTGGTGGTTCACCCTAAGTTAACCAGGGCTATCCAGACGTGAACCCCTTGCTCACTGTGATTAGAGAGGCACAGCTTCACCTCACCACCCCGGCTAGCCCAAAACACGTGTCTGGATTTGCTGTTGGTACTCTGTTCAGAGGAGAATTTCAGTGCTAGACTGCCCAAGTGGGTGGGACAAAGACTGATGTGCAAATGGCTATTTCTCTTCTGTGAAAGGTACAGTGAGCTAAAACATCGTTGCAGACCCTCCCGAGTGGACACCTTTCCAAAGAACAGGATATTTGGCCATGTTCGTTCTCGGTAAAGTGGCTCCCAGACCTCTCATTTTGTAAATTAAATCATACCTACTTCACTTCTGAAATAATATACCTTACACATTACAAAGACAAAAGTTCTTTCAAGGGCCACCTATAAATATTAACTTTTTAATAAAGGTAAAATAATAATCAGATCATGATGTACTGCGACGATGAAGAAGGACGTGCTGACATGAGATCTAGATTCATAAACAATGTCACTGAAAAGGAGTAAACACTGTATTAATTGAACATTATTCACATACAGTGGTAACACTGCTCTTAACATGTGAAATACTTGCCTTATGCTTTTTATTTTCACTTTAACCACGCATCACAAATCTAGATCTTATACCAATGCAGCCCTCTTACTCGTCCCAGTATTTTATTGGGTCGAAAAATTCAATATAAAGACAAAAATACTTTCTCATCTCATCCAAATTGCATACACATTTAAAATATTGCTTCTTTTCATTAGTCACTCATCTCCAATGAACTGTGCATGACTTTCATATTTGTTTAGATTTGGATTGTTTGAGCATTGAGATCGAGACTGAACAAAATAGATGAGATATGAAGGAACTCTGCGAATCAAAAACCACATAAAATATATTTTTTAAAGTTTACCTTGTTTATATCTTCCACCCAAAACAAATTGAGAATTTATAATGTTACAAATTATTCAGACAATACTGAAATGAGGAGTAGTAGATTGAGGACCAATGCTATGAAATTCTGGAATCAAAATGTCATACCACTCTTGTAGTTTGACAACCACTAAGCGTAAATGGAGGACCAACTATAACTTGCTCTTACAAGAAGAGTTTAAAAAACATCACACTCTCTACCACTAAGCCCATAAGGTGGCTAAATTGGCGTACTAGACAGCCTCCATTCAATCTGCCGTTAATGCACCCAAAAGCCTTTACAAATAGTGAAAGAACTTGCTAACCCCAGAATGGGCCGTATAGCCCTAGGGCCACAAGTACTGTGTAATAATTGTCCTACTTTTTTATAAATAAAATTGAGCCTGTCAGGGCTAACATCTCGAAACATTAGGGTAATAACACTATTCTGGTCCTCTCTGATCAACCATTACTTAATAATGTTGATGCCCAATCTGTTTCCTTCTTCGAACACACTAATGCCGCAGACATTAGTCAGAAGGTGGCAGGTCTGAGGTCTGCATCACCTTTGGACGACATCCCCTTGCATTTGTTTAAAACTGCGCCTATGAGCCTTTGTGAGGTAATTTCAGAAGCTGTTAATTCCTTGCTTGTGATTGGACAGATTCCAGCTATCTTGTAGAAGGCCTTAGTGAGGCCGCCATTAAAGAAATATTCACTGGATGCATCTGTTTTTTCTAATTATCGTCTAATTTCTTTACTCCAGTTTCTAATGAAGGTTATGGAAACAATTGTTACTCCCCAGTTAAGATCTTTTCTGGAGGGCCAAGACATTCTAGATCTATGTCAAATGGGTTTCTGCCCATTGATGGGGACCAAGTCCATCCTAGTTGATGGTAATGGACGATCTTACTATGATCAAGGATAGGGGCGGTATGGCAGGGCTTATTTTATTGAACATGTCTGCCGCCTTTGATACTGTTGATCATGGGCTTCTTTTATCCAGACTGTATTGCACGGGCATGACGGCACCGGTTCTGGAATGGTTCTGTGCTTTTCTTACCTCCCATATCCAAATAGTTTCTCTTGCCCCCTACAGGTTGCCTCCTATAGCTGTGATGTGTGGGGTCCCGCAGGATTCGGCCTTGTCTCCATTGCTCTTTAATGTGTACATCCAACCCCTGACCACGCTTATTCGGTCCTTTGGGTTCCAGTTCTTTTCCTATGCAGATGATACCCAAATTCTGTATAGGATGGACCAGAACCAAGCATGGACTGCAGCCCAACTGAGGTCCTGCCTCGAGGCTGTCGGGGGCTGAATGAAATCCAACTGGCTGAAACCTAATGGCGAGAAGACCAAAGTTCTGATTGTTGGTCCCGCCCGGGTTTCAGAAAGCTAGACCTCAGATTTCGGGCTGCTGTCACTGGGCCCTTTGCTAGTATCGGTGGGGATGGTCCGGCATATGGGGGTAAAAATATAATTGTCACTAGGAATGGAGACCCAGATAAAAACTACTTTTGGTATGGGCTTCCTTGAGCGGAAGCAGCTTAGGAAGGTCCCTCCTTACATCCCTGAGACCCTGCATGTAATGCCACCTATCTCTCCCAAATGGCATACCTAATTGATCATGTATAGGTCCTGCAAAATGCAGCCGTCAGCCTGGTCAGGGCTATTCCCTTCGGCCATCATGTCACGGCAGGACGCTGGGCACTGCACTGGTTACCTTTCTCAGCGCAAATCCAGTTTCAGGCCCTCTGGAGGCATGAGTCGCAACGGTTATATAGCCTTTCAGGACAAAATTCAACGCTACTGCATGGGGCGTTTGCTCCGATCTACTGTTGCAGTTCTATTGAAGATACCTAGTTACTGCAGAGAACGAGTGGGAGGCAGAGCATTCTCTATCCCTGGCCCGAAACTCTGAAACACCCTGCCGTGGCGCTGCGGCACACTAAAGATTTTGAGTTGTTCAAATGCAGGTTAAAAATCCACCTGTTCACTTAAACTATCACCTCTCTTTCAGTATCTATACTGTGCCATGATGACTTTGGTGACAGCGCACATTACAAATATTTGATTGATTGATGGATTGATTGAACCACTTATACACCCAATGAAATAAAAATTGAATCTTAATCATCTTCCAGCAACTTTATATGAAGGGAGAATGTAAAATCTATAAAAACAGAGAAAAACAATTGCCTTTCAAACCGCAATGTGGGCAGCACTGAAATCCGACATTTGATTTTCAAATTTAGATTCATCAGAATATTGATATAATAAAAAAAAACATACATATAACATTCTTAGCAATACGTTTTGCCACACCTAATGTGATCAACAACCAAATTGACAATTGCCATATTCAAAAATACATGATATATAAAGAATACACATTGATTCTTTTTCTTTTTTATAGAATCTGTAAATGAATTGGCCTAAGGGTGCGTGGATGGTATGAAATTCGAAAGCTGATTGGTTAATAGACACACTGATCACATATATATTTATATATTCCAGAAAACCAGTCAGCCTTCTGAGTCAAACTGAGTCTTATTATAATTGTTCTATTATAAAGAGCTTAATACCAGAGATTGGTTTTGTCAAGACTTGATTTCTACGTTGACAGTACATACCTCTGTCCCCAAGTACAAGTCATGGAGATGAATATTAACTCGCTGACCGGTTATTGAGGCCACAGGTGGCTGGAACAAGAGCACTGGATCCCGAGGTAGCTGAAATGGAAACAGGATATTAATGGATCAATCATTATAATGCACAACACCATAACAAGACAAGTAGAAATGGCACCTACCAGTTGTTTACTGAGGATGGGATAAAAGTGGAGGAGAGGGGACAGGGTCCCTGACTTCAGGTATTATTTCCCCCACTAGGGTGGTGCAATGTGATGGACTGTGACAAACCAGTGACTTTGATACCTGGTCCCAGAAATGGGCCCGTGATGTGGTACCACTTTGATAGCAGTAGCTTGACTTGACAAGGACCCAGGTATGGTGCCTGGGTGAGGTCATGAGTGATGCAAAAAGGTAAATCCGAAGGCAGTCCAAATAACAGAGTCCAAGGTCTGGTAAGTCTGGAAGCAGAAGGGGAGAGCGGCGTAGCAAATCGCTACAAGAAGGAAGTCTGTAGGAGCGTTTGCCAAGGGTCGTTGCAGTTCGTGTTATCCAAATAGAAGGTGTCGGTTAGCTGAGCAGAGTTCCCAAAAGCAATCTGTGAACAAAAGCAGAGGTTGTAATCCAGATGAGATGAGAGTTCGTGGTAGAAGAAATAACGCTATGGGCTGACGAAATGACACAGCTGAGAAGCGCCAAGTGGAGCAACAAGCATTCTCTTATGCCGTTGCTATAGCTACCCGGTCATGTGATGGCGTCTGTGTCACATGAGTGGGCGGCCGCACCGAGCGTGCATTTTCCAATCTCTATGGTAACTGCCACCTGAAACGCGGCCGGAGCTGCCACGGATACGACTGCTGTGATCAAGTAGTGCCTCTTTTTGGTTGACTTTTGAGGCGACGTGCAACTCGAGCATTAAGTCGCTGACTTGCAGAGTGTCCATTAGCACTGTGAGTGTTTTGTGTGGGTGATATTAACTGATGTGTTGAATGTGCTGGGTGCGTGACAGGTTTCTAGTGCAGGATCGGGATTCAAACCTGTGTTGTTCTGCATTGTCTTGCTTCCAAGACAAACGCGTTGCTCTTGAGCTATCCCCTCTCATCTATTTGTTGAAAGAACACTCTATCCTACCCAAAGGTATTGTTCTCCCTGTGTTAGACTTTGTTTTCCTTTTGCTTGTTTTTTCATATCAGTTTTGTTTGTTTATTCCCTTTTTAAGGATTTTTGTTCCTTTTATTCTTTTTATTTTTTTCCTTTTGAGTTTTGATTATTTTCTGGAGATGGAGAGACATCATCCCAAGTGACCCTCCATCAATGAAGAGATCAGTCTCATCACTGTCCATCAATCTCATTGCTGTCCCTGAAGACCTTGAAGACATGCAGAAAGAGGCTGTTGAATGGGTAGATGACCCAGCTCCACCCAAGAAGTACAGCTGCATGAGATTTACACCTTTCCTCTTTGGCAGTACATCAGGGTTCCCATATACATTCATCTTTCTGACATCAAAAAGGGACAGTGCACATTTTGTGGTATGGTACTCAGAAGAGGATTCTCTACAATTTCTGCACAGAGGTTCGGCACCACTGCATTTGTCAACCATATGATTAGTTACCACTGGCAACAAGGGCGGACAAACCTTTCAGGAGCAGGTTCATGCAACAGACAATTTGGCAAGTTACAATGCCCCAACCCACCACCAGACCTACAGTGTCGGAGGCCGTAGAGGAAAGAGAACCACCACCATCAACTACATCACTCTATGGACTTCTCCCATCAACTTCATCTGCTGCCAATGATGGTAGTGTTTCCTCTGCCGGCAATGGACCCTCCATGACAACACAGGTCTCCATAAGGCAGTATTTTCACCTGCAGGAAGTGCTATCTGCCGATAGCACTGAATGCAACTCGTTTTTGGACGCACTTTAGGATGCATGGGTGGAGCATGGTCGAAATTGGCACTAGATGTTTTATGTTTTTTGAGAGGTTTTATTACTCTCTTTTTCAGGTTTGTTTTTACCTGCCTGTTAATTAAAAAAACAAAAATCTAAAAAATAGAACATGTACACCTATTGTTCTTTACAGAAATTCTAATAAAGATCTAAACCCGGTTTAACATTAAGCACCATGACAACAAGCTAACCATACCCGTAGCCACCCACTGACTAAGTTAAAGGCCCAGATGAAGCAAGGGTCCCTTAATATAATCAGCAGTACTGTTTCTGGCAGTCTCAACCCAAAGCCGTGGATTATATTGCCATTAACACCCATGCAGTTTACTACACAGGTGCTAAGGGTGAAAAAAAAGAAAAACATTAATTTAGTTTATGGTGCACCACTGTCCCATACTGTCCCAAACTCTTTTTGTATAAACATAACAAAGTTAACACAACACCATCAACCTCAAATACACAAATGTATAATCTGAATCAAGAATTACAGTTCTCAAACCAATACTCATCTAGATTTCATTATCAGAAAATATACTCTTATAAAACAGATCTCAATCTCATTTTTTACATTTGATAATGTATCTATTTTACATTTTGTAGTCTTCGTTAGTCATGTCTTACGAATTGAGAAATCAGGCAAAATAGTGCAAATGTATCTACGTGCCCACTGGCTCTTTCCCTAAACTGACAACACTAATCTACACTAATGTATCTCGTTTATAGCCCTCACATTCTCCCTTCAAACAAATAAAACATTAAACAATCCTAAAATCAACTTTTAACACATCTATACAAAGCCTGGATTTCCAAACAGTGTTGGCCAGATCATTGAATCGAGAGGCATACCTCCAGATCACTTAAAACCTCATCCAATCAAAACATACCACAAAGTAACCATTGCTCGGCCATGAATTTATCTCAGTGACACACTTTATATTCACAAAACATAGTTAAATAAAACAGTCTGCAGAACGTTAAATAACCTTACACAACACCAGACACAATATAAGTTTACTTAGAAAAAATGTTTTTATATATTTATTTTCAGATGTTAAAATTTTAAAACTTTGTATTTTATGTTGCTGAGAGGGGTATTGCACTAGGGGAAGAGGAGACTATGGAGTACAGACTCTTAGAGATGCCCCACCAGCAAAATGGTCAGCACTGGGCTGCTTGAACGTGAGGACCTGGATAAGTTGTAAATGTATGTCACAAATGGCTGAAGTGTTTTGTTAACCCTCCTTTGTCCAGCCAAATACCAGCTCCCTAACCCAGGCATCCATAGCCCCTGGTTAGTTTTACTGATTGGTAATGTCTACTTTCTATGATCTTTTCTTATGCTGCAGGTAGTCTCCTTGAATGCAGGCTATCTTAATTGCCCCAGAGATGGTCTAACCTTTCCGGTATAGGATTACATCAATGTGTTTTGTTGAATTCCTCGAATTATTGATTTTTATTAATAGAACCAGTTTATGACTTTCAATTTCAATTTGAACAACTAAATGTGCAATTTGTAACAGCATATATATAACATGACATCTGTAGAACAATTTACTTCTGAATTGTTAATAATAGCTGGAGGAGTATATAAATGAAGGATTGTATTACTTGTTATTAAAAGTACTTGTATTTTGGTACTTCACTAGTACTTTGCTTTGCTTTTGCTTTTCTTTTGACACTTTTGATTTAACTTTAGTTCATGTAAGTATTCATGTATTTCAGTGAGTAAATCTTGCATTGGTAAATCTGCTTCATATCATTATAGAGGTTGTACAAATGGATCAACCAGATCGAAATTAGAATGTGTTGTTGACTTTTGCATTCCTCATGCTAGTTCTATTTCATGCATCATTTCCTGCTGAATTATTTTCATTTTTCATCTGCAAGTTTTCAGAAGTTAGTGTGGCATTTAGGGGGTAATTCATAGAATTCAGCGCACAAGTGGCGCATGCGGCTGGCGCACAGTGTGCGTGTGCGAATCCCTGCGCCAGCCGCGTGCGCCAAAACCCATTTCCGTGCACAGCGTATTCATGGATTCCAGCCACCAAAACCAGCCGTGGCGCACAGTGGCGCAGCGACCTTGCAGCAGCGCCAGTTACGCCCCCAAGAACGCCTTCCGCGATGGGAAAAGCCATCAAAATCCCCAATCCAGCGCAAAGGGCTGCGCTAACCCTGTACCAGCACGGCAAGCGGGCTACGTGTATTTCAGGGGTTCACGTGAAGTTTCTCACGCGATCGGGCCTGGGGGAGCGGGCTACGTGTATTTCAGGGGTTCGCGTGAAGTTTCTCACGCGATCGGGCCTGGGGGAGCGGGCTACGTGTATTACAGGGGTTCGCGTGAAGTTTCTCACGCGATCGGGCCTGGGGGAGCGGGCTACGTGTATTTCAGGGGTTCGCGTGAAGTTTCTCACGCGATCGGGCCTGGGGGAGCGGGCTACGTGTATTTCAGTGGTTCGCGTGAAGTGTCTCACGCGATCGGGCCTGAGGGAGCGTGCTACGTGTATATCAGGGGTTCGCGTGAACTTTCTCATGCGATCGGGCCTGGGGGAGCGTGCTACGTGTATTTCAGGGGTTCGCGTGAAGTGTCTCACGCGATCGGGCCTGGGGGAGCGGGCTACGTGTATTTCAGGGGTTCGCGTGAACTTTTTCATGCGATCGGGCCTGGGGGAGCGTGCTACGTGTATTTCAGGGGTTCGCGTGAACTTTTTCACGCGATCGGGCCTGGGGGAGCGGGCTACGTGTATTTCAGGGTTTCGCGTAAAGTTTCTCACGCGATCGGGCCTGGGGGAGCGGGCTACGTGTATTTCAGGGGTTCGCGTGAACTTTTACACGCGATCGGGCCTGGGGGAGCGTGGTACGTGTATTTCAGGGGTTCGCAGGAACTTTTTCACGCGATCGGGCCTGGGGGAGCGGGCTACGTGTATTTCAGGGGTTCGCGTGAAGTTTCTCACGCGATCGGGCCTGGGGGAGCGGGCTACGTATATTTCAGGGGTTCGCGTGAGGTTTCTCACGCGATCGGGCCTGGGGGAGCGGGCTATGTGTATTACAGGGGTGCGTGAGAAGTTCCACACGCGATTGGCCTGTGCGCATGTATTTCAGGGGTGCGCGGGTAGTTCCACACGCGATTGGCCTGGGCGCTTGTATAACAGGGGTGCGTGGGAAGTTCCACACGCGATTGGCCTGGGCGCGTGTATTCCAGGGGTGTGCGGGAAGTTCCACACGCGGTTGGGCTGCGTGCGGGTATTAGGGGTGCGCGCAAAGTTGTACACGCGATTGGGCTGCGTGCGGGTATTAGGGGTGCGCGCAAAGTTGTACACGCGATTGGGCTGCGTGCGGGTATTAGGGGTGCGCGCAAAGTTGTACACGCGATTGGGCTGCGTGCGGGTATTAGGGGTGCGCGCAAAGTTTTACATGCGATTGGGCTGTGTGCGGGTATTACAGGGGTGCACGCACAATTTCACACGCGATTGGGCTGCGTGCGGGTATTAAAGGGGTGCGCGCGAAGTTTTACACGCGAATGGGCTGCGTGCGGGTATTACAGGGGTGCGCACGAAGTTTCACACGCGATTTCAGCAGGGTACGTGTATTTCAGGGGTGCCGGGGAGTCCTACATGTGATTTGCCAGTGTGGGTCCTCCCAGGTGTTCCCTGTACACCCTCCACGGCCCCTGCAGGCAGGCCACACCACAGGGGACTACCCTGCATCCCTGGTCATGTCCCGCAGGCAGCCCACCCAACATGGGCATGCCCCCCAGCAAAGGCACATGTCTCCTTGCACCAATGATCACCAACTCATGTCCCCTTGCACCCCCACCCCCCAGCAGTGCAGGGGCACCCACCACCAGGCCCCCACCCATGTCTTCCAGCCCCAGAGATGGTCTAACCTTTCCGGTATAGGATTACATCGATGTGTTTTGTTGAATTCCTCGAATTATTGATTTTTATTAATAGAACCAGTTTATGACTTTCAATTTCAATTTGAACAACTAAATGTGCAATTTGTAACAGCATATATATAACATGACATCTGTAGAACAATTTACTTCTGAATTGTTAATAATAGCTGGAGGAGTATATAAATGAAGGATTGTATTACTTGTTATTAAAAGTACTTGTATTTTGGTACTTCACTAGTACTTTGCTTTGCTTTTGCTTTTCTTTTGACACTTTTGATTTAACTTTAGTTCATGTAAGTATTCATGTATTTCAGTGAGTAAATCTTGCATTGGTAAATCTGCTTCATATCATTATAGAGGTTGTACAAATGGATCAACCAGATCGAAATTAGAATGTGTTGTTGACTTTTGCATTCCTCATGCTAGTTCTATTTCATGCATCATTTCCTGCTGAATTATTTTCATTTTTCATCTGCAAGTTTTCAGAAGTTAGTGTGGAATTTAGGGGGTAATTCATAGAATTCAGCGCACAAGTGGCGCATGCGGCTGGCGCACAGTGTGCGTGTGCGAATCCCTGCGCCAGCCGCGTGCGCCAAAACCCATTTCCGTGCACAGCGTATTCATGGATTCCAGCCACCAAAACCAGCCGTGGCGCACAGTGGCGCAGCGACCTTGCAGCAGCGCCAGTTACGCCCCCAAGAACGCCTTCCGCGATGGGAAAAGCCATCAAAATCCCCAATCCAGCGCAAAGGGCTGCGCTAACCCTGTACCAGCACGGCAAGCGGGCTACGTGTATTTCAGGGGTTCACGTGAAGTTTCTCACGCGATCGGGCCTGGGGGAGCGGGCTACGTGTATTTCAGGGGTTCGCGTGAAGTTTCTCACGCGATCGGGCCTGGGGGAGCGGGCTACGTGTATTACAGGGGTTCGCGTGAAGTTTCTCACGCGATCGGGCCTGGGGGAGCGGGCTACGTGTATTTCAGGGGTTCGCGTGAAGTTTCTCACGCGATCGGGCCTGGGGGAGCGGGCTACGTGTATTTCAGTGGTTCGCGTGAAGTGTCTCACGCGATCGGGCCTGAGGGAGCGTGCTACGTGTATATCAGGGGTTCGCGTGAACTTTCTCATGCGATCGGGCCTGGGGGAGCGTGCTACGTGTATTTCAGGGGTTCGCGTGAAGTGTCTCACGCGATCGGGCCTGGGGGAGCGGGCTACGTGTATTTCAGGGGTTCGCGTGAACTTTTTCATGCGATCGGGCCTGGGGGAGCGTGCTACGTGTATTTCAGGGGTTCGCGTGAACTTTTTCACGCGATCGGGCCTGGGGGAGCGGGCTATGTGTATTTCAGGGTTTCGCGTAAAGTTTCTCACGCGATCGGGCCTGGGGGAGCGGGCTACGTGTATTTCAGGGGTTCGCGTGAACTTTTACACGCGATCGGGCCTGGGGGAGCGTGGTACGTGTATTTCAGGGGTTCGCAGGAACTTTTTCACGCGATCGGGCCTGGGGGAGCGGGCTACGTGTATTTCAGGGGTTCGCGTGAAGTTTCTCACGCGATCGGGCCTGGGGGAGCGGGCTACGTATATTTCAGGGGTTCGCGTGAGGTTTCTCACGCGATCGGGCCTGGGGGAGCGGGCTATGTGTATTACAGGGGTGCGTGAGAAGTTCCACACGCGATTGGCCTGTGCGCATGTATTTCAGGGGTGCGCGGGTAGTTCCACACGCGATTGGCCTGGGCGCTTGTATAACAGGGGTGCGTGGGAAGTTCCACACGCGATTGGCCTGGGCACGTGTATTCCAGGGGTGTGCGGGAAGTTCCACACGCGATTGGGCTGCGTGCGGGTATTAGGGGTGCGCGCAAAGTTGTACACGCGATTGGGCTGCGTGCGGGTATTAGGGGTGCGCGCAAAGTTGTACACGCGATTGGGCTGCGTGCGGGTATTAGGGGTGCGCGCAAAGTTGTACACGCGATTGGGCTGCGTGCGGGTATTAGGGGTGCGCGCAAAGTTTTACATGCGATTGGGCTGTGTGCGGGTATTACAGGGGTGCACGCACAATTTCACACGCGATTGGGCTGCGTGCGGGTATTAAAGGGGTGCGCGCGAAGTTTTACACGCGAATGGGCTGCGTGCGGGTATTACAGGGGTGCACACAAAGTTTCACACGCGATTTCAGCAGGGTACGTGTATTTCAGGGGTGCCGGGGAGTCCTACATGTGATTTGCCAGTGTGGGTCCTCCCAGGTGTTCCCTGTACACCCTCCACGGCCCCTGCAGGCAGGCCACACCACAGGGGACTACCCTGCATCCCTGGTCATGTCCCGCAGGCAGCCCACCCAACATGGGCATGCCCCCCAGCAAAGGCACATGTCTCCTTGCACCAATGATCACCAACTCATGTCCCCTTGCACCCCCACCCCCCAGCAGTGCAGGGGCACCCACCACCAGGCCCCCACCCATGTCTTCCAGCACCCCCACCCCCCAGCAGTGCAGGGGCACCCACCACCAGGCCCCCACCCATGTCTCCCACCACCCCCACCCCCCCAGTCACCAGGGGCAGCCTCCACCAGGCCCCCACCCATGTCTCCCACCACCCCCACCCCCCAGCAGTGCAGGGTCACCCACCACCAGGCCCCCACCCATGTCTCCCACCACCCCCACCCCCCAGTCACCAGGGGCAGCCTCCACCAGGCCCCCACCCATGTCTCCCAGCGCCCCCACCCCCCAGCAGTGCAGGGGCACCCACCACCAGGCCCCCACCCATGTCTCCCACCACCCCCTCCCCCCCAGTCACCAGGGGCAGCCTCCACCAGGCCCCCACCCATGTCTCCCAGCACCCCCACCCCCCAGCAGTGCAGGGGCACCCACCACCAGGCCCCCACCCATGTCTCCCACCACCCCCACCCCCCCAGTCACCAGGGGCAGCCTCCACCAGGCCCCCACCCATGTCCAACTCATGTCTCCCACCACCCCCACCCCCCAGCACTGTGGGGCACCTGCCAGCAGGCCCCCACTCATGTCCCACTCATGTCCCCTTGCACCCCCACCCCCCAGCACTGTGGGGCACCTGCCAGCAGGCCCCCAATCACAGCCGTGCGCATCGCGACCCCAATCAGGACCTTCTCCACACGGCCAGGGGTCCCCTCGTCCGCAGGTGGAGGGGAGTCAGATGACATGGACATCCCCTCTACCTGCGGACGGGCCTGGGACGGGGCATCCCTGCTGGTGCAAGGTGGTGCACCCACAGGTTCAGGGACAGCGACATGCACAGGCCCCTCCACGGTGACCTGTGCTGCCTCCTGCCCCTGGACTGCACCACTTGCACCAGCAGGGATGCCCCCACCAGGCCCCATGTGCGCCTCAGTGGCGGCCTCCTCCACCTCTGTGGAAACCACCAACCTGGACGGCTCCTCGCCGTCTACCGCCGTAGCAGGCCCCTGTGGGGGCTCACCCACCCCTTCCGCTGCAGCCGTTTGGGCATCCCCGCCGCCTTGCTCCACAGCGCCGTCTCCGCCCTCCGCCATACAACACAAGCATCAGGGTACTGTACAATGGTCCCCTAGACAGGAAGCAATAGCAGATGAGTGCCACTGTCAAAGTACACTTCCATCATGTCACACCACAACCAATGTGTCAGTCCAGGCAAAACACACACAGTGACAGTCATGGTGCGTGCCATGGACATTTCAATGCATGTCCAATGGACTCTCGAATCATACAATGTAATGGGACTCACATGCATCATGGGTCATGCCTATCACATGCACACACTTCACCTCTGTCACATCCATCTGGCCCCGTACACCCCAATCACAGTGCATACAAGGATGACTAGGCTGCATCAGTGAATCTGTACATTGTCGAAGACATGTGTCATGCATCCATGGCACTCACAAGTCACAGACACGCAGGTCAGGCACACACACATGGATACCACATATGTATCTGGCATCAGCACCCATCCCTCGCCCCCACCCATGTCCAGGAACAGAGACTGCCATGCTCTCATGTGTGCAATCTGCACAGGGCTCCCCATGTCGCATTCAAACACATGCAACAACCGTGCGGTTCACACATTACAGGTCGCACATGCATTCCCATGATGTCCCTGCACACATACATGCGTACATGGCCTATGTCACACATGCAGGCAAGTATCAGACAACCAGCACACTGCAACATGCCCTGTCTCCCACAGCAGTGCTTGGCCACTTACCGCTCAACTCCAGACGGATCTCCCTCTCAAGGACCTGTGCGTGGAGCGCTGGGTGTGCGCGTTCCAGGACCCTCAACTGGATGGTACTCATGCGGCCCCGGCCCCCCTCCACGAGGCGCCGGGCCTTCATGAGGGTCCTGGACCTCAAGTCCTCCCAGCGCTTCTTGACCTTCTGGATGGTGCGGGTTGCCACCCCCTCCGCGTTGATGGCAACCACACAGTCGGCCCAGATCCTCTCCCGTCCTACCCTGTTGGCGCGGGACGATCCGAAGAGGGCATCATACTGCCCCAGGACTTGCTCCACCAGGACACCAACTTCGGTGGCAGTGAAGCTGGTGCCCCTCTGCCCCTCTGGCCGGGGGTTGCCACTGGGGTCAGATGTGGATGTGCCCGACATGGCAACCCCAGGGGCAGGAGTGGGTGGGCAACTGGGTCCTGGGGCTGGGCTGTGGAGCGATGTTATTCGAGTCGGGAGTCTTCTGTACCAGCAGGGGTGGACACAGCAACTGGACCCCAGCAGATGGCTGATGTGCAGGCACCAAATGGCAGGGCACGGTGGCAGCAGGCAGGCAGGCAGGCAGGCAGCAGCAGATGGCACGTGGGAGGCTGCTCGGGGCACTGGGGGGCAGTGATTCGGCCTTCTGGGCAGGAGCGTGGTCTTCCGTGTGTTTTCGCGTGGCCAGCTTGATACGGAGTGATTTGGCACGTGAAAATCCTGCACGTCAGCGTGAAAATCGAGGAAAGGCCCTTAGCTCGTAAGCGCGTCAGCACGCGTACGCGATTTCATTGGACCAAAGGCCCTTGCAGCGTAAGCGCGTCTGTGACATTTTGCGCACGGGCGTTGCCCTGGCAGGGCTTGGTGATCCCGCGTGCATTTATGTTCTGTACGTGCTTTTCGTGCGGTGCGTGTGTTTTCCATCCGTTGGGGTTCACACGCTATTACTTCACAGCGGGTGTTGGCTACGCGTTCTTCTACACGCAAGGCAGACGGTGAGTGGTACCCCGCTCCCCCAGGCCCGATCGCGTGAGAAACTTCACGCGAACCCCTGAAATACACGTAGCCCGCTCCCCCAGGCCCGATCGCGTGAGAAAGTTCACGCGAACCCCTGAAATACACGTAGCCCGCTCCCCCAGGCCCGATCGCGTGAGAAACTTCACGCGAACCCCTGAAATACACATACCCCGCTCCCCCAGGCCCGATCGCGTGAACTTACGTAGCCCGCTCCCCCAGGCCCGATCGTGTGAGAAACTTCACGCGAACCCCTGAAATACACGTACCCCGCTCCCCCAGGCCCGATCGCGTGAGAAAGTTCACGCGAACCCCTGAAATACACGTAGCCCGCTCCCCCAGGCCCGATCGCGTGAGGAACTTCACGCGAACCCCTGAAATACACGTACCCCGCTCCCCCAGGCCCGATCACGTGAGAAAGTTCACGCGAACCCCTGAAATACACGTAGCCCGCTCCCCCAGGCCCGATCGCGTGAGAAAGTTCACGCGAACCCCTGAAATACACGTAGCCCGCTTCCCCAGGCCAGATCGCGTGTGTGACTTCCCGCGAACCCCCGGAATACACGTATCCCGCTCAATCGCGTGTGTAACTTCCCGCACAACCACGAAATACACGTGCCCCGCTCGCACAATTACTGTATGTTGCCATTTTTGTAATGCGTAGGGACGCTACTGCCTGCCTTCGTGTGGCGGACGTGTATCGGCTTGTGCGTGTCTTTCGCTGTGCGTGGCTTTGCCCTAATCGATTCCATGAATACGTGTGGTTCGGGTGCGTGTGGGCGTTCCGTCTGCTGCCCTGCAGTACATCCCCAGTTACGCCCTTGTTTTCGCGAGTTGTTCCCCATTCCGCGCGTTACGCCCCGTGTTCCGCCCACTTTCTGGTGTATGCGCCGAGGTTGTGTGCTTTCACTGTGCGCATCGCGCACGTCTTTTGGGATGTTGCAGTGACGTGTGCGCCATGCACGGGTTTGGCGCACATCCCGTGGTAAACACGCGCAGGGACTTCCATGAATCGCACGTGTGCGCCTGTTTTTTTCCGCTTGCGCCTGCTTGCGCCTGCTTGCGCGAAGATTTTCGGTGCACGTTTGTTCCATGAATCGGCCCCTAAATGTTATCTTTTTTTATTTATAAATTAAAGTTCTAAATTATTCCAATGTCCTTGTTGTTTAGATGCATCTCTCCATGGTAAAAAGAGATGTAGTAAAGAATATTAATACAGATTTCTTTTTAGGTAACCACATAAACATTTTTGAAATGTACCTAAACTAGATTTTGTATGACTTTCGATCCATCTTTCTGTGGATCTAATTTTAATATATCCCTTTTGAAATGCGTATTTGTATTCAAGATCCTTTTGGTATTTGCAACATTGGGGAGTTTCATATAAACACACATTGTTCTAAATGGTCAGCTCTTTCTGGTTGGTGGTTACTGAGTATTTTTTTTCTTATAATTTATTCACTGTTTGTTTTAATTATTGCAAATATTTCTATTTGATTATAAATATGTTCTGGGTACCCTAGATCAATTCTCAAGAGGGCTACACTTTTACTACAATGGTGTGTTCCTGTTTGTCTATCAGCATCTTCATATGTTTCACATACACAATTATAATGCTTTTTGACTCCTAAATTAATTAAACACACAGATAATGTTATGTCACTTGTTATTTCCTCCCAGAGATCTTGTAATTGACATTTGTCTGCCCTAGTAATAAAGGAGGTTATGTATCAACTTACAGCATTGAATTGTCTGCTACAAATTGAATACACATGTTTGCATTTCACCTTCTTCAAATTATAGCAGAATAACCAATAACATTAGTACTCTTTGAATTGAACAATAATTCATAGCAACTTTCTGGATGTTATGTCTTTTTAGATGGTGTCTAATGACTGAAAGATGGTCATTAATAATTGTTATTGCACATTGCCTTTCATGGACGCCAAATCGACATCTTGTAAAAACATGTGTGTGTATGTTTGTTTATAATAAGATGTTAATTTGTGTCTTGAGAATTTATTTCTTTTTATGTAAGACACTATTTTGTACCTCGTTTTGAATTTATTTTGCAAGAAGTTAATTACTGTTTTAGAACTTTCTTGTCCAAATCACAGAACACTTTCGGTCCATAAATCCATATAAATACAGGTAGCTCCTCGGGCATGGTATTCTTCCCCCAAAGAGTAATATGCTACTTTACCTAAGGGTGGACATTTCGAGTTTAAAATGAAGTTTAGCATTGCAGGGAAACAATGATGAAAATGTATTGACACATTTACTGGATCTAGAGCACAGAGTTATTTGGGAATTATATAGTTGATGTTACCAAGGTGTGCATTTTATTTTTTAAAGTCAATTAATTCCTCCAATGCATATTCAGCAGACCACTACACATGTTTTTAATGTTCCAAGGTTTGCACCATATAATTTAATTCAGAGTAAGCCTAAACCATTATTCTCATGTTCCTGGCATGTCTGAAATTTTTTGTAAGGCTGTTTTCTAAAATGTGATCTTTAGCTCCTACTTTTTTAAATTGGTGTAGATTTTGTAATGTTACAATAACACTTTCCTGTATTACTTGCATGAGCAACTCTGTAACATAATGTGAACAATTCACTTTCATAAAGCAACATGTATTCATGATTAACTCTAACATTTGACTTGTTATGTATTCAGAGGCAGATATTTATACTGGTCTTTGGTCAAATTGTCCTCCCTCTCCTTTATGGATCAATTGGACAGACCACTTTAATTTAAGTATTTACACCATACACTTAATAATGTGCTTTCTGCTTGTTTTATTTGAAATAATTCCCTGAAATCACTGATAAACGGTATAGAATATAAAGAGTGAATTGTGCATGCTTCATAAATGTTTTTTCAACTTTCTATTTCTATTTCTTCAAACTCGCCCTCTTTCATTAATATCTTGAATGTTTAATCCATATATTGATCAATATTTACATCTTAGTAATGGTTATTATTTGTTTTAAAGCAAATAAAATATTTGTAGACTTTATGCAAAAATTGCAAGTTGTTGCCAGTATTCTTTCTATTTTATTTTTATTTTTAGTGTAGCATCCAACATTTATAAGTGGACTTTTACACTGAAAACTTTGTTAACTCTTTTCGTGCATTTAAAGTTTATTTAAATGACTTGTATATAAAAAAACGTATAAACAACCTTTTGAACATGCCACGTTTGCCATATGTCTTTGAGTGCTTTTCATAAAATTAAATTGCTTCATGAATCTGTTGATACATGTTTTCCTGTGTTTTAGAAAGCAAATGTGTTTGTATTTTTTATTTTTTTAGTTGTGCAGAGGAAGTATTTTAAGTTTGGTATTTGTATGCTGTCTTGTTTTAATATGCTTTTTGGGTGTTTATTTTGTTTTGGCTTTTTGTGAGCGTGCATGTTTTCTTAAATAATATTTCTTTTTCCACTGTGTTTTCAATGTATGTAATACTGAGAAGAAAGTACCTCTGGAGTATACCAATCACAGTATTCCATACTCTCTACAATCTTAATGTTAAAGTGTATTTGTACCGCACACTATCACCACCGGAGTGGTGCCCTGGTGCTCGAGTGGCTCTGAAAGAGGGGGTTGAGTGAGTGGGAATAAGCTGGAAAAGTGCCAGATAGCAGTGATGTGATGTTGGCAGCCTCAGCCTGGTGGGTCCGTTGGCTGGTCTTGGGGTGTTTTACAGTCAGTTGTCGTTGTGTGCTGTTGTGCAAGTCTATGTGTGGTTTGTTTTCTTGTTGCAGTGTAGTGAAGTGTGTGCGGATTGCTGCATTTTAGGCTTGTGGTTGTGTTTGGTTAGAGTTTGAGGGGTGTGTGCAGAGGGATGAAATTGTCAGTGGATTGGTCAGTTGGCATTGCTGTCCTTGGAATTATGTCTAGGTGTGTTGCTTGCTATCATTCACTATTCCATCGGAGTGTGGCGCTTGCCAGTTTCAATATTGTGTCTAGATGTGAGGCAGGCTAGTGATCACGATTCTATTCAAGTGTTGTACTTTTATTTAAGTGTCGCGCATGCTAACATTAACATTTCTATCTAGATGCGACGCAGGCCAAGGTTAAGCATTCCATCCAAGTGTGGCACATGCTAACAGTCACAATCCTGTCTAGATGTGACGCGAGCTAAGGTTAAGAATTCCATCTAAGTGTGGCACATGCTAACATTCACATTCACAATCTTGCAAAACAAGATAGGATTTCCTATGTACGCCAATCAAACACTTTATTAAATAAACTCATTATGCAATATTCCTAACATGATTACAAAAAAATCACATTTATTAGTATCATATGTGACTAGGTTCAGGACTTGACCCAGATTAATATATGGGAATCTATGTAATCACTATGCCACCCATAATTCCGCCAACTAAAATGTTGAATGCAACTATGGCATGGCGCATCAATCACGTAGATCACTTCTGCCCACATGCCCCGGCCCGCAATCTTGAAAACCGTGTCACCCAGCCCCCACTTACCTTTACTGCAGCACACTCCTGTGTGTGCTGCCGACATCCTTGCGTGGGGTGGTGCTGACACTACAGGGTCCTTTTTTAAAAATCGTATCCCCTGCTTACCGTAATGTTAAGCGGGGGACACCCCCAAACCGTGAACCCTGTTACTGCATTCAAGGAGACCCGTGGACAACCCTGCAACCCCCGCTCTGCTTGGGTGCAGTAATGGGGGTCAGTATTTTTGTTCCACACTCAGATGCAGTTTTTGTAATGTTGCCACAAGCGTGGCGTCACTATGGTACAATTCCATTTATGGTCAAGATAAATTCCACACAAACTTAAAAAAATTGGAAGATAAGAATACCAGCACACATTTACCTTCTCTAGGCTGTATTCCACAAGTGACTCAATCCTATTCTTTTCTTACAACTGATTTCATCCATGCACCATTTCGGAAAAACCTTTTTGTTCATAATCAGTTCCGCCCATTCAATGTTGTCAATGAATATTATCATGCCATTATGTGCTTCCAAGTTCTTTCTGTGTTTGCAAACTGTTAGTAAATTTCTGAGATGTCACAAAAAGAGGAAAAAAGAAATGTGATGTATACACTTTTAAATGCATGTGTTATATTTTTAACCAATGGTTATTATGTTTGTTTCAAAAGGTTTTTTATGTTACCTTTCTTTCAATTGGATCAAAGTTTGCTTTCACTTAACTAAAAAGTATTTTGTTTTGCCAACATTTTTTTCAACGTTTTTTGTGTTACTAGTTAAAGAAATACAATTGTGTGTTAGGTCAGGCCATAATTATTGATCACAAGATGTTTGAATATGTATATTTTAAAGGTCAAACCAACAAACACCTAAAGCCTGAAAACAAAAGAATTGATAACGTTAACAATATAAAAATATATTATCAATATTTAAAAAAAAATATTATACTAGCTGATATACCCAGCGTTGCCCAGGATTTTATTTTCTTATAGGTATTATTTGTTAGAAATACCTTGATGTAGCTTTACACTTTTCGGAAAGGCTCCATAAAAAAGTGAACATTTTCTCTCTTACATAGACTACACAACACAATTTATTGTTCTTCTTAAAAAGTCATTCTGAAACGGATAACTACATGAGAACAACATGGAGATTGCTGAGCAGCATGATGGGTGACATGATGCTGACAGCGCCAATAACTATGGGCCTAAAGTTCAATATTACTAAAGTACATGTTCATTGTAAGGCTTGTTTATTAGCAGCATTTTGTATTTCCCTTCCCGGTGAACACTGTCACTTCAAATATGTTGGACAGCAATTTTTTTTAAAAACTGATAGAAAAAACGGATAGGTCGCACACATTCACTGCACCACACAAGATCCAATTTCATTTCAAAATGGTTTATCTTGGTAAGCAATTCAAACGAAACATACATTTTATATAACTGTTGTGCCCATTGATTGTTAACATGTGTTTCGGCAATTTTCTAACGCTTAGCCTTGTGCCATTACACAACCTAGGTGGGTCGCGATTGCAAAGCAGCATGATGGGTGAGCCAACTTTCACTCGAAGGTGATGTGGTGGCATTCCAGGGGTGTCAAGTGAGTTGAGGAATTCTGTTGGATAGTTTACAGATTCTTCGGCATCCACCACCATATTGATTGAGTTGTACTCAGTAGTTGTGCACAGTTTATAGTGATATTACCGAATTACGTTATGTCAAAAGTCATAATGTGGAAAAAAAAGTCGAAAAAAAAAATTAGAATTTCTTTTTTTGTTTTTTTTTTGTTCGAAATGGGGGGTGTTGCCCCCAATCACCCTATTTTCAAATTTTTTTTTACCCCTTTTTTTTTGTTGCGGATCCCAAAAAATACATAGAAATAAAAAAAGAAAAAATTCAGAAAAAATGTCAGCATTTATTTTTTTGACATTATGACTTTCAACATGTTTTTGACTTTTTCACTGCACACCGTTGTGCACAGAAGCATATCCTGAATCTGATCCTTGGGCCTGGAACTCATGTCAGGGCCGGTTCTTCTACGACTTGATGTTTTGCCGATTTCAGGCAACCGCCTCATATGTGAAGGTGCTGAAATCCAGGGAAAGTGGTAGGGTTATTCCAAATGGCATATAGCCAGTAATTTCCAGAGGTTCCGAACAGGTAACTATGAAAAATATGGTGTAGATTGATGAAATAGTGTGGAATTGTATAAAGAAAAATGCTTCACCAAAGCCACAAACCCACAAAGAAATGTTGACTTGTGCTAAAATGCAGGGTACGGGGTGGGGTGTCCAAATGTCATGTAGCCAGTAATGTCTGAGGGGTCCTAACAGGTAACTATGCTCAATTTGGTGCAGATTGGTGAAATGGTGTGGAATAGTATAAGGAACAACAGTTTGGCAAAAATCCCACCACAAACAAACAAACACATTTTCAATTTTATAAATATAGATTTAAATCAAATTCATAGTAACCTTAAATCACAGTGTTTGTAATATTAGGCTTGTGTTGTAACATTTTTTACAGTGAAGGTGATATTATTTGTTTTATAAATATTTGTTTGTGTTTGATAAAAATGTAAAACCATTCTTATTGCTTTATGGTTTGTAATGTGTTTTACATTTGGACTGTTTTTGTAACTATATACATTTTGCATTATTTTGTAATCCTTTCTTTGTCGAAATTGGATGTTTGTATTTGTGTTTATTTAAAGCATGAGTATGAAAATTTAAATGTTACTAAGCTTATAAATTGTATAAGTTGGTATGTATGTATGTTATTTGTTGAAAATCATGCGTATTGTATTGCTTTATGTATGTTTTATGTGTATCTGTACTGTATGTTGTATTTTACGTTATGTCTATTGTGACTGAATTATGTATGTATACTTTTTAAAGGTAATTTGTTTATTTTTTATAATGCAAATTATAAAATTGAAATGTGTTTTTATTTAGATATTAAAGTTACTTTTTCATGTAAAGTATATGTAGTTAGTATTTTATTTTCAAAAATAAATGTTCTATATGAATTATAAGTATTTGTTTTTCATTATGGAGTATATTTGTATTATAAAATATGTTATAGTTTGTTTAATGTCACACACTAGGTGAGGAAGAGAGAGAGGGAGCGGATCTTCTGCACCAGGGTCACCCTCTTCGGCATGGCCAAAATGGATGTTTACAAACAGTATTGCTTTCCTCTGCACGTTATCATTAACATGTTGCAGGATTTGGAGGTTGATTTTCACCTCAACACTGCACTTTAACATGCCATTGGGGCTCATGTGAAGCTCCTGCACCCTGCATTTTTTCACCACTCACCTTTTCCATCACTGCTGACATCTCCCAAACCAAGCAGTCACATGCCCTGCACCAGATAGTGGCACGCATCATATAACAATGCCAACGCCATATCAACATGTCCTTGACTCAGAAAGAACAATGCCAGGTGGCAAATGGATTCTATGGGGGTCATCAGTGCAAATGACTGCACCCATGTCACACTATGCCCTCCCCCCAGGCTGCTGCATACATGTACCATAACTAGCACCACTGGCACACCATCAACTCACTACTGGTTGGTGATGGCCTATTCATGGATGTTTATTCCAACTTCCCGAGCTCCCTCCATGATAGCCACATCTTCTGGGTGTCCAGCATGTAGGCACAGTTGGAATCTGGACACTACAGGGAGATGTGGATGCCAGGTGAGTACATAGACTCCCACCACACACAAGCAGCCTCACATTCACACATGGGAGCACAGACAAATGACCTCAACACCTGCATGTCATCACTCATCCACACAAAGACAACTAGCAGGCATCCATCACTACCAACAAAGGAACACACAATACGCACTGACCCCATTCATGTCCTTCCTCATGCAGGCGGTGGCTGTTACCCATTGTTCCCCTTCCTCATGACACTTTACAGATGGGTCACCAGTACACAACAAGAGATATGATATGATATACAAAGTAATTTATAATGCACCTTTACACAAGTGTTTTGCGGCGCGACAAGACAAGGGGGGAAGATAGAGTGAGGACAAGACAAACGATCTTACCAGGCATTGTGTCTTTCAGATCGTGTAAGTGCGAGAATGAGAAGTGCAAGGGGAAGGGGGAGAGTGTGAGAAATGAGAAGTGTAAGGGGAACAGGGCAGAAGAACTACCAGGGAGAGGGACGGGGAAAAGCAGGGCAGCAATGCTCAGAGTAAGTGCAGCACAGAGGCAGCACAGCTCTAGGTAAGTGCAAGGAGGCAAGGGATTGTGGTGTTTACAGTTACAGCCCATAAGTGCGTGGAAGCCTGGAGGCAGCGCAGGGGTGACTGATCACGAGAGAGCCTAGTGCCCAGAGTCACTCTGAGGGTGGCCAAGCAACCAGTCAGTACGGTAGATAGATAAGTCAGGTAGGTCAGCAGGGGAGGGAGAGAGAGAAAGCAGAGAAGAGGAAACTTTTGAGCTGCTTCCAGAACTTAATGTGATCCGGCTCAAGTTTGAGGGAGGCAGGAAGGCCACTCCAGAGGGAGGCACCTGCAGAGGAGAGATATATACCCCTCACTCTCTGCCTGCAGAAGCATCTGAACCTTAGAGAGTTGTAGGTAACTGAGCGATGGGCTAGAGATGGAAGGTATTTAGCAAGCGAGTGTTGGAAGTAGGGTGGGCCCTGGCCTTAGAAAACCTTGTGGACAATTCAAAGGGTCTTGAGCTCAATCCTTGCAGGCACTGGGAGCCAGTGGAGAGATTTAAGGGTTGGAGAGGTACATTCCCTGGGCTTGAGGCCAAGGATAAGTCTTGCAGTCCTGTTCTGGATTATTTACAGAGGGCAGAGAATAACAGAAGGCAGATTGAGAAAGTTCTGTTGCAGTAATATAGCCTAGAGAGAACCAGGGCTCTGGAGACAGAGAGCATCTGGGGGAAGGTGAGAAATGGAAGAGTACCTTTGTGGAGGTGCAACTGGTAGTGGGACTTCTTGGCGACATCCAAGACGTGAGGAGAGCAAGAGAGTGGAGACAAAGATGACAACAAGGTTTTTTGCTGCACAGGAAAGTGAAGGAGGAGGACCCAAGAGGGCTGACCAGAGTGAGATGGGGAACATGGGAGCAGGAGTCCCAATGAGATGGATCTCTGTCTTACTGGCATTAAAGCAGAGAACGTTGGAGGTGCACCAATCCTGAATCGTAGATAGGCAGGCAGGAATGAGCGAGAGACAATAGGAGGCTGAGGGGAGCTTGAAGGAGAGCTGAGGAGAGCTGAGTGTCATCCAAATACCACTGAAAGTTAGAGGAGAATGTAGAGATCAGGCAGGCCGAAGGGACCAAGTAGAGGTTGAAGAACCAGAGGATAGAGCCCTGGGGAATGAGAGAGAGGTGGTGGAGAGAAAGGAGCCAAGTTGGACCTGGGAGGGTCAGTTCAAAAGGAAGGAGGTCAACCACTCCAGGGACTGATCCATGATGTCCAGGTTCTCATGGAGTCAATTAATCAGGATGGCGTAGTTGTCCATGTCAAAGGTAGAGGAAAGATCAAGAAGGATGATGACAGACGGAATGATGGAATCAAGGTTAGAGAGCAGATCTTCACAAGTGTTCAGGAGAGCAATTGTTGTGCCTCTGGCATCTCTGAAGCCAGAGCAATGGCCTCTGGCAGCTATGAAGCCAGAATGATGGTCATTGAGAGGTACAATATGGTACACAAGGCCAGCAGGGGCATCATTGAATGGTCCATGGGACTCCTGAAGTCCCGATTCAGATTTATACATTACTCAGTGGGGTGCTAATGTACAGACCACACATGTGAAACATCATACATGTCTGTTGCATTCTGCATAACATTGCAGTGTATAAAGCTGTATAGGTGAAGTTAGTACCTGACCTTTGCCACATGCTAGGCCATGGACCCTGGGGGAGCCGAGCGCAATTGCAGTGTGAGGGAGCAGCTTCGTCACATGAGTATGCATGCTGCATTAGAGGAGCAGTGAGCACACATAAGACAGTATCAGACAGAATCTACATCAGTGTCCAAACGTGCACTAAAACTATTGCACATGCAGGGCTCAAGCCATGTCACCAATTGCCTGCACGCCATATTAACAACAATTGTACGTGACACATTGTGAAAAGAAGGGGCAGTCGACTAGAGTCCAAACACTCACCAGTGCTGTAACAAAGAAGACACCCTTGCGGACTGATAATCAACTTTGGCTGGCCTGACATGCCTGTAGACATTTGGAGATTATGCCATGCTCGGTGGAGCATCCCCCCACCCCCTCTGTGAACATGAAGCAGCCAATGGCAGCACAGCACCACACCTCACTCATTCACAGGGCGCTTAGGTTGCACTGGCAGAGGTATAATAGGACATATCTGAGAGTGCACATTAGGCCAATAAGCATTCATATGCTGCATGGTTGTGGTGCCATTACGCATGGAAGGGCCTTATCCACAAGTACATCACGTGTGCATTGCCAACTATAGGTGCACTCGTGGGGTCTGAATGGACAGGACACTGCATTCAATATGAGCCGGAGTTGCAAAGTGCCCCCATGGAGGGGACAAAGCAAGCACCCCACCACCTGAAACTGCCACATGGATTCATGGAATTGTGGCTGGATTAGGGATGCACACATAATGGACCCTGGCCTGGTGAAGTGACACCAAGCATTGAATGAGATGTACTGGTGCCACCTACTACAAAATCGAAAGGCATACACATCATAATCTACATATTGAGAGGGTGTGAGGGGAACATACAGTAGAGGTGATTGTGGATCCCAAAGAGAAATTACCAAGGAAAGTACAGATTGTGATGCAACACTTGCAAACATGTCACATGCAGTGATGCTAAGTCCTTACACAAAACTGGGCACAACGCCATTGACAACAATGTTGGGTCTGGGTCAACAAAACCTAGCAAACCGAAAGGAACATCACCAGGCAGGATCGGCAACAGTACAGACAACAATTATGGGGATGCACTGATTACAAAAGGCCCTCTAACTGCGTTTCCAACAAGCATAACGTCAGAGGGTGTCAGCACATTCAAACACAGAGATCACTCAACTCATAGAGTCAAAACATCACTGGCATTGAGGGTAATGACAGTGTGGGCAGGTGGTGACACAAACATCCTGATGAACAGTGCTTACATTCACTGCCGGCATGAGACATTTGGGAGGGTGTACTATGTGGAACAACGTTGACACACCTGAAGGGTTCAACTACACAGTGCCAACAACTCCACTTTGCACATATCAGGAGATACAACAGCACACCCACCCAGTGCATACATCTCTCCCTGAATGTGAGCTTCCCCCACCCCCCACCTACATGACAGACCATGTCCATCCCAAAACATATCTAAAATTTATTGAACCATGATTACTTGACATTATTATACATGACATGATTACTTGACGCAAAAGCAACGCTGTGTCAACTGGGAAGACCCGCGGCGAGGAAGGAATACCTTGGTAAACCGAAGGAGAGACCAGCTCCAAGTCCCAAACGCAGCTACACCTTGGCTGATGAACCAACGCCTTACGCCTGCCTTGTGGAGCACTGCCAGAAGCAAGCAGGTACGCAGTGACTCTAGGGGAAAGGGAGGAAGCGCAAAGAAAGAAAAGGCATCCTATAGTGGGGGGAATAGATTGAGAACTGGAAAATAAACCGAGCGTGAAAAGAATCCATGAAAAGCGTCAGAGTGGGCAGAAACAGAAACGCTTCCCGGGGTGGTGAGGAACGGAAATGCTTCCCAGAGTGGTGAGGAATGGAAACACTTCCCAGAGTGGTGAGGAATGGAAACACCTCCCAGGGTACATCCAAGAATGGAGAGGGAGACCAAGAAAAGCCCACAGTGGGAAGAAGAAAAGTAAACCCCAGAGCCTGGAATAAACCTGAAAAGAACTCCAGAGTGGAGAGGAAAATAACGCAAACCATGGGGGTAAAGTCCAACAGATACAAGCATTGGAAATGCCAACAGTTTGGGCTGTTTACTTATAGGCATGGGAAGGGCACTTGCTAGGCCCAGCTGTAGTGGTATTAACTACCCCTCATTGGTAGCAGGTGCAAAATAGTGTGAGTACCTGGACATCTAATAGCAGCGCCTGGCAAAAGCTTAAAATGATGGACAAGCTAAAAATGTTCGCTTTGCCAATGCTTGTTTTCAACAAGACTTCAGTGAAGGACGTGTAGAGTGTTTATAAATTGAGTGGCGGAAGGCAGACCTTGTAAGACATGTTTATTATACCAGTAGCTTGTCTACAACTCCAATTTAGTCATTGGGCCTCATTACGACCCTGGCGCTAATGGGTTAACGGCGCCGTAAAAGGCTGCGGCGCCGTTAACCCATTAGCGCCTAATTACGAGATCCCTTTGCGGGACCCGACATTAACGGATGGTTTAGACCAGCCGTTAAAGTAGGGACCCGCACAGGGACCTTCGTGGAAAGTATGGTACAGCAATTTGCGGTACCATACTTAGCACATTCCCCATTCCCATTATGCCCTATGGGGCAAAAATGGGAATGGGGAAGGGCCATGGGGAAATGGGGAAATACCGCCCCACCAACCTTGAAATGGGGCGGTATTTCCCCATTTCACCATGGCGGACCCGTTACCATACCGGCACCAACCATGGTGCTAATAGCGCCATGGTTTAGCGCCGGTATCGTAATGAGGGCCATTATCTCTCAGAAGACTGCTTTGAACAAACACTGGCAGACACTTTGTCTATTGCTCTAGTTGTACTGCCATTTGATAGTTGCATCTAGCACATAGCTGCTCCCCATTTGTCTATAGCTCTATGCACCTAATTGTACTGCCATTTGATAGTTGCATCTTGCACCTAGCTGCTCCCCATCTGTCTATTGCTCTATGCACCTAATTGCACTGCCTCTTGATAGCTGCATCTAGCACCTAGCTGCTCCACATCTGTCTATTGCTCTATGCACCTAATTGTACTGCCTCTTGATGGCTGCATCTAGCACCTAGCTTCTCCCCATCTGTCTATTGCTCTATGCACCTAATTGTACTTCCTCTTGATAGTTGCATCTAGCACCTAGCTACTCCTCATTTGTCTATTGCTCTATGCACCTAATTGTACTGCCTCTTGATAGTTGCATCGTGCACCTAGCTGCCTCACCTTTCCATCCCGACACTCCAAACACACTCTCACCATGCAACACCCTCAACCACCCAACACACCAGCTGCTCTCCTCACCTTCCCCTCCAACATCCCCACCACCTACTTCCTACCCTCTTTCTTCACCAAAAGACACATCACTGCAAACTTTCCTATACCCACCATAACATCACGCACCAGACCCATTAATATCAGAAACCAACTACTGGGACTCCGTTCTAGATACCCCTACACCGCCCCTCAAGCCCCATCCTAGACTATAGAAACGCCTACTCTCACAGCCAAACCTTCTGCACCCACCTCAGTCCCGATGCACCCTAACCACCCTGCCTCACCTATTCCACACAACACCACCCTGTCCACCTCCCAGCCGCCACACAACTTACAATGTGCCCTCATCAAGACTAGATCCATCCCTGCTCATGCCACTGAAATCCACAAACTCCTACTCAACCTCGACCTCGACATTCAAGACATCACTGAAACCTGGCTACACAGCGCCGCAGGGCCAGCCCTCAACCTTGCCATCCCACAGGGATACTCCATCATCAGGTAAGTCCGAATCTCCTCAGTAGGAGGTGGGGTAGCACTCATCCTGAAAGACCACCTAGAACCCAGACAAATCACATATAACCTAGGTGATAGCACAGACTCCCTTGCTATAAAAATCGCCCTCTCCCCCAACTCCACCATCACCATCAACCTCATCTACCGTCCACCCGGCCCTTTATTGGAATTCCATGAGAACCTCCTACATCGTCTTACTGAAAACCTAAAAACCACCTCCAAACCCATCTTTTTAGGTGATATTAACCTTGGGTTCAATGACAAAAAGACAAGCCAGCCAAAACCCTCTCACTAGCACTAAAGGAACTAGGCTTTCACCAAAAAATAAACCTGCCCGCCCATGACAAAGGCTGCATCCTTGATTGGATAGCCGACCACAACTGTCAGATTGACATTAGTTCCATCACCCCCTTCCCCTGGTCAGACCACCACCTCATTCACTTCCTCATCCCCACCGAGTCCAAGACCAAAAAGCCTAACCCCATCTCCCCAGCCTTGGCAAGGTGCAGCAAAAATCTCACCAAAGATAACATCATACTACACCTCAGCTCCCTCACAACAGACCTTAAGTCCTCCGACCCATCAGTACTAGCAGAAATGTATAGGAACACCATAAGCACCGCTATAGACACCATTGTCCACCTTTAGAACAAAAAAGCCAAAACTATGAAACACTCAAACACCTGGTTTTCAGCAGAACTAAAAGAACTACACTCTCAGAAAAGGAAAGCCCTGAACACCTGTCAGAAAACACCCTCCTCATCCTCTTACAAAAATATCACCTCGCAATACAAGAAAGCTATAATCACAGCCAAGTCAGCCTCCTACAATGAAAGGATCACTAACGCCAAATCTGAATCTAAAGAGCTCTTTGCCATCTTCAAAGAACTCACCATACCAGTTACTAAATTCCAAGATATTACGAAAGACCAAACCTGGTGTAACTCTATACAATCTGCCCCATTGAACAAAATTGACCTCCTACAAGAAAAAATTAAGGAACACCACAAAAACTTATCTCAGCACACTAAATCTACCACCAGCACTGACCACTTGCTCTCCCCCAGCACTATGCACCCACCCACCAAAGCCCCCATAACCCCTTTCACATTCAGGGAAGTAACAGAACAGGAAGTCATTGAGATTAGGAACAGGATTAAACAATCCAACTGCAAAGGATATCCTTGTCCAGCCAGTCTCATAAAAGACTGCACTGAAACACTTGCCCCCTTTCTCAAACCCTTCATCAACGCCTCCTTCAATGCCAACACAGTTCCAGACAGTCTAAAAGAAGCTTGGGTACGCCCCCTACTGAAAAAAAAACACCCCTGACCCAGAAATTGCCACTAACTACAGGCCCATAACAACAGTGCTTTTCCTGCTCAAGATCTTAGATAAAGTTGCCTATACACAAATCCAGGATTACCTAGAAACCAATCACATTTTAGGGAAAAGACAGTCAGGCTTCCGTCCAGGTCACGGGACAGAGTCAGCCCTTATCAACAATGTCTGACACTGCGGGCGTATCAGCAGGGTTGTCCGTGATGTGGTCCACCCCACTCAAACCCTGAGAGTCTTTCAATTCCCCTTCCTCCTCACCTGATGAAGACGAGAAGTCCAACTTCCTTCCACGAGGTCGACGAGTAAAAGTCCTCCTCTCCTTATGCAGATAGGGTCTGCCTCGGGAGGAAGCCACCGCAACCCTTTGGGAATGAATTTGCGGGGACTCCCCCCCGCGACAAACAAGTGCGGCAAGGGGAAAAGCCTTACGGCACAAAAACCCCTTTGGAGTGTAGGTATCTGATGATGCGGAACGAGAGGAAGATCCAAAGCCAGCTGGAATACGGGCGACCGGCAAACAGACGGTAGGGTGTAGCAATAAGTGGAGAGCACGGCCCCGAATGTGAACGGGGGGGGGCTTGGAGAGAGAAACTAAACAAGTAAGGCAGGAGGAAAAGAAGGGAGGAGAGCAAACAAGTGCCCGGTTACAAAGAAGGGGCACCGGTAAGAAAGAGAGAGCGAGAGAGGACAACAGGAGGAAAATAGGACAGGAGCGGAACTCCGCTAAGCGAGAGTACTGTGGAGCGCTAGCAACGAAGAAGAATACAGAAGTTGCAACGCGCCGAACCGCCGAGCGTGAACAGAGAAGTACTCTCAGTGGCGGCCATGTTGGAAAGGACTAGAACGTAAACCGCGCTAGTGAGCACAACATGGCGGCACGGTCAGACGACCGCCATGTTTCCACCTCTTCCATAAACGCCAGGAACCTGCGGTTGTGACAGTATGCCCCCCTCGAAGTCGGGTACCCCCCGGCTTGCCGGGATGTAATCTGTGAAACTGACGTAACAAGCGGGGAGCATGTACATGGATCCTAGGTTCCCAGGTATCTTCCGAGGAAGGATACCCCTTCCAATGAATAAGATATTCGAGGCAACCTCTGCGATAACGTGAATCCCGGATATGGGAGACCTCGTATTCTTCAGAGCTGGGAGCAGACAAAGTAGGGAGTCTGGGGGTATTCTGTTTCCTGTTCCCTGATTTGAAGGGACGTAATTCAGAGGCATGAAAGGTCGGATGTATGCGACTAAGATTGTTAGGCAGTTTGAGGCGATAAGCCACCGGATTGATCCTGGATAGAACATCGAAGGGACCAATAAATCGGGGGGACAGTTTAGAAGGGCGTACCCAGCGGGGTAAAAACTTAGTGGATAGCATGACCTTAGATCCTCTATTCCACTCCGGTACAGGTCTCCAGTGTTTATCCGCTTGTAGTTTGTTACGGGTATTGGCCTTTAGAAGACTTTGGTTGGCGGTGTTATGGGCTTCCTTTAATCTAGACAGAGAGTTTTCCAAGGATGGTATGGGAGTCTCAGTCCAGAAGGTAGGTACTATGGATTTAGGATGGTACCCATATGTACAAAAGAAAGGGCTGATTCCCAGTGCGCTGTGTACTGAATTGTTATAAGCAAACTCAGCTGTTGGTAAGAGGGACACCCAGTTGTCCTGTTGTTGGTTGATGAAACACCTCAAATACTGCTCAAGGGTACCGTTTAGCCTTTCTGTCTGCCCGTTGGTCTGTGGGTGAAACCCAGAAGATAGAGCCCTTTCGATACCCAGCAGTCTGCACAAGGCTGTCCAGAACTTTGAGGTGTATTGGCTCCCACGGTCAGACACGATTTTTTTGGGGAGACCATGTAATCTGAAGATATCTTTCATGAAGACTTCCGCCATAAGGGAGGCCGAAGGTATACTGGGTAAGGGGGAAAAATGAGCCAACTTCGAGAAGGAGTCCACAGTTACCATGATACAGGTACAGCCCTGGGAATTCGGTAGGTCTACGATGAAATCTGTAGATATGTGCTTCCAGGGGCCTGATGGAATCGGGTCTTGTTGAAGCAGGCCAAGGGGACTTCGAGTGGAATGCTTATTTTGTATACAGATAAGACAGGTCTGGATGTATGCCTGAGTATCGGCTCGCATACCGGGCCAGTAAAAAGATCTCTGCAGTAATTCCAGGGTCCCTCGTAATCCTCTATGCCCGGCTACCCTTGAGTCGTGGCACCACTGGAGAGCTTGTATTCTGAGGTCCTGTGAAGGAAGGATGAGCCTTCCTCGAGAGAAGTACAGACCGTCCCTCAGATCCACCGGAGTCCTCCCCACTTGCAGGAGTGTTTCTTCGGGGGAAAGAGATTTTTCTTTCACTTTTTCCAGGAAAGACGATACGGCGGAAATGATCTTGATATGGGGAAACATGAGTTCTTTCTCGTATCCCAGAGAGGTCTCGTCTCTGCGGGATAAGGCGTCAGCAACCTGGTTTTGGGTTCCGGGTATGTATGTTATGAGGAAATGGAACTGTGCAAAGAAATGTGTCCATCGGGCTTCTCTGGTGTTATAGCATTCTTGTTGACGTAGGATCTGTAGGTTCTTGTGATCAGTCCGTATCAGGAACGGGTGTAAGCTTCCTTGGAGAAGATGTCTCCATTCAAGACAAGCCAGTTTCATAGCTAAAAGTTCCTTTTCTATAACGGAGTAGTTCTGTTGGCTAGGGTTGAGGGTCTTTGAGAAATAGGCGATGGGATGTTCTTGACCCTGATCTTTTTGTAGGAGAACAGTGCCAACCGCACCCGCAGAGGCGTCGGTCTCAAGAATGAAGGGGAGCAGTTGGTCCGGCTGTCTCAGTATAGGGGCTGAACAGAACCTTCTTTTCAGGCAAATGAAACTCTCTTCGGCTTCCCTGGACCATTGAAATGGCCTGGAGGCTTTCTTCAGTAAGGAGGTGATGGGCAGGGTGAGTCTGGAGAATTCGGGAATAAACTTCCGGTAAAAGTTGGCCAGTCCCAAAAATCTTTGGATCTCTTTAACCGATGAAGGGGAGGGCCAGCCTAGTATAGCTTCGACCTTCTTGGGATCCATGGCGATTCCCTCACTGGATAAGATGAAGCCCAAATAGGAGATAGAGGACTTAACGAAAGCACACTTTTCCGGCTTGACCAGTAAATGATGATGCTGCAGCCTGCGTAATACTTCCTTCACATGACGGGTATGTTCTTCGGGTTGACGGGAGTAAACCAGAATATCGTCTAAATAGACAACGGTATTTTGACCCAAGAGGTCTGAAAATATACGGTCCATAAACCTTTGAAAGATTGAGGGAGCGTTGACCAATCCGAACGGCATTACTTGATATTCGAACAATCCATAGGGAGTGCGGAAAGCCGTCTTCCATTCGTCACCAGTTCTGATGCGGAGCAAATGATACGCATTCCGTAGGTCGAGTTTGGAAAACACTACCGAACCTTGGATGGCCTCCAGGATCTCAGCGATGATGGGCATAGGGTACCGGTCCTTGATGGTAAGTTGGTTGAGCCCTCGGTAATCGATACAAGGTCTTAGGTCTTTGGAGTCCCTCTTTGGAATGAAGAATAAAGATGCTCCTGCTGGTGATCTGGACGGTCGGATAAGTCCATTAGCTAAGTTGTCATCTAAGTAACGTCTAAGGACTTCTTTTTCCGACAATGAAAGGGGATACATCCTACAAAACGGAACCAGAGCCTGAGGGACTAAGTCTATCCTACAGTCCTCAGGTCGGTGAGGAGGAAGTTCCATGGGTTGTTGGTCTTGGAACACTGTGGCGTACTCCTGGAAACTGTTTGGGATACAGTGGATCGTGCTCCTCTCTGGGGCACACCCCATCTTGACGCTTTCGAACAAGGGTCCTGGAAGACACTTCTCCTGGCAGAAGGCCGAATGAAAACTTAGGAGATTTGCCGACCAATCGATGGTAGGGTTGTGTTGTCTGAGCCATCCAATCCCCAAAATGACTGGGAAATGAGCTGCTCGGATGATATCGAAGTTCAGTACTTCAGTGTGTTGTTGAATGGATACTCGTACCTCCTCTGTGGTATGGGTAATGAGGCCGGAGCACAGAGGGGTACCATCTACACCCTCTACCTTCTGGTCTTCCTTCTTGGCTATCCTACGAAGGCCTATCTTGTCAGCCCATAGGGTGTCCAGGAAGTTTCTGGCTGCTCCACAATCCAGCAGGGCCAGAGTCTCTATTTCCTTTCCTCTGAACTGAAGCTGGACGGATATCACCATAAGACGTTGGTCCTCCGAGGGTTGAGCAGAAGAAACTGAAAGTGTTACATAAGAACTGAGAAAAGCCCCTCGGTAGTCCGTCCTACCAACTACCGAGGGCGTTCGTTTCCCGAACGTCTGGGAGGTACATCTGGGCAGTCTCTCAAGAGGTGAGTGGAGTAGCCACAGTATAGACACAGGTTGCCTTCTCTTCTCCTCTTCTTCTCTTCAGCTGTCAAGGGCGATCTGGTTGTTCCTATCTGCATAGGTTCTTCCCGGGTGGATGGACGAGCGGCAGGTGAGAAGGTCGAGGGGTGAGTCTCGGGGTAGGAACTGACGTTACGGGTCTTTCTCTTTTCATTTCTCCTTTCAGACAACCGAAAATCTATTCGTACCACAGCTTTTATGAGATCTGAGAAAGAATCAGGGCGAGGGATTCTAGCGAGCTCGTCCTTTAGCTCTTCGCGCAAACCTCTTCTGAAGATGGTATATTGAGCCTCTTCTTGCCAGCCAGCTTCAGCAGCTAGTCTTTTGAAGGAGGATATGTAAGTGTGTAGGTCAGAACCACCCTGACGTACTTCCAACAGGTCTTCACTAGCCTGGTGAGCGCTTTCAGTGCGAAGAAATGCCTGCTTGAGAAGATCCTTGAATGCTACATAATCCTGTAATACTGGGTCGGACCGGGACACCACAGGGGTAGCCCAGGCTAGAGCATTCCCAGTCATGTGAGTGATCATAAACCCCACTTTGGCATGATCAGAGGAAAAGGTGTTCTGTCTGAATGTGAAATGGATATTACAAGCCTCCAAGAATTCTTTGACTTTTTTCTCAGATCCGTCAAATTTTCCCAACACCAGAGGCAAAGGCGGTAGATCTGTGACTTGTTGTTCCCTGGCGGTGACTCTCTGTTGGAGAGCGGTATTTGCCGTTTGAAGTGCTTGAACTTCCAGGTTTAAGTTTTGTACCGCCGCTACCAGTTCTTGAAGTTGCTGGGGAGTTGCCATGTCTGTATCTGGCGTTGCAAGCTATCAACAATGTCTGACACTGCGGGCGTATCAGCAGGGTTGTCCGTGATGTGGTCCACCCCACTCAAACCCTGAGAGTCTTTCAATTCCCCTTCCTCCTCACCTGATGAAGACGAGAAGTCCAACTTCCTTCCACGAGGTCGACGAGTAAAAGTCCTCCTCTCCTTGTGCAGATAGGGTCTGCCTCGGGAGGAAGCCACCGCGACCCTTTGGGAATGAATTTGCGGGGACTCCCCCCCGCGACAAACAAGTGCGGCAAGGGGAAAAGCCTTACGGCACAAAAACCCCTTTGGAGTGTAGGTATCTGATGATGCGGAACGAGAGGAAGATCCAAAGCCAGCTGGAATACGGGAGACCGGCAAACAGACGGTAGGGTGTAGCAATAAGTGGAGAGCACGGCCCCGAATGTGAACGGGGGGGGCTTGGAGAGAGAAACTAAACAAGTAAGGCAGGAGGAAAAGAAGGGAGGAGAGCAAACAAGTGTCTGGTTACAAAGAAGGGGCACCGGTAAGAAAGAGAGAGCGAGAGAGGACAACAGGAGGAAAATAGGACAGGAGCGGAACTCCGCTAAGCGAGAGTACTGTGGAGCGCTAGCAACGAAGAAGAATACAGAAGTTGCAACGCGCCGAACCGCCGAGCGTGAACAGAGAAGTACTCTCAGCGGCGGCTATGTCGGAAAGGACTAGAACGTAAACCGCGCTAGTGAGCACAACGTGGCGGCACGGTCAGACGACCGCCATGTTTCCACCTCTTCCATAAACGCCAGGAACCTGCGGTTGTGACAGCCCTACCCGACTTAAAAATACAACTTGGTGACATCATGGACAAACGCAAACCTGCACTCCTTCTCCTACTAGATCTGTCTGCTGCCTTTGACCTTGTCAACCACGATATCTTAGGCATGCACCTAAAAAATGAAGCCCACTTCTCCCCAGAAGGGTGGCCTCATTTTAAATGGAAGACTCATGAAGGTCTTCTCAGACACAGCCTCTGCATCCCCTACCATCATCCACTGTGGCGTCCCTCAGGGCTCCTGCACCGCCCCCACACTCTACAATATATTTACCCTTCCACTCTTCAATGATCTTGACCGTCGCAACATAGCGTACACCAACTACGCGGACGACACGCAGGTGCTACTCCAACTAACTGGGACCTATGAAGAGAACAACAGCACTAACCAAAATTTACACAACCATCCAAACCTGGATGGCTGCCAACGGCCTCTGCCTAAATGGGGTCCAAAATGGAAATCCCTTTAGTGGGTACTACCGAAACCCTCAACAAACTCCCCCCTCAATATAAAACATTCAACATCGACAATTCCATCATCACAGTTTCCAAGACGGTCAAAACCTTAGGTGTCCACCTAGATGCATCATTATACATGTCTCGACAGGTCAATAGCCTCCTCCTCTGCGCTCACCACCAAGATGATCAACGCAGTCAAGCCCTTTCTCTCCACCAAAAACTGCCTATCCATAGCCAGAGCCACAATAGGTACTAAACTTGACTATTGCATTGCCCTACTCCTAGGCACCTCGGTCAACAACCTAAAAAAATGCCAAATCACGCAAAACAACGTGCTCCGCACAGCTCTGTCTATTCCCAAAAGGGAACACATCTCTCAAGCTAGGAAAGAGGCACACTGGCTGCCGGTTAAAGAACGTATACTCTTTAAAACCATGGCCATCACACTCATCTGATGCCCCGCCCTACCTCTCTGAAAGAATCACCCTCAACTCCTCCAACCGACCCACGAGAGCTCACCGCACCAACCAGATTTATGTCCCAACATTCAAAAGAACCAAAGCCGGAGGGTCTAGCTTCCAACACCTCGCACCCAAAAATTGGAATGCCCTGCCAACGTCACTAGGGAATGAAAATTCACAATTCACACCTCCTTTCGCAAAAACCTAAAAACCTTCTTATTCCGCTAATGCTCTACTAACAGCTTGCAACTATGCTATTGCACTGTAACCACAGCAAAGCATAATATTTGACCTGCTACTTGTCCTTCTCATTGCTCCACCATGAGTATGCAATTTGCCGTACCGCTGCAACTGTCTATTTGTATCCTACCTGTGTCAAGTTTAAATTTGCTGTAACAGCGCCACGATGCCTCAGGGCAGTTTTCTGTGCGCTTTATAAATGCAAATAAATAAATAAATAAATAAATAAATACATACATACATATAATTATAAGTGTTCTTTTATAACGTGCTTAATACCAGAGATTGATTTCTAAGGGCAGGAACAGGTTAAAACTGTATTGTGCTGTGTTGTCTTGCTTCCTAGACAAACACGTTGCTCCTGACACCAACACAGTTGATCAGTTGGAAAACATCACAACAGATTAATGAGTAGACTGCAAGAGGACACCTGTATAATCCACAAGGAATGCCACACCTCCCCACAATGACCGTTTCACCCACCAACCCTGCACAGCCACTCAGCATGCACGTGAGAGAAGCTGCAATCACCATGTACGACACACAGACATGTTCATGGGGCCTGATGAGACTGTACACTTTATTACAAATCACAAAGATAGCATAAAAGAGGTAGCATGAGAGTATCGGTCACCATGCATAGCACAGGATGCATGCAGGAACATCACTCCGTACATGTCACTGTGTATGATCAACAGTGACCCGCCGAATGGTAGGTGAATAGTCGTCACTTCACAGAAAAAATCAATTTTCAGGGACAAACATTCACTCCTTCTAGAAACACCAACCGTGTATCTAGGAACAATGAGACAGAAGGCACAGTCAGAACCCAAAATGGGAAGTGAGACTCCATCCCTTCCCCCAGCTTGCAGCTAGACACATATATGAAGTCATGCTAGTAAAGAAGTGTTCTTACAGCAGATGTAAAGGCCCAGAAGGAAAAAACCTGTGTCGACATCTTTGCCCTGAGGACCGATCCCATGCTGAGCCTGGAAAACATATAGTTAAATGCTCATACAAGGGTTCACAATGCACACAGATCTGCACACAGTCATCCATTGTGGGTATTCAATGTTCCCACCTGTTGTCTGATAGTACACTGAAGAGGAGTAGCAGGACATCCAAGGAACACCCCTTAAAGACCCTTTCTGTCTACAATACTGGCAGAATGGAACATGACACCCACCTTCATATTCATCCTCTGAAGGACTCATGCCCCCCACTCAAATGTTAACAAGACATCTGCTATCCGCCTCCCTCTCCACTAATCAGTTGAGATAAGCAGCAATAAACAGTGGGTCCTTCACAATTGCAGATGAACCTTACAACCCACAACCCGCAAGGTTCCAGAACACAAGGCCCCAATCAGATTATCGAAATAACCAGAAAGTCCAAGGTCTTTTTGTGTTGTTCCAGGATGTAGGCAGGCCATAGCAGCTGCATACAGAAATGCATGGCACCTAACACCCTCCCGTTGACCTCCATCACCCTCCCACCAGAAATACTGCAAGAACTACCCATCTGAGTTGAAAGAGGATACTGGTACATAAAGCAGCATTTTGTTAGAGCTTCTTCTGCTGCTCAGGGTGAAGTTTAAAAAAAAGACATTTCCCCGGGGCCTAGCGGCTACTTAGCTCCCCCAGTGGCACGTTAGCACCGGTCCATTCGCAGAGGCCTGTTTTTGCTGGTTCTTTTCCAGACTGTCGGGCCACCATTTCCCTGTCAGTTATGGGTACGTTTCTTCCTCAGCAGTCCTGGCTGCTTTTTCTGACTTATTTGAATTCTATTCCTCCCTGTTAGCGGTTTGCTATTACTAGCAGTCACACCACACATCCTGACACACTCACCAGACTCAATTTTGGAGTCTTTGTTAGTTGGTCAGAATTACAACTCATAGAAACATACAACAGCCCAATAGCCCGTTTGTCAGTGAGAGTAAACCTCTGCGGACGGCTCTCCTTTCCCGCTTTGGTTTTACACCCACCCTTAAGATGTACAAATGGAATAAACTTGTTGAAATGTCTGATTCTTAACACCAGATCATTAGTAAAGCATTCTTTGGTAGTGGCGGATTATATATGAGATGTGAACATTGACATCTGAGCCTTGGCTGAATCATGGCTCCATTGCTCAGCAGGTCCTGCACTATTATTAGCAGTCCCAGAGGGTTAAAGCATTCTCAGTGAAGATTGTCAGGGTGGCAAATGTGGAGGGGTGGCACTTACCTTTCAAAGTGACCTGCCTATACGCAAGGCAAACCTGGTGGAATTAGCACATTTCAAAATTATACTAGTTAAATTGTACTTGAATCCTAACTCCACTCAAAATCTATATATTTTGCATTGCCCGCCTACTTCTATGCCAGAACTTTGTGGCAAACCTATGTGGTATGATCTCTTCAACGCTCAAACCAAAATACAAAGTGGTTTTGGTCGGAGATTTCAATTTGGGTTTTCAGGACTCTATTGAATCATTAGCCAAAGCAACCGCGATTGCGTTGGAAAATCTGGGTTTCACCCAACATGTTCTGCATCCTACACACTTATGTGGCAGAACTCTTGATTCTTAATTGGGTGATGTCACACGAAATTGGCCTTGATAAAATAGAAGTGACTCCCTGCCCCTGGTCAGACCATTGTTTTATTACATTTGAAAATCCATTGATCTCAGCTATTAAGAGAGTCAAACCTACTTGAGGGAAAGTGCGTTGTCGTTACTTATGAAGATTTACCGTAGGGGCATTCGCTCCTTTTTTTGCCCCCTATGTGAACACCCTTCATCAGTGCGATAGTCGACCTGTCATTAGCCTATTATGAGATGATGACGAATCCTGTCGAGAGCTTAGCTGCCCAGAAGCTAAAACAAGACTAGACCATACCCTTAACAAACTGGTACTCATCTGAAATCCAAAATCTAAAGCATAAGAAAAATAAGGCTTTCAGGAAATGGCAAAAGATATTCACCTTTGAGGATAAATCTCACTATTCCCGGAGAGCCAAAGAGCACAAAGAGGCAATTTGAGCTGCAAAAAAGTGCTCCTACGAGAATAGGATTAAGACCGCTGCCTCAAATACAAAGGTACTCTTTAAAACTGTAAATGAGGTTGACGATCCTTGCCCAATTGACATTTCAATTGTGAAAGATTATGACTGATATACTCAAATTGAAAAGGCCATGTCCAGCAAGATCCTTCTGATCACAGAGGATATTGAATCCAGGTTTGGCAATCTGAATCCTCCACCTCCTATTGTTTTGGGCCGGCACCAGTCTGACCAGCTTAAGTCCTTTAATTTTAGGGAGGTGATTGAAGCAGAGGTTCTGATTAGGATAAAACCCACGAGCTGTAAGGGTGATATCTGTCCTGCAAAAATAGTTAAAGCTTATGCCGTGGTCCTTTCTCCCTTCGTTGCTAAGTTGTTAATGCATCTTTTGGAGAAATGTTAGTCCCAAAGGAGGTCAAGCAAACCTGGATAACCCCCCCCTTCTAAAGAAGACATATTTGGATCCAGGTGTGGTGAATAATTATCGCCTGATTACGAACTCTCCTTTTCTTTTGAAGGTTCTGGACAATATAGCACACAGACAGATCTAGGCGTTCCTGAGTGCACACTGCCTGTTAGGCCCCAAGCAATCAGGCTTTCAGAGCTTTCATAATACCAAATGTACATTGTTAGATCTTAAGACCAACATTTTACAACAAATGGATAAAGGCAAAGCTTCCTTATTGATGCTCTTGGACCTAACAGCTGCTTTCGATTTGGTTGATCATTCCATCCTAGACAGCAGAATATGTGAGAGGGCTTTCTTTTCCAGGGAAGCAGCTATTTGGGTACTCTGCTCCATGTAAGATGGGGCAGGTAAGGTCTTCCACGAGGAGGCCATGTCAGAGGATTATGCTTTGGAATGTGGGGTGCCGCAGGGCTCTTGTTTGTGACCCACTCTCTTTAACATATTCATGCTTACACTGTTTGATCAACTGGATGCGGAAGGTACTTGTTATGCCAACTATGCGGATGACAGCCAGTGTCTTTTTCCCACTTACAGGGAATTACATCAAAGACACTGAGGTCATCAACGCCACTTACAACAGAATCCATCTTTGGATGTTGCACAATGGCCTTGACTTGAACAATTCCAAAACAGAGCTTATATTCATAGGCACTACTTCTAAGCTGCATCACGTAGACCAAGCCTACTTCTCCATCCAAATTACAGATTGTCTGCCGCCCACTCTCAAGAAAGTGAAGACCTTGGGAGTATCGATCAAGAACTGTCAATGAGGGCTCACATTAGCTGTCTCGTATCCAACTCTTCATATTACATCAAGCTCCTGGTGCAACTTAGACCATATCTTGAAGTGTAGAGCTGTGCTATCCTGGCCAGAGCTATCATAGGTAGTCACCTGGACTACTGTGTAAGCATTCTACTGGGTGAGGGTAAGGGAGAAATCAACCGCTAACAAGTTGTTCAGAACAATGCAGTTAGGGTAGTAGTAGGCCTGGGCAAAACTGACCATGCGTCAGCAGCAGGGAGTTAACTAACCTGGCTTCCTATAGTCAAGAGGGTTATGTTTTGTACATTGTGCATTGCCCACTCCTGTCTCTATGGAAAATGTCCAACCTATCTGACAGCGCAACTTAAATGGCTACCAGCGAGATTCAGCCTTAGGTCTAATAACACTGGTCTAATGCAAATACTGAAAGCAAAACTGTCACTTGTAGAAAGAGGATGCTTTCCATTCTCGAGCCCTCATCTTCAGAATACCTTGCCACCGGACTTGTGGATGTGTCCTAGCCTGGCCAGTTTCAAACGCAATCTGAAAACTGTCCTTTTTGAATAATCTCAAACACTAGCGTGTTCTACCTTCATGGATTATCCCTGCCAGCTGTAAGTTGCTTGTGGTCCATTGGTCTCGGCACTTTCATGTATCAGGTCTCTTATTCTGTGCTTTACAAATAAATAAAATAAGTAAATAAATCCACGTGGAAATGTGTTGGTGCAGCGTGTAATCTCGCCCATGTTAATATGCTATGCAAGATGAAGTGTACTAGATACATCAACTTATTCATCGGCAGATCACCTCCACACCTGCAAATTACACTTCTAGTAGCTGAGTGACATGACATTCACATCACTAAGGCATTGGGCACACTGCATCCTTCACAAGACTAATAACCCAATACACATGTGCATCATGACACGATCACACATACAATCCATGTGAAGAAGCACACATTGGAAAATGAGCACACATGGGGCATGAGCTTGCATGCCAAAGCAAGGACACACGTCCCTTGACCATGGGCACCCACCAAAACCTACATAGGAACAAAGAACACATAACAAAGTACACACAGTGCTGAAAACAATGATGGAAAAGGTGCACAGCAACATGGCCAGGGAATTCATAAGTGAGTGGGTGAATGTAGTTAAATTAAACATAGGGAATGAAGGTGGAATCCAGATAGGGTGTCAGAGGGCCCAGTGGGCAAAAGAAAAGTGAAAAAACTAAACAATACTAATTGCACACTTTGCAGGGAGAGTGAAAGGGGATGGACACAATAAGATAAATAAAATGTCCTCACAGGTCACCCACTGATACCTCGGAATCACTGACGCCCCACAACTACCACCTTAACCTCATTTTCCTTCACTTTGCCATGCAGTGACCACTGGCTTGGTGAGATGGAGGAAACAGAGAAGGATGTGTTTGGTGTGTGTCCCCGCTGTCCACCCCTGGGCATGCGAGGAATGAAGTGACCCAGAGCGCAGGGGACCCGTGAGGTACAGGGGATTTCTGTGTCAGCAACAGTTGTTGTATGAGACAGACAGCATCCTTTATTGGACTCTTATCTCCTCTGTCCCCCCTGAGTTCAGCTCTCAGCCCTGCAATCTCCTCGCTCAAATCCTCTATTCCTGAAAATGGTGCTTCCCTTTTTCCACTCACCTCCATTGCCACCTCATGCAGGACCCTCAGCAACTGTTGGTTGAAGTCAACACTGGCACCCCCAGGTGTGGGCACCTGAAGCATGGTGACTTCTGGCTGGTCCCCTGAAGGCGCAGTGGCGTGGTTGCTTGATGGTTACAATTGCCTCCATAGATCCAAGTAGCACAGTGGCCAGTGTGGGCCCCTCTCATGCAGGTGTTGCAGGAAATGGATATGCCCCATGCAGGGTGGCATAAGCGGTAGACACCCTGCGCATTCACGCTGGCACAAAGCTCCAAAAGGGGAGCATATTTCACAGGGGAACAAGGGTGTGCGACAGTCCAGGAAAGTGAGCTGGCCTCATGCAGCTAGCTGGAGGACACACAGACGGGTGCTGGGTGGACAGTTGGAGCTGGGGGAGGCACACAAGCCACAATAGACATAGCTACAGTTGTTTCTTGTGGGCTACATGTCCCTGCATACCTTGTCTGCTGTCACTCCTGTTCTTCCTCATGCCTCACCTGGGTGTCCAGCTCTGACAACTCCACCTCTGCCAATCTCCTCCTTGTGTGCACCCTGTGGGCGGCTCACAGCTCTGACATGACACGAGGTGTCACACTGCTGTAATCCGAGGCCATGGGGTCACAGGCAAAGGAGGTTGCAAGAGAGGAGAAAGGGACACAATAGGCAATGTAAATAGCAAGGGATGTTCAGTACAAACATGTGGCTCAAACATTAGGTGTACAGGGGCAACAAACGTGACAAACATTAGCACCTGTAGATACCACAGCAACGCTATCCTGTATGGGGGTGCAGTGAACATGCAGGTGCCACACACATCCGGGGAACTATAGGCATGACGCGAGGATCAGCAACATGCTGCAGTGGCCGATAAGGAGAAGAACACCTAGCAGCCAAATGCAGTGGCCTGGCGATGTGCACAGCCCTCTGGTAATCCTCTGGGCAAGTCATGCATAGGATCGGAGTTCCAGGGGAATGATGCAGGCCTGCAGCATGGGCCAGGATAGATATTCTGGTACCACCTCCAGCTAATTGTTTGCCTTCATGCCATTGACCCGCCTCACGTAATCCCATCGTTCTTCACATTCTTCGAGTTGTGATGATAGACCCCAAACATGATGATGTGGTGTGCAATCTTTGCCCAGGACTTGGTCCGTACTGCTGTCTCGGTGTGATGTGTGCTGCGACTGGTAAGGTGCCAATCTTGCTGAGCAACTCATCTCTCAGGACCTCCACCTCCTGTTGGGTGAATTTAGGTTTTCACAAACCCAGGAGGTGGAGAAATGACATCATCCCCAGAAGGTGTAGGGTCATCCTGTGGGGTAGTAGGGATCAGGGTGGAAGTTGCTGACTGCATGGTGGGAGCAGACATGGCTGGCGGTGAAGCAGGGGTACCATCGCCACTGGGGTTCTCCACAAGTCACACATGGGTGGAGGTCCCCCTACTGCCCCTCTTCCTCAGTCAGAGTCAAGGGAAATTATGTATAGGAGTTTCCATGAAGTCCTCAACAGGGGCAGTGGGGATGTTGCACTCGGCAGGATGCACATGTGACAGTTGCCATGCTAGCTCATGGTGCACCCTCCTCATGGAAACTTTCTGGCGGTTGAGGCGCTGACATCCTCAGCAGTGGTTTTCCTGCCCCTGCTCCTTGTGGTCATCCTTCACAGACCTGAGGGTCCCTCCTGTGGATCAGTGTTATCCCTGCCTCCACAGTGTTTCCGTCTCCTTTCCATGTCAGCTGTCGACGGCTGTGTACCGGCACATCAACCTTTATGTGATGAGGGAGGCCTATAATTGCTAGACATGCTCACTGCTGTGATAGTGTCAGGCTGTGCCGGATGTTGCGCAATGGGGTGGAGAGAGAACCGCGTCAGCCTGGTGCGATCCATGGTTTCCACCCATTTACTGGGAGTGGTAGGGAGCTTGGACCGTCCCATGCTTCCTCCTAAAAAATCAAGCAAGTGTGACTCTTCAAACAGCTTCTCTCTGGGATTCCTGTGCTTTTTTGACTCGCTTCAAGAGAAGGAGACTGAGTGGTGTGTCATCTACCCCCTCAAGTCTTGGCTAATTCCTCCCATTAAAATCATTCAAGCACGTCTCTCCTAAAAGCTTTCCTCAGAGTTTGCACCTCCTCACACTCTTCCTCCGAGGTGCCACCTCATGACACATGACTCATCTACTCACTTCAAGAGATAGACACTCTGTGATGTATCACCTGCCTCCCCATAACACCCGGATAAAATCAGGCAAGTGTGACTCTTCCTTACAGTGCCCTGAGGAATTTCCAGCTCCACCTACTCCTCGGCCTAGGTGCCATCCAATGCCACTTGGTCATCCTCTCACTTAATGAGATGGCAATGACTAGTGTGTCACCTGCCTCCATGAATCTCTGCTTCTCCCTGCCAGCAAAAATAAGGTTCATGTACTCTCCCCCAAACTCCTTCTAGCCTCAGGAATTACCGGCTCCTCCGCCTCCTCCTCTGAGGTGCCTCCTGATGGCACAAGGCTCATCCACTGGCTTTAAGAGATGGAGACTGAGTGGTGTTTCCCCGATCCCCATTTCTTTGGTCATTATACTTGTCTTGCATGACCACTTCAAATCACTCACGGTTGAAACAACAAAGAGCAGGGGAATCCGCTTCCCAGTCCTGGCAGCAAATAACATGGAATGCCCTCCCCATCTCCATTAGAGCTGAACCTTCCTATCTCCTCTTCAGGAAATATATTAAGGCTTGGCTACTTGAGCAAGAACTGAACCCCATCATATAACCACACAGCCTGCACGCCCCCTGCCTAGGGTATCACTAGGCTGGCTAACCACTATACTAATGGCCTGCGCTTTGTCCTTTGTTGATGATGCGATTCTGCTTGTATATTATCCTGCACTCTTTTGTTCTTGTTATATCTGCTACTTTTGCTCCAGCAAACTTATCACATGCTATGTATATATGTAAGATTCTTGTCAATTTTCAATGTATTCTTGCAACTGACCTCATGTATTATAATGTCATTTTATTGTAACGTGCAAGCATAGCGCCCAGGTGCCAACGGTTTGGCGCGCTCTACAAAGAAACTAAACTAAACTAAACTAAACTGAATGTGTCACACTGCACTATTTTGAGCAAAATCCTCCCCCAATCTAATTCTGTGACTGGATCAGCAGTCACTCACTACCTCTCTCTACTCAAAATCTCTAACCCCACTCCAGTTTAGTCATCATTTCCTACATTTCTTAAGCCTCCCAGCAACAAGGACATCATGCCCCTATAAGAACTGCTCCTGATCGAACAGGAGCTCACGCCATGTGTTACTGCTCTTGTTAGGTGTTCAAACTTCTGAAGAGCTTTTCAAAAGGTTCATCCAAACTTCAGCCTGGTCGCATTACCTGACATGTGGGTGATTTGAGGTCCATGTGAGAAATTGCATGAAGGTCTACTACTGAAGGCTCTGTCTCAGACTCTGAAAACATCCAGACACCAAAGAGAAAACCTACAGACTTGTAAGGGCTGAGTGCTTTGTCCCAACAGGGCAACTCTACACTGGTGTCAGAGAACATCAACGACTCCCAAAAATCCTTTATAAGATGGAAGAAATACTTGCTGGCAGGATTGTGTCTCCCAAGTAAACCTTAAGGAATGAGGTTAGATATCGCTGGTGTGCATAGCAAAACCATAAGCATGACTATTGGCAATACTTGCTGAATGTAATTAATCAAAGAAGAACGCGGGGTGCTATATCCCTGACATTGATTGCCCAGAAGCAAGCAGTGCTTTTTGTTCTTACAATTTCCAAGAATTAGGCTAGCTACTAAATCTCTGGGACTCAGTAGTTAATAAGCTTTGTTGGGCAAAACATCCCAGGGACTGAGAAGTTAAGGTGTGTGTTGGATCCTATACGCCTTTGACTGATTATCTAAGAAGCAATCTGGGTGCTATATCCCTGAGTCACTCTGTTTCGAGCCATACAATGAGCTGGGTGCTATTGCCCCGAGACTGGTCATGTGATATGTTATTTTAGAGAGGCACAGACAGCCATTTTAAATAAGACCTTGCACCATGTAAATACCCCATCCTGATTTTTATAGCTCAGCAGTCTCAACTGAAATGTAATGCAACCCCTAGACCCCGCAGATGTTCATCCCAGCCCATTTCTATTAGAGATAATGGCTACACTTGGGAGGATAGCTCAGGGGCAACATGCTCGCCTTGGAAGCAAGCCGACATGGAGCAACACAGGTTCGATCTCTGGGTCCACGCTTAGAAACCTCTGGGTATTAAGCACGTTATAAATAACCTATCATATCATATACCAGAGTGTATATCACAGAGACTGGAAAATAGGATGCAGAACATACGTGTTACAGGTGCATAGAAACAGGAGAGCATTACCAACATTGTTTTTTATCCTAGCTAATCATCTAATACATTTAAGGGTCAACATTCTGAGTTTAAAAACATTAACCACCTTATGAAGTGACAGATGAAACCTAAAATGGCCTTGGCAAAATCAGTAGTTTTTGCTTTGGTATTGCAAAGAGGGTGTACGAGGAGTGAGCCAATGAGGAGTGGTCATGAGTTAGGCAAAGGAGGCAATTTATAAAAGGCTGAAGAGGAGTGACGGGAAAGAAATAGTAGTGATTAGCAATTAATGGAATGGAGATTGCATAGCGCTGTCTGCAGATTTACTGGCAAGGAGAAAGGGGATGGTGCCGCGCGCAGCGGAGGACAAGAATCACCACTAAAACATTCTTTATAGCGGTTCAGGAAATGTACACGAAGACACGACAGCAAGCGGATCAAGTAGAACTGATTTGGAAATAGTACAGCAGAGTAGGAAAGCATTTGGTGGTGCAGAGTAGAATTGGAATGGTTCATGTGTTGGAGCATGGCGTGGAAATTGACACTCGTGTGGAAAAGGTGGATCTGCCCTCTCTAAAGAAGCGTGCTTTCAATACATGGCAACTGTACTGTGGGGAACCAGAAGAAGGACTCAGACTAAAATGTGTCAGGTGTAGGATATTTTATTTAAAAAACACTGATCTAGCCCTAATGCTAGGAGTGAAGTTCCCTGCCTAACCAACTAAAAGTAAGGGTGCTGGTCAAAGTACAACTAGAATTAGTCCTTAGTCCAAATCCTATTAGCTCACAATTCCTGAATACTTAAGAAAAATATACAGACAAATAAGCAATAGTCCTTGTCTTTGGCTTTTACCTGCCCCAGTGGCCGGAGTATATGAAGGGAAGAAGTAGTGGAATTATGTTCCCTGCTTGCCTGCCCCAGCATCCCACAAACCCCATCACCAAGCTCCCTCCCATGCACAATCCAAACCCACAGACCAATGTGCCTGCTGTTTAAGGGAATGGTCGGTACAGTGCACTGAAGTGCAAGTTTCACATGGTTCCTACACTTTTATTTTAAAATGAAACCATTCCGGAACGGATTCATTTTAAAATAAAAGTATAGGAATGGTAAAATGTAAGTAAAAAAAGTAGCGGAGCATCGCTACCAACTGCTCCCGCTCACGTCGACCACTGCCTCGCCCAATCACTTGGATCTCTTTCTCCAGTTCATTCTTTAAAAGTTAATCAATTGGTCGCAGTACAGTTCAATACAGTTCTCATCCCCTCTACAGGTTTTGCATGCAAAGGCTTAATTCACTTTGTTTCCTCTTTCCAGGAAGAAAAGATTTTCTTAATATGATACCACAGTTTCCTACTTTGTACTTAGTGCTTAATGATTGAAAACCTCCAGGTTCTCTCTTTCTTCAGTTCAACTTGTCACCTTTAATGTTTCCTTGACTCGCCAAAGTCTACTGGTCCTCAGGCAGGCTTCCTTCAGCGGGTCCTCGGTGGGGCGCCTGCCAATTCAGGTTTTCTTGGCTTCCGTAACCCCTGTTTCTTTCCCAGGCTTGAATATTATTGTCTCTCATTTTATCAGGGCTCTCCAAAGTCCTATGGCCTTTTGATAGGCTTGCTTTATCTCTGTTTGAGTTTATCTGGCACGCGTAACCCAAGTGGCTTTTCAAGCCTCTAAATGCTCTTGGTTTCTCAGGACTGTCCAAAGCCATATGGCCCTCCGATAGGCTTGCATTATCTCTATTTGGGTTTAACGTTTGTGGCTTTTTCAGCCTCAAAAGTACTTGTATTTTGAGGCTTAATTCACGCTTACCGTTTTGTAAAGTTGTGTACCATACACTGATCGATTGAGTAACACTGTGCTTGGAAAGAGTAACACAATAGTTACAAAACTGCAAGGCAACATAATATGGCAGCACACTCTATATCTAAATAATGTTGGAATTGTTCATATCTTAGTTTGTGCTTTATAACATTTAAATTGTTTCATTGGGATAACTGCAGCTTAACTTTAGTACAATATTAAGTCATACAATTGCAATTGCTCTTTTCCAACGTGTTTAAATGACTGCAAATCATATTACATCATTTTATACCATCTAAATTTCTAAAGCAGTTAATTTTCAAAAAATAAGTTCCATTTTTTAAAACATCCCACAATCTTTCAGAATATTCAGGATAATGATTACAATTGTTTAAGAAGACTGAATGTCATTTTAACAAATTCCAACATTTAAGAAATAAACTTAAGACATGCTTTGAGCAAAGTAAGTTTTTTAACTGTTTCAATTGTTTAACGAGAAGTGTCAACCTAAAAATCCAAAACCCTTTTTTTGATATTACCTACTTTGGAATTCCCGACATAATGAAAGAATTTTATTTTTTTTAAAGCTGGTTATTCTGACTTGTGAAATAGATCCTTACAAAGTTGTCCAATATAACACATGTTAAAACAACTCCATAATATTATTCAACATTTGCTTAGGGTCACTTGCTTCCTGTGCCTAGAGAGAAACATCACCACTGCCATGTTTGACTGATGCCAGCAAGTCAGAAGAGAGGAGAACCTCCCAGGATTTCTGTGTGAGATTGCTCTTATGTGGGGGACCAGATTTCTACGTGCATAGGTTGTTCTAATATGTTAAGATGCAGCAAGTACAAACATGATTGTAGACACACCTGAATTGGGAACATCCCATGGAAGAGGTCATTTATCCATGTTAATTCTCAGCAAAGCTGTTCCCACATCTTTTCAAATTAAAAACACTAGGGCCCTCATTCCGAGTTGGGCTGAAAGGGTTACTGGGCACCGGTAAGGAGATCAGTGCCGGTAAACCCTTACTGCCCAGATCCAAGGTCCTTTAGCGGGAACCGCAACCACACGTCCTTAGCGGATCCCGCTAAGGGACCAGGGCGCTAATTACAGGCCCGCTATTTGTGGGCCCGTAATTAGCGCATTCCCCATTCCCATTGAGCCCTATGGGGGCTCAAATTGGAATGGCGAATGGTTGGTTGAATGGGGACTTACCGGGTGTGCACAGGTCGGAATGTCCTGATAAATCCCCATTCAACCAGACCTGACCCGGACCGGGTATTGGAGAGCACCATGGCTACCTCCAATCTCGGAATGACCCCCTAGCTTTTTAAAACTACCCTATTCCTTTTGAAAATAATAATAATGATAATTTCGCATTTATATAGCGCAACGAAACCTCAGGTATCTGAGCGCTGCTTATTACCCACAGTGTGTGGTGCTCATTTATCGACCTCAGAAGGATAAAAGGCTGAGTTTGTCCCTGCCGGGATTCGAACCTGCATCGGCAGGCTATACTCGCTGTGCTACTTGACCGGCTATATAAATAATTTTAACTTGTAAAAAAGCAGTAGTGAACACATCAAGCAACAATTGTAACATTAGATAACATTTAACAAAACATGGTTGAACTAATTAATTTCATTAAACAACTTTACAATCTTTTAAAATGCTCTAACTAAACAACGAATTCCTGATTAAAAATATAATGATTCCATTTTTAAATCTGTTCCTTCGTTAAAAACATGCTAACAATTGTATACTTGGTTTTTCTTTTCTTTCATAGTTTGACCATTAATTTCATAATGATAGCACATTTCCTTAGGTATCCACTGAAATTGACCTGCATTTTATTTTCCTTTCAAATATGATTCTGAGTAATAAGTATGTTAATTTGTTGTATACTTTGTGCAACACATCTATTTGTGAGTGAGAGAGATAGTGTTTGACAATTTGCAATGATTTCCAACATACCCTGCATTTCAGAGCCTAACCGCCCCCCCAAAAGCAGGCTAAAGGCCCACATGTGAAAGGGTTGACAGCAGAGAATAGTGCCTTAGCCAAGGCAAGGTTGAGAATAAAGTTGTGACTCTTAGCTGTAGTGCCAGAGAAATGACTACCCCTTAGAATGTGACAGGCTAACTAACAGACAGGAATATGTCACGGGTCTACCTCTTGGGAATCTATATCAGTATCTATTACCTTTGGGTGTATGATAACATTAGATGCAATCAATATCTCCCCAACACAGTTTTATAACTAAACCAAGATGTTTGTGCACTAGAAACATGGTGTCTTTTGTATGCACGAAAAGAAACACATTAAGAATGCTTCCACTCACTTGTTTAGCATTCATGTATATTATGCTCTTGTAGATATTATAACTGAGCATTACAAATATCATAGGCACAACATATACTATTCCCAATATTAACAATAAAGTAGATAAGTAGATACCCATCATCCTACACTTCGATTCACTTTTAAAAGGTTAAAAGAACCAACAACCAATCACCAATGTGTGTCTGTGTCCTTTGTGGCACAGTAAAACCTAAAACCATACAGACTAACCTCTGAGTACCCTCAGCTTCTAGGGCAGTTTCACTAAGAATAACCTAAAAACAGTCTATTACAGCCACACATCAAATGATCACAGATAAATCATTTTAAATTCTCCTCCAAGGATTCCTCTTGTCATTCCTCTGGGCTTTGATAGATGGACTTACTCAAGCCAAAGAAGCATAGTGGGAATAACAGGGTGTCTTTGGACTCAAAACTCAGTGCCACCCAACACAGGAAAAGTTGACAGGCTTCATAGTGTCTCTTAATGGTGAAATCATGGTAAAGAAAAATATATGTTGCAAATAATCAGTAGAAATGGCCTTCTGCAGACCCCAACATATTGTGACAGTCAAAATGTGATGTGTTGACATCCTTTGTAGTTTACTGTTTATTTGAGAAGACAGATGAAAAATGTTTGCTTCTTGTTTTCAAATCAGTGCAGCTCTGTGATTATGTTTTATCCTCAAGACAATTGAAGCAAGCATTACAAATCATAATTTGACAAAGTGCCAATTTTTAGACCCTTAGAACAGAATTACAGTCTTTGTCTATTCATTAAATTTGATGCTTGCTTACAGAGCAGTCAACACTTTTGGGATCAGCTGTTGTCGCCAGGCCCTGCCCCTATCCCCTTGTAGATTGACACAGCCTCTGATATATTTTCAGAAGTGGGTGGCATCCTTGCTATTTGAAACAGCCTGTTTAACAAGGAATAGTACCTCCACTTCAGCTTAGTTTGTTTCACCCTTGTTTCTCTGCTAGCCAATCCAATACTAACAGATTAGTGTCAAACATGTAATCAGTTGCAACTGACTGTCCTATTTGTGTGCATTGAATTAAAGCCAAGGTTACATTGTCGGCTGTAAGCACAAAAAGGACATCCGTGTTTCCAATTTTAGCTTATTAGAAGAATATCTTGACAAGGAGAAGAGAACACCAGCGTTTCCCATAACAAAATCATTTCCGACTGTGTCGTCTTATCACAATAAAGCAATCGTGCCTGATTAATTTTGATTTGCATTAACATGTACAACTGCCTTTTATTTACATAAGCATTTTCGGATGCAGACATGTACAAACCCCTATTATGAAAGCAACATATAAGAATCTACTTCTTATTACTGCTAGTGCAGGAGTAAACATTTTCTCTTTGTATGCCATCAAATTCCAATATGGTGGATTTCCACATTTTTGGGTTTCATTGATTGTCTAAAGTAAGAAACATTTAACACTATTTCACTATACACCAACTATGCGGATGACACACAGGTACTCATCCCACTCCCGGGCGACTACCTAGCAGACACCAACACCCTCACCACTATCTACTCTACCATCCAATCCTGGATGGCAGATAATTGGCTCTGCCTCAATAGTGAAAAAACTGAACTCCTCCTCTTAGGGTCACCCTTCACACTGGGCAACCTCGGAGATCAGTACACCTCCTTCACCATTGATAACATTCCTATCAAGGTCTCAAATCATGTTAAGACAGTCAGAGTCTACCTGGACTCCGACCTATCCATGGACAGACAGGTCAATGCTATTGCTGCCTCCTCGGCCTACTACTCTAAAATCCTCAACACTGGCAGGCCCTTCTTGGCCCGCCAGAATTGCCTCACCATTGCCAGGGCAATTATCGGGTCAAGGCTAGACTATTGCAATGCCCTTCTTGGTGGGACCTCCAACGAAAACGTGGGCAAATTTCAGCTAACTCAAAACAATGCGCTTAGGGCTGCCACAGGTGCCGCAAGAAGAGACCATGGCCCTCATTACAACACTGACGCTAAACCATGGCGCTATTAGCCGGTGCCGGTGTTGTAACGGGTCCGCCATGGTTCAATGGGGAATTACCACCCCATTCCAAAGTTGGCGGGGCAGTAATTCCCCATTGAACCATGGCCCTAAACCAGCCGTTAAGGTCGGGTCCAGCAAAGGGACCTCGTAGTAAGGTGCTAAGTGTTTAACGGCGCCGCAGCCTTTTACGGCGCCGTTAAACACTTATCGGCAGTGTCGTAATGAGGCCCCATATCTCCGAAATCAGAAGGCAAGCACACTGGCTCCCTGTCCAAGAGAGAATTGTCTTCAAAACTCTTGCCCTCACCCACAAATGCCTCCACAAACTTGCCCATCCCTACCTGACTAACAGAATGAACAGGCACACGGCCAAAAGACCGCTTAGATCTTGCTATGCCAACACGATTGTCACGCCTATTACACGAAAGGTGCGCGCTGGTGGCTCCAACTTCCCCACCCTAGCAGCCACGCACTGGAACGTACTACCACCTCACCTAAGACTGATTGAATCACACCTAGCCTTTCGTAAGGCTATCAAAACTAGACTGTTTGTCTAAACCGAATACCAAATACCATTCGGTATCAGCCATTTCCTACACATGTCCTCGCTACTGTGTAAGCATGAGCTCACTGGGCACCCGCCTGTAACCTAAGTCCGCTTATCTTCTGTAACAGCGCCTCAATGCCTCATGGGCTGCAAGTGCACTTGATAAATGCAAATAAATAAAAATAAAATACATTTCATAATTTATATGCTAATTGCCACTGGGACTCTGTAGACTACTGACTACTGGCTGACCTCCTTGCAGCCCTGTCATGAGCCATTGTGAGCAGTAAAATGTTTGGGAATCAAACTCATGGTCAGTGGGTCCAGAGAATCTCACATCTCTCCAGTATGTCAATCTGGCTTTGTTAAGTTAAACGTTATGAGATAAGTCCACCCATTCGTCCCTCCTGTGTCCAGGGCCAAGATGATCACCTCTTCTATTATGGGATCTGTTGATTATTGCAGTGGCATCTACCTTGGACAACCAGAGGCCATGTTCCAATGCTTACAGATTTGCCAACACTAAGCTGCTCAACTGGTTCTTGGAGCCCCTAGACTCTCACACTCTAAGAATCTGCTCTGCCTATTAGGAGCCAGATCAAGTTTGTGCCTAGTACACTGCACCATTCACAACTCTGCCGCAGAGTTTCTAGGCTCCAAACTGTCTCTTTATAAACCTGCTAGAACTCTTAATTCCTCTTCTCAAACCCTTCTATGTATTCAACGGATCGATAGGTTTCATTCAGGGGGAAGATCTTTTTTGGTGCTGGCTCCCACTCTGTAGAACTCTCTGCCAACGCACCTCTGTGACAGCTCAGAGAATCTTCAGTTTCACAAGAGCCTGAAAACATTTCTATTTTGAACCTGCCTTGGATCCATTCTCACCTTACCTCCTACCAGCGCCTAAGTGCTTTATGGCCTTAGCTCACTCTGTACAGATATCTTTACATTACATTGACAGCGCAAAAAAGTCAATCTCTATCTGTGCTTTTTGTATAGACAAAATTAAGCGAACACAGTTCAACACTATAATGTAATGTGAACGGATGAATAATTTCTTGTGCATTTCCAATTGTGCTTGAAAAGAAAATGAGTGAAAGACAATAGTTTTGAAGGCACATGTGTGAAATGCATCATTGTCAAATTGAATAGGAATATTCCAGACATAGATGCCTGCCTTGGACTGAGAGTTGTTCAAAACATAGGTATATTATGTTTATGCAGTTTATGACAAGTGACAAAGTAAGACAGTGAAAATAGGAGCTTTCTGGAGAGGCAAGTGGGAATAGGCCACACTGTGTCTGTTCATGCCTGCCTATGTCTTTTTCAAAATTGTTTCTCAGTTCTTCTTACATATGTCTACTCCATTATGACCTCATATGTTTTGCTGTTCGGTGGTCTGCTGTTTTATGTCTACTGCACTTTGAATGATTGTTCATTTATTGTTCATTTATGTATTAAACGTCTTGATTGTTTGGGACCCACACCAACCTTTTCACCATTTTCCTTTCCACCTTACCCTACACAAATCGAGTAGTCACTCTCACACTGCAGGTGAATGACTAGTAGTGCCCTTATCCCCTGCATGCACTAACACCATCGGAATTAGACAGCTCTTTGTCAGTTTTTCACACAAGGCCCCCCAGCAATCCACAAACCCCATTCTCACTCTTAGTTCATACCATGTTTTAACAAAGAACCCAGACTACCTACCGATGGGGATACACATGCCCTAAGTGCCCACACCACAATTCACCTAGAAAAACACCAGCATTTAGAAAATGGGTTCTTCCAGTTTGCACAATGCAGCACACCATGCTTTGCATCTTTCCTCTCCCTTTCCTCTCAATATCATTTCCTGCCTCCTCTCTTTCAAAATCCAGTACCAAGAGACGACCAACATGGGAGAAGCTGCACTGTGTGAGACCCAAGAACATCTTTACATACTTTTAATGTTTAATTATTCACATGTCCTATCAGAACTATTGCTTTCCCTACTGTTCTGCTCATCAGACATCTTGCTAGCACCAGGTCAAATAAATGAGAATAAATGTATGTGTAGTTTATGTGGAGAATAGACATGTGTTTTGAAGACCTGGGCTATGAGAGCACACAAGGTTATCCATTCAACAGTTGTACTATTCTGTGAAGCGGTGTGAAGCGCATGTGTGTGTATTTAGAATGAGTGAGTGCTTTCTTCATTCCAGTATGTTTTACTAAAATAAAATGTACTACTTTTTGAAGTGCTAGGGAAGCATCACATCTGTTTTTTTTTAAACACCTTAGCCATTAAACCATGTTCTTATTTGTTTTGGAATTAGTGCAACTGGTCAGAATAAATCACAAATTGTATTCCTATAGAATTCATTTGCAATTCACCAAAACATGAAAACCAGATAAAACAGGTTATCGGAAAAACTTAGATCAGAGAAACAAACATTGTAAATAGAAAAAGATGTCTTTTACTCTGGTCAAAATAATGTTCAATCACATAGTCCTGCTTATGTGACACATCCCACACATTTACATACAATGGGCCTCATTACAAAGGTGCCGGTAAAAGCCGCCAGTAGCTGGTGGGTTACCGGCAGCCCTGTAACACTGTTACAGCCATCTGACATCTCGGTGCTACCGGCATATCACAAGTGGAGGCAGTATGGGACAGCCCCATTTCCATGGACTCCCACAGTATTCCAAGGGAATGGGGACACTGAAGCTCCGACACCATTGTTAAAGGTGCCGGTGCTTCCGTGAAAAACATGGCAGTAGGGGCTGGAACTCCCACAGGTCAGGTCTCCTGGTAGTTCAGTGCCCCTACCTGCATACTTATAGTTTGGTGGTCCAGAAAATGTGCCGGTATGCTGCTACCGACCCCTTTGTATCCAGATCACCAAACTCATAATGGGGGGGGCGTTGTCTTCCACTTGCACACCTATCACGTCTTTACTGCAAAGCTTAGACCTCTAACGTCTTGGTATAAGCTATGGGTATTTACATATGTTTCTCAGGCAACCGTTGTGAATAAACAGTAAATTACACTTTTCTGGGTGAGTACCTATTATATATTCACAGACCACTTTAATCCCCAAGAGGTCCCAGACACACCCCTTGCAATGCTCGTGTTACTTGATTACTACATCCGTTTGAATGCATGCAATTACTCATGTGTGCATAACCCTATGCCAATTGTTTGCCTGTTTTACAGTTGTATATGTTTTTTGTGATTTGCATATACATCTTTTCTGAACTTTCAGAACCCTCTTCCTTTACTTTATGTCAAATATTTTGCATGCAACCCTAACTTGGCGAACATGTTGTGCTATACATTAATTTCCAAACAAGACATGTTTCCTGGGCTAGGACATACATGTGGAATGCTTTGTAACACAATGAGGAGGGGTAAGCTGGAGACAATTTAATTGATGTAATAAAGTCAGTCTTATGTATAACCTATGCGGCTGTAAGAGCCAATTACTTCTTAAGAAAAAAAGCACTGCCTACGGCCTCTTGGCTACAGGCTAATCCACCAAAACACAAGTGGCATTCATTAACAAATACACTTTTTTTTTTATATTAACAACATTCACTGTTTGATTGCCCTTGATGTTTAGATGGCTTCCCATTTTTTTTCTTTAAACTTAATCTTGCTAAAATACAATTTGTTCTTATAACCTATATTTTCTCCCCACTTCTGTCCAACTCTGACTTGCCTCACTTTTGACACCTGTTTGTTATCCATCTTTGCTTGCTCTTAAAAATATGTTGGATAAACAATTGGTCTGCTTCGGAAAAGTAAAACCTAAAACATAACATTACATTATAAAGATAGCTAAATCGTGCACACTTCAATGCGTTCTGCTTCGAAGACTAAAACCTTCCTATCGGCCTCTCATTCCAGGTAGAGCTTACACATTACATAATGGATAGTAGAAATCAAGACTTTATTGGGATCACATGCTCTTTATTTGTCTTAGTTAAACAAGGTTGACTTTACTCTACTACCTAAGAATACGTCTCCTACACTGCTGGTTGCATTTCATGTGTTGCTACAACACAATCAAGGCTACCTCAGCCCAAAGAAAGCAGCCAATTTGGCCTAGTACTTACAGGTCTTCAGTCAGACTAGGTTCACGTACAGACAATTCAATTTACATTTTGCAGATGTCCATATTCTTACATCCTAAAATGTCACAGCATACTTTTCCAGAAACAGCCCCCCTATCAGGAAGACCTTTCTGCTGACATCACGCCGGTGACACAACTTTTTTAATGAACTGTCCTTCTATGTATGTAAATCAGTTTTTTTGACTATTTCAAGCTGAGTTCCAACTTGCTTCTTTTATGTGCGTAATTGCTTTTAAAAGTGTTCTTTCCTTATTTTCATCATTTAAATGTTTTTATTTTTCAATAAGTCTCTTCTAAACGTTGTGTGCCCTGTCACCCTTTATGTTTCGATTGTGCGCTATTTTAAATAGTGTGTGGAGTATCCATGTGTGTAGGGGCCCTGTCAAACAATGATGAACGAACCCCCGAAGACATTTAGGGGCTAATTTTAAAAAATGTTTTTCCTATGAAACCCCCTGTAAAAAAAATGTTGGTAAATCAGGTCCTTAGTTATGAAGGATCAGATTGTGTAGATTTTTATGGGGTGGGGTGAGTGGACTGTAGAAGACCTATTGAGAAAAGGGATTTAAACAGGTGTCAGCTTTGTGATTTCTATAACTGTTGCAGAAATCAGTGGGCATGCTTACATTCACTGTTTTAAGTCCTAGAAGGCACTTTGAAAGTATAGCTTTGTATAATTTTCACTTATGTATAAATATGTATATTACCTGCTTTACAGTCCTCTGTGGGTGCAGAGATGTTCTTTTCTATTACACTTCTGAACCTGCAGCTGTCATCTGGAAAGTCCCTGAATCACGAAAGTGCTTGGAAGATCAAGGATGGGATATCTGTGGGAGCATCAGACCAGCATCCAGTCCCTTCATGGATATTCACGTGCCAGCACTGCATGACTATTGGAGTATGCATTTGATCACTGAGCCCATATAGGTGAGCCCCTGCAGACAGATCTCTTTCCACTTGGGATCTGTCAGCGTAACTGTAAGGAAGGGCCTTATTAGATACAACACAGCAAAAGCAGTTCTCATAATGAAACCTCTTTGTGAGGTGGATCTGTAAAACAATAAAATGAAACTCTCATGCTGAGCATGAGCATTTCTACTTTGGTCAGAAAAATGAGCCCCTTCTCCTGGTTTTAGAGAGAAGAGGCCAGAGGCAGGCACATTAGTGTCGGGACTGGTGCAATTGAAAGTGTAGTCTTATATGTAGGAGCAGTGTTTGAAGTGGACAAGAGCGGTTGGGAGCGGTGCTCCTCTACTTTTTTTGTTTGTTTTGTTTTGCTGTTACTATACATTCGTATTAAAAATAAACCGCCACGCAATGGTTTAGTTTTAAAATAAAAGTGTTGGAAGAAGTTGAAACTTGTTCTTCAGTGCACTGCACTCAGCATTCCCTCAAATAGCAGTTGTGTTTGTTTGAGGGTTTGGGGTTAGTGGAACATAGTTCCACTACTTCTTTTTGTACTCTTCGACCACTGTGTAGCAGCCCCTCCTTTGCCTTTATTCTACAAATGAAACAGTGAATCTGTATGCTCACTCGCATGTGCAGGCATAATGTGGATGTTTTCCTCACTGTGCCTGGCCTGTGCACACAAAAGTGGAGCAAACATTTTAGAGAATTGGACATTTTTTTCATCCTACACTATCAATTAAATGGAAGTGAATATTATGATATATTCGGAAAACTATCCCTAATTATATTGGCAAAAGGTTAGAAATGTTTCTATGTAATGTGTGAAGTACATATATATCTAATATTTGTTATAAACATATTACTAAGGTGAGATTATATCAATCATATGATACAGCATGAAAGAAGCAGAGATCAATTGTTTTCAAGTTGGTTTAGCTCATTATAAAGTTACATGAACAAACATCCTTGCCTTTAATACATTACATTATCTTCTTATAAAGTTTTTCTTTGATGTCTAGATGTTAACAGATAATGTTTATTTTACACTACACTTTATGAACTATGTAACACAATCATTTAGATGCCTAAAAAAGCCAACGGAAATTACAAAAGCTCCTTGAGGCAGACAGTTTGTAACATCATTGGCACTCTCATTTGGGTCACTGCATACAAAGGGCGTGATCAAATGAAAGGCAGAGAAAAGGACTCCACGAGTGATGACAAATGAACTTTTACCATTGTGGGAGGATTGCATGGCATAAAGTCCTCACCACCTCTTAACAAAGCTCCATGGTTCTATGTCATTTCATCGACACCCATTTTTACAAAAGGTGTTTTTCCGCTGAATTTTTTTATTAAAAAAGTTTTTATTTTCTATTTGATTATTTTGTGGGGGGTCCCCCCCTGTCATTTACCTATTTCTTTTGATTCCTAACAACCCCAACCCTTTATATTCCCTTTCCACCTTGCAAACAAATTCGAAAAGCTTTTTTTCGGCAACGATTCTGCGGATAAAAACCCATCGTAAAAAATGGGTGCGATGAAAGTACGTCCTACCAGCTCCATGCATGAAAACCGTCACCAACTCCACCCACATCAAATTATTATGGCGGCTGAGATAATTGACTTCCTGTGGTTTACTTCTGGATTTTAAACCTGTCTAAATTAGACAGGCTCCACTAAAATTCCCTGCAGTGCTGGCCACAGTGTATGGGCAGGTTACTTACCACTCATAATGGGGGAATCTCATGACCTCCCCGATTGCCATACTTTTTAACCCCTGAAGAAAAATCAAAGTTTTGCATAGAGGGCAACAGACACACTCAAGTTAGCGACTGTGGACCTCTTTGTGCAATTAGCACAACATTTAACATGAGGTTGTAAGTGCTGCATTTTAGGACCTAGGACACTGACCTGAAAAAATCTTCAGATTCAATTGGTCTCGAGGGGTCAACCTATAAGTGCAGAACACATTAAGAAGAGAAAGAAAGTGCCTGGCAGAACCATTTGAACGTTCTAATTGTCGAACCCATTGCATTTCAGAGACATGTCCATGCAGGGGGGCTGTGCCTTGCAATATGCTTCCTGCACATGAGCCCATGTCAAGTTTTTGCACCCCATTCCATTATAAATACTTTTTTTCATTAACAGAAAAAAAACTCCACCACTTAAGAATTTATTAGCAATTTACATAATTGCTTAAGTAATCTACATAATTGACAGAAAGTTTAATCTGACCCAAGTTCAAATGCAACACTTATGGTTTTAAATTGAAATTGGTATAATTCATTTATGAGAGTAATTAAGCCATGATGTCTAACAAATACAATGAATGCAGCCTGAGCCCATGAAGGCCGGAGAAGGCTATTAGAATTTTGTATTTAAATGTGTGATATATGCTCTTCGGCAGAGTTTGCCTGCTTTAAAATATATGAGCTGCCTTGCTTGACCTTGACAATGTTCCTTTGAAAATATGTTATTTAAAAATCACAGCTTTTTTATGCTCACATAAGAATACTATTGGTTTAAGCTCCACATGTTTCAAATGGAAAATGTTCAGCATGCGTCGATAATATTCCCAGCAGCGATTAAAAAAGTATGTCTTTGGAATTATGCAGCATTAAAATACATATTTATGTAAGGTTCTACCAAGGTGATAATCCAGTGAGGATGGGGTAGAGAGGAGGTGCGCTGTGTAGCTAATAAGGCAGAGTATTCCTTACACAACCAGATATTTCATTGAAAAAGTAGAGGTAGACAAATTTGCCAATTTCCTATTTGGGACAGAACAATTCTTTCCCTGTCCCATTCTGCCCCTGGTATGAAAATCGATGAAGCCATTTTGTGTGATTAAGGCCTGATTGATGGAATTAATTGCGCATAAAATAGGTGACTTGCGCCCAATCTGCACGTGCAACTCTGTCAATTCATGGAATCGAATGTGCAGCACTTTTCCTGGACTTGTGTGGATTTTGCACTGGCCTGGTATGACTGTGCGAGCCGTCAAGGGCCTTGCACGAGGCTCCGAGCAGAGGGTCGGCATGGCCTGTGCAGAGGGTTTGGAAGGGGGCGGAACACCAGAAATGGGGACTAACTTACAAAGAAGTGGGCGTTCCGAGGGCCCGCCTGCAGGCAGCCCCTTGCACGCTCACTATTGCGTGGCAAGAGACGTATTCATGTGATCGACCGCGCAACGTCTCAGCTGGGAAACGCCCATTCAAGTTCTTCATAGGATCTGCCACCCGAAGGCTGGCATAAGTAAACTTGCACATAGGATTTTCAGCACAAAGGTGGTATCGCATGTCGGTTTTCGGAGTGCGTGTACTCAATTGGGGTTCCGATGTAACATGGGGGTGCACGTAAGCTGTGTAGCTGGGTACAGGAAAGTTTTACGTGGGTTTGCACGTGCATTTCCCAAGTTATTGCAGAGTTAGGAATTTTCATATGCATATTGTCGGGGTGCTGGATACAGTCACAGGGACACCGCTCAGGCTCCCCGAGTCACAGGCCTGTTTTCGAGGAACTCCACACACTGTTTGAAGGGTGCGTGTATTTGCGCCCAAGGGAGCGTGCAAATAGCTGATCTGGCAATTTCATGCTTTGCGTGTGGGCATGTCGGCAGTGTTCCCTCCGTGACTTGCGAATATGGTTACTTTGCGCAAACAATTTCATGAATACACATTGCACATATTTTTCTTTCTGCGCTCAGGCTCATGCAGTGTCCAACTCGGCGCGCAGCCCTTGTGCAATTTCTGCACAAAATTGCATGGTTCGGCACCTAAGCCTATCCTTTTTTGTGATGCTTCTTTTGATTTTGTAAACATTTCAACAAAGCCCGAAATGTTAGGCATCCTAATTCACCCTTATTCATCATAATGTTGTCCATGTATCCGAAGCAAAATAAATAAATCAATACATTGATGTATACTAGCCGAGGTGGAGAAATTAAAGATCTGCCCCATCGGCAAAGTGGAAATGTGGTTGTAATGTAACAATTTTACAAGTCAGGCTGATATGTCACCCTCCCCATCGCTAGCCAAGAGCAATTGCACAGCAATTGATTGGTTGCATTAGAAGATAGCGACATGAACGCATGCTGTGATGAGTAGCAGCAATCTTCCATCCATTATTGTGATGGTACAGATCAACCAGAGACTGGGGTGGACTGGCCACTACACAATCTGCCCCCCTCAAGGTGGTTATAGTGGGATCCTCCGAACTTACACCATGTTAACAGTAATATCAGGCTGGGGAGCAAAGGCACCTCAATAGAAGCACCTGTCCCAGCAGCACTGGTGCCCTCACAATTCAGATCAGGGAGTGGAGCCAATAGTCTGAGTGCCCAGAATGAATATGCAGAGTGTGGAATCCACACAGATTGCTTACCTTGGCCCTCATTAGGACCCTGGCGCTAAGTGTTTAACGGCGCCGTAAAAGGCTGCGGCGCCGTTAAACACTTAGCGCCTTACTACGAGGTCCCTTTGCGGGACCCAACCGGAACGGCTGGTCTAGACCAGCCGTTAAAGTAGGAACCCGCAAAGGGACTCTCGAGGTAAGTACGGTACCGCAATTTGCGATACCGTACTTACCGCCTTCCCCAGTCCCATTGAGCCCTATGGGGCAAAAATGGGAATGGCTAAGGGCCATTGTTCAATGGGGAATTACCGTCCCGCCAACCTTGGAATGGGGTGGTACTTCCCCATTGAACATTGGCGGACTTGTTACGATACCGGCACCAACCATGGTTTAGCGCCAGTATCGTAATGAGGGCCCATGTGTCCAGAGGAAGACCAGGTAACTTCAGAACACCACAGAACAATGGAACAGCGCATCCTGAATTGCAAGATTACACCAATGCTGTATATAGGCAATTAAAACCTCTCCCACAGCCGTGTAATGGGAAAAGGTCAAATGAATACCATTAATGGGAATAACCAGCACCAGAAAGGGCGCAATATTCGAATAATGAGAACATTACGGAGTCCCTTAGAAATTGACCAATCCGAAGGCTTGAGAGAAAGAAATCAAAGAAGATACCAATCATAGACACGCCATACATTTACACACAACCTCCTGGTTAGAAAAGGGGATGGAGAAAAGCAAACAGAGTGACAACCCCAGAAGATGTACATGTGCTGACCGGTATTAGACTATTTGACTTAAAACAATTGACCTAATGACCAATTTGATCGAATTTTGCATGGGTGATATTGCCTTTGGGCAATTTGGTCACATATATTGCAAAGATACCAACCCTGGAGAGTGGGGATTGCGGGGGTGTCCCCCTCTCCCCATGTCTGATATTTTGCAATTTTAGGGTTGCGGGGGTGTCCCCTGATTCCTTCAAATTGGATGCGGGGACAAAAAAAATAAAAGAAAAACAAAACATATATATGTGCGTTTAAATAGGGCCCTGTGCAGATAAATTGTGGTCAGTTTGCTGCGATCGAAAAAAAAATGACCAAACACAACCAAACCATGCAGACCACCAATCCCATCTGAAAAATGGGTAAAATATACCACAAAGGTTGTAGACACTTGCTGTAGGTGGAGAGGAGGATGGCTGCCAAATATGTGATAGAGAGAAAGCCACAGAAAAGAGTTTTGCATTGGAAATAGAAACTACTGCTTTATCAATTGAGTTATGGGAATATGCTTGGATGAAGTGTGAAATTATCAATATGCTTTTTACATTTGTTCTTCCTTTCATGAGAATGTTTTATTCATTTTATTTTTGAATTGCTAATCTGTATAATTTTAAGATGTTAAACATTTTCTTTGTTTACTTTTTCTTCCTTTTAGTCTGAAATGTATATTTTGTATTCTGTGTAAAAAGTCAAAAATCTTATTTTTGCTATATCACAAACAAATAAATAAATAAATATATACATACATAAACTACTCCTTTATCTATTCTAAAGAGACTTTGGAGGGAAATGGAGTGCCTACATTCTTGGACTTCCACAAGCAAACAGAGGAAACAGAGGAGAGGGAACTAGTCTCCTGGGGCAAAGGTGATATTATTGACGGCCCAGAGAAAACACCATCACTCCTACAACTGATGGACATGCCCATTGTTTGGTTAAAGAGAGCACCTTCAAAGGGAAGAGCGAACCATTGGAAACATAAACTACTGTTGGCCAGCACTCGAGAGACCATGGTAGAAAGTGGGAAGCCTAAAGCATGGGTTATCAGAGGGAAACAGAGCCCTGGCAGGAGAATGACAATATTGACTTCCTAGAGGCAACACCATTGATCCTGCAATGGACATACATGTCTGTTGATTGAGTGAAGAAGGTATCCACCTGACGTTGCCCACAGTGGAGGAATAGGCCTTAATAAAGAGAACAGACTGAATCTGGGGGAAAGGGTGCCATACCAGTTAGAGTGTGATGGGCCATGTGTGCTGTAATACATCCTAAAGTGAGACTGACAGTAAGAAAGCCAGTCCATATGGACTCCATGAAATAAGATCATCTGAACTGTGAATAACATAGTTAGTGCACCTTAAATACATTGCTGTGATGAAGGTGTATGCTTGAGATTAGGGCAGACCATTATTAGACTAGGACTTTGCAATGTTTTCATTTGATTGGATCAATGACAGTTTTGTTGTAGATTTGGGTTGGCCAATAGGATAGGGACTCAATAAGACTAAGTTGAACTCTTCTGTTGAACACCTTTTTTAAACTCCTGTTTTAGAAGGACAAGAGCTTCACCGGAAGGACAAGGGCTTATTAAGAGTAGGTTTGAGACTTCCTTTCGTTGATATACAATTCCAAGGTGGAGAACACACACCATAACTCCCGCGTTATGTTCTCCTACTCTTGACCCCTTTTCATTTCATTTAAAATTTGTATAGCGCCATTTGCATGGTCCTGACGTGTTGTCGGTTGAACGCCCTTGGAGGGACCGAAGTCCAAAGTATGGGAAAGTTAGGAGGTGCAAGTACGTGTGTGTGCATAATTGTCATAAAAGCTTATGAGGGCTTGGCCAAAGCACTGCCAAGCCACACATGTCTAATTGGCATGTGTATGGGTGTGGAGATGCACACTAGAGTAATAAGCTCGGGGCTGTGGGTAAAATGATAGTCAGTTGTGTATAGCTACAGTTAGACATTTTTGTTGTGAAAAGAAGCTACATTCTTATGACAGAAGTGTTGTGGAAAGTGTCATTCGAGTGGTATGTGAAAGCAGGCAGGAGTGTGGCCGTGTCTTTGGCTAGTTCCAAAAGCTTAGAGTGGGCGAGGAAAAATATATTGGCTATAATCAAATGAAAACCTAGAATTGATACATTTGGCAACATTCTAAAACATCTGGGTCGACAAATTAAGGTGGATATATTCTGCACACTTCCAGCTACCATTAAGTGGCTACTTTGAAAGACTCCACTGAACAGTAAAGGCAGCATACTGTAAACACCTGCATTCCCTGTATTGGAACACGTTCTGCAATTGCCTAGAAGCCATAACTTTGTCGTCCTCATGGATCCGACTAAGTGCAGCACCGTTTTCAACTGCACAACCCATCCAAGTGCTATACAATAGCTATCAGAAGAGATCTTCTCGTGCAATGTCTGTGCAATGCAAAGGGTACATTCACAAAATCCTCTGAGAGCCACACCCAGGCTACTCTCCTGAAGTATACCAAGTGCAGCATAAAGACCAACCACAGAAATCTTCTAAGTGTAACAAATGTGCTACCCTAATGGATACTCACAGGTGGAAAACCTTGCCTGCTCTTATAAATCACCTACGGCAAGAAACAATGGAGACCTTTTGAATGCTGCGGTTCGACATGTTGGTCACCCTCAGAAATATCTCCAGTGCGATACCGTTCCCACCCCCAATATCCATCTAAGTGCAATACATTGCCCACACCCTTTCATAGAATCATCCCTTATGATTTTAATATTACCATCTATATCCTGAAAAATGCATACAATTACCAACTGCTGCAACATATATTTTGTCTCTGCTGTTATCATTGCTTGAACTACCTACAACAGGCATGTGCAATCAGCTTTCCCATTCCAATCCCCTCAGTGTGCCCTAAATTACACATTCAAAAAAATGATCCTATGTTATTTTATGTTAGGATATTTTTATTCTGACTCAAACCACCAATGTTGCCTTCTCAGAGTGCTGAGGCTTGAATAGAAGTTGGAATATTGTGCCCCGCTGCCAGCGGTATCCAGACCTTAGTCTGAGGAGGAAAATGATCAGCAAAGTAGGCAGACACAAGAAGAATAATGATGAGGGACATGGTTTGTGATAGCTTGAGTACATGTTGATCCAGCTACAGCGATCATGGATGAGGATGTGTGCAACACAAGTGCACATTCTACCATCTTTAGAAGAAGAGGGACTGTCTAAGTCAGGCAGTTTCTAAAAAGCACATGGTTAATAACAAGTAGAGACTTAACATGTGCTCAAGTAGGGCCTTTGAATGAGGTGTTTTTTGCCCTGAATGACCTTTACATTTCCCCACTGCGAAAACTCTGGACTCATAATTCTGGGACTGGCAATCCTAGTTTCCAATGGTGGCCAACACAACAACAGTCTGTATGAAAGGTGAATAGGAGTAGATGACAAATGTGTAGGAAGTGCCTTGTGACTGAAATGCAAGCACATGATGAAAGCCTGTTACAAATTGAGGCTGGAAAGGAACCAGTGTTATTGGAGAGGCTATTATATTTCAAATTATCCACTGCAGTACTCTGATTCTGTTTCAAATTGAACTAATGCTATTTTAAATAGTTAAGGTTTATTGGTAGGAGACATTATCAACTGAGGTGATTTGAACCTTGCATATATCAACCCCATTTGATTGATCAGTTTGCAGAACATATGAGCCAGGTTATTAGGTGCAAGTATCTTTTTACATCCCCCTAGGCCCTGTACAACGAGAAAAGCTGTTGGAAGCGCTGCCTGTAGACAAAGCATATATCGTCATTGTTGTTCATGCAGCATGTTAATGTGCCCTCCTTGGCTGTAAAACTCTTATGTGACTCCACAGCTGGAAGGTGGTCATGCTGCCTATGAAGGAAAGTTGGAACATCTTGCAAGGTTTAGGTCCATACGGACATATAAGAATGAAGCCCAATCACTATGAAGAAGTTATTCATAAAACCATGAAAAAGTACCCTTAATCTATCCTGGACCGTACCTTATCCTAAGCATCTACAGTATGCAATGTCAAGTCAGTAAAATGAAAGAACACTGGCAAGCGAACAACCATAAGGAATATTGCTGTCTTTGAGACAGCTGAAATATAATATTATTGCAGCAGGTACAGTTAAGAAACATTGGGCCTTACAAGTTTGTTTGTTCCGGAAATAGTGGTAGTAATTCTGCTACCTAGACAACAAGAAAGAGGTGACGGCTGAAAGGTTTAAAGTCAATCTCTGGCATTTGCTCTGGGCAACCCTCCAGACCATCGTTCTTCAGCCTGTCAAGCCATCACAGAAAGGGGAAAGACCATATGCGAATCACTGTGTCTAGAAATGTGTGTAATGGTTGGTGCAGGAGTGATGATATTTAGGAAAGGAGTAGAACGGTCAGCCCAAGGCAAGCTGAGTAATCGTAAAGTGAGGACAAGAGTATGGGGGGGAGTACAAACGGCATCTCTTGCGTGATCCGCTATATTGGTTACTTCTACACTCAGCTGGTTCAAATCTAGACTTTCCAAGTTCAGTACGTGCTTCTGAATGAGACTATTGCTCTAACCAGATATTAAAAACCCTGAGGTTGGATGAAGCCTCGGCTACAAGAGCTCAATGTTAAATATGCCATGCTCTTCCAGGCAAAACTACGTGCACAACATGGAGGGAAGGTATAGTTCTTCATGTCCCTTGAGGAGGCAAGTGCATGTATTGATGGTACGATGAGACCTTGCCCGGAGCGTGGCCCAAAGCCTCATGCGGAGAAGGAAGGCCAAGGAAGTGAAGGCCAAGTAATCCTTGATGATGGATGCTAATGGGTCTCTGGCTATCAGATAACCATCCTACTGGGGGTCACCATGGCAAACGGTCTGGTGTTTGGTTTAGACTGGAGCATACATTCATGAATATATGGAATCACCAAACAGTACGTGGTCTTGAGAGGGCCGTGCGATAGAGGCCACAGATTGGGGTGGGACTCCTGGGGATAAGAGGATGTATGTTAAGATAGTCACTTGGAACATCAGGGGGGATAATCACCTAGGCTAGACAAGGAAAGTGGTTTATATATGCAGTGGTACAAGGCCAATATAGTATTTTTTATAAGATACACACCCCACTCCACACACGGAAAGATGGTGGGCCAAGCAATGGGGATGTCATAGATACTATTTTTCCTTTTTGACATACTCCTGGGGGGTCAAAGATCAACAGGGGAGAGGCCTGGGATTTTGGAGGGTGTAAAGGTGGCGCTGGTTAATACACACACTCCCATCATCGACAACTCCTAATTCTTTGACTTGGTTGTGGTTAACCTCACTGACAGCACCAATGCAACAGTGATTTGGGGGGTGATATTAACATGGTGCTGGACTCTACAGTTGATAGATCTGCTTGGGCAGCTCAGGCTCCCTCTTAGGCTGCCCGGAAAGTATTAGAGATCTGTGAACTTTATGGGCTGGTGGATATCTGGCATATACAGCACATGTCTCAGAGGGATTACACTTTCCATTCTTGGGTGCACGGGTCAGCTTCATGGCTGGACTACCTTTGCGTTTCTTGAAGAGGGGCTCTAAGCAGGGGTATGTGAAATTATCCCTAGAACTCTGTCTGACCATTCCCTGGTCACCCTGGAATTCATTATATTGGGGAGATCCCGGGGCACTAGAAGATGGAGATTCAAAACTGCAACAGGACACTGTATTCCTCCAGGAGATAAAGGATGGATGAACTAATAGGTTTCTTGGGGCACAATGTTGGTTCAGTGGAGTGGCACAGCACTTTGAGGAAGAGTCTGAAACGTTACATGAAAGGTGTGTACATGGCCAAGGAGGCAGGGATCTTGAGGGCTGATTCGAGCAGACCTAGACACCTCAGAACACAAGCTGACGGCTTTAGAACAGTCATATTGAACATCCGGGATTCCGCAAGTTGGATTGCTTCAGGGGCTATGCATTAAGGGAGATAAAATGTCTGGGTAGGAGTCATGTGGTAAGGTAATATGGGGAAGGGCAGAAGCCAAGGACATTGCTGGCTTGTATGCGACTGCAGCCAAACAGCCTCAGCAGATAGACATCATAAGAGAGTCTAGGGGTGTCTTTCAATATGAAGCAGTCAAAATTGTGGGGGGATTTTGTGTTTTTTACGTGACCCTCTATGCCTCTCGCAGTACACAGAGTGAGCCTTCTGTGCAAGGCTACCTTGATGACATTGAACGGTACTGGATGAACTCTTCACCTCAGGAGGTCCTGCACCGTGAGATCACCCTGGAAGAAATGATGGCAGTCATTAAGGATCGTCCGGGTTCCAAAGCCCCAGGGCCCTATGGATTCTCAGGGGAGTTTTACAAGGCTATGACAACCTTCTAGACTCTCTCCTCCTCTAGGTATATTCAGAATCGGTAGAGCAGGGAATTCTCCCTTAAAGAATGCATGAGGCAACAATCACTTTCCTCCACAGAAAGGAGACTCCTCTCAAACAATGCGCTTCCTACCTTGCGATCTCACTGATCAATATTGATTGTAAAATATTCATCAAGGTACTGGTCAACAAGCTCCTACCATTATTGCAGTGCCTGGTGCTTGCAGACCAATCTTGCTTCGTACCTTGTTGAGAAGAATGTTGTGGGCTCTCTCTGCAATAGATCCAAAGGCCCAGGCTGTGGTAATACGTTTGGATGGCGAAAAGGCATTAGACTTGGTTGATTGGCCATTTCTGTTCTCATGGTTGCATAAATTGGAGGTAGGGTACAGGTTTATCTCCCTAGTGGTGCTCCTCTACAACTCTCCCTCAGCTAGGATCGCTTTATGATTTGATATGATAATTTATTTATATTGCGCTCGTACACATGTGTTTCAGAGCGCGACAAGGCAAAGGAAGCGGAAACGGGAGAACAAAAACAATGATCTTACTAGGCCAAGTGACATTGAGAACGCGCAAGTGCATGGGAGGACAGTATCTGGTCCAGTGACATTTGGCAGGAGGATCAAACAGGGATGTCTCCTGTCTCCTTTGCTTTTTGCCCCAGTGATGGAACCCCTATCACAAAGCTCCAGGAGGAGTATGTGCATAGAAGTATACAGCTCTGTCCTCACAGATTAGTGATGTTGTTGTATGCAGATGATGTGGTAATCCCTCAGTAATTTGTAATTACTCAGTAATCCCTCTGAAAGCCTGGCCCCTGTGATGAGGCAAATAACTAAATTCAGGGAATTCTCTGGCTTAAAGGTCAATCATGGGAAGTCAGCAGTACTCCCTCTCACTGAGCACACTAGGGTCTCACAGAGTACACTAGGGTCTTCGTTGACGAATATTTATTTTGCTGTTAAAGGGAAATCACTAGGAACCTTGGCAATGAGCAGTCAAGGGACCCAGAACTGCTATTTTGGGAAAACTATGGTAGGGCGATAGACACTTTAAATAAAAGACTGTTTGCACAAATGGAAAGACCTCGGCTAGACCTAGTGGGGTGAATATCTGTGGTTAAGATGTCCATACTCCTGTGGTGTCTCTATCTTTTCATGAACATACCCCTGTCTCTCCAGTGGCTTTTCTGTGTGAAGAAGAGGGATTATATCAGAGTTTCTGTGGGCCGGTATGCAACCAAGGGTAAAATTGGGTAACCTTACTCCAACGGTATGGCACGGGGGCCTGGCTCTTCCAGATTTTGAGCATTATTATTGGGCAGCCCAAGCGCATTACCTATACATTGCTAATACAACCATGAGTAAAAAGGAAAAGTTACAAACTGAGATTAAAACAAAAGAAGAGGCATTCTACAGATACATTAAGTTGGGGGGAATGGTTGTAGTCGAAGGATATGGGTACTGGGTTACTTTAAGGACCCAAATAGTGCAATATGGAAAGTGGACATATTTGATGTGTTTTGTGGCTGTGACACGTTTGTCTATGTTTATATGGAGGGTGGATGCCAAGATCTGTCACCTTCCAGAAATCCGGCAATGTGAGAGCAGCTGGTCTACATGGAGGATGGGAATGTGTGATAGCGCTAAATACTCTGTGGACCATGCAGGGAGCTCCGAGTGGTCATGCAGTATTTAATGGTATAGTGGTGGTGCATGTATGGGATCCACATGTGCAGTGTAGACATTGGGCCTCATTCCGAGTAGGGCGAAAAGGGTTAACGGTCACCGGTAACGAGATCGGTGCCGTTAAACCCTTACCACCCTACTACGAGTTCCCTTTGTGGATCCTTCCTTAACGCCTGCTTTTAGCAGACGTTAAGGATGGGACCCGTAAAGGGACTCCGGGGTCAATAACGGTACCGTAATTTACGTACCGTTATTGCCGCCGTACCCCTTCCCATTGAGCTCTATGGAGGCTCAAATGGGAATGGAAAATGGCCCTGGTGAATGGGGAATTACCGGTCCCTCTGACCTCGGAATGGATCGGTAATTACTCCATTCACCAGGCCCGAGTTTGGACGAGTTCGGAGGCAGCCATGCCGCAAATAGCGGCGTGGTTACCTACGAACTCGGAATGACCCCCATTGTATTAAATTGAAAGTTTAGAAGGTTCATTGGGTAATGGACAGGTTTTTAGGGATGTATTTGTAAAGTGTTGTCTGGAACAACAACTCTGCCTCTCTGTCCATCATTAAGAATAGTCATTATTTTGGTATAGGTAATGCTGTTTCTACTTTCTCCTATATGACACTTTCATTAAATCCTAATAGTATAAATACTTGTTTAAGGGGCATATGGCATGTGTGTGTCTGTATGTTGTAAGTGGATGTTATGCCATTTCTACCTGCTGAAGTACACTAAAAATGAACATCTCTTGATTGTATTTCTTTCCTTATTTCCACCTCTGTCTTTGTGGTGCTGGCCAGCAGTAGTGTGTCCAGATGCTGCTCTTCTGTACCTGTCCCACCACAATCATTTAAGGTATGTTGCACTTGTTTTCATCCCAAATAGTAAAATGTGATGTGGTAATCTAAGCCTCATATGTAGACTCCCAAAAGAATGACTATATCGTGGTAAGATGCCTATTCACTGCCTTCAGTACAAGTCCTGCTTACTTTGAGCTCCCCTACCTCACACCAGAAGCAATTCTGAGAGCTTTGCATACATCCACTGTACTATGTCTAGGAAAGGTACTATGTGTATTTGCACATTCAAAGCAGTTAGGGGCGCAGGATGTTCATTGGTGCCCTCACGTGGAACCCACATATCAAGGCAGCACATCAAAAAGAAATAAAGTAATTAATTTGCATGATTAAACATCTGCCGGCATAGCAGTGATCCATATAGTGTGTAACACTGAGAAGAGACTCCAAGTGCCTCCAACACTGTATCAAATTTGAACACAGTGCTTGCCAAGACTTAGGGGGTCATTACAGGGTTGCGATATCCTGCCATTAATTCCGGCAACCTGGCCTTACTGTCCCCCCTGCCCAATATCCTGGTATTATCGGGATATCACGGGCGGCAGAGTGACGGTAAGTTCCCATTGCCATGGAGTCCCATAGCGCTCTGTGGGGCGGCAGATATTGAACCACCGGTGCCGTTACTAACAGTGCCGGTGATTCAGGCATTTGTTTGCTGGTAGGGACCTGAACTCCTGCAAGGTCAGGCCTGCTCGGCGATTCGTGGTCCCTATCAGCAAATTTGAAGTGTGCTGGTCCAGTAAAAATGCCAGAGCCAGAATTATCAGAATTTTTTCCAGCATGTTTACCAGGCCAGCACACTTGTAATGAAGCCCTAAACCTGTTAACAGTGTCAGTCTTTAAAAAAAGTCACACAAGTTCCATCAAGCCGCCCAAAAAGCTTTACTTAGTCAGCAGACTGATTCTGAACATTAGGTGCCTGCAATTAAAATGAAAAAACATGAACCGTAGAAAGAAAAGGTCCTCCCAAAGTCCAAGTAAAGTTAGGATCCCAAAAGGAAGGTCCTCTTCACTGCTGAAGAAAGCCCCTATGCTTTAAATGATGTCTCTTCACTGTCTCTTCATTTCTACCAGCCGTAAGGGATGGTATGTCCCGGGGGGATAGCTCAGCGGAAACGTGTTCGCCTTGAAAGAAAGAGGACACGATGCAAACTAGGTTCGATCTCAGGGTCCGCACTTAGAAACCTCTGGGTATTTAAGCACGTTATAAAACCAAAAACAATTATGCAACAAAAAAAAAAACTATTCCTGTAACAGCGCCTCGATTCCCACGGGCTGCGTGAGCGCTTTAAAAATGCAAATAAATAAAAAAAAGTGACATGGGTGTACCATACTCCGTGTGAGCCCGTTTTGTTTATTCACCAGTTCTTTCATCACCCTCATGACTGTGCCCGGCTTTGGTTGTATTTTCTTTATTCCAACACGCCCAGTGCCATTGTGTGGATTCCTCCTCCCAGGGCACCTTTGTCCACAGCCAATAAAACAAAATAACCTACATTGATTACAATGGGGTTCCCATGATCCCTCCCTGAAGCCACCTGACTTTCCCCTCTTTTCTTTCTCTGAATAGAGTGCCTACTGTTATGCTGTGTCCATGATGTCAATATGCAATTTGTGTCCTTCATTGTCAGAATTTAAGATTTCCCTTCAAGTGCTGGACCTTATTGGAATATGTTTCCTGAAGGGGGCACAGCACATTAAGCCACTGGACAAAGCCAATGAGTTGAAGAGAGAACAGGGTTCAGAAGAACCTGTACTCGAAACCGGTGATGCACGTGGAGTCTAGGAGGTGCATGAGGTGCAGTAGACGGTGGCAATTGAGCATGAAGATTTTTAAAATGGAGAAAGAAGTTTGAGTGCCCTCAAACATGTTTGATACCAGTAAGGATACCTCACCACTCAAGCCACTGAATGCAGAGGAAGCACAATGAAATGCTGGTCAGAAGCATCATTTGCCCTTCATAGAGACAATGTAGACATGTTATCAGAGAGGGTAGGGATTGGCCTTGGGGAGCTGTTTCAGTGAGCATCCCAGGGAAAACTTTCAGGTGTCATATCCTCTATCATCAAGGGAAAACAGGAGAAGAAACAGCACGTGATTCCTAACCCAGCATTCCATGATTTAAACACTGGGACACTCAATAGGTTACTGCACATGCTTCTTCGACTGCCTTCTCTGCCATACATTTGCCAACCTTCCCTACAGTGCCCTCCTCCTCCTACCTTCAACATGAGTGTGACAACCTCTTAGGAGACCTCCCCCTTTGACAGAAGTTGGGCCTGCCAGCTCTGGGTGTACAGCAAAGCTGCTTGGACCCACACAAATCCCCCTAGGCACAATTTTACTTTTTAAGAGGTCTTTGCCACTGTGGAAAATGAATTTGGGACAAAATACCAAACTCGTCTGCCAGCTTTGCATGATTTTTCCTGACACTGGGAGACTCACACAAACAGAATAACTTTTTTTGTATCTATTAGTAGCCTGTTATCTAATGTCCATTGTTTATTTTCCCATCACTGTTCCAGAATTCAAAGTTTTCATGTTTCATCTCCTGCTGGTAGATGTAAGAAGAAGACCTACCTGAGAGTTAGCAGTGGAGACTAGATGTCCTGATTCTCTCTTTCTCAAGGTCTCTCAACTCATATTTTTCTGGTGTAGGATCTTTGTCAGTGACTGTGTGTTAATTGATAGCCTGTCTCCACTAAACGTGTATTCAGGTGTTCCGCAGGACTTCTCTGACTGTTAATCTCATACAAAATGTGCAGATTACCTATTCTGCTTTTTCCTCAATATGATTTAACTCTCAACAGAGTCTACTGCCTTTTTATGTCTTATTACCAGTTCACAAATAAATTGCATTGGTTAACAGCTAAATAACTACATATGCTGTCAATAAACTACATGTACCTACATTAACTAAAACAAATATTGCTTCTTTCTGACTAATTGCCCCATATTCTGGTGTAGACATGCTTATCAATAGGTGTGTTGTATTGTTTCAATTAGTTTCATATGCAAGTGGGCGAGCACCGATCCTGGTAGACTACTCTCACAAGTGGGTAACACTGTTTCTCCCTTCTTCCTCTCAGCAGTGTAAACAGCGGGCTAAGTTTCTGCCCGTACAGTGCTTTACACTATTCCACACCATGTTCTAAACATTGAGCAGAAGTACACTAGTGTGGGGCCTACTCTTTAATGGCATCCTTGGTGTCTCCTTACTCCAGTTAAGCAGCTACTTCCTCACTGCCAAAGAAGATGGTTATGGAGTATGGGGAAAACCATGCTACACTATGAAGCAAATTACTTGAAAGGCAAGTATTATTCTTCCTTAGTGCATGCCTACAAAGGTACGCAAAGGTAGCCTCAGCGGGAGCTGACATCTTGAGTCAAGACAACCTAAACATTATTCTTTTAAGGATATTCAAGATCTTTTGCAGTAAGAACTTTGTTTATCCCTCCACCTGAACACCTACCACTAAATGTAACAGTAAAACCCAAGCTAAACAGGTGATTAGAACCACCAATTTAAAACTCAAAAGGCAAATGCCTGCCCTGAATGCCTGATGCACAATGTTATGCATGTAAGTGGTTGCTTAGATATTGAACCTTGACCTCGTAGCATGCAAAGTTGTTCCGATGGATCCCACTCTGGAATCCCTTCCTACTCAAAAACTCCGCGCCAGAGATACTCTACTTCACCGACCAGTATGAAGGGCCAGCAAACATTTAGCTGGATAAAAATGATTGTTGAATTTCCCCCTATATTTCACTTTTGCTGAGAAACACACATTTTAGCAAAGGAAGTGAAATTCGGCCAGGTAGGTGAATCTCATATGGAATTCTCAGACAAATCCACAAAAAGGATTTGGAGAGCGGAGGGCTGCCTTCCGTCCTCTAGAGTAAACTATATCACAGCTGTTCTGTACTTTGTTCCCAAACTAATACTACTGTGAGGCACTCTCACCCCTATTGCTTCACCCTAAACTGCTATAAAGTGAACAACAAGCATACAGAGTCATGGCGGAAGGATGAACAGACAACTTAAAGCAACTTTCTCAAACAACACAAGGCAAAAAGATTAGGTAGAACTAGGATAACATTGGGCAGGAACTCAAAACATTAAGGTCAGAGCAGGCTTTTGGAAAGACCGTAGTCTCTATCCCAATGTTTCCGCCAACTGGTGGTAAAAAAAAAGAAAAAGATAATCACTGTCTCTTACGGTTTGAGAGCCCAAGATCTCCTTTTTTTGTGATTGACTTCTTGGCTTATGTGGAAGCTGTGAGAGTGTTAATCTTCTCAGGTTGTAGATCTGCGGCCATCCACTCTGGTGACATAGGAACGTTTGACATTGGGCCAATGTCAGGGTCCCTTGCATGCTAACCAAGATCAATCTACACTCTTGTCTTGTCAGAAGGAATACTATTGGTGCTGGTCAAAGACCATGCCATGGTCTCTTCCAGCACTTGGCCCTCAACCACCCTGGCATTTCCTCTACACTCAATTTAGAAGCAACCTCATCTTGATTATTTCTCGTCTCCATCTCTGAACTCCCTCATTATGTATCTCGGTCTCTGTCTTACCTCTTCAAAGTTTTGCTAGGCTCTGATGCTCTGTGCCTCACTTCTTACTGTCCTCTACACTGCACATAGATGGGTAATGAGGCCCCTTGTTTACACAAAACGGTCAAATACAAAAATCTGCGAACAGACTGGATAAACTGGGGAATCCACCCTTTACCTCCTCTAGTGGCAAAATCACCTAGTGATTGGTATCCCTGCCCTCCATGTCTTCCTCACTCCCATTTTCTAGTTTACATCATGACACTTGTACTTTTTGTCTACAGTAAGCAGTGACTGTTGACAGAGCCAGAATATAGGCACCGCTTCTCATGATGGGAAGTAGCAGCCTGTTAATACATTAGTGTCAGTGCATTCAAAGTGAGGAGGAACACTCTGTATCTCATTGGGAGTTGTAAAAGTAAATGTGATTGATGCATGCCATCACCAGGTGTGCAAATGATGCAACATAGGAACTGCAGGGCATATACTTCCCCTAATTTTCAGATTTGCTGTAGCACCTTAAGACCATGCAAATGGCAGTGGTACACATTATAAAACACAGTAACAAAAAGATGCAACACTTTTCAGCATTACGGTGTTTCATATGTGTTACATAGAAGGACTGTGTACAATATCCAACACACTATGGGATAAATGATTTGCCATAGCAGGCATGTTGTCTCCAACAGATACAACCTCATCGAAGAACTACATATCATTGAAGTGATGCCACTGAGCGTAATTTGAATGGGATGCCCAGTACCATGATTGTCAAATGGCCTTGGTAAAGCTGGGAATAGGATCTTCTATGTTGAAGAATAGTTCACAGCAGTTCAATCATCATAAATATCACACGAAAGCCACAGTATGTCAATCTCCCAGCCATCAGGTCTGTATATTGTGAATAACACAGTGGAATTGTTTCTTGTACATCCCACTGAATGGACTCTGTGAATAGAATAGCCACTGCTCACGTGTCTCCCACAGCTCATCAGGAGACAATCGCAGTCTGTAATGAAAAGGCAAACCACGGAGGCTCATCATGTTGGCCCTTGAGATTGTAATTGCATGGGAAGGTCCAAAATACACACTCAACATGCTATCAATGAGGAATCTGCCTGAAATCTTCCAAAAACCCTTTGATTTTTTTCTTTTTAAGTTTCATGAAGATCTACCCAAGTTAGGCTATTGTATGCCCTCTGTGCAGGATGGTAGATAATGCAGCATAATGGCTATTGCATAGGGGAATGGTGTTTGCATCCATTGCCACATCATTGAGAAATACAATTAGTTTGCTATTAACTATTATTTCAGCGATGTGGAAGCACAATTAATATGTAGTAGGCAGTGGCACTTCACAAATACTCAAGGTATTGAATTGGGGCAAAGAGTGTGTCAGACTACCTGACATATGTCGATAACAAACACTGTATAATTACAGGATTTATCATAGTACGGCATTCCATGAAATTATATTAGATTATTATATAACATACTATAAAAGTAATGCAGTTGAAATCAGATGGTACATCAACAAATTGGCGTAGAGGGAAGAGGAGATAGGAAAATGAGTCACTGCATGTTCAATAATGTAGAGTCGAATGAATTTATGTACATTTTGGAACGGAGAAGATGATCACAGGAGAGAGGCGTTTTGTCGCTATTGGTACCAGCACATCCTCCAATCGATGGTATGTGCTTCTTAAGTGTGATCCTAATACCATTCGAAACAAGCTAGGTTTGCTCTCACTGAAAAGTTGCATGAATTGGAAAAAAGATGCATTGCTCAGAAAATGTTTAATTAGCGGCAAAGAGTCAATGTAAAACAAACTGGGAAATGTGGTTCATAAGTATTGTAGAACTTGTCAGATGTAGGTGAAAAAGAGACTTTGCCTCATCTTTTCTTAACTTGTCCAAAGTTAAGAAAAGCTTTGCTCCCCCTGGACGAATCCTCACCAAACTTTGCAAAAAAAGTATATGGCCCACTCTGAATTTTTTTGCAAAGATTGGTGAGGTTTGGTCCAGGGGGGCAAAGTTATAGGGGGGGTCCCAAAACGTATTTTTCAATAGGAAAAAACTTTGCTCACGCCAAAAGCCCAAACCGCTGAACAGATTTACACCAAATTTGTGGCAGGAGCGGCGGCTTGGTCCCGAAAGTGTGCTTTTTTTTAATTTGGTGTAAATCCGTCCAGTAGTTTTTTTTTTAAAATGACAAAAATGTAAGTGAAAAAAAACAGTGAGATCTATGTCTGCTTCGCGGACACACTTCCCTGTTCAGGACAGGGATTGGGCAAGCGGCTTGCGTGCTGTCCGCGGACATGTGGCGTGCTCTCCCTTTGGCTGCGGTGAAGCTTTCAGTGCATCGTATTTTCAGTGACGCCCGCCATCTTAGTTTATCGTTCGCATTGAGAGGCAACAGAGACCCTGCATACAACCCTTCCAAGTCTGCTGCAGACTGCCAGGAGACACGCCATCAGCACACGGTGGCCTGCGGAGGGCAGAGGAGCGGATATCCCGTTCCCCTCCACCCCCCGCTCATGCCCCGTGTCTCCCTCCTTTCCCCCCACCCCCGCTCATGCCCCGTGTCTCCCTCCCATTCCCCCCACCCCCGCTCATGCCCCGGTTCTCCCTTCTTTTCTCCCCACCCCCTGCTCATGCCCCTTGTCTCCCCTGTCCTGTTCCCCCACCCCCTGCTCATGCCCCACGTCTCCCTTCCGTTCTCCCCCACCCCCCGCTCATGCCCCGTGTCTCCCTCCTTTTCCCCCCACCCCCTGCTCATGCCACGTGTCTCCCCTGTTCCCCCCACCCCCGCTCATGCCCCGTGTCTCACTCCTTTCCCCCATCCCCCGCTCATGCCACGTGTCTCCCCTGTTTCTTCCCACCCCCCGCTCATGCCCCGTGTCACCCCTGTTCCCCCTCACCCCCGCTCATGCACCGTGTCTCCCGCCTTTTCCCCCCACTCATGCCCCCCGTGTCTCCCTCCTTTTCCCCCCACCCCCGCTCATGCCCCGTGTCTTCCTCCTTTTCCCCCACCACCCGCTCATGCCCCTTGTCTCCCCTGTTCCCCCCACCCCCCACTCATGCCCCATGTCTCCCTCCCATCCCCCAACCCTTGCTCATGCCCCGTCTCTCCCCTGTTCCCCCACAACCCCCGCTCATGCCCTGTGTCTCCCCTGTTCCCCCCACCCCCGCTCATGCCCCATGTCTCTCCTGTTTCCCATCCCCCGCTCATGCCCCGTGTCTCCCTTTACCCTCCCCAACCCCCCGCTCATGGCCCGTGTCTTCCCTGTTCCCCCACCCCCCGCTCATGCCCCCCGTGTCTCCCTCCTTTTCCCCCCACCCCCTGCTAATGCCCCGTGTCTCCCTCCTGTTCCACCCGCCCCCGCTCATGCCCTGTGTCTCTTTCCTGTTCCCCCCACCCCCGCTCATGCCCCGTGTCTTCCTCCTGCTCCCCCCCGCTCAAGCCCCATGTCTTCCTCTTGTCTCCCCTCCTATGGTGCCCCTTGTTGACCTCTTGTTCCCCACACCCCCCGCTGATGCCCTGTTGTGTTCTCTTTATACACCCTGCCTTTCCTTTCCATGGTGGCCATCTTGGTAAAAGATTTTCCTTCCTAACTGGGACGCTGCAGGCGTTCCGGTTTGGGAAGAAAAAGCTTTTTTTTACCACCCGGGGTTCCCACTTTGAGGACCTAGGATGCTAGTGGTCTTCATCTATTGAAAAGGACATTATGGTTACGTTGCACTAATAAAAACCTATGAAATTCAGTTAAAAAAAATGTGTTAAAGGGATGTTATGGTTAAGTTGCACTAATAAAAACCTATGAAATTCAATGAAAAAACTTTGTTATAGGGATGTTATGGTTAAGTTGCACTAATAAAAACCTATGAAATTCAATGAACAAACTTTGTTAAAGGGACGTTTTCGTTAAGTTGCACTAATAAAAACCTATGAAATTAAGTAAAAAAAAACGTTGTTAAAGGGACGTTATGGTTCCAAGTAAAACCGAAAACCCCCTGAAATTCGCCAGTTATGGTAAGCTAAGCAACCATAACTCGCGCCACCACCGTGCATTGCTAAGACTAACACCCAGGACATCAGAGATGGCATCACAAATGTCATTGATGACATCACTGATGACATCACATATCTGTGCGAGTTGTTTTTGTTCCTTGACATATATAGGTCAGGTGGTTTTGTTCATTGGCAGTCCGAATAGTAACATTTTAAAAGGTGCTATATATCTAGATGTTAACCCTGTCATATGTTCTTTAAGTACTTTCCTTAGGGTTTGGTCTCAGCTCATGGTGCACATACATTTGGAAATGAGCAGGCCCCAAACACACAATTCATTTGTATACATGAAGATAAACTTTAATGTCAAAACATTTTCTGATGATGCAGTTTCTTTCTTCCTTACTTTAGTTTCCCTGTATGTGCCTCTGATGTGTATGCATTGTGGTGCTTCATATGTATTGTTTGTACCAGCACAATTGCTGTGATATATTATATATATATATATATAATATGTTTTGTGCATTTATCCTAAAATACACATTTGCAAGTTTCCACTTTTGCTATGAATAACATTCTCCTCAATATTTTGGCGGACATTTTTTAGCACTTGTGAAATTGCACTGCATTTTGAAAATTATTATAAAAAGTGAACTATTCAATAATTTTGGTAGAGTAAAAACGGTCACTTGTTTTTGTAGGACTTGCCATTGTTATAGCTTTGAATCACTGTGTGGTACAAGGCCCTTCGGAAGAATGTAGTTCGTGCAAACATGAAAACAAAAAGAGCATTACATTACATGCAAATATTTATTAGAATTATGTTATATAAATCATGCACAGCATTGTGTTCTGGTTCAGATATGATTGCTCTGTCAGTGACTCTGTAACCAATGGACCCTCATTTTTTGCAGAACTCAGCTGTATTTTGTTGGTAGCAGCAGAAGTGGGTGCATGGATTTCATAAATAGTCTATCAATCCCTAGGGCAACACTCTAAAGATAAGGGCTCTGCTATACTTTACATGCAGAATATATGCACATTGAATTGTAAGTGATTTCAATCCGGCACACACCCAAGTCAATGCCTAGCATGTAATGCAGAAATGAAATCCTTATTTATTTTTGTCTAAAAGTTCTTTTATTCGGAATGACGTACCACTCATATCACGCCCCTCTCCTGGAACCCCCCCCCAACCCCCCCCCGGTCACACTGAGCCAGGAATCAGGCTGGTTTGCAAATATTTATTTATGTATTCACAATTTAATCACATTATGTTTTACTGGATATACAATAATCACCAATGAGGTGATGTAACACATAATAATCTCTTTAATACACAAGGAGTAATAATGACCAAAACAATTTAGAACAGAAATAATACTTTTGTGTATGTGTGTAGATCAAATAGCACTGTGGTTTAAGGTTCCCCCTGCACACCCCTCAACCCACAATAGGCAATGTAAAGAGATAGGAGGAGAGAGCAGGTATTCAGGAATGGCAGAATTCAAACAAAATAACAATCCCACTTTCCCCCAGCAAACACAAGAGAACACAGGATCGACGGTCAAGCTGTCTGAATGGCTTTTAAAGTTATCTGGAAAATGGACTGGGTAAAACACTAAATATGGTCAAAATTGCTGAAATTGTTATAATTCTTATGGGAGCCGCTTTGGAAAAACACTAGCAATGATTTAATATCAAGAAACAATTTGAAATCTTAAATTAAGGTCGGGAGCAATCATAAGCTGTTTTACACATGTAAGAATTTCCCTAAAACGAAATTTGCAGCAAACCTTTCCCTGCACAATAATCGTGATTATGGGATAACTGTAAGGATTTGGGATGCGGTTTTAGATGCGATTTAAAGCTGTGGATGTTAGCTACAAGCAGAAATTGAGGTGGAGGTTGTTTTTTCGAGATAGGCACAACAATGGAAAAAGGGGAATGCGCTTTTAAAATGACAAAAAGGATTTCTTACACTAGAGGATAACTATGAAGACAACGAATACCACACCGGAACAGAGCCACTTGGTCATGGTGTCTGCCTGCAGTGGTCCCACCTTCTTCAGATGAGAAAAGATCGGCACAGAGATAGTTTTAATAAAACTAGCACAGGAGGAAGATAGGAGGGATAGGATAGAGAGTTTAGACAATTCAAACATATTTCTAACAATGCAGGTTCTGAAGACAAGATAGGATGGATTTAAGATATTGATTGGACTAAGCAAGATACATATGCTAGTGTCACAGTTCTGTCTATAGATACTCACTAGATATGTTTCAAACGGAACTGTCAGGATTCTGGTCAGGGATTCTGGTCAGGGATTCTGGTCAGGACAGACTGCTGGGCACATCGGATTTGGCAGTTTCAAGGCTCTCTGAACACTGCACGGCACAGGACTGGATCTGATCTGCAATGCACTCTGGTCACAGCACGGCACAGGACTGGATTGGATCTGCCCTTTTTGGTTCTGTTGATAATTATTTCAGCAGGCAAGCAGTACAGCAAGTTCCCTTTAGGTTTGTGGGGTTGGTTCTGGAAATTGAGGCCTAGCTGAAAGTGGTTCAGCTTTGCAATGGGTTCTGCTGTGACAAGTTTCTGGAGTCTGGAGCAAGGAAGATGTAAAGTTCTGCAACAGGGTGCTCCGCCAGCATTTGGATGGTGGGTGAATCTGTCGGTCTTTTTCTGCCCTCTGCTGTTTCTAGTTATGCTATGCTACAGGGGGTGTGTGTGCTGGTTTAGCCTAAGCTAACCCCTTTGACAGGGATTGGTCAGAATCTCCTCTCTACCTTGATAGGAGTAGAAAAACAGTGTTTCATCTTTATGATGTGGGTTTATGAGGCTTAGAGTCCACCCCTAGCCTCTTGAACACATAATCTACTTTTGAAACAATACATATTTACACATATGCAACCGCTATAACAACCACATATATAGATTACATATTTGGACAGCAGCTACTCCTCCAAACCCTGTAGCTGTGGGATCTTGTGTCTGCTTTTCCCAGAATTTTGCCCTTTTCATCAGGAACACAATGTCCCATTTATCAGCAAATTCCTACAAGTGTGCACGTGTAATGTGGGCATAAGTGTATACACTTTCATACTTCAAGCAGAAAAAAAATTGGTGTAAAATCACATTTTCTGCCATTTCCCTCCAAATTATGTCACACGATTTTGCCACCTCTTGAAATGTGCAGCCAAAAATTAGATTTACAATTCTGTTATTTTTGTGTTTTTGGCAATTTTAAGTGGCAAGTTGTATGTATTTAAACAAAATGTTCTTTGCGAATGTCCAGCCACAGATGGCTGTTTGTCTCCGCCTCTTTTTGTCTCCATTCAGTTGAGGAGCAATCTCCTCCCTGTTCTCTTGGCAGAGGCCATTTTACAACAGTCCTCACACCTAGCCTGTCCTGCTTTGCAGCTGTTCATTGTTTCCTTCCCCACTGCAGACCAGGTTCTTCCCCCACCCTATAATTATCATTAAGGTGTGATTTCCTGGTGGAGGGAGCTGGAGGCCTTGCCTCTGTGAGGAAAGCTGTTATTCCAGTTTGGTTGCTTTAGCCAGACTTAAATTTAAATGTTAATTCTGTTGCATTTTTCCTTAGCTTACAACAAACTTGTGGGATCAAATCACAGCTAAATACTTCTTCAAGATTTTAAACCATGGAATCAAAACAATTACAAGATGGGTTACTCTAAATAACAGGCCTCTTAGCTTGCAAACATTTGATTTTAGTTTATACATGTTTAAAGTTTTAATCCTGCAGGCCCCTGACAGCTGTCATTCAGGCAGCCGAGGGTACTGCCCCCAGATTTCGACAGATCTACAGAGCCACTTTTGCTGTGGACATCCCTTGATGCTTTAAGCTTTTCAGGACATTGTAAGTTCACAATGGTTTCTTACACTAAGTGAATTGTGGCACCCAGCAAGAATTCTGGATGTTTTTGGGTGTTTTGTACCGACATTCTGCAGTTTCAGCAGCAAAGAAAAAAGATTTAAAGCAAGATTTTGGGTTTCATCTAGCAAAGCACTGACTTTCCTTCTGTACTCCATCTTCACATGTTGTGGAGCCCAGTGACATATTTCAGGAGTGCAATCTGTGTTCCACCACAGACAACCTGCATGGCAGATTGGGCAGCCATCTTTTTGTGCTTTGCACAGCGCGATTTTCAGAGGTTTTGGCGCGCACAAGTGTTTTGCGGCCATTTATATGTTTCTGGCACCATCAGAACACAGTGATGCTGCATGGCAGAGAAAAAGTGGGTTAAGGCATCCCACAGAATAACATGCAGTCACACGCAAATTGCATACACACTTGTCAGATATGTCAAAGATACATTCAATGTATGACCTCTTGTCTGTACCTTCGGGTTATTGCAGTACAAATATTTTATATTTCATAGAAACGTGATGGCGGTAATACATAGCCATCTCTAGAGAAAAACACGGTTTAGTCATTCATCACATTACAATCTCAACGTTTCATGGTGCTTAAGACAGAACCCCCATCCCGCCCCCCAACTTGGTGCCTCAATATCAATTTCCCCACCCAGAGGAGTATTGTGCAAGTGAGCTAGTGAACATTCTAGCGAGGCTGTATGTTTCTGTTCTGACCCTGCAATATCCCTTGTAGCCCCACAATCCTAACACACACCCACCATTTTATAAACAAATATATATGCATATTTTGTATGACTTCCTAATAAAATTGGAATATTAGTATCTATTAATCTGTGAAATATACTCAAGTGTGGTTCATACAACTACATCTTTTTTGCAATATGTCCATGGAGCTACAGAGATATGCTAGAATTTGCATGCACCCCAAAAAAGAAATGTTTCACACAGTTGGTCCCAATGCATAAAATGTGTGCTCCGGTGACTTCCCCTTTTTCATAAGAGGATGCATTTCATCTTCACCCCTGTCAGAATGCATCATGACTTTCCTGTTACAGCTCAGGGGTGCCAGCAAAGCAGAATGTGGACATTTCATATCCTTACCTGCTGTGCAATCCCAAAAGTAATCAAATCTCACAGCCGGCATCATACATCTGGGTCGATGACTAATAAGGAGGGTACGAGGGTAACAAAGTTTGAAATACTTTTAGAACACTTTACTGGCCAATCCAAGGTTGATGGGTAGCAAGGCATACATGTATGTAATATAACTATTTGCTAAATGATACCAACTTTAATTGATATTTCAAACAACATTTATCAGATTGAAAGTGCTAATACTTGCTAGAAAATAAGCTTGTAATTACCATATTGACAACTGTACAGCTATTATTTTATAATTACAATTAACAAACAGCTTCAGTATGAATACTTTTAAAATGCTGCTCCGTCTTTTTAAATTAGGTTAATCAGAATACTGCTACTTTTATTAGAGCAGTAGGTTAACACATTCTTTTTCATTTTATTGCTATAATCATCCATTTTTTTCATTGCTGTAATTAATCATTTCATCTAATTAATATTTGATTCATAATATGTATAATTGTAGTTATTTTGGATTGTTGACTTAACTATTTTACATAATTATCTATTAAGTTAATAATGTAATGTATTCCATTAATGTTTTATCACAAGTTAAATTAAATACACATACATTGCAGAATTTCTGATACATAAGTCTTTCAAATTTCAGAACTGTCAAGAGAATTCATGAAAACAGGACCCAATGTAAAGTAAGTGCGAGGACAGTCACATAAAGTGGTTGAATGTGATACTTTTTATTGTGAACTAGCAAAAAGTACCCGTTCTCCGAACGGGTTCTGTGGACAGACATGACAACATTCTCATCAATTGTTGAAAATCAATTATCCTGTAAGTGGCTGTTCTGATTCACTTATCGCTTGATGTGCTTTGCACTCTGAAGTAAACTGCACTGAGAATAGGCGCCTGTGGCTGGCTGATATACCCCGGAGCAGACATTGGGTGGAAGCGAGAGTTGTTGTGCTGCTGCATACTGGGACCTACTGTGCTCTCTCCCACCCGATGCCTCACCCTGGCGTGGTGTAGTTCATTTATCCCAGAAACCATGCATTCTAGGGTTGAGGACTGGTCCTTCTACGACCACACTGATGTTTTGCTGATTTCAGGCAACCGTCTCATGTGTAAAGATGCTGAAATCCGGGGAAATGTGTGGGATGTCCAAATGTTATGTAGGCAGTAATGTCCAAAGGGTCCTAACATTTAAATATGCAAAATATGGTGCAGATTAGTGAAATGGTGTGGAATTGTATAAGGGACAACGCTTTGCCAAGCCACAAACCCACAAACTAATTTAGAGTTTTGCTGAAATCCGGGGATTAGGGTGGGGTGTTCACATGACATGTAGCCACTAATGTCTGGAGGCCCTAACAGATATCTATGCAAAATCTGGTGCAGATTGGTGAAACAGTGTGGAATTGTATAAGGAACAACACTTTGCCAAGCCACAAACAAACCCACACATTTTCACTTTTATAAATATAGATAATGCATCAATTCCCAAAATGTGAAACAAGCCATTCACCATACAAGCATGACTGTACAACTCGTGCTGGATGCATGCAAACTGAGCAAATGCAGGATGTAAAGGTGATCACTAATGCAAATGCAATAATGAGCAGAGCATCTTTGTGACAGAGGCATGGTGGACATGAAAAGCAAAGTACATTAAGGCAATCAACTACAAAGGAGTCGATCAATCACATGAAAAGCTGATTGACAAGAACATTGGTCCTCATTACACGTTATGCGGTAAGGGATTACCAGCGCCGGTAAGGGCACTGGTGCCGGTAATCCCTTACCGCCCTACTACGAGGTCCCTCAGTGGGTCCCGTCCTTAACGTGTGGTCAGACCACACGTTAAGGACAGGACCCGCTGAGGGACTTCAGAGCAAATAACCGTACCACTAAAAGCGGTACCGTTATTTGCTCCTTCCCCATTCCCATTGAGCCCTATGGGGGCTCAAGTGGGAATGGGGAATGGTAATTGGCATGGGGACTTACCGGGTCCTCCAGGGTCGGAATGACCTGGTAAATCCCCATACCACCTACCCGGACCCAGAAGATGGTAGGGGTAGCCATGGCGCTAATAGCGCCATGGTTACCTTCTACCGTGTAATGAGGCCCATTGTTTGGGAAATAGTGCTGAAGGATGCATACCCACAAACTCAAGGGTGACTCTAATATAGTTTACGAAGATGACACTAATGCACATTATCTCTTTGGCACCACTTGTTGAATATGCAATACGTGGTGACAGTACCAATGGTGTACCTTGTTGATACTTGCAATTATGTGTGTCTCGAATGTATGGGACATGTACATCTGTCTTGCTTTGCTCACGACCGCAAAATGATGTGGTCTCGTCATTGTGAATCTGGTGCACTGCATTTGTATCTTCTGAGTGACATAGGTAGCATGTCTATAAATGTCACATGCACAGAATGTACATACTTTGTGTGTGTGTGTTTACTCTGTGCAACATTGTCTTCAGTCAGGCTTGGCAGGAATGCATCAATTCATCAGGCCATTCACAGTGGCATAATGCTAGTGGAATCTACACATATGTTTAGTATTCAGCAAAGGGGGTAATTGTGCAATTATACAACATATCTACTTCTTTTGTCAGGTGATTGCCCCAATGAGTTACTCACAATAAATCATAAGCATGTGGCCTACAATGGTTGACCCACTGCTGCTGCTTGCAATTGACTCTATTTTCACCTGTGTGAATAGATGACCATTTCAGATTGTGTTGCTACTCACAAAATGCTCTTTTACATCAGCCTTTCTTTACACATGGGGCCTCATTATAACTATTGCGGAATGGGTTAACAGGCGCTGCTAATGGTGGTGGCACCGTTAAACCCGTTTCACCAGACGTCCATAGCGGTCCCACGAGGGGACCAGGGCGCTAACAACGGGCCGGTCGTAATCGGCCAGTTGTTAGCTCCCGCACGCATTCCCATTGGGGGCTCAAATGGGAATGGGGAAGGTCCGGCCCGGGTTCCCTATATGGGGAATTACCGAGCCCTCCGAACTCAGAATGGCCTGGTAATTCCCCATTCAGGGAACCCGGAACCGGACCCGATTTTGGAGGCAGCCATGGCACCAATAGCGCCATGGCTACCTCCAAAGTCGTAATGAGGCCCATGGTCTTTTAAGGACGAGGCATGGTCCTACAAACTATTATTTTGCAGTGGAAAATGATGGTACATTGAACCAATCGGTCACACGTGTAACTTTTCAGTGGCAAACAGTGGCACATTGGATACAAGTCACCATAGAAGTGTTCTTCCAGGGGCACACACAGGCACATTGAGGGAAAGCAACGATAGGTGTGTTCCTGCTGAGGAAAATACTGGCACTTATGTGCAAATCCATCACAAGAATATTCTTACAGGTACGCATATTGGCATATTGGAGCAAGGCTATCTGCTTGACTGTTAGGGAAAGCCTTATGGGGGTGTTCTTTTTTGCTTTCAGTACTGTATATCAAGAACACATTCCAGCTTTTTCTTATTGTATAGGTGGTTTAAAAAATAACTCACACAAGACATAAAATAAAAAAAATAGATCTATACAAGACATATACAAAGATTAGTCCATTGCTAATAAACCAATATTATTTCAACACAGCGCAATTCAAAATTCCTTTACAAATGTCATCATATACTTCGCAAATAAACAATTAAGAGCATATTTGTTTAAACTTCAATGCAGGGGTGGTATATACGTAATACATTGAGTCTACACTACTAAGGCCACAGATGTCGAACTTCCATCAGGCATTCTTAATCATAAATGATCAATTAAGACAGAGTACAAATTATGAACAATCCACCAAAGTGTAATGAATGCACATTGTGTGCAACTGGGTAATGAAGTAGCAGATGTATCATTGTTTCTCTTTCTTTAAAGCAATTTCTACAATGTGTAGAAACTATATTGTCATGGATGTGCCACTGGGATACCAATTGGCAGCCAATGTGGACTATTTGGGACTCACAGTTCATCACCATAATCCTCCCTGGCCAATGCCTATTCATATTATTGTCTTTACCTTGCATTTGCAAGACTTTGGTACTTCCTTATTTCATTTCACAAACTATATATCCCATCATGCACCCTGTGGCAATTCTCGTTGCCTGGCTATTCCCATGCACCAGTCTTAGAGAGCAGTGCTGCTTTCACTTTCCCATGACCACAGAAGACAGAAGATGGAGGCAGATTACCTTTAGGTGTGGTGCTCTAGGTGACGCTAACAAGCTGGTTTCAGCACAGAGCAGGTCAGCATTTAATCAGCTGCCTGCAGGAGCACAGGGATCTTGCATTGAATTGGCTGTCAGCCCCTCAGGCTTTGAACCTTGGGTTTCTGCTTTGTCCTGTTGCTGCTGTTTACAGAACCTGCTCTCCTGTTCCTGTGTTCCCTGTCCTGCACCCCTACTCGTCTGCCTGCACTCCCCTGCCTTCTGTCCCATACCCCTGTGCTTCAAGCTCTGCAAATCTTCTCCCATGCTTGCCATCCTCTGTTCCACATCTTCAGCCTCTTCCTCTCTACCAACAATTCTCTTGTTCCCTGCCTGCAATTCCTTGTTACATGTCTACAGTCTCTGTTTCCTGGCTTTAGCTTCCTATATTTGCATCAGAGATTCCATGTTATCTGTTTGCAGACCTGCCCATGTTATTTCAGTCCAGAGTTATAGTTCCTTATGTTCCTTGTTACCAGTCTTCAGTTCAGTCCTTGTCCGAGTCGAGAGGTTGGTCTTTAGTTTTCTTGTTCTTGGTGTATAATTCAGTCCGCTGTTCCTTGATTCTGATCCTTAGTTTCCAGTAACTGGTTCTGTCTCATGTATCCCTGTCCTTATATTCTTGCCATCTTGCTTATGCTCTGTCTTTCCGTTCTCTGTCTTGAACTTTACTCACTTTGACTTCCTGTTCTTTCCCTGAATATTTCTGTTACCGTTCTTGTCCTCACTTGGGTTTGTGTAATTCCTTTGTAGAGAGTTTGGATGGTTGGATTCCCTGCACGTATTATGTGGCCCTTTCTTTTGCCTCATTGCAATATTGTACCACATTGTCAACAGTATGCTTGTTCCTGTTTCAGGAGGCAGTCACTGCTCATTTCCTGCTGGACCCGTACAGGCTTCAGTCTTGTGAGTACTGTGTCCTTGTTTGTCCCCTACGGTTCAGACTCAGATACCCAACTCTTACTGCTCCTTTCCCACAAGCATTCAGATTGGGACCCTGCAGTAGTAACCTGCTCAGAAGCCTACGGTTTTCTGCTGACCCATGGGAAATTCTTCCTCCATTCATTCAACGTACACTACAAGTGGGAACATAACCTGTTTGTCTTACTCACAGTCTGTGCCCTTTTCTGTTCGCTGTCTTCGTTGCATGTATGCAATTATTGCCTGTTCTTTCCTGTCTGCAGGACTCATTGCATTTTTCCCCACTCAGCTTTGTGGGCACATCTCTGCCCTCAAGCCCCTCAGATATATTCTCAATTATAGTTAACAGTTTTATAGTCAACAGTAAATTAAACCTATATTTCATAAAAATGTGATTTCAATTTCGCACAAGTGGATCTAATCAGATGATGTGTAACAGTTTGCTACTTTTTAAGTTCATGTGTAAAATGTTGAACATTTTTATGACTCTTATAGTTAGTTTTGCACCAGTCCCACTGCCGCCATTTTTTTTATACTAAGGCTGGATTTTGAATTGGGGTCATTGGGGAAAATATTTTTTTCAAAGTTTGTTACTTAATGATTGGAACATCTTCCATGAGTAAATAATATTTGACTATCAGATTCTTTAAATCATTTTTTTAGAGGATAATCCAAAAATGTTTTACATAATGAATGTAATTTCCACATTACCTGGGTATTTAAGCTTAAATCGTACAATGGTGATGGGTAAACAGTTTGGAAATGATAACACTTTAAACCACAACCATCACTCTATAGTACTTGGATAAACATGTACTAATTGATGAGAAACCTGCAGCCCGTAGATTAGTGAGGTTGCTACCTTAGCATCATAAACTTTGATTAATTAAAAGGAGTTGGGAGAATGTCTTACATTTATTGTTAATTTTCTTCATCTGAGATGAAGCAACTTGATCTTTTTTAGAATATTCCTTAGAATCAAATCTTAATTGGGTGTAGCAGAAACGTAGAACCAGGAAGTCCAGGACTTCAAATCATTTGCTATTTCCAACTTTTGCTTATGTATTTTACAAGAGAGGCCAAACGAAGCGGGAGATAGTGGAATAGCCATAAGGGATGGGAATACAAGTGCTTTGATTTACCTGCTGCATGTTCATTCCTGTGTAGAGTTACCTGTTTACATCCACCCTATTTTTGTAAACCCTGATGGGCCCTCTAGTGGAAGTCATTGAACCATATCAATGACATGACATAATAAACACTTGCACATAGTAATTCAGACTTACTGTTCACTTACTCATAAAGTGGCGGCTAAATGGTATGGGTTACTGTCAATTACTTATTTGCAAACTGAATGTCTTTTTGCTTGTTTAAAACAAGACTAAATCAGAAGGGCTACTGCCAATATGAAACAGAAATATGAATTAATGGAATAAGCGTGCTTCTCACGAATGGCATTGCCTCTTCGAACATACATGTTTTTGATTTTGAAATACAGTTGATTGTGCCATTGCACGCATTGCTTTTGACTGTGTCAATTAATTGCTATCCATCCAAGGGTTGACTGCCTGAGCCTGAACTCAAAGCATGCTTGATATTTCTCTCTTTCTGGATTTCTAGCTCCTTCCAGGGTTTCCAGATGGCTAGCAAAACCCCTTCTCCACACCTGGCAAACACAGCCTTTTGCCAGTGCATGTGTGATATTGCCAATCGGCCTGGCAACATCTCTTTTCTCCTTTTGCTGCCAGATCCTTGGTTATAACTCCCAGTTGTCCTGCAACCCCTCTTCTCTCCTTCAGGCAAGAAGACGCCTTCCAGTTTCTTGGTTAGAGAGCTCTGTTGGCTAGCAATACCTCGTTCCTCCTCGTCTTCTTGTAGGTTCTAGGTTATAGTGCCCATCAGGTTGGTAGCAATGTTGTCTTCTTCTGCCAGGTTCATAGATAGGAATGCCTGTTGGTTAGCAATAGATGTTAACTCGTTATGTTACTTTAAGTTGATCCCTACGTATTGACACACTTCTGCTACATTCTAGGTTATTTTGCCCAGGAGGCTCATACATCTTTCCCCACCTCCAAACCATCGCAGGCATAAGTCATTGTCTGGGTTATAGCTAAGGATCTGCAAAGTGTTGTTCCACTGATGTAATTGTGCACATTTCCCAACTTTGCAACCGTGTTCCTGGCTATGCTAACAACAAATCTTTGCGCCCACAGCATTCCATTTTTAGACAAAAGTTAAAATAAAAATTCAAACAATGTTCACTGAGCACAAACTATCTATCTCTGATAAATGTACATAGTGATAATATATGGGTTAGTATGGAAAGCAGGCAAGGATCATATAGCAGACTAAAGGAGACGTCCAGATTCTACTCGTTACAAAGATGCATTCAAACATCTATTCCAAAGCAGTGACATCTCTTTCATTTATTCAGGAAAAAATTGATTTCTGAGAAATAATTTCCACATATAGGTTTTTGAATGAATATTTCTGTGCTCCCATTTCATTGGCTTGATCAGCACACATTTGTGGATTTTTTTGTTATATTACAACTGTTTGCAGAGAAAAGAATACAGCTTCTCCAGACAAACATTCATCTTACTTATAATCACATCTGTGTAGTCATCAGCCTTCAAAACCCAATTTTCAGGTCTTTAATTGTTACTGTGCTGAACCCTCACAAAGTCGACAAAGAGATGTGGTAAACTACAAGAAATGTACAAATCAAAGTCCAGCAGCTTACAGAGACAACATTATAGCTCCCAGCTGTCTGGTAGTAATTATTCTCTTCTTTTTTTACCACCATATGCTTCTGTTTTCTCCTTCTCACACTGCTCCCCCTCTCTGGAGCACTGTCCCAAATCTCTCACTGCCTGAGTGTTCCAACATATATGGGTTTGGTTGGGCCTTTTTCTCAATAAGGTGCAGGACCAAGGATTTGCAGGGCTTCCTAGTCCCATAGCCTCATCATCTGTTTCACATTTCTTAATGATCATTTACATGTGTTTTGAGTCTGTCCTCTGCCAGTGTGCTTTAATTGCTTGTTTTTCAATGAGGATGTGTGTGATGCTGGAAATGCTTGTATCCTTGTCCTTTACTGCCTTTTATCGTGTGTTCTGTCATGTTTTCCATGCAGGAATTAATGTGGGACTCCTGGCGGTGCTGCTCTCTCTTTTGGTTTGGTGTACAGACCCATGGGTTACCCTTATGGCACCCATGGGTGGGGGTACAACCCTGTGCCCCTAGTGTTTGTTTTGGGCTCATGTGTGTGGCCCACAGGGCAGGGTATGGGCTGGTGGCAGCTCCATGCTGAATTTGACAGGTGCTCTGAGTATCCTCCATTTTGGGATAGCCAGGCCCTGCCATTGGAATCAGTTGATTCCTGATAGGAAACAAGATGCCACCTGTGACCTCTTGCTTTCTATTGCCTATGCCTATTACCTTGTTTTCCCAAAGTCCTGTGAAGCCCTGACTCTGTCCCTTCCCCCTGACTGGCTGCTGGGTGGAAGTTCCATATATGGTGTTGTTGTGAAGTCCAGGCTAGACTGGCTGTAACCTTCCCATTGACTGTATGTTGTGGGTAAAACCTGTGGGTGGGACCTGGGTGAATGGAGTGTGTGACAAATACGCATTCTATGCTGTGGATGTCTAGTATCTGGTGTTTGACACAATGGCTGAGACAGCCCTGCCTGAAACTGGTATGAATGCAGTGTGGAGTGTTGAATGGCTGGATACTTGTCCCAATAAACATAAATTGTTGTGAGTGTCTGGAGAGAAGTGAATGGCATGAATGCACTATGCACCTGATTAGATGCCTGGCTGCATGAATGCCATTCTGACCGATTGGTTGCCTGAGTGTGACCCAGCAGAACGGATGTGATATCAACTAGTATATCTGGGGGCCTCTCACTGCTAGAATTCGTGTTCAGAAGGTGAAGAGAAACTGGAGTTGAAACTGAAGCTTTACCTTGAAGCCCTGCTGGAAGAAAAGAATTGCTGTTGCCCTTCTTCAACAATCTGAAAGCTGCTGTGTCTCCAAGGACTGACCCAGAGAGGACCTGGTAAAGCGCCCTCTTCCCGAGCTACGAGGGACCATCGTGCACCAGATGATCTTTGCCAAAGCTCCCTGGTAGACAGACCTTCGACAGGCAGACGACCGGAGACAGGGACTGCCGCGGAATCCGAAAGAGAAGCGCCCGGACTGTTGTCCGCCACCGTCGCCGACTGCCGTCGCCGACTGGAGCTGCCGTGCTCCCGTTGCCTAAGAACTTTTGATTCACGGATGCACTCGCCTGCACCCCGGCCCACCTTTATCCCGCCGGAGAAAGCCAGGCCGTTGACATGCCGAGGAACATCCACCTGTTGGTTTCCTGCCACCCAAAGACCACAGAGACGCCGATGACTCAACGCCCATGCTGGGCCAAAGTTCTTCAAACTCTTTGCGCTCCAGAACTATCCACATCGAGGTGCCCTGCACGCCTCTTCCTTGCAGGATGTTTACGCTTCCCCGTCGATGAGCACCACTAGGAATGAAGCTGCCAATTCATAAGGCACACATGCAAGCCACAGATTCCAAATACCCCATTGAAAAAGCACATCCAAATGCTGGTATGTCACCTAAACATCCCTCAACCCCAGGTCACCCACCCCACGCACCATGCCATGGCATGCAATGTGAAAACCTCAAAAACATATCAACACACTTGAAACAGCTGTCACAAAGCGCACTGTTAAAAATGAAAACAGGCCACAGACAATCCCCTCAGACACACACTGTGAAGAAAAGAGTGAGCAAAAACATCCAACCTATACTAAAAGTACATAAATGCAGGCCACCAAAGCCCTGAACACCAAAACCTCAAACCTTTGGTGGCATGCAGTTCAGGGAAACCCAGAAAAATAAAAGAAAATGTGGGTGCTGCAGGTTGTCCCGCTCACTACACCACACAGTACAGTGAGTGGTTTCAGTGGCCCAGAACCCTTGCAGCTGCATAAAAAACAAAGCAAAAAATGAGCCAGTGGCGCCAGTTCACGATCACACAAGTCAATGTGAACATGTGCAGCAGAGACACATCAGGTCTCCGAAGGCAAGTAGTGTGTTGTGTAGGTGGGTGGATGTTGGGGTGGGGGTGTGGTTGGGGGTGTCTTGTGTGTGTTGTGGGGAGATGTTTACAGGGTGATTCAATGCATGTTAGCATGGGAAATGCATGAACACACAGTGTAGCATACATATCCCATGTTAACCACTCAGTAGTGGTCACATCTGCAATGGAAATATATTTCTGATCCTGTGACACATCATAAGCAAAGCCAACACAGGACTGTCAATTTACCAGCATAACACATCATGAACACAGGACCCAACAGTGACAATGTCAGACAGTGAGTAAACACCATAGCACAAGTGCCTCAATGTGACATTGCCACCACACGTCCCCATACCATCATGAGAGTGGCTTTGACACCTAAAGTGGGCATGGGACCGCATATAGCATGAAGTGCATCAACAATATATACAGTCAAGGCAATACATGAATTAGCAGAATGAAATCATGCACAGTCGCCAATATACTCATCAAAATGCTGTCCAACAATGCACTGGAGAAACCATCATGAATCCCCACTAGGGGATATACACTTCAGACTGGCCACAGATATGATGGAAGTCCAATGCCTCTGTGTAAGTTACTGTCACATGGTGCCATCCTTGCGAGCCCATGGAAAGGGGAAGCAGGTGTGGCATATCTCTCCGGACCCCAAGCCACAAACACAAACACGAGACAAGCCTCTATGGGCCCAGCCGGAACACACAGTGGTTGCCATCGGATGCCACATAGCACCACACTGCAACATAAACGCACAATAGTCAAAAAATAAAAATGCCCATAGTGGACCCGGGGGCGGGGGTGGAGGGCCACCCAGGAGGGGGGAGGTGCAGGGTGTACCTCAACACCTACATGTGTCAATGTTGAGACTAAAAGAAAATCCTACATGGGCTCATTGTCTTCATGGCATGACCTGAGTGAGAGATAGGTTGTCTTCGTCATCACCCCCTGCTTGTACATCAGTAGGTGCACGTGGCAGAGGTGCCTGACCATGCATAGCCCCAGCAATCCCCTCCACGGCAGCAAGCATGGGGGCCTGGTGAGCCTGGTTCTGAATGAATATGGCACCACCTCACGTATAACATGGAGTTCTGTCAGGGAGGGCTCACGTGCCAGGTGGACCTCCTCCCGGTTTGCATGGAGTTCAGCCAAGAGTGTGCATTCCAGCTGTACCATCCTCTGGTCTGCCTGTGTATCCTGGGCCATAATGAGAGCTCCCAGAGCACTTCTGAGGGAAGAGTAATCTTCCCTCAGAGCTTCCCTGTTGGCCTGTGCATCAGCAGCAATAGCTGAGCACAAAGCCACCAGTTCAGCCCGGCGGGCCCTGTTGGACGCCGCCATGCCCAGCCTGAGTGAGCGGCATGTGGATTGCGTTGCCTACTGCTGGAGCTCTACTTGCCTATCAGGGGGGAGAATGGAATCCGCCACACGTTCCATGCCTTGAGCCAACATCTCAATTGCTCCCCCCTGTTGCTGTGCAATGGCATACATGGATTGCTCCCACCCTGTGTTCCCCGGTGGCGCGCGGTCACCGCGTTGCCAGGCACCAGGCCTGCAGGGCCCAAGGAGACGTGGTCCTTACTGTGCCAGCAGAACCTGCGGCTGCAGGACAGCATTCCTCCGTTGTTCTGCTGCCCCAGGAACAGGAGCAACTGGTGTGGAGTGTGACTCTGCCCCCGTACCCACCACAGGCCGATATACAAACACACTGGCCCCTTGAGGGCTCTACCCCCACTACAGGTGTGGCGGACAGAATAGAATCCATTGCAGAATCACCCACCTTTGACGGCATGGATTCATGAGCATCCCATTTAACATCGGAGTCAGAGAGATCCTCAGAGCCATCCCGTGAGGCAGGCCTGGACAGAATGGCCTGGAGCACCGAGGGATTTTCGTAGCCTACCACCCCACGACCACCACTGGTGCTGGGATGGTGACCTGAACTCTCCACCCTGTCTACCATCTCCTCCTCCACTGCTTCTGGTGCATCATCACCTGTAAAAAAAATGAAATAAACATTAGTACACATGTCAGCAGCAAATACCACGCACATATACAACACTATATTGAAGGCCAACACATGAGGAAGCCATGTCACACATGACACAAACCCTGGCATGCATGCAGTGGCAATGAAATGGAAGGGGACCCTGAAAGCAGACATGGATGTGTGCCAAATGCAAAACCCACACATGTACTGCATGTTGCATATCAACTGCATTACACACAACTTTCTGGTAGGCATATATCTTTGCCAAAATTTACAGATGTCAACTTAGAGATGGCAGGTAGCATAGCCATGGCACAATTTCAAAATAGCCACAACAGTAAGTCAAATAGAAGTGTCCATGACACATGCAAAATGCATGTCAACATGCACTACAGAACATTAATATCAATAAAAGCACAAGTTTCACAGGATGTAACAATGCAAGTGCCTTGAAATACAGTGAAGGGAGGCAAATGGATACATACATGGCAGGTCACTTTGACAACACGCAAGTGAATAGGCATGTTGAAGGGTGACACATGGTTCAGAAGTGTGTGGGTGCATTGCAGCACATGTGTACATCCACAACTATCAACAGAACCAGACATTTAGTGATGCCAATCTTGTGACATGATGGCACTGTAAGGGCAAGTGCAGTCATCATGTGCAAAGTGTTGGCACTGGGTTGTAGGGATGCACTGCACCCCCCACACCCACCCAGGGAATGGCAGGGAGCTGAATGGCTGGCCACAGTACTGTGAAGTTGCAGACAGTGTATGCAGGTGTCAATTGCATCATATGAGACAACTGAGACTACAGCAGATGAGAGGGGGACAGAGAGCAGGGCACATGAGGAACCATCACAAGTACATCTAAGCTGGCAGAAGCCACAGCACCAGTCACCTGGAAGCAGGGTGGGTGTAACAGAGGGAGGCCTGTGCTCGGCACAGACAAGGGCACCATAAACATGTGCATGATAATGAAGTGACTCTGAGTGAGCATGACATGGATGAGCAAATACCAACAGATGGATAAAATACTGGAGATGTGTTACAATGAGTAGCCTGCCATGGACCCATAGGTGCTTGCAGAGAATGCAATGGTCTATGCATGATCACTCATGTGCACTCTGAGCCTGTGCCATCTGCACAGTCCAAGTGAGACACCCTGCATCAAGGACAAAGGATGTACCCCACAGCACAGGTATGGCAGGGTTCCACAGGCAAGTGTGCCTGTACACAGGAAAGTAGAACAGGCCATAGCAGTAGTCCAACACGGAAACGACCAGTACCACTGAGACAGTGAACTGCAGGGTGGTGGAGAGGCAGGGAAGCTTGCCCGTGAGGAGGAGCAGCTTGCAGGGTGACCTTACATAGCCGTCAGTGTTCTGACAACATAGGCTAAGTGTTGGGTGGAACTACAGCACATGCTATATGCAAACATGTCAGTGAGTTTTAACATGAACAGGAGAGGCCGCTGAGTGACTTGCATCTAAGTATGATGCATGTCTGGTGATGAGGACGGCCTCCGTGTGCAGCACATGTTCTGCATGCAGACTGCATGACAAGAATCACATATCAGCAAAGCATTGCATGTGTCACACATGTCACTCAGCAATACATGGCCTGAACTGGCAGTCAATCACAACACATTACACAATCAAAACACACATGGACATGACAGACACGCATCAAGAGTCACCAGACATTGTGACATAATCCTGCATCCCTCCCACTCCCTGGATAAGTCCCTCATCAATGAACCCTGCAGCGATTCCCTTGTGTGGAGTGAGTTCATCCTCCTCTGGTGTTGGCCCACCGCCAGTCACCAGAGTCAGGGAGTAATTAGAGGCCCGCTTTTGTTTTGCACAGCGTCGGAGGTCAGTCCAACGCTTGTGGCAATCCTGAGCTGTGCGCCTCTCATATCCCTTTGCATTTACACCATCCACAATCACCTGCCAGTGGACCTGACGCTGCGCAGGAGTAGTATGGCACTCTGGCCCCACCAGCATATCACGGTTGTGTGCTGACACATAGTCCACAAGGAAGTCCAGCTCCTCTTTATTGAAAGGTCCACTTCCTTGCCATGCCTGTGGCCGATGCCGTGTCTGGGGTGCCAGCTTCATGCGCAGAAGCACACTTCCTCCTCTTAGCCGGTTGTGAGGGCCCTGAGAGGCAAATGCTGCTCTGGTCAGTTGGGGCAGTGGCAATGGTGGACTGGCCAATGGGAGTTGGATTTGACATGAGGACGGAAAGCCTGGGGTGTGTGATTGGCTGCTGGGTGCTGTTGCCAGGACTCAGCAGCACAACTGCCTCACTGCCAAGGGCTGTGGCCGACACAGTCCTGGCTGGCAGACTCACTGCCGGGGTGCTGTCGGCTGCATCTGCCCATGCAGCTCAGAGCACCTGGCTGCTTGGGGCAGCAGATGTCAAAACTGCCCCAAGAACATGTGCCTTGGTCACAGCAACCTTGGACACACGTGGCTTGGCCTTCCTGCCCTGAAAATCTGCCTGGGAGTCCTGTGGCAAGGCAGCCTACACTGGCTGACCCCGAGACTGGGTGGTGGTTGCCACAGCTACACCTGCAGCTTCCTCCACTGGGTGGCCCGTGCCAGCAGATGACATTGACAGTGGGGTGAGATGGGCGCTGGGGATGACTACAGCAGCAGCATCTCCCTGTGGCGCAGGGGGTGGTGGCATGGCTGTCCCAGCAAGTTGCTGGACATCCTGCCCCAGTGGTACACCCTGGCCACTTCCCCCTCCGCATACACCTTGGCCTCCCTGGACTTCCTGGACTCCCTGGCCACCCCGGCCACATGCCCCACAACGTCCAGCCTTGGGAGGTCACCCAGCTTTGCTGCCCTTCCCTTTTGGTGTCCTCCCAATCATGGCACAGATGTTATGTTGCCAATGGGAGATGCACACAACAATTGTCCAGCGCAATTGGGGTGAAGGGGAAGGGTACGCGATGTTAGACACACCCCTGTGTGCCTGCAAGGCTGTCTGTGACCCCTGGTGATAAAAGACGGGTCATGCAACGCTCAGGCACTCCAAAAAATGATAATAAATGTGCACGCAATCCTCGGTAGTCCACGTGCGTGGAATAAACTTCCCACAGTATGCTGTGGCACCCAGGGACACAAAAATATGTACCTGTGGAACACGCGGGCTACTCTGACCTCGAAAATGGGTGCGCGACACATAGGGACGACCACAGTGGGAAAAAAAGAAAAGAAAAACACATGCACGTATGCACGTAGGCAACTCCCCCACCAAAACAAGAATTACAAATTTTAAGCGCAGTGCAGGAGTTGCTACTGAACACACAAGAAGAAGAAACACACGCGGTTAGTCTCCATGGAAAGCACATACAGCAAACTGCTGACCCATGTGGACCTTTAACCACTGGCGAAAGCAACGCCCGGGCACATCATGTCACTTAGGCGCTTACGTGCTAAGGGACTTTCCTCAGATTACACACTCACATGCAGTTTTTTCACGTGCGGACTCACTCTGCATCAAGCTGGCCATGCGACAACCCACGGAAGACCACACTCCTGCCCAGAAGGCCATTTACCTGCCCCCCAGAGCCCTGAGCAGCCTCCTACAAGCCATCAGCTGCTGCTAGCCTGCCTGCTGCCAACGTGCCCTGCTATTTGGTGCCTGCACAGAAGCCATAGCCAGGGATTCTCTACCTGAGGCCACCTCTGCTGACCCAGAAGACTCCCGACTGGTGTACCATCGCTCCACAGCACAACCCCAGGACCAAGTTGCCAACCCACACCTGCCTCGGGGATTACCATGTCCAACTCAACACCATATGGGGCCAGTGGCAACCCCCAGTCATAGAGGCAGAGGGCTGCCAGCTTCACTGAAAATTAAGTTGGCATCCTGGTGGAGTGAGTCCTGGGGAATTATGATGTCCTCTTCTCAAGTTTGCGCCTAGACAGGGATGGACGGAGGAGGATCTGGAAGGACATCATGGATGCCATCAATGTGGAGGGGGTGGAATCCCGCAACTACAACCATGTCCTGAAGCGCTGGGAGGACTTCAGGTCCAGGGCCCTCAGGAAGGCCCGGCGCTTCGTTGATGCTCATGGAAAAAGTGGAGCATCGGGACCAGCTGAAAAACATCCAGATGAGGGTCCTGGAGCGCATTAACCCAGCGCTTCACCACCAGGTCCACGAGATGCAGACTCGTCTGCAGTCGAGTAGTAAGTGTCCATGTGTTCATCTACAGCTTAGTGCATGTTGAGGTGCGTCAGCTGTTTGCACCTTGGACGTATGTCTGGCATGCCCCATGTATGGATGGCTGTGTGCAGGGACATGACAGTGAAGCATGTGAGTCCGGTCAAGCGTGTGCAGCGACAATGGTGTGTGTGTTGTTATGCATGATGTGCACCTGCATGTGACAACGCACACATGATTGCATGCCTGTGTCTGTACCTGGCCATGTCTGCTGATGTCACCCTCATGGACGTGTATGGTGTACATGTGTGTGTTACTGAGTGGTGAGTGTGTGACTGGGAAACGCCATAGATGCATAATACATGCACATATCGATGCACGCATTGACTGTTGTGGCCTAGCTGTCCATGATTGCACTGTGATGGTAGGTGGACACAATTGGATGCATGACTGTGTGGTGGTGTATGTGCATGTGTTTTGCTTGCAAGGACCCGTGTGTTGTGGAAGGTGATGATGGCTATGGCATACGACAGTGCCACTCATGTGCATTTGCTTTGTGTCTAGCAGACTTACGTTCAGTACCCTGATGCTTGTGTTCAATATCTCCCTTTCCACAGCGGCAAGTGAAGAAGAGGGCAGAGATGGTGCTGTGGAGCAGAGGGGCGGGGATGCCTCCACCGGCCAGAGACGCAAGGCCCAGTCACCATCCCAGGTTATGCCATCTTCCTGGGAGTGAGGGGACTGGTGCCACGTCTGCCACTACAGCCGCAGCTCCCGAGGGAAGGCCCAAGAGGCCTAGGTTGGGAGAGGGCTCCTCGGCAGCGGAAGGGGCATGTGAGCTCCCACAGGGGCAGGACAATGTGGAAAATGGTGCCGAGGAATCCAGGTTGGTGGTGGGTGAGGAGGAGGCTGCATTAGATCCACACAAGGGGCCAGGTGGGGGTGATTCCACTTGTGCAAGTGATGCAGTCCAGGGGCAGGGGCAGGGGCAGGAGGCAGCATAGGTCACCGTGGAGGTGCCTGTGCCTGATCCTATCCCTGAAACTGAGACTGCATCACTGTGCACCGGCACGGATGCCTCAGTCCAGGCCCGTCCGCAGGTAGAGGATGTGTCCACATCAACTGACCTTCCTCTACCTGCAGACGAGGCAATCCGTGACAGGGTTGAAACCAACCTAGTTGGCGTCTCAATGCACACACTTGTGATTCGTGATGATGTGTGTGATTCCAGGAAGGACAAGGCACATCATCACGAACAGCTCTGTGCCATCTTGAACTGGCTAGGACAGCTCATTGTCGCAGGGTTCTGCCATGTGCGGCCGCTCTTGTGACCCTCTCCTCTGCACCCACTATGTGCCAGTCATCCTCCATACCGTCTTCTGGCCCAGATGCCACCAGGGCAGTCTGTGGTCCTGCCTCATCCACCGTGGGCAGGCTGGTGGAAATCACATCCCTGCCACATTTGGGAGTCAGAGGTGCAGCAGAGGTGGTCACCCAAGCAACAGTATCCCTGGCAATGGACGATGTGCAGGCAAGTTCAGCAGGGCACGTCCACGACAGGCCCTGGGGTTGTCAGCGTCCCGCAGCCATTAACGGTGGCACAGACAGATGACATCAAGGCAGCAGCCCAGGCTCAACATAGGAGGCAACCGGACTCGGGGCATACAATATCATGGGGGCAGACAACGGCTGAAGGGTAGGAGGACCCTGGACTATGTGTGTCTTCCGTGTGGCAGCGGATGGGCCAGCAAATGGATGCAGAGTGGCGGTGGGCGGAGAGGGCATGGATCACCATGGTCACGGGCGGAGAACTCCATGGGACGGGCATTGAGGTGGGCACAGTTTCTCGAGGAGACTGGCAGGGAGTTGGTGGAGAGCATTTCGGCATCCCTATGAGCCCTCGAGGACAGAGCCCAGTCCCGCCTCCAGCCCATAGCCTCGGAGTTTGATGAAGCCATGGCCAGGACTCTTGGGGAGAAAGGTGAGCCGTAGGACTAGCCCACCGCCATTGTACAAAGTTTTTTAGGCTTAGGTTTCCTTTACTTTTATTTTTATTTTGGAGTCGATGGACATTGCTCCACTTTTTGTACATAGTTGGATTTTTGTAGGATTTTTACAGGGTTTCATTTGGTTTTGGGATCATAGGCCCTAAGAACTTTTATTGTAAATAATTCTGGAAATGTGGACTGTATTCTTTTATGTTTTTGACACTCATGATAAGATGTTTTTTTTTTATTTATCCTTTGGATTCTGAATTTTGTTTTTTGGACATGGACCACTGGGAGGTTTTCCTTTTGTGTTAATCTCTTTTTTTGTTAATTTTCATTTCAGTTCAGTTCACATTCATTTATTTTTCCTTGTTATGGTTGTTTTTCGTTTGAGAGATTTCAGTTTTTTATTACATTTTCATCTGTTCATATATGTGTGTTTTCTGCTCTCATTAGTTTGGTGCATGTGTCAGTCGTCATTGCCTCAGTCATGTGTTGCTGCTGTGTGGCTATATTGGGCATGTCTTTGGGTGCATGCATGTATGCTTCTGTAAATGACATTCCATGGGGCATGTACTGGGAAGTGGGGACAATGGATGGGTGTGGAGTTGCACTGTGAGGGGGGGGCAGTGTGGGGTGGCATTTGGGTGAAAATTTGCTGCATGCATGTATGTTGTGACAATGGAGGTCATTACGAAGTAGGCGGTAATGGAAGAATGATGCCGGTAAGGGATTACCGGCACCGGATACCGCTGCGGGCTATTACGAGTCAACAACCCATTATCAGCGCCACTGCTGATACCGTGCACCCCCGTACCGGCATACACGTGGGCACACGGCCCTTCGGTCTGGCAATACCGGGATGGCGCTAACAGGAGGACATCAGAAGTCATGCGGACATGCAAATCCCGGCATCATGAAGGCGGTAATAAGGGATACTGGGATGCCGGCATCACCGGCATCGCAAACCACCTGCAAACAGCAATGTGCAGTGTCCCCAACTGCCACAGGTGCACACAATCAGCACAGGTGGAGGCAATGGAGTCTGGCCCAGCACAAAAGGAGCACACCCACACACCACACCCCTTTCCACACCAAAATGATTCCACTTGCAGTAGTAATATTGGGGCTGGAGGACATGCTTGCATTGCTACACCAGCAACAACAACAATAGGCACCACAGAGGAGACGCAGGAGGAGAAGGAGGGTGAGACAGGCCCAGAAAGCCCCACCAGTGCAGCCAGTGGTACCACACAGGTAGCCCCCAATCTCTTGCATCAGAGCCAGTCCATTCAACCTAACCCCTGAGCAGATCCACACCATGTACCATCTGGACCGGGACACCATCACCACCATTGTGGACCTGATATACAATGACATTGTCAGCCTGATTGAAATACGGGAAAGTGTTGAGGGAACTTTTTGGATGATATCACTTGGTGACCTCCCCGACTTGTTTAATTGCAAAGTTGAACTGTCTCATTGTGTGTCAGAGAACGGAGACTTTGAGTTCTTCTACTCCATTTGTTAGACTGAAAAGGAAAAAACTTTGAATACACCCTATTACTGTGCCAAAAAAATATATAATGCTGAAACCATTTCATGACGCGGGATGCGAGAGACGTATTTGCAGTTGGGATTTATCCCAGTAATTCTCTACATACAAACTATCCCAATGATCAAGGGTGACATCACTGGATATGCCCTGATTTGAGAAAGGCACTTAGCCGAAACACGTGTTACCTTAAAGGGCTACTAAATTAAACTTACCTATCACCAAATATTTCTGGATCCAGCATTATATATTTTTTTGGCACAGTAATAGGGTGTGTTCAAAGTTTTTTCCTTTTCTGGTTGAAATACACACCGCCATCCCCACTCTACTGAAGGTAGTGTCTGTGCTCCACTTCCTGGCCACAGGCACCTAAGAGCACACAGTGGGGCACCTGCATGGCATATCACAACCCTTATTTTCTCGCATGCTGAACCAAGTGCTGGATGCCCTCCTGAAGCACTAAAGGAACTCCATATCCCTACTACAGACTGCCCAGGAGATCTTTGACACGAAAGTTGGCTTCCATGCACCGGCAAGGCAAGCATGCCAAATTGTACTGGTGCATTTGACTGTACCCATGTCAAATTGGTGGTCCCGCATGCCATGGAGGTGATGCACTGCAAGTGTAAGCTATATCACTCCATCAATGTACAGATGGTATGTGACTCCAGGAACATCATTACATTTGGTTGTGCCCAATTTCCCGGATCAACTCATGACTCAATGGTCCTGCGGAACTCCACGGTACCACGCTACATGGAGCAACATGCAGGACGATGTGCCTGGCTGATTGGTAAATCACATTACAGGCACATGACAGTGTAATGGGGGGAGAGATGTACACACCACCATGGCGTCATTGTTGTGGTGACAGCACAATGTCCACATCGCAAAACGCTGTGCCCCAAAGTATCCCAAACTAAACATGACAACCAATCCCCATAGCAATGATGGAAGCTGCACACCAAATACAACATGCCTAACTTTCAACCAGCCCACATCTCACAACACGTCCAGCACCCATCATCAGTCCTCACCCTCCGTAACACAATCCAGCAACATGCTGTAAGTATTCACAATGTAAATGTCTGCATCAAATCACTACACAGGACAAGCATCTATGAGAGTGCACAAATCAATCCCACCAAGGGAATCCACTGCTTGTCACAGGGCCACCACCACAGTAGCACTGTTTGTCACCATAGGAATAATAAGCGCTGAATGATAACTGAATGATAAATAATGCTGACACTTCTGCCAACGCTGCCAGTAATGAAATCATACTAATCACTACACATCACATAATGATACCAAACACAGCGGTATGCATCCACAGTGCATGAACAACAGCAAGGGAGTGGACATCCTGTATCATCTGGAAGACACAACCCACACCATAAGACCATGGCACAGCACACATTGTGGCAAGTTAAAATGTGTGCATACAACCAGGGACATATGCATGTGAACAACAAATATCTGCAGGCATGTGTGATAAGTACAGGTGTCCATCAGAAATTCACTAACACATGCCTTATGTTGTACCCATGCAGGTGATAGTGGCTATCCCTTGAAGACGTGGCTCCTTACCCCTGTCCGGAACCCGCAGAACAGGCACGAAGAGGACTACAATCGTTCCCGTACCCGTACCTGTGTGGTGATCGAGCAGACCTTTGGCCTGTTGAAGGCATGTTTTCGCTGTTTTAGCCGGTCGGGTGAGGCACTCCTGTACGGGCATGAGAAGGTGGCCAAGATCATCATGGAATGTGTCATGCTGCACAACATGTGCATCCAGCGGAACATGCCTCTGCCCCCGGACATTGAACAGCAATCACCAGGTGAGGATGATGAAGATGAAGAAGATGGGGTTGTACATCATACCAGTGGTAATGCACAGGAGGGACGTGCTGTGCACCAGTCTGGGATAGACCAATATTTCTAAGACACATGGGTGCAGAGGGTGCCATGAATGTGGGACTCAGGGCACTGGGTGTGGGGGTACATGGACTCTATGCACTGTAAACCAATAAATGACACTTACACAATAAGGAATGTCCAGTCAAGTATTTTTTTCTGGTACACAACAGGTGTATTTAACAGGAAAAAGTAAAACATGCTCATACCCTCTACCTCACACACACCTCCTCCCCCCTCCCCCACAACTCCCCCACACACACACCCTCCTCCCTCCCCTCTCCCCACAACTCCCCCACACACCCACTCCCCCTCCCTCTCCCCCCACAACTCCCCCACACATGGCGTGCAATGTTATGCCACTCAAGTCTGCATAGGTGTGCACATGCAGGCTGAGCCTGCAACTAATGTCCTGTGTCTGACTCCGGGGGTGGCATGTTGGGGCGGCACATGGTGCGCGCAGACCTGCAGAGGGGGCTTGTCTGTGTGAAGCTTGACGAAGACCCCGTGGGTGCATGCTCTACTGTCGGGGCAGGAAGCAGAGCCTCCATGGCATCCGCAATCCTGGCAAGGACCTGCCTCACTGCTGACAGCTCCTCACAGATCTTCTGGGTGCTCGACTCTATTGCCCCTTTCATGGCCGCAGTGTTGTATCGGGCCTCCCTCCTTGTCACATCACTATCCGTGACATATTGTTTCACTAGGCCAGTCAGCTCCTGCTGGCGCGCCTCCACCTGTGCCATCCTGAACTCCCTGTCCCGGACCCCTGTGGAGGTGGATGGCAGGTGTGGCAATGGGCCCGATGCTGGTGGGTCCTGTGTAAGGCTCTAGGTCTCTGCTTCAGCCTCTCCTCCCGACTGGACATGCAAGGTGCCGTCGGGTGAGCTGATGGGTGTGTACTGGTGTGCTTGGGTGGGGCTGGGTGTGCTAAGGAATTCCATGGAGAGATTGTCCTCCTGAGGGACACAGACCTCGCCTTGGGAAAGTACTTCATCGGCATGCTGTGGCGCAGTCGCAGCTGCCTCCCCAACCAAACTGGTAGCTGCAGACAGGGTCCCATCTGTCACCAGCTCTACAGCTGCGGATTCCAAATGTGTTGGAACTTTTGGAGTAGTGGATGACCTATGACGCCCCTGTGCCCTGCCATCCATTGGTGCCTTTGTCCCCGGTTGCTGATGTGCCTTGCCAGTGCCCTTGGAGGTGGAAGGCCTGTTAGTGTCTTCCCTGGACCTGGCCCTCTTTGTAGGAGTGGTAGCCTGTGCTGCAGAGTCCTCTGCATCGCTGTCGGTATCACGGCCTGTGGGGGTCCATGAGAGGGACTGCATCAGTGATGGTTGTACATGCATCATGCATACAATGGTATTAATGCAGTTGTACACATTTGATGAATTGCTGTCCTACTGTTGTGGCATACAGGTCATCTGCAATTTGGTGGGGTTGGTGAGGCATACGTTAGGTTCACACGTGTGTGTCGTGGTGTCTGCTGTGTGACATGCCTTTGTGTTGTGGACTGCGTGCATTGTGACACGTGCCGTTTCCCTTTTTGTGGTGTGTGTCTCAGGTATGGCATTGGCATGCTGCATGCATGTAGATTTGTCAGTGCTGGAGACGGCATCTAGGCAAGGATGTGTCCATGTGTGTGTAATGGGCCATGCATTGCCTCATTGCACGGTCACATTGGTGGACTATCATCATACTTTGCATTACAGTGTTTTCTTAGGACACTCACCTCCATCTGCCCATGATGAAGCTCCACGTTCCATTTCTCCCACACCTTCTATGGACTCCATACCGATTGTGCTGTCGCAGGTTTCTTCCCAGCGGCTGAGTTTGATCGTTGAGTAGAGCCACCGCCAGTAGCCAGGCCCTGGCTCCGGTTGACAGACAAGATGTTGCGCACTCTGAGGCACAGGTCGTCCCAATGTTTTCTGATGTCCTTTGCTGTGCGGGGTGTGGTGCCAACCGCACTGTCTTTCTGGGCCACTAGCTCCCATATTTCTTTCTTTTTGAGGTGCGCTGCTCTTTTCAGGTCTGAGGCAAAGACCACCTGTGCATTCTCAGCCAGAGTGTCAGCGAGCATGTTAAATTCATCCTCGGAGAACCGCGCCTTCTGCTGCTGGGATGGCCCTTTCTTTATAGCTTTTGGCATGTGCTGGTGGTGTAGAAGATGATCGAAGGGTTGGTTTGAGGCTCCAGGTCCTGTGTATAGAGGATGGCAATGGATTGTGTTTTTCAAGATGGCCGCCGTGCCATTTCCCATTCCGGCACGATGACATTACTTCCAGTTCCGGTTTTAGCAGACCTGCTAATGCCGGATCCGTTAATGCTGGGCCCGTTATTAAGGGGTGGACGGAGGCAGAAGGGTTGTCAGTGCTTTCAATGATTCCACTGAGGGAGGTTTTTGGGACTTTTGCGGCAAGCCGGTACTGTCGATAAAGGCATGCCGCTACGCACGTGCACGCAAACTCGTAATCGCCCGCTGTTAGCTGCGTCATTGCTAACCGGACCCGATATTGCCTCCATGCCGGTAAAAACTGATTTTTACTGCGAACCTCATAATGACCCCCGATTTGTTGGTTGGGTGGACATGAGTCGGGGACTGTTGGCAGGTGCCCGTCACTGGTGGGGGTACATGAGTCGTGTCTGCTGGCAGGTGCCCGTCACTGGGGGGTGGATATGAGATGGGCCTGCTGGCAGGTGCCCCACACTGGTGGGGGGACATGAGTTGGGGCCTGCTGGCAGGTGTCACGTTCCATGCCCCTTACTCCCTCAGGTATAACAGCCCCCTGGCAGCAGTGGGACTAAAGCCCTTCACACTGGCCCCAGGGGCCTTAAAACTCCATCAGAATCATACATGGAGTCAGTCCTGGCACCTTTGGCACCAGACTCATTATCATGACTAAAGCAATACCAGTTTTGGACCTTAATCCACCACGGAGGCCTATTACACAACTCAGTTCTTTAGAACCAAGCCATGCGGTCTAGTGTATTAGGTATGGTTGGGCCTGGAACTACTTGGCCTGGAACTACTTTACCTGGGCTATTTAAAACACACCCAAACAGCAGCAGAACACACTTCACGATATTTTGCACTCCTGCAGCGTAACGCTCACCGTGTCCAGCTCCTGCTCATCTGCTTCTCCGGAGGCCTGATCCTGAAGCCCTAAATCCGGATTCCTTTAATAACCTGTAAGAACAAGAACAGCATTAGCGAGCCGGAACACTTACCTGTGAAGTAACGAGTCTTGAATCCATCCTGTGCTTCGCTTAGCTCGCCCATCTCCGGAGTTCTCCCCAACCTGCAAAGGTAAAGAAAGTAGGACAGCATTAATATCAATTCTTACCTGGGCAAACAGCGAGTCCTGACAGCACTGTGCGCTTCTCTTAACTCGCCCATCTCCGGGTTTCACCGCAACCTGCAAGGGAGAAGGAACAAGATCAGCATTAACAAAGCACTTACCTGGGCAAGCAGCGCTTCGATCGCTCATCACTCCAGAACATCACCGCAACCTGTAAAAAGAGAAGAGAACACAGGTTAGCAATTAACACCAATAAACAGCGCAGCGCACCATGCATCAATAACTCACCGTGGTCTTCGCCATCGGCGTGGCAACTCCGAGATCGCAACCATCCCTGTGAAAACAAAAAGAGACATTGTTAGGGAACAGCATAGTGGAGCAAGACGCATAGAAGACAGAGAAAACGGAGGGAAAGTAAGAGACAGAATAAAGACGGAAAAGACATTATAACTTACCTGTAAGACAGCAAGTCACAGCCGGTCTGGACCCGATATAAGGGCACACGGACCAGTGAAGCAACTGGGTCCATGGAACGCCCACATTAACCACGCACCCCTGCACAGAATCGCAGGACGGAGAGTTCAACGCACAAAAACTTAAGGTGAGAAACAACCCCAAGCGAGGGGATTTGGCCCAGAGGGAGGTAGGAGTCCAACTATCACAGAACCAGTATCTTAACCCTCCATTCTCTTGTTATAGGCGCTACCCAACATCTATCACATAACCAAGCAGGGAGGGGTCCAGGATAGCGCTTAGACCTCCATCTAGTATCGTGTGGCACCCCCGTGGATACCAGGTGAGCGTAACAGAACGTGAAGCCTCAATTAAAATATCCAACTGGGCATCGTGGAAACATCAGAGACGGACCAACTAGCCCAGTTACTGTGAGAATTACTGGCCAAGGTGTACTCTGCCTGGCAAGAAACCAATTCCCTTAGGAGGGAGTTGATTGTCACCATGGACCGCACCAATGAATTAGCCAGAAAATTGCTCCAAACACAGGCTGGGAAGGGTCCGTTGCCTGGAAGTATTCCGTCGGTTCCAGCCACATCTATAAAATCCAGTGCAGGTGGTCCACCCTGGGGCAGTTCCTTTGGCCCCACTGGAATGTTTTACGGGGGACCCAAGGAACCAGTGCCGTCTCAATTTTCATTGTAGACCCGGAGCCTTTCCTAACGATCAGTCGCGGGTTGCCTTCATTCTGTCATATCTGAGCTGCAGTACCGCAGATTGGTCCATACCATTAGTAAGCCAGGATAACCCACTCCTCTGGCATTTCCGGAGCTTTCAACAGGAGATGGAGAAGCTGTTCGCCCAACATACCCAGGACCAAGCTCTGGATAACGAACTTCTGTCCTTCTGCCAAGGCAGCCAAGATTGTTTAACATATATTGCCACAACAGACTTGTCGTTCAAACTGGGTGGCCAGAGGAGAAACGAACAACGTTATTCCATCGAGGATTACGGGGGGAATTGAAAGACGTCCTAGTTCATGTGGTAAACCCGCCAAAAGACTGTGCAGAGTTCATCAACCTAGTGGTGCAGCTTGACCACAGGCTGGAAGATCAAAGGACAGATCGAGCCAGAATGGAGAATCGGACTGTGTATATACGCTCAAAGGAGAACAGTCCGCGTTCATCAGAAAACACTTCAGAACCCATGCAAATTGGGGGTGTACCGAGTCCATTAATCAAGGCCGAAAGAAACAAAAGGAAACAACAGAAATTATGCCTGTACTGCGGGAAATCAGGTCACTTCCTCAGAGAATGTCCTGTAAAACTCCCTAGGAGAACAGTTGGAGCTACAGAGAAAGAAGGAGGAGAACAAGAGTCGGAAAACTTCCAGGCCCGGCAAGCGTAGAGGTCCGTTTCTTGAGCGAAGGGAAAGAGCCACAGACCTCACACCTTTCTCTGCCTGTGATTTTGATCAGTCACCAACAACCATCTCGGATGCATGCTGTGGAGGCATACATAGACAGCAGAGCCGTTGGTAACTACATAGACAAAGGCCTGTCAACAAGGATGGGGCTTCCCATTTGTCAGAAAATGACAACTGAGAAGGTCACCACTGTCGACGGCACGGAGATAGCTTCTTGTTCTGTAACTCAACGCACAGCAGAATTGACCCTTCTGTGCCAAGAAGGACATCGGGAAACAATTGCCTTTGACCTTATCAAGGCCCCTCAGTTCCTGGTGATTCTAGCGATGCGTGGTTGGTGGCTCAGAATCCTAACATCGACTGGCAAGCCAAGAAATTAGACTTCTCCAATGAGTGTGCTGATGTGTGCTACCAAGTGGAAATGCCATTGTCTGACCCAGAGACACCTGTCCAAGGTAAAGAGACGTTGTTTCTTGGTGTAACAAGTACACTACCAAGAGAATACCACTATTTCCAAGACGTTTTCCAAAAAGAACAGGCTAATACCTTACCCCCTCACAGGCCATATGACTGTCAGATCGACCTCGTACCTGGTGCACAAATCCTGTGTAGTCGAATTTATGCACTCACCGAAGCTGAAAATCTCCACTTGAAATCATATCTGGACCAATGCCTGGCAAACGGTTTTATCCGCCCGTCCAAATCCCCGGCAGCCTCGCCCCTATTCTTTGTACCCAAGAAGGAGGGGGACTTTAGAACGTGCATCGACTACTGCGCACTAAACCAGGTAACAGTTAAACACTGTTATCCTCTACCCCTTATCCCAGAACTGCTGGACCAAGTCAAGGATGCCCAAATTTACACCAAATTGGACCTCAAGGGGGCATACCATCTTGTGCTTGTAAAGAAAGGAGATGAATGGAAGACCCCCTTTTGTACTTAGTATGGGCTGTATGAATATCAGGTGATGCCCTTTGGGCTTTGCAATGCTCCCGCTGCATTCCAGTACTTCATGAACGATGTACTATGGAAATTGATCGACATATGTGCCCTAGTTTACATCAACAACATCTTGGTGTACTCCTCTAATAAACAGGACCATGTCAGGCACGTTCACTCCATCCTTGCAAAACTCTGACAGCACTAGCAATGCGCCAAACATGAAAAATGTTCCTTCCATGCCACCAAAGTCGAGTTCCTTCGTTTTGTCCTCACTCCCAGAGGCGTCTGGATATGCACAAAGTAGATGCCAACCTTAGCTGTCCATCACCATCTTCAGTCAAAAGTGTCCAAAGTATGCTCGGCTTTGCAAACTTTTATCGCTGATTCATCCCGGGTTTCTCCCAGATTGTGCACCCGATCACTTCTTTATTATGAAGAAACAACAAACTGTTCCGATGGACAGAAGAGGCGGAGAAGGCCTTCCAGGAACTCAAGAAAAGATTTGCCTTAGCCCCAGTGCTACAACACCCCGACCCAGACCTCCCATATGTAGTGAAAACAGATGCCATCCAAAGGGATCCCGAAACAGGCCAGTTACATCCCGCGGCCTTTTGGTCACAAAAATGTACCACACCTGAACTTAACTATGCAATAAGAGACAAGGAACTCCAAGCGATCAAGGCAGCCTTTAAGGCTTGACAGCATTACCTCCTAGGCGACATACATACCATCACAGTAATCACGTCCATCGCAACCTACAATACCTCAAAACGGCAAAGGCTCAATCATCCCGTCAACTCCAAAGGCTTTATTCTTTGCAGTATATGATTACATAATCAAGTACTGACCTGGAGTCCAGAACGGAAAAGGCGACGGCCTATCCTGCATGGGTATTGATGAGAATGCATATACAACCCCAGACCCGGTGGCCATTATTCTAGGTGACAAACTACTAGGACTTACAACAATGTTATCTCTGGACAAACTCCAAAAGGAAATTCGGCTCCTAATAAACACTGAGGCTCTACAAGACTGGACCACTCAAGGTGAACATTACACAACAAAGAACCAACTCCCATATTTCAGAGGACATTTATATCTACCGAATAAGGCACTACAAGAACAAGCCATTTCTGGTTATCACGACCCCCTGATAGAAGGACATCCAGGAATTGCCAAGACCCTAGCCAAGGTGAAAAGAAATTATTGGTGGCCGACCTGACAAAAGGACATTACACAGTTCATTCTGTCATGTGGCATTTGTGCACAAAATAAATCCCAGACCTGCAGGCCTTTTTCAACCCCTGGAAATTCCACCTGCACCTTGGCACACACTCTCCCTCGATTTCATCACAGATCTGCCTCCTTGTCAAGGGTTCAACACTCTCCTAGTGGTTGTTGACCTATTCTTTAAAATGTCCCATTTCATTCCGCTTAAGGGTCTACCAAACACATCCAGTCTGGCAAATCGTACAATTACATGATTTCCCCTCCGTCCTGATTTCTGACCGAGGGAGTCAGTTTGTGTCTAACTTCTGGAAGAAGAGATGTGCAGTTGCCCAAAACGATATTCGTCTGTCCACTAGTCACCATCCCCAAAGTGATGGCCAAGCAGAGCAGACAAATCAGACACTAGAGCAATACCTACGGTGCATGTTACATCAAGTGGAAGAAATCTGGAAGGATGTGCTGTGGATAGCCGAATATGCCTACAACAACTCGCTACACACCAGTACCGGACAGAGCCCATTGTACACCGTATATAGAAGGCACCCACGTACTTCCAGCCCAGCAGAGGAACACGGACAGGGGCCTGCCTGACCCTGTCCCCACACGCCGCCTGACTCGCGCATGCCGGGCGCAGCGCGGCCTGAAACCGAGGCTGAGCCTCGCTAACATCAGCTGTAACCGCCGGCAGGCGGATCGCGCCGGCGGCCAGCTCCAAGGCCACTCTAAGGCCTGTTGGGTGCCTGCTCACCCCCTCACTCCACTCTTCCTCATCGTGGGGCGAGGGCAGGAGCCCCCCCAGCACCCCAGCCCAGCAGAGGAACACGGACAGGGGCCTGCCTGACCCTGTCCCCACACGCCGCCTGACTCGCGCATGCCGGGCGCAGCGCGGCCTGAAACCGAGGCTGAGCCTCGCTAACATCAGCTGTAACCGCCGGCAGGCGGATCGCGCCGGCGGCCAGCTCCAAGGCCACTCTAAGGCCTGTTGGGTGCCTGCTCGGAGCCACAGGAGCCAGGGGCCACAAACTCTGCCCGTGCTGCTCCAGGCATCACAAACACCTTGTGTAATCACCTGTTTGCCTCCGGAGCCTCGGAGCCAGTGTCTACTCGGACCTTTAATCTTTTGTGAGTAAAGGGGATACCCCCAGTTTACACTATTGTGCTTTCTGGTATGTCTTCTGCTATTCCGCACTCACAAACATTTGAACTCGGCTTCTTTCACCTTCGATAACTGTTTTAACTGTTTGCTACATACGCTTATGCTTCCAACTCCGCCGCCTCTATGCGTTACTGCTGCCACCTCTTTAATAGCTCAGTCATTTTCAGCCCCTAGTGCTTTATGCCTCATGACTGCTATTGGCCGTGCCCTTTGGTCGCTAACTGACCACTGCATTGTATTGTGCCTTATGGTCGCCCAGAGACCACTGTAGTATTGTGTAGTGCCTCATGGTCGCCCAGAGACCACTGTATTATTGTGTAGTGCCTCATGGTCGCCCAGAGACCACTGTATTACTGTGTAGTGCCTTATGGTCGCCCAGAGACCACTGTATTATTGTGTAGTGCCTCATGGTCGCCCAGAGACCACTGTATTGTTGTGTAGTGCCTTATGGTCGCCCAGAGACCACTGTAGTATTGTATAGTGCCTTATGGTCGCCCAGAGACCACTGTATTATTGTGTAGTGCCTCATGGTCGCCCAGAGACCACTGTATTGTTGTGTAGTGCCTTATGGTCGCCCAGAGACCACTGTAGTATTGTATAGTGCCTTATGGTCGCCCAGAGACCACTGTATTGTTGTGTAGTGCCTTATGGTCGCCCAGAGACCACTGTAGTATTGTATAGTGCCTCATGGTCGCCCAGAGACCACTGTATTATTGTGTAGTGCCTTGTGGTCGCCCAGAGACCTCTGTACCATCACTCTCAGCCCAGTATCTGACCTCGGTTTTTAGACCTACATCTGACCGTCGCACTTAGCCCAATATCTGACTGCCACTCTCAGACTAGTACGTCACTGCTGCATTAATCTCGCTAAGTATCTGTGAACTGTACTCTGCCAACTCTGCCCCGTATCCATCCATGGCAACTAATTCCAGCCCACCTAGCTCAGCTAGTAGTAACAGTATGTACTTCCACATGCCCAACCCAGTTCACCTTGCACAATTCTCCAAACTGACAATTATCCTTACCATCATCTACACGACCATGCCTACAGTTCTGCCTACAGAGGGCCTTGGTGCCCACATACAACTCATCTCTAAACCCTGCAACTTAGAACAAAGGAAGCTTAGACTCCGGGCTCGACTACCTAAAATATTCGAACCTATTACTAAATATAACATTAACCTAGAACACCTCCGACCCAAAATATGCCGACCACTGGTAATCACCGCCCCTCTCAGACACCAACCACACCATAAAATCAATAAACTTATAGCCAAACCTCCGCTCACAGCACAGCTAGAACCTGAACTAAAAGCTGCTCTAATCAATGCCAGATCATTAGTCGCCCATGCCACTGACATAGCAGATATCATACGGGATAATAGCCTTGACTTCATTGCCATTACTGAATCTTGGCTCCACGATGCAGCAGGTCCGGCTCTCACTCTGGCAGTCCCAGAGAATTATACCATTCTCAGAGCTGACAGACCAGACTCGCGCGGTGGAGGAATTGCAATTATCGCCAAATCTAATCTCTCTATGAGAATCACACCCACACCCTCCCTCAAATCCTGCGAGCTTCTCTCTATCAAATTACCGACTGCAAACTCCCAAACACTAAATATCCACCTTATCTATAGACCCCCTGGCCCCGTCAGCACCTTCACTGAAGACATCACCACTGTTATCTCTGAGAAGCTAAAAGAATCCTCCCAAACACTAGTACTAGGAGATTTCAATCTAGGGCTCAACGATATCAACGACCATCATGCTACTGCCACAGGCAATACTCTGTCAGTGCTAGGCTTCACGCAGCTCGTGAATACTTCCACACATATCAAGGGAAGAACACTAGACTGGATTGCCAGTCACAACTGCTACCCCTCTATAACAGCCATCACCCCCCAAATATGGTCTGACCATTACCTTATCTCTTTCACCCTCAATACCAAAAGACCCACAGTCTTAACACCCACGCCAGCCACACCCACCTTAACGAGAAACAAGAAAAACATCACAGCCGACAATATTCTGCCCCACATCCTACCCAAACTAAATTCCCTACCTGACCACTCCGACCCAGGCATCCTAGTGGATGCATTCAACGCAGCCATGTGCTCTGCTCTTGACAGTATTGCTCCATTTAAACTTCGGATCAGTAAACCCAAAAAGCATTTGAACTCATGGTTTACACCCCACCTAAAAAACCTAAGACTACAGAAGAGAAAATGCGAAACAGCTTGGAACCGACATCCGACCGCTGAAAATAAAACTAACCTAATTAACATCTCCTCGCAATACAAAAGAGACATCATCCTGGCCAAACAAGAAACCTATAATAATAGGATCTCCCAATCCAACTCCAGCATGAAGGAGCTATTCTCCATCCTAAAGGAATTGGAAACTCCTATCACAGTACAGGATGACTCCATCAAAGACAAAACTTGGTGCACAGACATACAACTGGCACTAACCAACAAAGTATCCAACCTCCAAACAAAAATTGCCCTAAAGAAAGCCTCTCTGCCAACTCAACCTCTGATAGTCAAAATTCCCTCATCCAACAACCCAGAATCCACCCAATTCCGTTTCTCCAAGGTCTCAATAATTGAGGTAGAGAAGACCATTTTGACTATCAAACCTTCTATTCGCAAAGGCGACCAATGCCCCGCACAAGTGATCAAGGATGCGGTTAGGGAATTAGCCCCCTTTATCACAAAACTTATCAATGCCTCCTTTACTACGGGCACCATCCCCCGCAATCTAAAGGAATCTTGGGTACTCCCCCTCCTAAAAAAGCAAACATTGGACCCCAACATTCCTACTAACTACAGGCCCATCACCACGGTTCCCTTCCTACTAAAAATATTAGACAAGGTAGCATACACCCAAATCCAGAACTTCCTTGAGATGAACCATCTCCTCGGCACCCGCCAATCCGGTTTCCGTCCGCAACACGGCACAGAGACTGCCCTTATCGACCTAAAAGCCCAAATAGATTCACTCAGAGACGAGGGAAAACTAGCTCTCCTCCTCCTTCTAGACCTCTCAGCCGCCTTTGATCTGGTGGACCATAAAGTCCTATGTAATCACTTGGACTCGGCTGCCCACTTCTCAGAGGAGGCTATAGTCTGGATTCAATCATTTCTTAGTGACAGGACCATGAGGGTGTTCTCCCCCGCAGCGGCAGCAGACCCTATCCCAATCACCTGCGGAGTGCCCCAGGGATCCTGCGTCTCGCCGACACTCTATAACATCTTCACCAAGCCACTCTTTGACGATCTTGATAATCTGGGTATCACCTACACTAACTATGCAGATGATACTCAGATTCTCTTACCACTTACTGGGGATTACGTCGAAGATCTGGCTCTGGTGAATAGAGTCTACAGCATCGTTCAGGCATGGATGGCCAACCATGGCCTATGCTTGAACGATGACAAAACAGAGCTCATCATCCTGGGCACGGCAGCCCGTATCTCCAAACTTAACCAAAACTACTCCGCCTTCATCATCGATGGCAACACTATCAAGGTCGCCAGAGAAGTAAAAACCCTAGGTTTTTACCTTGATGCGACACTATCTTTCACCAAACAGGTGAACTCACTGTCATCATCCACTGCCTATACATGCAAGTTAATACGAGCTGGGAAACCATTCCTTTCAGAGGACAGCTGTCTTATTCTAGCTAGAGCCCTCATTTTATCGAAACTAGATTATTGCAACGCCCTCTACATAGGGACTACCAAACAAATCATCCACAGAATCCAAGTGCTCCAAAACAATGCACTTAGAGCGGCCCTAAGTATCCCCAGAAGTGCACACATTTCAGAAATAAGACGAAAACACAAATGGCTTTCCACCCAAGAAAAAATCAACCTTAAATCTGCGTCCCTTATCCACAAATGCCTAAACAACAAAGCTCCCCGATACCTCTCAGAACGCTTCAACAGGAAAAATCCAACGAGACTCACTAGGACAGCCAGCCCCAACTGCCTCCTAGTGCCCAGATTCAAACTAGCCACCATTGGAGGTTCCAGCTTCCCAGTTAAGGCAGCACAGTTATGGAACTCCCTACCCCTTGCACTCAGATCTGACCAAACCTTCAATAACTTCAGAAAGAACACCATAAAATGGCTTATTGAGAATGCGACATAGCGTATGTCACTTTATACGTAACGTCTTCTTATAATGTTTGTACTAACCTGCTTTTACTGTTTGATCGCCATAGATTTGACTGTTTAGCTACGCCTTATCTGCACTTGCACTTGCCCTACCCTGCAGATTCGAAATGTCCACTATGCCTGTAACCTGTAACGTTAACTAATCTGTAACCTGTAAACGTTAACTAAGCTGTAAACCTCCTTGTTCTCTTGCGCCCTGCTACCCTAGGGTCTGGTGCGCACAATAAATAAATAAACAAACAAACAAACAAACTTCCGAATTAGATTCCCCCGTGGCCTTGGAAATGCCTGCGGTGAAGACTTTACATACAACCATCACTCAAGCCTTCAAAAAGGCAGCAGAACACTTGATCCAAGCCAAAGAAAGACAGAAAAGATTCTCTGATCAACACCGAAGAAATGCCCCAGATTACCAAGTCGGAGATTAAGTCTGGTTGGCTTCTCGTTACGTCCCCATAAGAGAAACTCGAACATTTCGTCCCAGATATCTAGGGCCCTATACCATCAAGGCTGTTATAAATCCTGTGGCAGTAAAAGTAGCTTTACCACCAAATATGCAGATCCATCCCGTATTCCACATGTCACTCTTAAAACCTGTTCAGCCTGGAACTCGGGTCAAAACACCACCAAATCCGATACTGGTTAATGGAGAACCCGAATTTGAAGTCAAGGACATCCTAGATTCTAGACTCACCAGGTCTAAGTTATATTACTTAGAGGACTGGAAGGGATACGGCCCTCAGGACAGGACATGGGAGCCTAGTGAGCACGTCTTTGCCCCACGCCTGGTAAGACGATTTCATCAGAGCCATCCGACCAAACCAGGGCCAGACGGAGGAAATACCTTAGGGGGGAGTGCTGTCATGATCCATGCCCCTGACCCCCTCAGGTATATCAGCCTCCTGGCAGCAGTGGGTCTAAAGCTCTTCGCACTGGCCCCAAGGGCCTCAAAACTCCATCAGAAACATACATGGAATCAGTCCTGGTGCCTTTGGCGCCAGGCTCATTATCAGGAATAAAGCAATACCAGTTTTGGACCTTAATCCAACATGGAGGCCTATTACACAGCTCAGTTGTTTAGAACCAAGCCATGTGGTCTAGTGTTTTGGGTGTGGCTGTGCCTGGAACTACTTGGCCTGGAACTACTTTACCTTGGCTATTTAAACCACACCCAAACAGCAGAAAATGCTTTGCGTTATTCTGCACTCCTGTAGCGTAACGCTCACCATGTCCAGCTCCTGCTCATCTGCTTTTCCGGCGGCCCGATCCTGAAACCCTAGATCCGGATTCCATTAATAACCTGGAAGAACAAGAACAGCATTAGCGAGCAAGAACACTTACCTGCGAAATAACTTGAATCCATCCTGCGCTTCGCTTACCTTGGCCATCTCCGGAGTTCGGCGCAACCTGCAAAGGTAAAGAAACGAGGACAGCATTGATAACAATTCTTACCTGGACAAGCAGCGAGTCCTGGCAGCACCCTGTGCTTCTCTTACCTCGCCCATCTCCGGATTTCACCGCAACCTGCAAGGGAAAAGGAACAAGGTCAGCATTAACAAAGCACTTACCTGGGCAAGCAGCACCGTGATTGCTCATCACTCCGGAACATCACCGCAACTTGTACAAAGAGAAGAGAAAATAGGTTAGCAATTAACATCAATAAACAGCACAGCGCTCCACACATCAATAACTCACTGTGGTCTTCCCCATTGGCGCGGCAACTCTGAGATCGCAACCATCCCAGTGAAAACAAAAAGAGACATTGTTAGGGAACAGCATAGTGGAGCAAGACGCCGAGAAGACACAGAGAACTGTGGGAAAGAAAGAGACACAATAAAGACGGAAAAGACATTATAACTCACCTCGAAGACAGCAAGCAGAGTCGGAGTCACAGCCGGTCTGGACCCGACATAAGGGCACATGGACCAGTAATGCAACCAGGTCCACGGAATGCCCGCACCAACCACGCGCCCCTGCACAGAGACGTAGGACGGAGAGTTCAATGCACAAAAACCTAAGGTGAGCAATAACCCCAAGGGAGGCGATTTGGACCAGAGGGAAGTGGGAGTCCACCCATCACAGAACCAGTATCTTAACCTTCCATTCTGGCACGGTCAGGGGTGATGGGTGGTCCCCTGTTGTGTGGCCTGCCTGCATGGGATGCATGCGGCTCCTCACCACGCGGGTGCGGGTGTGCAAATCAGGGGGTATGCCCTTTCCACGTGACTTTGCTGGTGCAAGCGGGGTACTTGTATTCTGCGGTACACAAGTGCGCTTTTCATGTGATTTCACTGGCACGAGCGGGCTATGTGTAATCCGGGGTACGCAAGTGCGCTTTTCACCTGATTTCGCTGACACGAGCAGGGTACATGTATTCCGGGGTATGCGAGTGCGCTTTTCACGCGATTTCGCCAGCACAAGCGGGGTACGTGTATCTGGGGTACGCGAGTGCGCTTTTCACACAATTTCACCAGGGCGAGCAGGGTACGTGTATCCCAGGGTATGCAAGTGAGTTTTTCACGCAATTTCGCTGGTGCGAGCGTGGTACGTATATTCTGGGATACGTGAATATGCTTTTAATGTGATTTTTCTGGTGCGAGCGGGTTACGTGTATTCTGGAGTACGCAAGTGCACTTTTCATGAGATTTCACCAACACGAGCGGGGTACATGTATTCCGTAGTAAGCAAGTGCGCTTTTCATGTGATTTGGGGGCCGCAAGCGAGGTACGTGTAGTTTTTCACACAATTATGGTGTAGGGAGGCTGTAGGCTGGTCTTGGGTTGGGACGGCCCATTGTGCCGTATTGGGGATTTCTATGGCTTTTTCTGGTGCAAGGGGTGTTCTTGGGGCATAACTGGCGCTGCTGGATGGTCGCTGCGCCACGCCTGCAAATGGCTTGGGAAATCCATGAATATGCAGTGCACCTAAATGCTGTTTAGCGCACGTGGCTGGCGCACGCTGGCTCAAGCTCCCTCTCTGCGCCAGTCGCGTGCGCTACATCTGTGCCAGATTCTATGGATTGGCTCCATGATGTACATTGAACTAGTAACAACAAACATGCGAGCAGCGATGCTAATATTCATTTTTTTAAAGGGAATTTTCACTTTATGGTTCACATACACCGAATTCCCTTTGAACAATATGTACAAAAATGATTGCCATACTCATGGAGAAGGTGTTACTTTTTCTATTTCTGTGGCCGAGGAAAGGAGTTCTGGCAAGACACCATAAGTGATGGTAAATGGGAGCTAGAGGGTGGGGCATTAAGTATTTGTGCACTGGTAGGTAGGCTTTTGGCGGAGAAGGGGACCTTTTCTGGGTATGAGGGCTCTTGATGGTCACTGCGGTGGACAGTGTGCACCAAAAAATGGCAGTTGCTGGAGAGGAGCCAGTGGCCAACATGCAAAGCAAATGTGCCTGGAAAACCTGTTTGGCTGGTGCGTCTCCCGCTGTAGCTAATAGCTATGATAGCCCTCTGCTCATCTACAGGCTAGAATGATATAGTAAATTGTAAAAAAGTAGCAAGACACACTTACAAAACTACTCTTCCTGACTTTTTTTTTTGCATCCTGTCTATAATTATATGCCGCTCAAACACTCTTTGCCTTTTTATGTCTGCTTGACGCTACTCGTCTACTTTGTGCTTCTATGTCTAGAAATGACTGAATAGGTTAACTTTCAGCAAATGTAACCGTGGTTCTATTTCCCTGCTGAACAAAAGTTTGATACATTTTTAAACCATACACTATTTTATGCAATTATTCTAAAATGTTATGTTTCGTTCAATAGTACGCATCACTGTTGCAGGATTACATGTGTGATTCCAACTCCATTTGCTGGACGACTCTGTGCTCCATAAAAGAAAGCTGCACATAGTGCTAAATGGGCTCTTTGAGCTCCAATGAAATGTAGCTAGACTGCCACTAGGTCTCATTGGAGGTCATTACGACCCTGGCGGTAACCCCCTTCCGCCTCATTATGAGGTCTCCTCCTCCTTCTTTACCAGACTTCCTTAGCGGGTCCCGCGAGGAGACCAGCATGCTAACAACGGGCCCGTCATTAACGGGCCCGTTGTTAGCATGCTCCCCATTCCCATTGAGCCCTATGGGGGCTTGAATGGCAATGGGGATGCACAGGGTCTGGGTTCCCTGAATGGGGAAATACCGGGCCCTCAAAGGTCGGAATGTCCCGGTATTTCCCCATTCAGGGAACCTGGACCTGGTACCCAGTATGGGGTAGCCATGCCGCTAAATGCGGCATGGCTACCTCCATATTCAGAATGACCCCCATTGACACCTTGCCCCAATGCCTCTATTCTTTCACTGTTTGCTGTAATGTTGGTGGACTTTTCACAGAAAGAAATGCAATCGGGGGGTCAGGGAAAGCAAGAATTGAGGCAGCAGAAAGAAAATGGTAGCCACGATTGTCTCTGCTAGTGAAGACAGATACCTGAATCAATTGCATTGGAGTGAGGGAGTTAGAAATAGGTCAAGACCTGGCGGTGTCGAAAATGATTGCATCGAGCAGCAAACACTTAGATCATTGGAGAGCAATGGGAAACAAATGGGATTGCTGGGATGGAGACAGGCACAAACAGTGTTCACACCTCCAAACAATTCAATCTACAAAGGTCCATAATTTCATTGAAATGCAGACAATATGGATGGAGCAAAGCTACAGCACTCTAGGGCAAGCAGGCAAACTACACTGCAAGTTGGTTTATTTATTTATGTATTTATTAGAATTCTTATACAGTGCACCACCCACCTGCAGGCTTCAAGGCACACACAAAAACATTTTAAAAAACATGAAGGGACAAATTGTGAAGGATTAAGTCTGAATGGATCGGAATGTCAGCGGGAGAGGCAGAGGGTAACTAATCTGGAGACTGATTGAACAACATTGGGCTTCATTACAAGCTTGGCGGTAGCTTTGCCGGTAAAACCGGCAGGCTGCCGCCAAACTTGCACATTTTTCCGGCACCCGCGAATGGGCAATTACCAGGTCATTACGGCCCTGCCCGACACGGTAATTGCCCATTTATGGGTGCCAGAATAAAATTAATGAAGATGGTTTGTGAATTGAATGGTGCCGGTGCATCTGACATGCTCTGCTGGCAGGTACTGGTCAGCCCGCCAGGTCAGATCTGGCAGGCAGAGAGGCACTCGCGAGCACAACTCGTAGTTTGCCGGTCCGATAGCAACGGTGCTGGTAGCTTACCGGCAACGTTACTACCGGACCGGCACACTTGTAATGAGGCCCAAGTCCCTTTTTAAAATCCAACGTCGAAGAAATGGATCTAAGAGTCAGCAGAAAGTGAATTCCAGGCATTTGGGCCAAGCACATCAAAGCCCCGACCACCCGCGGACACCAGTCTGAACCGAGACGGAACAAGTTTGAGCATAGACCACTGCTTACTGCAGCATTCCCACTGACACTATTTCCAGCCAATAAGAAATCTGCTAGCACTACCACCCAGATGAAGGTCTTATAGGCACTCTGTCGTTTTGTAGGATTGGCTGATAGTTAAATAGCCCAATGGATCGCAAGATAACTGACTGCAATTGTCGCTAGTACAGATCAAAAGGCAGGGTTCTTCATTTTCTGCCATCTTCATTTAAATGAGTTCAGCGGGTGAGACAGGAAAGCGTGTAGACGCTTTGCCAACACAGGTTCACGCTGTGAAAACAGAAATGCTTAACACAACGCCAAATAAAGTACACACAAAAGTTCCATACTATGCAAGAGATAACTTAACAACCCATATACTAATGACTTGAAGAAGCTAGGGACATAATCTTTAGTTCCCTTGCATCATTGGTTGGTCTGAAATTCTTAATTACAAAACAAACGCGAGAGCTCCTGGGCCCTGACAGCTCCTTTGTGAATCACTCTTTGCAGAACCATGAATGATTAATGCAAATCTCCCCAACACAGTCAAAGTTGTTTACTGATAGAATTAAAATTGAAATTGGCAGGGTTCTGTTGGGAGGAATGTTCACTATAATGTCACCAGAGCTGCCAAGTTCTCCTCGATGAAAAATGGGTACAATTAGTGGTGGAGTCAAAGAATTCTGGGTAGCTGGGTGAAGGACCCGATTGGAATATTGTTGTAAGTGGGCGCGCGTTGCCAAAATAACTGCATTGGCATCTTTTTAAATACATTACAAATTATATGAAGACATGGCCAAACCCGCTCTGATCATGTGCAATGAAGCCACGTTTGCTGCTTCAGAGGTCAAATTGAGAGACGTTGAAAATAACTTTACAAATATCAGGAAAAGTTCCCATGCAGAAGAAGAAGGAATGCGAAAACATTTGCAATTCATGCTAAATTTGCTTTACTCATTGGTGGTAGAATTCTAAATGTGGGTACTGGTACATATGTAAGGGATTATCTACGGAAATAAGTATGCATTTCTTATAAAATAGGCGGCATTCCACAGTCAAAGAAGCACTTTATAATGGTGCAATCCCATAGGAAAACTCTCTGCCAATCAGTCCCTTCATGTGATCCATAAATACTGGCATGCAAGAAACCACACCAGCAAACCCTTAATCTCAATATGCTTCTCTTTTGTGTAGCCCATGAACAATGCCAAAACAGTAGGCATGTATTTTAGACATTAGAACCCGGCAGTCATATCCACGGGATTATACTGAAAGATGATTGGCTCATTTCCAAGCCCTACCTCAGTGTAATCCCGTGGACGCACAAACGTCGTTCGCATGCCGGATACACTCTTTTTTTCAAGGAAACCTTCGAAAGGGAGAAGTAACCACACGTAGCCCCTTCTCCCTTTTCCAAGGTGGCCTTTTTTATTTTTATTTTTGTACCATTCATTAGTATGGAGCAACTTCGGCCAAAATGGCATCCTGTTGCTCCGTACTAATGAAGCAGTTTGCGCGGTCTAGTGTTCATAGAACCAGCGCCTACTGCAACGAAACATTTTCAAACGGCAAAGACATGCCGCTTGAAAAGGTTTCGTAAGCCATTAGTGTTCTGGGGCTGCAAACTCGGGAAAACCAGTATCCCGAGCCTGCAGACCCCAGAATACCAATGGCAATAACTGAATACCCCCCCAGGAATAACAATATTCCTGTGAATATATATATATTTTTTAAGCAAATGAAAACACACAATAATTTAAAATAAAACTATGAGCCCAAAATGCCATCTTGAAGTTCTGGTGACCCTTCTATGCTTCCAGATCTCCATGTTTGCTATTTGGTCTGTAACCGAATCCACTGGATTACATTACCGGATGCAAATGGCCTACCATCAGTCTTGTTTACTAGACTGATACATCAACCTATGCAGCTAGTTAAGCATTAATCAAATCAAATTAAACTGTATTGGTCAAATTACTGGCAACATATACACTGTCGTAATAATGAAAGCAAAACTTGATTAATACATTCTGTGTATTAAATGTATTGTAAAGGTTTAATGCAAATTTGTAACCTCTGAACCATGGACGATCACTTGCAAACTGTGTCCAACAACGTGTCAATATATTAATGTTCAAACTCTTTAGATCTTGTTGTAACTCGCAATGAGAAACTCACGTCAATTCTTAGAAATCATTGCTAGTTATGTTGACCCATCCCACTCATTTTGGTATTTTAGTGAAAGTATTTCCCTGATGTCACATACACTGCATTGCCAAACAACCTTTTCAAATGGGCTTGTTATATTTATTGTGTTTAAAACAGCGTGCAGCATGTGATTTCTAAGGACAGTGGAGTTCAAATAATGCATTCTGCATCCCTTCCCTTCATCCTGCATGTCTACTGTAATGCAGCTCTGACTGTTGCTGCGCCATTGCCATGCTTTTCCTGTTCCGGTCTGACCAGAGACGTAAATCCTTTGCACTCCACTGTGCTAAGTGAATAAACGGTGCCTGGCTTGCTAGGCAGAATTTACTTTTCATTGTGAGCACCGCTTGCCATGTGCTCACAATTACAATTAAACCCTCCCCGACATGCTTGCATGTTCCATTGTACATGAGCAGGGAGTGTGAACACTCGTTCCCTATTGGTCCACCCACAATGCTGGTGCGTAAAGCAGGCAGACCCCATAGGGATCTCCAGCATTTGCGCCGGCATGAAAATCCGTGCAGGTGCAGATGCTGGAGCATTTGTATAGCACAAAGGAAGGGAGCGGCTGACACACAAGTTGCGTTCCGCCCGTCTCTCCGCCATGTAAATGATTGAAAATGAGCTGTAGTTATGAATGCAAGGCGTTAACGCTTTACACACGGCTTCCATTCAAGTTATGCCTCAATGGGAAATGGGTCCATAGGCGTTTATTCAGCGCTTCATGCCAGAGCTGTCTGTGTGCCAAGCACTATCATTATTACCCCATTTTGAATATCATTCGTTTATAGACCTACGAAAAGAATGAAAGGTTTAGTTTGCCCTGTCAATTAATCTGGAACTTGCAATATGCAGGTAGCCATCATGCCAGAGACCAGCACTTTAATCATGTAGCTCCGCACTCTTGAGCTCTGCACTCTTGAGCTCTGCACTCTTGAGCTCTGCACTCTTGAGCTCTGCACTCCTGAGCTCTGTAAGGCAAACCAGTGCGGTACCTGGACCAGGCCCAGCTTGCTTTCCAGCTTCTATTAGTATGAACTCATGCAGTTTCTTCCAACTCATCCCAAATGCCCAAAAGCTTAGTCTGGGAAACCGGCAAAAAGACAAGGGCCTGCAAATGTATGGGCTCTAAGAGGGATTCAGTGCTTTAACCAATGGGTGAATGAGCCTGTTCAAAATGCCTCTTCAGGTGAATGCTGAAACAAAAGACACGCTTTTATTAGCAGAACTCACATTATCGTCCATCTATTTTAGGAGAGTAATGGAAAAAAAAATGAAATACATTATCTAGGTACAGTCTGTTTTAGCATAATGTGCGGCACATCATCACGCCCCTGGGAGAGTACGCTGCGCAATAGATAACCAAGTGCCAGCAGCCCCCCAGGGTGTGATTACTTGAGGATAACTGAATTCCTTGGAGTTCTCTTATTGATAATAAAAAATGGCTGGCTCAGGCAGGCTGGAGGTTCGCCGGTAGAAGCCCCGGAGGAGTGTCAGCTTTCACAGTCTGCAATCCACTCTGCTCCTCACGCATCCTCCACGACGATGGATCTGTTAACAAAATATATTAAATATGCACAAGGATGGCCCAGTCCAAGATAGAAACTGACGGTACATCTTTCATTGCCTTCTTGCTTTTCCTGAGGACCGATCTATGAGAATGTGATGGATATAAACTAGAAAGAGCAAATCATGCCATTAAGTGAACATAATGGGCCTCATTCTACCTTTACCGGCAGCTCGGCAGTAGAGCCGCCAGAGTACATGCAAATGAAGTTACCATTTCCAGTACATGGTCCGGCGGCATTGCTGCCAGAATACGCGAGCCGGAGGGATGGTGTTAATCCCCATTCATGGAGTCCCATAGGCCATTGTCGGTGCGGGTAATGGCGGCTTTCTTTGCTGGTAGGGTGACTGGCTTACTTCCAGCATTTAGCTGGATGTAACCTGGGTGCCCACTGGCAAACCCATAGTCGGCTGGTTCGGTAAAGTGCTGTATCCATGAATACCCACACGTTTCTACCACACCGGTTGACTTAGAATGGGGCCCAATATCCTTATATTACATGGCATCCTGCAATAAACCTGCACACGCTGTATATATTGTTCTTATTACAGGCTATTTGTGACATCACAAATGACATGTCACAACAACATGGCAATCACTCCTGTAAATGTAATCACTTATTAAGAGCTCTTTTGTAACATCACAATTCACGGAGCAGAATTCCAGCTGTCACTATAGCAGAAAAACACACAATTAAAGGTGTGACCAGCTGTTCAGTTCTCTTTCATCTGAAATATAGTTCTGTGACAATGTACAGCCATTACTTGATGAGGAAATGTTTAGGGTAGTATGTTTCTTTTGTGCACTGCCGGCGAGCAAACATCTATCTGGATGTATTTGGTTATTTTAAATCACAAAATGATCGTAGAGGCATTCTGTTAAACTGTTTAAACTACTTTTCTGCAGCACATAATAAAACCTTGGATTATTGTGTTTTTCTTTTTTCTGTTTAACTCAGAGTCTACATTGATCATAAGTATCAAGAATGGGAAGATCTTTTACATAAGAATCAGCAATAGGCGAGCTGTTAATGGGGATCACAGTGTATGGCCCTGTATTATAATGAATAAAATAACCCATGCCATACCATTGTCTCGGGAAGATAGCTCAGGGGCACGTATGACACGGAGCACCACAGGTTCGATCCCTGAGTCCGCACTTAGAAACCTCTGGGTATTAAGCGCGTTATAAATAACCTATCATATCATACCCTACAAATAAAAATATCAAAAAGTAACTCAGAGTAACAGAGTGTGACATTAAACGAAGCCTTCGGCCTCATCCCACTAGTTGATAACACAGCTCCTCAGTAACCTGCATTTTCCTTATAATGCATGGTACGGGCACTTTAACGCATATACAATTCTCTAGTTGTGACCATGCATCAGGGCAGTTTTATTATGGTTTTTGACATTAACCTTTCTGATTCTTACAATCCTCTTGCTTTGGTGTCTTTGAGATGCCATCCTACACTCTAAGTAAAAGCACCCAGGAGACTAAACTCTAAATTGTTCTGTGTACTAAATGAAGGTCGATTTCCCGAAGTTAGTAGGTGGGGACGAAAGCAAAATGGGAGGATAACTCTCTTGTCGTACTCCCCTGAGAGATTGGCACCACCACTTTAGCACACTTTATGTAAAAGGCCTGGACGAACTCCACGAACCCATTTAATGATGTAGAACAGAAGTTGACATAGGAGAGTATATAACCTGCAATACTGCTGAAGTTGAAGAGGCTATGAAAGGTTTTGGTGGGAGGAAAGCTCCGGCCGGAGGTTGTACCAATTGTCCTGCTCAAAGATGAACCTGTGTATGGGTCACATTGCATAAATGAGGGGTTGAAGTTTGAAGTTTAGTTTATTTGTAAAGCGCAACCAAGCCTGTGGTTGACTTTGTGGCTATGACGGGGAATGTCCCTCAATCCTGGCCCAGTGCTATGATAGTGCTAATATATAAGAAGGGAGGCCAAAGCAATCCAGGACATTATGGACACATCGTGCTCCTGGGCGCTGGGGCTAAGGATTATGCCAAGGTGTTGCTAACCCGTTTGCAAAAGTGGGCCTATGAGGGTCGTATCACAAACCACCTCCAAGCAGGGTTGTTGCTTGGAACTAGTACAGTGGACCAATGCTTTAGGTTGAATGTTATCTTGGCAGAATACGTCTCTGTTCAGCACACCAGACTTTATGCACCCTTTGTGGATCTCTGCACCGCCTTTGATAGTGTATCCCACAGTAAACTCTGGTCTTTGCTCCGAGAAAAGGGGTACCCCAGGACCTCTCTTGATTAATATCCAATCCATTTATCATGACAATAGGGCATCAGTAAGGTGGGGGTTGGATGGTGAGATTACTGACTACTGATTAATTTGCAGGACTGATTACTTTGCAATACAGAGGGGGTCCGCCAGGGGCTTGTGCTGGCCCCTCTCTTTTCTGTTTATGTAAGAATGTCATCATAGAGGAACTGCTAATTGCTGCTAGCCAGTCTCCATCCCCCAACACTTGTGCAGGACAGGTTCCCAGCACTCTTTCATGCTGACGATGCAGTACTACCACCTACTACCCAGCTGGGCTTGAGACACAATTTGAAAATATTCACAGAGAAAGAGCAAGAGCTTTCTATGATGCTTAATCTAGATAAGACTAACGTGGTGGTATTCGGCAGAAAGAACTGCAAATAAATTAAGCTGAAGGTGGTGGTTGGTGCTTATGAATTTGGAACAGGTGTGCTTTCATAATAACTCAGGGTTCAGATTCCCAGACGACATTACTTGGTGGGCTCACCTTACAAAGCCTAAAGCAACTCTTGAAAAACACAGTGGCGGAGTTTGCTGTTTTTAGAATGAACTTGGCAGGGGTGCAGTTTCGCCAGCCATCAAACTATATCAAGCACAGGGCTGGGGCGGCCACAATATATGGGGCAGAATTGTAGGGCCACTGCTCATCACCCGAGTTCAGTGTGGCTCATAACACCTTTTTGCTGACCCTACTAATGCAATCAAAGGGTGCCCCAATGGCCAGTTTGCATTGGGAATGTTGCCTTAAACCCATCAATGAAGTGACTACAACCAGGGGAGTTGCTAGGTCTGGAAAAGACCCGCGGCTATGCTGATGTCAGAACTGTCGGGACTGGGGGTATAGACATGTCAGGCAAGAAGAAGAGGCCAAATAAAGACAAGCATGTGGAAAAGTTACCAGATAAACCCCTCAGGGGTCTGCAACCTTTGGCTCCCAGATGTGTTTGGACTACCATTCCCATGATCTCCTGACATTGACTATGCTGTACAGGCCGGATGGGAATGGTAGTCCAAACACATCTGGGAGCCAAAGGTTGGTGAATGTTGACAGAAGAACATGTGCAAAGGCAGCGAGTCAAGCCTTCGCCAACTTCCCATGCATGCCCCACTAAGTTAGGGCAGATAATGACGAAGCATCAAGTTCGTGGAACCAGAGCTTGATTTTGTTTTTGAAAGAGTTCTAAAAGCCATAGTTAAAATAAAGTGCCACAAAGCTATTGTAGGCCAGATAAAAAGCACTTGCGTAGTGCTGAAGACGGGTGCACCTTAAATAATTCTGAAACAGATAGTAGGATTTTAACCCTATTTAGTCTGTGTGTTTCCCGCATATGCCCGAGCTTTATTTATTCACTTATGCACAAATATACGCTCAAGGTGTCCAAATTCACGATAAGGTGGTCAAGTTCTAAGGACAAGCATTGCAAAGTGTGTGATAATCCTGAGGAGTCCCTTATGCATTTTCTTCTGTTTTGTCCAGGGTACACCCGGCAGGGGAATGGTGTTTATTGCCAGTGTTCCGTTTGAAAGACATTAGAATGACAGAAATGGCTGTGACATTCTGGAAGAGTACCTCTGATGTACATCTTATTTGTGTTCACAGAGCTTGGATGTACAGGCTGAAAAGTGGTTAGCACAAGTGTGCGCCTGCAACATGTCTTCATCTATTTTATTGTGTATTGGTAAATATGAACTGCTGGTTTTATGCATGATGTTTTATTTGTGATGATAAGATGCTTTTATGGTTTGTAATGCCGACTAAAGCTATGTGCAACATACATAAAGAATAAGTACTTCTTAACATTTTAATAGTTTGGCATCTTAAAGGTGCCTATTCTCTGAAAAGCATGATCCCAATTGTAATGTTCATTTTATATCGTACTTACACCTATGGGCACTGTGAAAGTGCTTCCTGGCTCATTAGAGGGCTAAACATTTGCACCTAATTTACAGGTGTGGGTCCCTGAGATGGGCTTGGAGTTCCTCTTATTACCCTCTGACATATTCACACCCTCCTGCTCCAAGCACCACGTTCCCGGCTCCTTGTTGCCTTCACCTCTTCGCCTTCCACCAGTTCCTGCTTTCCCCATCCTCCCACCAGAATAATTTCCCCACACGCCGGACTCTCGTCACTCATATCTTCACCTCGCCTACTCCTTCCAGGTCCACCGATGGGAACGAACATGGGACTGTCAGAGGATTTATGAGCTGAAGAATGTGTGCAGAATTTTCAGTGTGCAGTTTAACATTTGATAGCAACACATTTCTTTTATTTTATTTATTTATTTTGACACTTGTATAGCACACTAAACACAGAGGTTTCTAGGCACTTATAACTTAAGAATATGGTTACAGTAAGTGCTTTGGGTTACAGAAGGAAGCGTAAGAGGGGAATTACATTGTGGCAGAAGGTAATACATCATACGCCAAGTGCAGAAGAGAAGTACATGGTTATCACATCTCTTGGGCAAGGCCCCATGTGGCCAGGTGGCAGCCGCACACAAAAGCGGAAGTCAATCAGTAGGCAAATACATGGTGCCTACCCCATGTTGCAGGGCGGCAGCAGCACACAAATGTGCAGGTCAAACAATGGTCTTGTACATGGTGCCTGCCTCATGTTGCAGGGCGGCAGAAGCACACAAATGTGAAAGTCAATCAGTGGGCAAATACATGGTGCCTACCCTGTGTTACAGGGTGGCAGCAACACACAGATGCAAAAGTCAATCAGTGGGCAAATACATGGTGCCTACCCCATGTTGCAGGGCGGCAGCAGCACACAAATGTGTAGGTCAAACAATGGTCTTGTACATGGTGCCTGCCTCATGTTGCAGGGCGGCAGCAGCACACAAATGTGAAAGTCAATCAGTGGGCAAATACATGGTGCCTACCCTGTGTTACAGGGTGGCAGCAACATACAGATGCAAAAGTCAATCAGTGGGCAAATACATGGTGCCTACCCGATGTTACAGGGCGGCAGCAGCACACAAATGTGCAGGTCAAACAATGGTCTTGTACATGGTGCCTGCCTCATGTTGCAGGGCGGCAGCAGCACACAAATGTGAAAGTCAATCAGTGGGCAAATACATGGTGCCTACCCCATGTTGGAGGGTGGCAGCACCACACAAACTCGAAAGTAAATCAGTGGGCAAAATACATGGTGCCTACCCTGTGTTACAGGGTGGCAGCAACACACAGATGCAAAAGTCAATCAGTGGGCAAATACATGGTGCCTACTCCATGTTGCAGGTTGGCAGCAGCACTCAGATGCGAGTCAAGTCAGTGGGCAAATAGAAGGAGCCTACCTCATGTTGCAGGGCGGCAGCAGCAGACAAATGCAAAAGTCAATCAGTGGGCAAATACATGGTGCCTACCCCATGTTGGAGGGTGGCAGCACCACACAAACTCGAAAGTAAATCAGTGGGCAAAATACATGGTGCCTACCCTGTGTTACAGGGTGGCAGCAACACACAGATGCAAAAGTCAATCAGTGGGCAAATACATGGTGCCTACTCCATGTTGCAGGTTGGCAGCAGCACACAAATGTGAAAGTCAATCAGTGGGCAAATACATGGTGCCTACCCCATGTTGGAGGGTGGCAGCACCACACAAACTCGAAAGTAAATCAGTGGGCAAAATACATGGTGCCTACCCTGTGTTACAGGGTGGCAGCAACACACAGATGCAAAAGTCAATCAGTGGGCAAATACATGGTGCCTACTCCATGTTGCAGGTTGGCAGCAGCACTCAGATGCGAGTCAAGTCAGTGGGCAAATAGAAGGAGCCTACCTCATGTTGCAGGGCGGCAGCAGCAGACAAATGCAAAAGTCAATCAGTGGGCAAATAAATGGTGCCTACCGTATTTTGCAGGGCAGCAGCAGCAGACAAACAGAAAAGTCAATCAGTGGGCAAATAGATGCTTTTTTTGTTTGTTTGTTTATTATTTATACAGTGCACCAAACCCTGGGGTATCTCGGCGCTTTACAAGACATCTTTAGATACATAGGTACATACAAGTGAAAATTAATACATAATAGGTCGTGAAATGTGAAGGCAGTAGTTACATGGAAGTATAACAGTTGGGTACATTGGTGAATACACACAGCTAGGTTTACAGGTATAAAGTTGTCAATGTGAAGGCGACATGCATCATAATAGTTATCCTAGTGCAGGTTGATAGGACAAGTAAAGGCTGATAAGTAGAACTCAGGCCAAGGAGGCAGTAATGACATTTGTAAGAAGCCATTTGTTGGTATTGAACCTGAAACTGTGACGGTTTGGGTCGGTACGTATGTTGAGTGGGAGGGCATTCCAAGCTAGGGCCGCTTGCACCGGGAAGCTTGTACCTCTGGCTCTTTTTAAGTTGAAGCGTGGCGAGATATTGCAAGCGGAATTAGTGATCTTGTAGGATGATGTTTTTGGAGTGATTTTCTCTATCGGGTATTTAGAGGCAGCATTGTTTAGACATTTGTGGAAGATGGAAACAAGTTTGAAGTAGATTCTATCCTGAATAGAGAGCCATTTGTGGCGTCTTCTTGTTTCAGAGATGTGGTCCTTTCTTGGTATGCCCAAGGTGGTTCTTAGTGTATTATTTTGCAAGGTTTGAAGTTTGTTTAGCACTTGTTTGTTTGTTCCTGCATAGAGTGCATTGCAGTAATCAAGTTTAAACAAGATTAGTGCTTGTGCTAGGATCATGCGGCTGTTCGTGGAAAGATAGGCTTTGCATGCATGAATACGTTTACAGGTATAGGCGGTAGCCGTTGCAGTGGCATTGGCTTGTTTCTTAAGGTTCAAGGCAGAGTCAAGATGAAAACCTAAGGTTTTTGTTTCCTTGGCTGTTATGATAAAATTACCATCTATGTGGTGCCTACCCTATGTTGCAAGGCGGCAGCAGCACACAAATGCAAAAGTCAATCAGTGGGCAAATACAGGGTGCCTACCCCATGTTGCAGGGCGGCAGCAGCACACAAATGCAAAAGTCAATCAGTGGGCAAATACAGGGTGCCTATCCCATGTTGCAGGGCGCCAGCAGCACACAAATGCAAATTGAATTGGGGGTAAAAAAAGTGTGTTCAATTTAATTAGGCGACAAAAATGTTAGTAGCCTCAGATGCACAAACATGGTCAGTTTCAGAAAATAAAGCAACATTTAATGTTAACCATGAAAGAAAAAAATCATAGCATGCAGAGTAATGCAACAGAAGCAAGGTGGTCCTTGAAACAGGAGGGAAGGAAGGACAAGTGTTTCAATAAAACGTGCAACATAAATAGAAGTTTGCGCTAAGCAGAAAACCGCTCAAAGGTTAGTAAAGTGGGTGTGGTGGGTGCTGGAATATTCAGGCACGTGATGTATTCAGAGGTGACATCATAAAAAAGGTGGAGAGATGGGTGCAGGTGTTTGCTGCCCACAGGGTGACCGACAAGAATGGACAGCTGTTGCTGCTTACAGCTGCTAAGCCCCGCCCACCAGTCTACCAGCCCTTTAAAGTCTCCAGCATTCTCCTGCGAGCGCAAAGCCTGCAGGGGGAAAGGGTGTGGGTGTTTCCTGCCAGCAGGGTGTTCGCTGCCCTGCAGGTGCTCCTGGGGATTATATCCAGCTGGGGAAATCTCTCATGATAATGTTCATGAAAGATCTGCTAGCTACATAACAACAAACTTGATCCTAGGAGTTGTGGAGCAACTCCCTGGAGGAGCATGTGTTGACAGCATTGGCACATTTTACCGGGGAGGACTTGGAACCAGAAGCCTTGGACTGATTCAGCTAGCTTGAGACCCCCTACTTGATTGAATAAGGGTGAGCCTGGAAAGATTCTTTTACCTTTGGGGCACTGACTTTGTTTCTCTGTGCCCTTGTTTGAAGCATTTCTTGAACCAGTCTTCATTCACAAAATTGCACTGAACGGCAGTGCTGACAACTGAACAATGAGACACAACGGCTCTGTGAACAGCGTCGCTTATCAGCTGATGGCGAGGACCTTCTGCCGGAAGACTAGACAGCTGTATCATGATTCTCAGTCGAGGTGGCCATTTTGGAAGAAAAGATGGACGCCACAAGGCGGCGCCGGCGTGTCCAAGCTGTCCAGAAGGGACATAAATGGTGTATCATGACAAATGCTGGAGTCCTATCGGCATAAAATCCAGCAAAATAGTATTATCTGCATATGCCATCCAGAGTACCAGTACATTACCAACCCGAAGGGGCAACATGCAGGCTGCTCTTAATGCCCTCTCCATATCCACGGTATATAAATTAAATAATACAGGTGACAGCATGCATCCTTGTTTTAATCCTAAATTAGTTCTAATAGGATCAAAAGGGAACCATCAAGGTCCAAATGGACCAATACAGTGTTATAGAAGTAGACCAATTAGATAGAATTATGTAAAGTTGGATCAAGGGCTCAGGTCCTGAGTTTTTCCCAATATTTGGGTCGAAAGCACATGAGTGGTTAACATAGAATAGCATTGTTTTCAGTTGCCGACGATAGGCAAAGTGGTCTGCGGTCCCTCGCAGAGCAAGAGGAAGGTCATTCCAGGCTTTGGCGTCTGCCACCGAAAAACCACGCCCCCCTTTTCAAGATAACCTGAACCGGGGAACCACTACCCGAAGAGCGCCTGCGATTGGAGACAATGAGTAGGCATGTAGTGGACAAATATGTTGCTCACATGCCATGGAAAGCCCGATGTACCATGCACACAGACTTAAGCATGATCCGGTCGACAACAGGGAGCCAATGCAATTGCCTCAGCAGGGGGGTCATATAGACTCCGAAAGGGGGGCGCAGAATAGATCTGGCCACAGCATTCTGGAGTAGCTGTAACAGCCTGATCAGATACCCGGGCTACGCCATATAAAGTAAGTTACAGTAATCCAGTATGCTTAGAACCAAAGCTGCAACCACTGGGGCCTGACATGCTGTAGGAATGAAAGGGAGAACCTTCCGTAGGACACAAAGCTTAAATTGGGTGGATTTGCAGATCACAGCAACTTGCTCATCCATGGCCAGAGAGGCAGAGATCTTCACCCCAAATTTCTGACCTACAGGACAGGCTTGGGGAGAGGAACCAGAGTGTGGGCCAGAAATCAGCCATCCAAAACAGGTGGGGAGATGTAGTATCTACAACCAGGACCTAGGTTTTACTGCTGTTTAGCTTTTGCCAATTTGATTTCATCCATGACCCTAGATCCTCAAGACACTTTCTCAGCAGAATAGCTGTCTCAGATTGGGTGAGGTCCAAACAGACCAAAATCTGGGTATCATCGACATAAGAGTGATAACGAAACCCATGCAACTGAATGAGGAGCAGAAGATATCTAATTTAAATGTTAAACAAGATAGGGGATAGTGCCGATCCCTGGGGAACCCCACAGAAGAGTGAGGCCGGAGCAGAAGGGAGGAAGAGACACCTTTTGGGAACGCTCTGCCAGAAAAGCCGTAAACCAGTTCAGAACTTGGCCAGATAAACCAGCCGTGGAGAGACGGGAAATCAGGATAAGATGGCCAACCATGTTGAAAGCAGCTGACAGGTCTAAAAGCAGGACTTCTACGACACCACCCTGATCTCCCAGACACACCAAGTCGTCCAGTACTGAGTTAAGGACAGTTTGGTACCTCTACCAGGCCGAAAACCATATTAAGACAGGTATGTAATATTAGTTGCTGGAAAGAAGCTCCTGATCTTAGATTGGGACACTGTAAGATTTTCCATTGTGTGTCCCTTTGTCTTCTTATTTGGAGAGATAAATTTAGCTGTTTGTCTTGTATAGCGTTTAGGATGGTTGATTACATTAGTCGTACGTTTATGTTTTCTCAGCACCGCAGGGTGCTTATTATTGTGTTTCATGCTTAATCTCAAGTGTGTAAATGAGACAGCCACTGTTGAGTATCTAACTTCCCCAAATCACAACTTAAAGAGAAGATTACTCACGCTGATTCTCTCCTGCAGCTGCCGCAAGCCTTGCATTCCAGCTTCTAATTGGCAACTCGCCTCACTGGAAGCTCCCCAAATAAGGGCCTGGTCCCAAGGGTTATCGACTTTGCGGCTTCAACTGCCTCAAATGGTACAACTACCCATAGCAGCCTTTTGCTGCGCTTCACCCCGGAAGCCGTTATTTCAGAGGTAGAGGCTCCTCCCTGCTGTGTTTTCTCTGATGCCACAAGCACAAAAGGACTTGTGTAGTGTTCTTGGTATTAAACGTGATGCAGGTTTTGCAGCAAAGTAACACAGTCCTTTTTGTAAAATACACCTACAGTTCAAGTTTCCACACTGGCAGGCTCTCCTGCCACAACTGCCCTTAGCAGCCCTTTGTGGCCCTTCACACTGGAAGCCGGTATTTCAAGAGTAAATGCAGCTCCCTGCTGGTTTTACACTAATGCCACAAGCAAAAACAGACGTTGTGTAGTTTTCTTCGTATTAAACGGGATGCGTGTTTTGCAACAAAGTAACAAGGTTCTTTGGTAGAATACACCTCGTAGCTGTCCAGTACAAGCTTCCACGCTGGCAGGCTCTCCTGCCACAACTGCCCTTAGCAGCTCTTTGTGGCCCTTCGCGCTGGAAGCCGGTATTTCTAGGGTAGAGGCTGATCTCTGCTGATTTTACACGGATGCCAGAAGCAAAAACAGACTTTGTGTAGTTTTCTTCGTGTTAAACCGGATGCGTGTTTTGCAGCAAAGTAACAAGTTTCTTTGGTAGAATACTCCTCGTAGCTGTGCAATTCCAGCTCACAAACTGGCAGTCTCTCCTGCCACAACTGCCTTTAGCAGCCCTTCGCCCCATTTCAAATGCAACCACACAATTAGGAAGTATAAACACTCATTCCGTAACACCACAAATCCAACCATAACACTCACTTCAACTATGTTATTAATTTAACCTGCATAATACTTGAAGTGTGTGTTAAAGGATTCTTGGGAGGTCTTTCACATAAGCTCTCTCCTTCACCTTTGGTTTCTTAGGATTCACTGCTGGTTCTTCCTGGACTGTGGCATTCAAAGACTTCTCAAAATGTATCAGCTGGACCTTGGGTTTCAGGAATCACCAAAGGTCCGTCCTATACCTTGGGTTTTAGGACTCACAATTGCTCCCTGCTGGACCTTGGGTTCCAGGATTCAAAACACACGTACCCTGTGGAAGTAGTAATTAATGCGTTTCGCTCCCCCTTCACGTATTGTCTTTTGCAGGCAGGCAATATTCTATTTACATCCTGCCTTGGACGTCAGTCCTTTCCTAGGGGCTGCGGGTAGACATCCCTTGACAAGTTTTTCTGATTTCCCGAAGGGGATGATGGGGGCTGTGTAACCCATGTGGCCAGCCTTTCTCCCACACAGAAGCGTGCGTCCTCTCCTCCAAGCCTTTCGAGGCATGCACTCCCTACCCCCAGGCACTAATTTCCCCACTCTTTCTATCTCAAACAGGTTCCTCTTTTAGCAAGAAAAGACTCAGCGTATGCATCTGCTGTGTCTGGCTCCAAGACACTGAATACACTTTCACAGACCCTTTTAAACCAATGAGGTTGACCCTGATTGTTTAATCCCTCATTGCTTTTGTTTCCATCCCCATTACTTAATTCCCTTTATTTTGTGGTCTTAACTAAAGGCTAGTGATTGATTTATGGGGCAATGTTTTATTACAATCCATTAAGCAGTGCAATATGTATCATGTTTCGCAGTACGCGGCACCATCTTGGAATTCCTTGCATTGAGTTTTGCCACTCGGTGGCATTCTGCTGTCTCTCCTTCCAGCTACAGTGTCACTGGTGAAAGGGGTGCTGGGGTACCTGCTAACGTCTGCCTGTTTCTGCATTCCGGTGTGCGTGCCAATCTGCTCCCTTGCAGGGTTTTCCGTGGAATGGATTTTCTGGGTGCGAGACTGCACCATGCAGTTCTTGAGGCCATTTAGCCTCATCTCTGGTGGCATCGTTCATCGTCCACCCTCTGCTTGACATATCGGGTAGCGGCAAGACAACCCTAACCCATGTGATTCGGTTTCCCCTATACAAAGGGGGGTGAGCACTTCCGACTCACCACAGCTGTCGGTGGTTTACCGTGTGGCACCCCAGTCAGTAGGTTCCTGTGCAAGCAGCAGAGGCTTGCTATGGGACGGCTTAGGGGGCTATAGCCCCGGGTTTTCTGGTTGTAGCCACAGATAGTATCTGAGGGGCTACACCCAAAAGGCTAACTAGCCCTAAGTCCTGACAATCCCGACATTAGTGTAGCCCCAGATCTTTTCCAGACCTAGCAACACCCCTGGCAGCAGGACCCGTTTTTAACAGTTCCTTTCATCAAAACGGCTCAGCATGTTAGAAGCAGGTTGTGCGCAGAGATCCCAAGTCGATCATATGCTTTGGGCTCTCACCACGGCAGCAGTCTTACCAGATCTTCGTAATCTTGGTTACTGTGTTAGGCAGCAGTCTGGCGGATAATAAAAATGATAACAATACAGTTGTTGTCACTCAGGCAAACAAGGCAGGGAGAAGGATTGTAGCATTTACCCTCACCCTACTTTTGTATATATTATGTGTCATGTTAGGAAACTATCTGTACTAAATGGTAGGGGTTTTCTCTCCTCGGCTGTCTGAGGGCACACCTCCCCCAGGATCCAGTCACTCCCTCTCATTGAAGACTGTCTCGATTCTTATGGCCCTTACTAAATTGAGGATTTGAGGGTGCTATGCCCCTGGGGTTATGTAAGGGCATGTACTGGGTTGGCTGTTGATGGACTAGGAGATTTGGGCAAACCTACTAAAATCCCCAATTCGACAGAGATGTTAGTCCAGTCCTGCTTTTTAACTTTACATTCTCTGACTTGTTGTCCTGGGTTGTCTCATTACATGTCGGACTGGACTAACATCGCCTGACTGGAATGGGGAATGTTGAAATGTATGCTTGGGGGTTTGTCCACTTATTCCATCACAGAGCAGGTACTGGCACATAGCCCCCAGGGTCTCCCCTTTCCCATTACTGAGCCACCATCATAAAACTATATCCCATAGGAAAGACAATATTTGAACTCATTTAAAATGTGTTTAGTCTAATTCAACGATGGCAATCTTTCTTTCACCAAATATATGTATGGTGTCCAGTGAAACTCAGACTATGCTGTGATTATTTGCACTTTTTAGGTTCCACTGTATTATGAAAAATGTTCAATCCTTCTATTCTTGTGGTTTATGACTGCCAGAATCTCCCCAGGAAAAAACACTGATAATATTGCAGGCTTTCCCATACACTCAGACATTTCAACCAGCCCATCCAGTATAGTCATTACAGTTTTGCTGGTGTGGTAAAAGTGCCGGTAATTCCATCACTGGCACTTTTACTGCACCGGCAAACCACAAGTTTGCTGGTGGGGGTTGACTGATTTACCTCCAGCCAAGAGCTAGAGGTAAATCCTGCCATCACCAGCAACAAAATGCTGTATTACCAGCACCGGTGATTCCGGCAATCCCCTCCATTGATTGTGGATTTAATAGTATTTGCGCCACTTGCAATATGCCGGTAATTCTGGCATTCCAAGTGGTGGAAAACTGGTGGCATCCCGGTGGATTTTTACAGTGGGATACAACCAAAACTGTAATGCGGGCCATTAATCAGGGTGAAGAAGGATTTATGTGTAAAGGGGTAGAATGCAACATCATGATCGTGGAACACGAACGTCAGTTACTTATTAAACTTCGTTTTACAATAATTAATAATGTACGTAATTTGTTTTTCTTGTTCTTGCCAAAGGCGTGATTAAATGTTAATGTTAATGTTAAAGGATATTTGTACCGCGCACTATCACCACCGGAGTGGTAAAGGAGAATAACATGGCAACATATGTTGCCATGTTTGCTTTCTATGTGAAAGGAATGCGCTGTGAAGTGCTTTGCTGTATGGGTGGGTGCAGGCTAGCATGGAACGCATGAGGTCAGAGAGAATGGTGGAATGCGAGAATGTGTATGGATGAGAGAATGGTGTTGGCGTTCCAAGGCAAGGAGTTGGGGAGATGTAGCCTGGGTGGAGGGAGCCAGTGGGTTCCTGTCTTAAGACCTAATGGAGTTATAATATCACTGAAAACAACTTACCAGTAACCCACTTGCAGTCTCTACAGGTTTTCTTTACAACAGAACCCCCTTTACTTTCGCCTTTCCAGAGAGATCCAATTATTTGTGTGCAATACTTTCCAGCTCTGATAGCAATTAGACAATAGGAAGTGGGCCCATATATCTCAGCTAATCATAAATGCCTTCTATAGCTTTTACTTATGTTCCAAGTTTAAAATGATGCAGTTCATCAGTTCAACGCATACTACATGCATAGAACAACCAAATGTGGGCCCACCCGTCTATACATCAATCGAGGCGGTCGGGCAAAATTTGTCCTTGGTGCATTATTCCCAGTCATTGCAGCCAAGCAATGGAACTCCCTCCCACCTGCCCTCAGAGCTTAAGGTTCCTTCTGGGTCTTCCACAAAGCACTGAAAACGTGGTTGTTCAACTAATCAACCATGTGAACTAAAACTGTAACCGGATTGATACCGGCTGAACGATGTACGCTGACTACTCCTCTGTAACCTTATGCCTATCGCCTTCGTGCCCCATGTAACTGGTTCTATGGTGCCCGGGTGCCTGAGGTCTTGTGTGTTCTTTACAAGTGAAATAAATGAATACATACAAATTATATTAGTAGGATTCTCGGATACAATAAACTAAGCACTATTCATGGTGAGGGAAATCATTTTTAGAGCGGGATGGTCAAGCAGCCATACTTAATGTCCCACGAGTTTCAGCTACATAGTTCGGATATTTGGCAGCTATAAGGATGCCCTCGTAGTCCGAGCGTTCAAGCCGTGCACATTTGATACCAGAAGCAGGCGGTCACACTTTCTCAGTCCTCTGGGGGCGTGACTGGCAGCTGCAGCTTCAGAAGCGCAAGTAGAGCAAGTAATGTAACTTCTGGTACACACAGACATTCTATCCAAGAAATGACGTGATCCTGACTTGCACACATTGGCCTCATTATAAGTTTGCTGGTCCGGTAGTAACGGCGCAAGTAAGCTACCGGCGCCGTTACTACCGGACCAGCAACCTACGCGTTCTGTTCGCGGGTGCCTTGTCACCCGCCAGGTCTGACTTGGGGGGCGTTCCGGCACCTGCAAGCAGAGCATGTCGGATGCACCGACACCATTCACGAATGGTGCCGGTGCATCCGCCTTCCCCATTCCCATTGAGCCCAATATTTTCCGGCACCCGCGAATGGGCAATTACCGGGTTCTGCATGGCCGTAATGCCGGAAATAAAATGATACCAGTGGCAGCGGCGCCGGCTTTACCGGCACGGCTACCGCCAGTATCATAATGAGGCCCATATGTTCAAGTCAGTAACTTTTCAGTGGAAGGCAGGGCCTTTCTAGAGAGTTCTGTGAGAAGTCACACATGTGGCTCAGGAATCCGTTGATATGTGTATGAGGAGTGTACTAGCTCCGTGTCCATATTAATCCCACTGTGCCCGAGCAAAGTGCTCAATCGGAGAGACTACACTCACCCACCCCGCGCCGATATCTTTCTGTAGTTCTCAATGATGTGATAACATTGTCCGCAGGGCACTCCTAGCAGATCTGTGACATTGTCTACATGGCCCCGACTGTGTCACGGATCTGTTTGCAAGCCCCAGGGGGCTTTCCAGAGAGGGTTTGACTGCAGCTTCTGAATCTTTCCCTCGGTACTTACTGGATGGCCCTGCTCACACGGCCGTGGGGTACTCTTGCCTCGGAAGTGCATTGACATGAAAGCCAGGCTCTGGGGACGATGCCACTCGATGAGACTTGTCTTTGTGAAAGTCAAGTACTGAGCCACCACAAGGCCTTATTTTTGCAGTGAAAACTGAACATACATTTCTGTTCATTTTGCTTTTCCTTTCGTAGATTGACTATTAACAATATTTGTTTATGTGTAGGGCAGTATTAGAAATCTGACTGATGGCTCCAGCATAACTCTGGATTTGGAGAAACCAAATGATGCTTTAGCATTGGCCTCTACAATATACTCAGGTGGAGGGCGATGGTACCCAAATCCCTACTTTGCTGCTCGCTGTGCATTGCCCCCAAAAGGCGGTAGGGTAAACAAATAAGAATAGAAATGCCCATGCAAAGCATGAGTGTTTCTATTTCTAACAGGCCAAAGTGTCTCTCTTGAAAAAAAGGGATGCACTCTGTGACGTGGCTTCCTCATCCCGGCACACCCCAATGCACTCATTTTGCTTGGTCATAAAAACACAATTCACAAAGAGGTGTGGGCATGTTTTGTGAGCATCTGCACACCAGCAAAATGTGTGCAGATTTGTTCACCCTTTCATGGATACTTGGCATAGACAAGTGAGAACACAATTTCTTGGATTGGGGTCTCAAGTCACTTTCAATATGTACCTTACCAGTTTCTCTTAGATTTTCCTTCTCCATTGCTCGCTTTCTATGAGTTTGACCCATTAAGACAACACTTTCCCTACAGCTATTCATCTTTGATAGTCTCCATCTATGCCTGACAGTCATTCTCGTAAACTGAGATCCATTTGTCATCGAGATTTAAGTGGATCAACCTTAAGTGTGGATCCTCCATTCATTTGCCTTCTTGTCTTATCCAATTATACTCTAATTGATCCCGCCCACGCTTCCACTCCCACTGAGCCACTGTCCAGTCTATCCAGGTGTTCAGTTTTCTGTTCAGTTATTATTTTTTTGCCTTGTCTTTCTCTTGTTCTACTTTAGTGATGCACAAGGAACTTGAACTCATAAACACAACAGAGAGTGAGAGAAAGTGAATAAAGCAAAAACGGAAATTGGTAGGATACATATTGAAAGAGGAACATGCACTAAACAGTGTATTGCTCTTGTAAATGGCTTCATAAGCACAACAGGTGAAAAATCTAAAGTAGAATCATCTGCCATACAATATAGTATTGATCAAACATTCAACACCATTGGGCGCAGATAGTAAGGCAACAGTATTCCATACCATAAATTAGTAGCCGGCGAGGGTCAATGAGCTTGATAAAAGCAAGCTCATTGCCTCGCGCCCGGGTCTTACCTGCCCGACAAGGCTCTGGCACTGCAGCGTCCTTGGAGTTCTTCGCCGCGATTGGCCACAATGGAAAGGGAGCAGGTACTATGTGTAGTCATTTTGCCCCTTGCATGGCGACCATATTGTTTGTTTACTTGTTTCATTCATTTCATTGCCCAGCATGGAAAGGCATGTAGTGCCTTCTTCCCGATCCCTGGCGGCCATTTTCTTTTGCTTTTTTTTTCTCGCGTCAAGAAACGGTCACAGTGCTGTTTCTCAACTCAAGAAAAATTGCTCTTAGTACTCTGGTACAACATGCCGGTGTACTAATGGCAATCTAACCCTCAAATGGGGAGCCTTAATGGTAAGGAATTGCCCCCAGGGCTTCATTAAAGCCCTTGCTTCACTCAGGCTTCTAACTATAGTCCTGAGTGCATTAATCTACTGGTAATGCCCCGTCCTCGATTATATTGTCTAATTATTGACCAAACATTCAACAACATTCAACAACATTGGGTTCAGATGTTGATGTTATTGTCTATGATTCATTAAGGTCCATCCGGGGATTTGGGGTCATCTGTTGGCAACCCAACACATAAGTGTCACTTGATAATGAGGCTTACTAAAGCTTAAAGAGATATTGCAATGCTGCAGAGTTCTGAGCAGGTGTGCTTGATTCAAAGGGAGCGGGGGAGTGTTTACCTGTGCATAGATGTGTTAGTCTGTGTGTACACGCACCGTACCAGACCTCCAAAGATCACAAAGCTATGGGCACCTTAGAGGTAGAATCAAAAGATCAGTCTGGAGTCGCTACTTCCTTGAAATGGTGACTGGACACGATGGGGCAAGAACTGATGACAGCAAATTGCTAGCTTTACCTAATAGGTCTGAAGTGAATGTGCAACTCAGGGGTACTGCTGCTCTTTCACATGTTCCTGCTTAATTTGGGGTCTTACAAGGCGAACATGTGACCTTTCATTATTGTGGATTTCGTTTGTTATTTACATCATGTTGTTAATTAGTGGTTTACATTAAATGTCAAAATAATGCATCCAAAAAATAGAAAAGTAGCAGAAAGAAATTGGTAGTTAAAAATAAATAAATAAACAAATAAATAAATAAATAAGTCAAACACATCTGCAATGACTTTGAGCTCAATGGATTTGGACCAAATATATTATCAATGTTTTAGGGTCAAGGTAGTGCTCATGATTTCTTAGTTGTGCACCCCTGAAATAGGTCATTTTCTATTGGTTGAGCTAATGCTCAGCCAATAGAACATGATAATGATAATGGGAGATGTGCTTTATTAAATAATGTAAACCGAAACAGTCAGAAACCAATGGGCAGCGCCAGGTATTTGATTTTCAATGTCGATTTAGAATGATTATTTTGTTTTATTTTGAAAATATCAATAGGCTTTAGATCTGCAAATGCAGTGATGGTAGCACTGCTCACATCAGAGCAGCAGAGTGCTAGTCTCCAATGCAAGCAAGAAACTCGCCCGCTCTTATTCTCACGCGCCCTTTTTCTCTCAGCACCCCACCCCTTGTAATCAATCTTCTCCGATCCCAGAAGCTGCAGCATTTATTTTTTTGTTGTAAAAAGGAGGAAAAAACGGCTGTAATCTGCGGTCATTGCCGGCAGAGTAGATTGTTTGCCAAACTATTACCATACCTGTCAGCCAAAATCAGGAGAATAATCTCGCGCCGCTGGACAGATGCGTTTCCGGCGTTATTGATATAGTCACGCCAGGGGTAATAGAGGAATATAACGCATTGTTCTATTTACACAAGGCGATTGGCCGGGTCCTTGAGCGTGAGCGCGAGGGACAGGCACTTACAGGAAGTGAGATATGGAAGGCTCAGTGGAAGTTATGTGTCAGGGTCACGTGACCCCCCCAGAGCCCATGGCGGAAGCTACAGATCGCTCAACGTCCAGCACGTGCGGAATGAGATCTGCGCATGTTTATTTCTTTATCTTGGAATATGTTCTCACCCTTTTGAGGCCCGTTTGTGATTACTGAATGTTCAATGTTTAAAAATATATATATATTTCATTATGTTATGTTACGGTAATGGCAATAAATAGTGGCACATCAATACCTTGGTAGTTTAATTATGTCTATATTTTTCTATCCTGAATGTTTATCATGCAGGAGAAATACTGCCCTGGTTACTTACGTAGATCTGTTTCTGTATGTGCAATAGCTCCCAGTGTTCTGGACCAATGCAATGAGGCTACCTCCATTCAATGGGTGTTATTTTCAAGCGCTCTGGATGCCTAATATTGTATTGTAATGTACTGAAACTGCATAAAGCGCAAACACGACAGTAAAGGCATGATCAAGGCGCTAGGTGGAGGTGCCCAGGGATATACATGTTAAAAACAGGTGTTAATGTGTAACGTCTGTTTTAACAACTAATTTAGTGATCCAAAGGACTTTTTGTAGATGGAGCTGGGGATCGTAGGTTTTTGTCGATCTGTGCCTCGGGCGGCAATTACATGACCACCTGTTCCGAACCAGGGCACACATTAAGGGTACTTGTGGGGCGCATCCTCCCAGTTATTTCTGAGGGTGGATCCTGTCCCACCACAAATGCCTCCCTCTGACACTGACAGAGTTCCTGAATGATATCTCATGTTATCGCACAGGCTTTGAGTACTTCCCAAAGGAGAAGGAGTGCTGCACACGATCTTCCATTTCCTCTCTAGGCTCCTAAAGTTATCAAAGCTGATGGGAGCATCAGGCACTCCATAATGAGGGTGCCTTTTGGTTCTGTAGCACCGCTCGGAATGAGGCCCTTGACTGTGCCACCTCCAAGATCTTGAGGACTGAAAGGAACTTTACATGAATAATAAAGGAGGAGGAGTGCAATTGGATTCCTCTTGGCCTGGGGTTGACTCTTGTGGGAGTTGCTCTGCATAATCCAGCCTTGCCTACCCTTTCCACATGGGCTGCAGTTACCTCATCCAGTTAACAGAGGGCAGCAGGGTCATCTTAGGTTCAGAGGAGCTGTAAAGTCGGATTTTGCAGGTCTACAGTGGACAATGTGACACTTTTCCTGAAATGAGTGCTAACATGTATTATTTAAGTTTGAGGAGTGCAGTATGTCAACTTTCCGCTGCTTCACAGCACTTGTAGGCCTTGAACAAAGCAACATGATATTGCGTATATGACATTATAAAACATGACGTGATATGGAATATCATTGCTTGATTTACAATAAACAGCATGTGTGTGTGTACAATGACTATGAGCTGTTGACCTTGACACAGAGTATCTTTTTTGAGATCCTTTAAGCCTCAAAAATAAATGTGCAATTGTGTGAGGGCACTTATTAGGTCAGCTGTACTTTGCTTAGTGGTTTTTGCAGTCTTACCTACAACACAAATACAATCACACTGTTTTTGCTTCACATATTTTTATAAGGATTTAGCTATTAGTCAAGATGTTTTGATCCCTCTATAAAACAGAATTCTTGAAACCCATATTTCCACCAAATAGACCTCTGAGGTTATGTAGCCAAGTGTGTAAGTTGCAGGGTGGTCTCCGTTCTCGTCTTCATCTCTTGACTAATGTGTCCTGTTTCCACAATGAATAGAGGATTATGTAATACTTAAATCAAACTGATATGTGTTGTTTTTTTGGAGTTAAGCACATGGGCTAAGGTCATCAGAAATCACAGAGGTTTACCGTTTTTTATTAAAGAGTTTTTTATTTTATAAGCGTTTTCGATTTTTAAATGTAATCGGGTATACATCCCCATTTGGATTTTGAAGCCTGGAAGTAAGAAAGTGGGACCATAACGGGTTTCCAACATCCAGTTATTGAACATATCAAGGGGTGGTGCAGGTACAGCCATTTTGGGGACAAGTTGAAGGGGTAAATGGTCATTTGCATTTAAGGAATTGGTCAGGTGACTAGGCATCTTTATGTCAAATGATCCCTACATACCTTCTGCAGTAAAGTGTTCAACAGCACTGACAAAATTCAATTTTCCCCAACCTCTTTCCTGTCCTCAAACTCAGACTTCACAGAGATATGCCTAATGCAGCCCCATAGATATAATCCATTATGCAGTGGATATTTCCCACCACGTATGCACACACAATTGTTCTCATTTCTCTTTATACCTTCATCCCAACAGGGCCATACTGTGATTTCTTTAGGGTCCCAGGCACATAAACTGATTTAAGACCTGTGCAAGGCCTCTGATAAATCTGGACCATGTGTCCATTCTCCCCAGTGGGGAGTCACCCGCTTTGAGGTTAGGGAGGTGAGCCCGATCAGGAAGACCCTCCATAGGGGTCTGAGTAAGTGGGACCTCACTGGAAGTGACTCCCCTCTTGTTGACAAGGACTCCCATTCTGCTAAGTTACTCCAAGTGCAGCATACCGTATCCGCCAACATGGAAATTGGAAAGACTGTTGTTACTTCTGTTTTGAATCCACAAAACAGTAACATTGGGCCTCATTACGAGGTGGGCGGTAAGGGATTACCGGCACCGGTAAGGGCACAGGTGCCGGTAATCCCTTACCGCCCTACTACGAGTTCCCTTTGTGGGTCCTCCCTTAACACCTGGTTTTACCAGGCGTTAAGGACGGAGCACGCAAAGGGACTTTGGAGCTAATAACGGTACCGCAATTTGCGGTACCGTTATTAGCGCCTTCCCCATTCCCATTGAGCCCTATGGGGGCTCAAATGGGAATGGGGAAGGGCCATGGTGAATGGGAAATTACCGCCCCGCCAACCTTGGAATGGGGCGGTAATAACTCCATTCACCAGGGCGGAGTTGGTAAGGATTTGGAGGCAGCCATGGCGCTAATAACACCATGGTTACCTCCAACCTCGTCATGAGGCCCATTGTGTCAATTTCATTGGCATCATGTAATACTACATCTCACCTGAATTCCCCAGTCAAACAGCAATAATACACCCTTTTTATTTGTGATACTGTTTTGGATTCATTGGGCCTTATTACAAGTTTTGAGGTAGCCATTCCCTTAATAAGGGCATGGCTACCCCCAAACTCGGGCCTGGCACCGGGTCCCGCGAAAGGGGAATAACCGGGCCATTCTGACCTTTGCGAGCCCGGTAATTTCCCTTTCGCGGGACCCAGAGCCGGTACGTCCCCATTCCCATTTGAGCCCCCATAGGGCTGAATGGGAATGGGGAGGATGGTAGCAGTGGTACTTTTCATAACGGTACCGTTCCTACCATCCTGTTCTGCTTGCTGGTGCCGCTCTGCACGCCGGGTGCAGAGTGGCACCCGCAAGCAGAACTCGTAATATGGCGGCATGGTAACAACGGCGCTGGTAGCAATACCAGCGTTGTTGTTGCCTTACCACCACAGACATAATGAGGCCCATTGAATATTAATATTTCATTAAATTCTTTGGCTTCAGCTAAGGCTGGATCTCGTCTGAGCTCCACAGTCAAAGAGGAAAGACAAACCCCTTTTTTTTCTGATGACGTACATAAAACCAAGAGCGACTTTGAATCAGAGAGGAGGAAAAATCCTATGCATAGGCGAGACTTTGATGTAGAGACGTCAGAGGGGTGGAGCCATTCTAGACTGGGGATCCAGCATTAACGTGGAGAGCGATCGGGATGCTCACAAGATACCTGAAGGCTGGCATCCTGACCAGTAAAGAGGCCTGGGTCAGAAAGGATACAGGGATGATAGAGCCACTGTGTCACCTAGGGGCATGACCAGATGAAGCAGTGGTGGGCCTGAGGCCCATTAACCGACACTGAGACCAAACTGCGGTGGAGAGCCCACTAGCCCGAGCTCCACACGGGATGTGTAGAAGCGGGCGAGCAGGGGAAGAGAAGCAAATGCTCCCAAAGAGGTAATATCACTGAGAACGATGAACAGAGACATTTGAGGCTGGTAAAGCCACAAAAAGGTTACGGGAGCCTGATATACCCAAGTGTGCAGGTGCCCTACTTAAGTCAAGTTAAAGTAAGCCTATTAGAGAGTCAGAGGACTTTGTAGAGTCCTGGGAAACTTAGAAACACTAAACCTCAAGGCTGGGGAATCCAACAGGGTTACGGAGCCGAGAACACCCAACAGCCAGACACCACCACTGAGACAAATTACATCTGTCAGCAGACAAGAGGCCTTTGGGATGTCCAACAGCCACTAAGTATAATGAACATAACTGGAGAGAGAACCTGGGGGCTTCAACTGCTTAAGTATAAAACAAGAACATTTTACAGATCCAAGTATAACTTAGTGGAATTGTATAAGGAATACATTTTCTTACTGAAGAGAGAGCATTGTAAATTACTCCGGCCTCATTCTTTTTCTAAGTTATAAGTGGTAGGGCCAGTTAGCTGAATAGGATTTTCGACTCAGTACTATTTCTTTGGACTTGACTAGCACTCCAATTTTTAGTTGGTTAGGCAGGGAACTTCCCTTATTGAAATTGGGTTAGACAGACTTTTATTTTTATTTGAATAAAATATCCAGGCAACATAGCACACTGTTGTCCAAGTCTTTCTGCTGGTTTGCAACATGTCTCATATCTAATGTTGCTCCAAAAAAGACCTGAAGATGATACCTTAGTTAGGCCAATAAAGACATTTATTTGCAAGCTTTCAAAATCTTCAGATGACTTCTTCAGGCATCGGAAGGATGAGTCTTATGGAATAGCAGAACAGTTTAAGGATGAACCTTGGAATGTCTTATCTGTTTGTGTCTGTTTCTGATTGGTCTCCTTCACAAGGCAAGGAGTCAGAGACTTCAGTAGTTCCCCCATGTATCCAGGAAGGTTTAAGTGAGGCACTGAAAATGACATGGAAGTCTGCAAGAGAAACAAACAGGGCTGCACTGCTGTCAGAGAGGCGTGAAGGAATGGGGTAGTTTCAGTGATAGAATGTGCAATCCTACTGAGGTCTGGTATGTTTAAACATAATCAAGTGTGTGTCCAACTCCAATAAGCCTGTTGCCCACCATGCCCGCCTATGTTTAAGCTTGACATAGGAAACACAACCAGTCACTTGTAGGATAATTGTACTTGTGAAGAAAGTGGACTTCTCAACATCTGGGTGAGCAGCAGAAGAAAAAAAAAAACAACCTCTTTGGCTTCAAACAGGAGTAATAACCAGCTTCTCTGAAACGTGTGGCACAGGGCTTTATAAGTGATGGTAGGGCTTTGGCAGAAGTGAGTCTGGCAACATAACATTGCATCCGAGAGTAAATGAGCCTTGGGATGTGCCTGCTAGTGCAGGAAAAAAAACAATAGAAAATGTTCTAGGAAAAAAAAAAACAGGTTTATATGTTTTGACCTCTGGTTTTGCATGGGTGCAAAGAAAAGGAATTTGATATTTGGGATAGTGACTCATGAAGCCACAATTTCTATTTAGACAATGTTCAACTGTATTGAAAATCTGCATGCAGTTGTATTCTGAAGTTTTTCACACATGTTCTGTCCTGTGTGTGTGTACAAATATTCATGGAAAAAACGTTAGTTGAAGTGTAGATAAGTTGGGCAGATTTAACACAAAAAAACCATTGAAATTCAGTGGATGTGCGAAGTCATGAACAGCTCAACTCTGCACGTTCCCATTTAAAAGCCCATGAGCACATAGATATTATAAGAAACGGGAGTAACAATCACATACAGAATGGTATTATGAGGGAAATAGCAATATGAGGGACATCAACGGAAGGCACCAAGTTAAGCTGGTATGACTTCCACATGCACTGAATTTCAAGTGTTTTGTTGAGTTAAATATTCTCAACTTAAGTACACTTTAGCTAAAAACAAATTCAGTACAAGGGTTTTGTTACAGGGTTGTATTACGAGACACTAGCCCTGGCCTTGGGCTATTGTCCAGTGGAACTGACCTTCCACCAATATCTTTCCTTTGAACCCATTAGGTGGCCACAGGCTTTGGCCATGGCCACTATACATGTCTTTCAGACACACTAGCCAGACCCTTCAACCCTTCAATGTACCCTAAAAGATACATGAGCCATCGACCATGCTCATGTATCTTTTAAAACACTACCTTTCTTTCCTGCTCAATAGCCATAACCTTCACACATGAACATTGGCCCCGCCCTTTGGATATGGGCCCTTTACATATTTCCTCAATTGCTTTCTTCCAGTCCCACTAACCATAGACTTCGGCCATGCCCAGTGCCCACAGCCTTCAGCTGTGACCACTCTACATATTGCTCCAATAGGTTTCCTAAACAGGCCCACTAGCCATGGCTTTCAGCAATGACTAGTGGCCCCTGCCTTCAGTCATGGCCTCACCACTAGGTTTCCTTTGGGCACACTAGCCATGGCCTTCAGGCTTCCATATAACACCATTTGGTTCCTTGAAGTAACACAGTAGCCATAGCCTTCGGCCACACCTATTACCACCCTACTCACTGTATCTGTCTTTTTTGGCCCTAATCTCATTTTTTTAACTCTCTTCCTTTTTTTAAAAACCTTTCCGCCCATATCAGACTTTGGTAATATACTATGGATAACTGCATTTATCAGTAAATGCACACAGATAACCATGGTTATCTGTCAAAAGTGTGCATAATCCACAATTCTTCCCTGCCCTCCCAGGTACTCACCAAGTGCTCCCCTCCTCGTGCCATGCTCCTCCCACTCCCCTTAAATTCTTTTTCTCTACCTAGCCCTCTTCCATTCCCCCACCACTGGCCCTTTAGTCTGATGCACTCTCATTCCCGATCTAGTTTCCTATCATTACCGTGATTATCCTGCCGGACAACCCAGGTTATGTGAAAATGTTTGAGCTCTGAACCTGGTCCCGGCCCCCTCCCAAATCCCCAATATCACGCAGTGTCCTCTTTCACCCTACCCACGTCTAGCCTAATGCCATTTCATCCTTTTTCCTACTCCAAATAGCATTTTCCCCACTTTTGGTTTTCGGTTAACTCCTTCATACCTACTATAACCACGGTTATCTCTCGCACAGAGAAAAGAACAATGTGGCAGCTTTTTCATTTCTGAATAGCCTCGCTGATGCTTTTTGGGGCAGATATGTAGCTATCATTATGGGAAAAAAGGCCCCCCTTTCTCCATCAAGTATTTGAACAACTACTGGATGGAATAATACCAGACCCTTCCCAGAAATATTATTAGCCTCTCTGCTGCAAAGCACCAAGACTGAAATAAAGGTTTTATGTATCAAGGGGCACCCCGTTCTCTGATGAATATTTTGAAAACTGCTGGATGGATTTAGCCCACACTATGCAAGGAAATTAAATCAACACATTCTGCTCAAATTGTTTCTTATTTGGTCCAAATATTCCAAGCGGATTTCATGCTGTTCATAAACTGAACTTTTTTTTCTCTATTGGAAAATAAAGGGGCTGAAAACTATGAAACTGTGGTGTTTTTGTTTTCTTAATAACTTTTTTTATTGTACAATGTTTTGTTACAAAATGTGCAGGTTTTCTTTTGGGGGGAGTGGTTGGGGTGGGGGAGGGGGATTGACAAACTCTTTGTTTTGAAAATTTGGTCTGAATCCTTCCAGCAAGTCAAAGGTTATTAGCAATACATTTTGGGGAAAAAGTGGCTGCTTTTACATTTTTTAAAAGCCTGTTAGCCTCTCTGCTACAAAACACCATGGGAGTTATAGTTATAATTTTGGGAGAATGGGGCATCACCTTCCCGTGAAATATTTTAAAAACTACTGGATGGAAGAATTTCAGACATTCCCCGTAAATCTAGTCAATTTTTAGGCCCTCATTAGGACCCAGGCGTTAAGGGGTTTACCCTTAACTCCTGATTCCAAGGTCCCTTTGCGGGATGGTGATTTTAACGCCTGCTTTTTGCAGGCGTTAAAACCCATGCCGCAAAGGGACCTTGGTGCTAATTACGCCACCGTAATTTACGGTGGCGTAATTAGCGCCTTTCCCCATTCCCATTATGCCCTATGGGGTAAAAATGGGAATGGGGAAGGGTAAAATGGGAAATGGGGATTTACCGCCCCACTCACCTTGGAATGGGGCGGTAAATCCGCCAACCACCATGGCGTAAACGTAGTTTACGCCATGGTGGTAAGGGTACGACCCAGGCGGTAACTTACCGCCTGGGTCGTAATGAAGCCCTTAGTGCCCAAGCTGTTTCCTGCCTTGTCCAATTCCGTTCAGTGGTTTGGGCTGTGTGCTTGAGCAAAAAGGCAACTTTTTCACTATCGGAAAAGGAATGGGGACTAGGCCGAAACAGAGATTTTTTTTACTTTCTTGTCAGGGGTCAAGATGGGGTTGGGGGGTGGCTGTGACCACAACTTTGCCAGCTGAATTTCAGCCAAATCTGCCGTGCTCGTCAAAAGTTATTGGCAATTCTTTTTTTTAAGGTTTTCTATGGAACTTCATTCTCAACTTGGTTGCCACACTACTATCCTATATGTATATATTTAGTTGTGAAGCAGACAACAAAAACATTTTTACAAAGTTTGCTGCCTATTTCCCATTGATTTCCCCATAGACAACAAGGTCAATTTTTGACAGCGCGCACAACCCAAACCGCTGGATGGATTTGGACCAGGTCTGAACCAACTTTGGCACAACGCGTTAACTCGCAATCCGTGCTTGGTTTGGGGTTATTACATAAGTAGTTATTTAAATATTTTACAGAAAATTGCAAGCCCCTGATCAAAAGTAAATGGCTAAAGGAAACAGCCGCCATCTTGTTTTTCTCTCAATGTGAGAGATATTCAAGGTTATAGCCAAGGTAATGGGAAATTGAAATGTAGGAAAAAAAGCCATTTGCAGGTCAAAAAAGATGCAAACGCCATCAGGCTAGATGTGGGCAGTGGCTAGAGGGCACCAAGTGAAATGTACGCATTGGAGGGGGTCTAGTGACAGAGTTTGCAACACAAAGCTTTCTGTAGCCTCGGCTATAGCCGCTAATAGCCAACATCTCAAAGCAAACTGCGTCACAGAAAGAGTATGTGTTGTGGGGGAAAAAGGGATTGGGCAGGAGGCCATCAGTGGAGCGGAGGGAACTGGCACAGGTGAGGGGGGCACTTGGTGATGGCCTGGAAAGTGTTCTGACCTATATTTGATGTTATAAAGGACTATAGATAGTCAAGGGTATATGTAGTGCTGTACCCCATGCTACAGTTTTGTTTTAAAGCTATCATGACATTCGAGGTGAAAGATCACTGGCCACAGCCGGTGACATCATAGCCATCCAGGTCTCCCATCCATGCAGTAACCAGGACCAACCCTGCTTAGCTTCAAAGGGAAGAACAGGCCAGCCCCCTCAGACCATGTTGCCTGATAAATGAGCCACAGTTACAAGACCACTTAAAGAAATAGGCCGGACCTATCCTTGCTTTGAGGATTCAAGGATCCTTAAGCAGGATCAGTCCCGTGTAGTGCATGGACAGGCGTCCAAATGGGCGACCGAATGGGCATCAGTATTATTTTTGTTTTAAACGTGCTACTGTCAGTCCTTGAAAGTTTTTCACTCAGAGACAATTGATTTGTATTTTGCTGAGTTTCATTGCGGTATTTGTAGTCTCCCATCAGTCAATAATTAAAAAAAAAAATGAAAAAAGATATGTTTACAGCTACTGTGAGTTTTCATCCATGCAGTAACCGGAATCAACCCTGCTTAACTTCAAAGCAAGGAAGGGGTCTGCTCCCTTAAGCCATGTTGCCTAATAAATGAGCTTACATTACAAGACCACTTAGAGCAACATGGCCTAAGCGGGTGTATCCTGCCTTACTTTGTAACTAAGCAGGGTCAGTCCCAGTTACTGCATGGATGGCAGACAGTCCACAGTCCCAAATGCAGTGTGTTTTATTAGTTTTAAATATCTCATAACATACGGCATCTGCATATTTTTTTTTTAAACCGTGCTACTGTCAGTCCTTGAAAACTTTGCACTCAGAGACCATTTTTTGGCTGAATTGTATTCTGGAATTTGTAGTTTCCCATCCAAAATGGGGGGAATAATGCCACAATTGTAAATTTTTTGTCTAACATATTCCTGTAAGGATTGACATATTTGAGTGACACTATGGTATGTGTACTTTTCAAGTTTATTCATAAAACAGAGTTGTGTTGAAAGCCAGACATGGAGGTGAGGAGGGGAAATGTTGAGAGGGCAATTACGACATGTGTTTGCCCATGATGTGCCAAAACAGGTTTGCAATCCTCGAAACTGGTGCAGTTATTTTCCCCTGTTTTGTCACTGCTTTTCAGGGCAAAAGTAAAGGACACATGTGGGAGGACAGTGTAAGTTTTCTTCAGTGGGCGGATGCAACCCCTTGTTTTTTTCTGAGGATGGCAAGCTTGCTCAAATATTTGGCTACTAGGATTTTACTCATGTTCTCAGTGCAAACACTTACTCACAAGACAACAAGCACTTGTTTTGTATTGGGATTTAGTTTTCCAGGGATTATTTCACAACAGATGGCTGGGTTTAAAAGGCAAGCACCTTTTATAATTTGCCAACATATATATTGGAACATTTCCTCTCTCAGGTTATTTTTCTGGTGTTCATTACTTTTTTTTTTTTTAAAGTGCAATGCTATTTTGTCTTGCACACTTTCTTCTAAGGAAACTTCTATTGAACTACATTTGTATATTTCACGTTAAGATATATGTTCATTTATTCTGTATATATTCATAGGTGTCAGCTTTTGATTTTCGCTATGGGGAAAAAGTACCTGGGCACAAGTTATTCTTGCTGCTGGTCATGTTTTCCCCATTTCTTTGCTGCTTAAATGCAGTTAGTTGGCATCGTGTGATGTAACACAAGTCTCCAAGAGACCAGTCATGAAACAGGGGCCTACAGCATGCTGCTTAACGAAAGTGTGTGATCACAGTAAATAATTGAATCTCACTGCGCATTGACTAAAACATTGTGAGTTTACAAAGCATGTAATATTTTATACATTACAAAACCTTAGTCAAAACAGGTCAAAATCAGTTTGGGAATTGATGAACATCTTTGAGCGATGGGTTGCAAGTGTTTTATAATATAGAGTGGACATGCCCAACAGCTGTGCCCAAATGCCATGGCAAATGCCATGGCTAGTGGTCTGGTAGTGTTCTGAAATGGACAGTGAGCACGTTCAAAGGGCATACTCACTGGCCATGTGTGAAGGCCATGGCTAGTGGTCTCGTAGCATTCTAAAATATACAGTGGGATAGGCCGTGGCCACTGGCCATGTGAGGAATACATCTATGGAATAACAAAAACCTCGAAATTCAAGAACAAAACTTTAGTTGCAGGGGTGTTAAGGTGAACAATACATTGTAAAAAAAAAAACTTGAAATTCAAGCAAAAAAAAATAGTTCGTTTCATGGACGTTGAGGTCAGAACTTAACACAACAAAAGCCCTGAAATTCAGCTAAAGTCACCTTAACGTTGCATTCCCTTTAGTACAACCTAGCACCACAATGATGACATCACAGATCACATGACTGTTGACATCACTAATTACATGTTATAGGAGAACACTAATAACATCACAAATTGCATCGGACATCACTGATGACAACACTAATTACATTGTATGTAACAAATGACCCAACAATGGAATTAAACATTGCATATTGATAAATTAGCTCATAAAAACTTTGATTTTCATGATAACAATTTAGGCTATGAACTTGGCAATGATGAAGGTTGTGGTCACTGCCCATCAACAAACACCATATCTAGTGGTTAGTTAGTTTTGCAAAATACCAATGTGCATGGTTACAAGCCTTGCCTAGTGGCCCGTTTTAAAATAAACAGTGGCAATGTTGAAAGCTGTAGTCAGTGGCCATATCTAAAGGCCATAGCTAGGGCCCATAAATATGTCAGAATATACAGTCGGCATGGCCACAGGCCGCGGCCACTGGGTAGTATTGTGTTGAAGACCATGGCTAGTGGCTGGTTAGTGTATATAATATAATATACAGTGGGCACAGCTGAAGGCCATAGTTATGGGGCTGGTTAGTGTTCTATACTAGATAGTGGGCACGTCCATGCCATGTTAGTATTTAAAATATACGGTGGACAAGGCCAAAAGATATACAAACTGCTCATGGTGAAAGGCCATGGCTAGTGGCACATTTATATTTTATAATATATTTGGGCACAGCCAAAGATTGTGGCCACTAGCCGCTATTGTGCTAAAGTCCATGGCTAGTGGCTGATTAGTGTATATAATATACAGTGGACACAGCTGAAAGCTGTACCCACTGGCGAAGGCCAAAGTCTATGGTTGGCGGCCTGTTACTGTTTTAAATTATACAGTGCACATGGGTGAAGCCTGTGGTCAGTGTCCATGATTGAAGGCCATGATTAGTGACCATTAATGTGTTAAAATGTATTTGGTCATGCACACTGACCATGGCTGAAAGCCATCCTTAATGTCGGTTACTGTTGTAATGTAATTAGTGATGTCATCAGTGATGTGATATGTGATGTCATCATTGTGGTCATAGGGTGCCCAACAGGGGCCATGAAGTTGAGGTTGCTTTAGCTGAATTTCAGGGTTTTCGTTGTGTTAAGTTCCCACCTTAACGTCCATGTAACTAAAGGTTTTTCCTTGAAAAAAAAAATTTAAAAAATATATATACATGTGAGCATGCGGCGAGTAATGCCGCGAAACGCGTCGACTTTTTGTTGGGAAGGCCGAGGTGCAAGACGGCTGATATATGTTCATGCCAACTTTTAACCAATAAAGAGGTTACAAAGATATGCTGGTAGCAATTTAATTTCTGAAGTATCATTTGAAGGCGAGTGCTCCTCGAATGACTGATGACAAGTCAGGTTCATGGATAATATATATATATATATATATATATTGTAGGAAAAAGTCACACATTCCACAATGCCACCTGGTAGCCATCACTGGAAATTTACCTCCAGTTCTCAGCAACAGCAGCAAGGCATTGTGGGTATGCAAATTAACTCAAATGCAAACCTTTTCTCCAGGGAATTGTCTTTGTCTGTGAGGGCAGTTCTGCTTTATACATAGCTTAATCAACTCAAGAAAGACATGTGCAAGGCTCCCAGGACAACTACATACCTGACTTCACCCTTATTAGAGCTCATCGTTGCAGTATAGACGTAGCAGTCTTGTGGTTGGGGAATTTGACCATGTTTTCACAACACCAAGAAAGTTATGGGGGGTTTAAAAAGGTTTGAAAAAATCCTTTCACCTAAAATAGATATATAGATAGATATATTTCAGATGTAAATAGCGAAGAAAACGCCATTCCGGCGAGCAGCACTCCCAATCGTAATTCACCAAATCGTAATTCACCAAAAGATTTCCAAAAATGTTGCGGCGGACAATAGTCAGCTAAGAGTCTGCACAGGTGGAATAATTAAAGACCCTTTATTGATTGAATTTGCAGTTTAAAAAGAATCAAAGTTTTGCCCAGTTAAATGTATGCCGGCAAGCATCTGCGCGTTGGAGAACGCACCGAAGAGTGAAGCCGGGTGAGTCAGCTGTGTTGTTCACCCCCCGTAACTGCTTTTGCCGAGTAACACTTCATGTAATTTATAATTATTGGCTCAGCCCTTTGAGAGATAAACCCACAAACAGCACGATTGACTGCGATTCAGTGCTGTTTCTTCGGCCTTTTAGAGTACAGAAAAGACATGATTCTGACATCGAAATTGGAATTACACTGAACCAATGACACCAGTTTGATTGATTATACGTGGCAATAACGAATACAGCATGGCTACTTCCCAAGCCCACAAAGAGGCAACAAGAAAGGCACAAGCCTTAGATTTGTTTAATGAAACACTGAAAATCAGCCATAAACAACCCAAAACTGCACCGGTAAATGAAGAGAACAATGAGATTACTCTTCTGAAAGAATTGGAAAAGTTACAGAGAAGAGAAGTCAGCAAATGGTGGGAAGAGCACTCCCTAAAGAATTATATCGAAGTGGGGAGAATACCACGAGGCTTGAGGATTTTGACCATCCCCTCCTTTGAAGAACAGGACCCGGAGATGCTCCATGAATGGAGCGAAGCGACAAACTGGTGTTCCAAAACTTTTCTTAAGATATTGGTCAAATATGCCGGTGCAGATAGGGCCAAACTGCTGGGCAGAATCCAAGAAATAGAGGAGAAACTGAAACTGATACCTGAAAGTGAGGAGGCGACAAAACTAAAATGCAGCATGGTAAAAAATATGACCAAGTATGAAGAGGAAATAAAACAGAGGAAGCAAAGGAAATTCCTAAGAGATAAGGAAGACTACGAACAAGGCAGAGTATATACGTTTGCCAGAAGGTTTGAACAACTAAGACAGAGATCTATCCCAGGGGAAATGACAACATCAGCGGAAAAGAATGGAGAAAGTGGATCCATTTCATCAGCAACTGAATCGGATGCAACTGGTAGTGAAAGTGAAGAGTCGAGCATACGGCTTAATTTTTTAGACGAAATGAGACTGCTTTGCCAAGATGGCAAAAACCAAAAAAAAGCAAGAGGTGGAGCACAAGCAAACAGCAGAGGCAGAGGAGGCCGAAAAAAACGAGGAGGGGGCAGAGGGGAAACAAGTGCCCGAACAGTACCCTGGGCAGATCGCTGCGCTCTGGAAAATAGGAAATACAAGTCAAAACATTGAGACAAGTTTTAAAATCATAAACCTGTCGAACCACATCCTGACTGATGACCAAACTAAATTATTAAGTATGGGCTTGAATTTCTGTCCAACATCAGGTTTTGACTATGTACAAGCCCGCATAGACTTTGACCATTTCGTCAGAAAACTACGTTTGAAGAAATTTTTCTCCACCACCGACTTCAAGACACGGAAAACTGTAGTACCAGAAGGCAGAACGGAGATAACCATTGCAGAAATTGGAATCCTTTCCGATCTGGTTGAGCTTCAGAAAGGTACAACAAATAATGTTGATCAAGAGATGGAACCGATTGATTTCCAAGAGTTGGAGATACAAACAGATTGGACGGTCAAAAGCAAACTTAAACAAAAATCCAAGCTCAATCCTATGATGAATACCGCTAATAACATCGAGGCATTGCAAACATTGGTAATAGAAGATCTCAAAAAACTCAGACGTAACAAAGGACATCAAGAAAAAAGCAATCTAACCATGAAGGATAGAGTGGCCCTCAAAGAACTTTGCAACCTGACCAACTGCGTAATTAAGCCCTCTGATAAGGGACGTAATATTGTACTCATGACTCGAGATAATTACATTAAAGAGGCATACAGACAGTTGAATGATAAAAACTGCTACGAAAGATGTGATGGAAATCCCACAAATGAGCTAGAAGAAAAAACAAAGAAGTTTGTAGCAGGTTGGGAGCAGAAAGGGATTCTTACCGAAGAGAACTGTACATTTTTACAAACGACAAACTCCACCACTCCCACTATATATTTCCTTCCGAAAATACACAAAAATTGTAAAAAACCACCAGGAAGACCGATTGTTTCCTTAGTAGGGTCAGCTCTGGAGAACATGTCTAAATTCATAGATGAAACTTTGTTTCCTTTTGTCTCTACGTTACCTTCTTATCTAAAAGACACCAAAGACTTTCTGTCACGTATTAACAACATTCCTTGGGAATCTAATTTTATGATGGCAACAATGGATGTCGTGTCCCTATATACATCAATCGAGCATGACTATGGGAAAAAAGCTTGTGAGAAATATCTTAACACGAGGTCTCTCAACTATCTTGAACATACACAGATGATCTTAGAGATGATTGACCTCTGCCTAACCCACAACATTTTCGTCTTCAATGAAGAATACTTCAGGCAAACTCAGGGCACAGCAATGGGCACTACATTTGCCCCGTCGTATGCAAATTTAACTATGGGTTTCTGGGAAGCCTCTGAGGTGTGGACGGAACAACACCAAGAATCAACCGAAAATGTGGTCATCTGGCTCAGGTACATAGATGATTTGTTCATAATCTGGAAGGGTACTGAACATGGATGGGTCGATTTTGTAAAGCAGTTGAATCAAAATGAGCACAACCTTAGGTTTACTGAAACCCACAGCTTCTCGTTTATCACCTTCTTAGATGTGAATTTACGAATAGTGGAACAATCACTTACGTGTGAACTACACAGAAAACCAACAGGGTCAAACATGCCACTTCATGCCAAAAGTGGACATCCGAAGAGTTTAATTTGGAGTGTACCATACGGAGAATTCGTTAGGATAAGAAGAAACAGCTCTACTCTGGACACATATGATGCAGAGAGTAAAACCACGGCGAGAGGATTCTTACAGCAATGTTATCCGAAGAAGGTCATCGAAAGAGCGTACCTAAAAGCTAGAAGTCATGACAGACAAATTCTCCTGGCGGATAATGAAAAGACAACTAAGAAAGAGAATGAAGAGATACGTCTCATCCTAACATACGATAGCAGAACAACTGAAGTTAAACGAGTGTTGCAGAGACATTGGAAAGTGCTCACTATTGACAAGGACATTGGTAAGTCACTAAAGAAACATCCAGACATCAGTTTTAGAAGGAACATTTCGATTAAAGATAGCTTAGTTCACAGCTTTATGGATAAAGAAAAACTCAATGATGCGAGCTCCTGGCTAAAGAATCGAAAGAAAGGTTTCTACAAATGCACAAGGTGTAATATGTGCAAGTTCGCAAAAACCTGTGCCACTTTGGAACACCCAGTAACAGGGGAACTGTGCACATCAACGAAAAAATCACGTGTGACACCGAATACGTGGTATACATTCTGTTATGCAAGTGCAACAAGTGGTATGTGGGAAGCACCAAGTGTAAATTGAAAACAAGAGTGCAACAACATGTCAGGGCTATACACATCAAAGATGTGAACTATCCAATGGCCAAACACTTTACTGAACACCACGAGAACAATATGGAAAGTTTTGCATTCTTCAGAATCCATGCCATTGAAAATGGCCCCAGACGAGGAGACCGAGAAAAAAAGCTACGACAACAAGAAACCCGGTGCATTCTAGATTTCGAAACAAAACAGCCAAGGGGCCACAACATGGACAAAGAACTTTATACCTTTTTAGGACATTGATTTTCATGATCAATGGTCCTCATGTCTGATATATAATTGATTTGAAGTGATTTCATTAATTGGGTTCCAAATAAGTGTGAACCCAGCTTTGTTGCAGATTTTAACTATATGTTGATCACATGTGTTGTGGTGATGGGTATTTGTGTGCTTTTTGTGGAAAGCCACGATTGTGGAGTGGTGTATATTTTTAACATTTGGACCAGTATGAACTGACACATAATGTAGGCCAGAGACATGCAGGGAACATCAATTGGGATATTTCCTAAAAATCAATTTGATCTGAGGCTGCTAAGAACTGAGCACCAAGCACTTTATGGACAATTAAGTCTTTATGCACATAAGCATATGGAACTTTGACAAACTGCACTAGGCACTTTATTCGATAAATGTCGAATGCACTATGCACTTTACATTATGGCATAAGACACTTTGAATAAAGAAACCTAGAACTTTGACAAATTGCACTAGGCACTTTATTTGACAAATGTCAAATGCACGATGCACTTTACATTAAGGCATAAGACACTTTGAAAAAGGAAACCTGGAACTTTGACAAACTGCACGAGGCACTTTATTTGACAAATGTCGAATGCACTATGCACTTTACATTAAGGCATAAGACACTTTGAATAAAAATAACAAAGTACTAGACACAAGCTATGCAGTACCACATTACTCGGATCAAGTGGAACACTATTCGAACAAATTGCAGGCACTATGCTCTTTATTGCATAAATGGTTAATGCACCATGCACTTTACATAGGAATCAAGCCTTTCTTAAGATGGCCGCCGGCACACAACTAACCAGCTACAAACATGTAAGACCCTTCTTTGTTTCCACTAAATGCCGATCTGCATGTCCTGTTTCTATGCCTACAGTTGTATTGTTTTGTATTTAAACACTATGGTGATAGGGTACTGGTGTTGTGAGCAAGCGGCGAGTAACGCCGCGAAACGCGTCAACTTTTTGTTGGGAAAGCCGAAATGCAAGGCATATTATATACGTGGATGCCAACTTTTAACCAATAAAGAGGTTACAAAAGACATGCTGAGAGTGATGCAAATCTCTAAAGTAATATCCGAAGGCGAGTGCTCCTCGAATGACTGATGGCAAGTCAGTTACATGGATGACATATATATATATATATATTTTGTAGGAAAAAGTCACACATTCTACAATGCCACCTTGTAGCCATCACTGGAAATTTACCTCCAGTTCTCAGCAACAGCAGCAAGGCATTGTGGGTATGCAAATTAACTCAAATGCAAACCTTTTCTCCAGGGAATTGTCTTTGTCTGTGAGGGCAGTTCTGCTTTATACATAGCTTAATCAACTCAAGAAAGACATGTGCAAGGGTCCCAGGACAACTACATACCTGACTTCACCCTTATTAGAGCTCATCGTTGCAGTATAGACGTAGCAGCCTTGTGGTTGGGGAATTTGACCATGTTTTCACAACACCAAGAAAGTTATGGGGGGTTTAAAAAGGTTTGACAAAACCCTTTCGCCTAAAATAGATATATAGATAGATATATTTCAGATGTAAATAGCGAAGAAAACGCCATTCCGGCGAGCAGCACTCCCAATCGTAATTCACAAAATTCTAATTCACCAAAAGATTTCCAAAAATGTTGCGGCGGACAATAGTCAGCTAAGAGACTGCACAGGTGGAATAATTAAAGACCCTTTAGTGATTGAATTTGCAGTTTAAAAAGAATCAAAGTTTCGCCCAGTTAAATGTATGCCGGCACGCAACCTGACGCGTTTCACCACACACCTGTGGCTTGATCACAGTAACCCCTCCCTTTCGGGAGACTCAATTTAAAAACACCATAGTGAACAATGAAGAGGTGACTACATGACAGGTTGCACTTCTTACGGCCATGCTTGATAGGGCCAAGCAGTATTTATAAACTCTTGCATCATCCTTACAAGCATCTAATGCGCAGACATTCTCTAATACCAAGCAAGACTTAACAGACACTTTAATTATGCATTTAGGCAGTCATCGCACCAAGTAGATAACTCATCTGTACTAACAATGTATACGACTATTCATGGATAAATTGGGGCAATAGTATATATCAAAGTATGGTACATTTCTATTTAAAGGAAATTATTCAGTGAATACTTAGTATATTTCCATAATCGTATGTACCTAAAATGTGTCTGTGTATCCCAGATTGCCATATATGCATGTAGTGAATGACGTTGGGTTAGTCAGGGAAAGTACAAGATACATTAATGTCCAGTGACTCGCGTGATTGCTATTTTCTCAGCGAGTCACCGACTGGTGTAAATAGATGATAATATGGCCAATAAAGTGCATGAAGCCTTCCTAAGTCATCTGTCGCTGATGCAACCAGTGTGATGCATACTGCAGAACAGATACAGCCAATGTGTATGTACATATATGTATATGACTGACACTCATTCGCATTCAGCACTTTGTCTGATAATAAGGTATCTAATTTATATTAATACCGCCTTACGTCTGTTTCAGGAATCAAAGTGCATAGTGCATTACCAGATAAAAACATGTAAACTGGACACTAAAGTGCATAGTGCATCAGAGGTTAAAAACATGTAAACAACAGTAAAGGGCATGGTGCAATATATATTATACCTTTTCCATAGCGCATGGCATAGTTAACTTTAAAACAAAGGGGGTCATTACGACCCTGGTGTCGTAAATACCGGCACGGCTGCCGCCAGCGTCATGAATTTACCGGCGCCCCGGAATGGTCAATTACCGGGACATTACAGCCCCGACGGACCCGGTTATTGCCTACTCCCAGGCGCCGGTAAATATTACTCCCCATTCACATTTGAGTCCTATTGGACTCAGTGGGAATAGGGAGGAAATGCACCCTCTCGCAGAACTCGTAGTTTGCCGGCCCGGTAACAACGGTACCGGCAAGCTTACAGGTACCGTTGTTCCCAGACAGGTAAACATGTAATGAGGCCCAAAGTCTCTACGAAGTTTCAGAAAATAACTTTTCTGAATAACATTTGCACCCTTGCATGAACAAATCTGAGAATGTTCACCAGTAACATTTCGAAGACAGCTGCTGGTGCATGCAAAATTTCATAAATGTACATTAACAGCTTCGTAGTTTAAAAAAAGGTTTACTTGGGTCATTTTTTAAATATCTTTTAACATAGAGTTTTTGCATAGGAAAAATATCTCAAAATTGGCTGCTTTGTTGTTCCCAAATTGCAGCATTCCTAGATTTCGTCAGGAATTGGTACACTGAACAAAAAAAATGTACTTGGCTAAAAATAATAGGGACACTGCAATTCTCTGCCTTCTATAAATGGCTAAAATTGACAAGAAATGACTATATTGTACTCTATGTCTGCACATATATAACAACATTAGCAAAACAACAGTAAACTTGACATACATTGCTGGTGATTTTAGCCATTGATAGAGTGCAGGGGATGGGAGTGTCCCCGAATTGGGACACTATTTTTGGCTATGTCTTGTTACTATCTTTTTGCCAGGATAGTTTGTTTCTCCCCAGCACCTTAAATTCCTTTATTATTCTTTTGATCTATGACTAATTTCCATAAGTTTAAGTGTTTACTTTAAAAATAGGAGTTCAGTGTAAAATAGTTCTTTGGAAAAAATGGACGTTGCCAATTTTAAGTTAAAATTTGAAATGTATATATCCAAATAACATCCACGCTCAGAATGAACTTTCATTTTCTTTATGAACTGTGCCAAAAACGTATGAGTTTCACAGATCGTACATTACGCCATTATATCTTCTGAAAACACATGTCAGTTTTCAGTTGTAATTGCATAATGTAAAAACTTGCAAAACACATGCACCTCTCGCTACAGTTCATGCACATTAACGAGATGCATCTTTCAGATTGTGCTGAGAACATAAGAGTTTCACAGTTTATCCATTACACCATTGCATCTTATGAAAACTCCCATACAAGTCAGGGCTGGCTTTGATGTCAGTTTTCAGATGAAATTAATGTGCCTAAATGGTACAAACAGGCGTATGAGTTTACTATTCTTACATTAAGCACCTTTAATCTCCTGAAAACTCACATGAAAGTGAGGGGTGAACTTGTTTTCAGGAGATTTAAATTGCATAATGTACGAACTGCAAAACTCATAAGCCTCTTTTTACAGTTTTTGCACATATTTTCAAGTACGAACAAGTCCTACATGCCTCTTGTATGTATTGAAAAGGCACAACAAAGTTAGATTTTATTTTCAGTGAGCTTTCATATTTATAAGAGGCATAACATTCATGAGCAGAATAAAGTACAATTTAATATTTAAATCCTACACATATGTGTGTGAGATAAACATTTGGTATATCTACACCAATAACACACTCCTTACTGCGCACACTCCTATGACATGTGTTCCTAAAACAAGCACTTCTACTACACGCTCCTATGACACACGCCCCTATGACAAACACTCTTATGAGACATGCCCCTACAAAATCTGCACCTACGTGACATCTGCACCTATGACATGTGGACCTATGACAAACCTGGCCTACCATATGTGCTCCTGAGACATTCGCTCCTACAACATGCACTCCTACAACACACCCTCTTAGCACACAATCCTAAGGCACATGCTCCTATGAAATGTTCTCCTTGACAAACATTCTTATGTCAAGCTCTTAGTACACTACCTCCAATGGAACCACACATCAAATAAATATGCTATGATATGTGCTCCTACAACATGCACCTATGACACTCTCTTACCGCACACTCCCAAAACATGTGCTACTATGACACATGGTCCTACAACACACTATTACAACACACACATTTCCAACACACATTCTTATGGCATGAGCTTCTACGACACAAACTCTTATGAAACATGCACCTGTGATTCAATATCACAAGACATGCTTCTGAGATGTGTTCTCCTATGACATATGCTCCTATGGAACATGCTCCTAAAATACCCTCCTGCAACAACACACCTATGACACGTGGTCCTTCAACAAGCCATCTTATGACAAAATCTCCTATGACACACGCTCCTTAGACACATGCTCTTACTTGTGACATGTGCACCTACGACATGTCCTCCTACGCCATGTGCTCCTACGACATGAATGCATACAAAACATGTTCCTGTGACACATGCTCCTATGACACACTCAAAAAAGCGATGCTTCTGTGACATGTGCTCCTACGACATGTGCTCTTATGACACACGCTCCTATGAAAAATGCTCCTGTGGCACTCACTCCTATGACACACTATCACGATTCATCTTCCTGCGATAAATGCTCCTAAAACATGTGCACCTATGACTAACCGTCCTACCAAAAGAGCTCCTGTGACATTTCTCCAACAACATGTGCTCTTACAACACACCCTCGTACCACACGCTCTTAAAGCATGTGCTCCTGTGACATGTTCTCCTTTGACACACACTCTTATGCCAAGCTCTTAGTACAGAAGCTCCTGCGAACCATGCTCCTACAAAATGTGTTATGACATGTGTTCATACGACATGCACACCTATGACATCCTCTCACCACATACTCCTACAACATGTGCTAGTATGACACATGGTCCTACAGCACGCTATTACAACACACACTCTTACTACGCAAGCTCCTTTTACATGAGCAACTACGACATTTATTCCGACAACATAAGCTCCTATGGAACACATGCCTATGACTCACTGTCACAAGACATGCTTCTGAGACATGTGCTCCTATGACCTTTGCTCCTATGACAAACACTCTTAAGACACCCTCCTACAACAACACTCCTACTACACATGGTCCTCCAACAAGCCATGTGCAACAATGACAAACCATCCTACCAAAGGTGCTCCTGTGGCATGTACTCCTATGACACATTCTCCTCTGACATACTCTCTTATGCCAAGCTCTTAGTATACAAGCTCCTGCGTACCATGCTCCTAGAAAATATATTACAACATATGCTCCTGTGATATACGCACCTATGACACCATTTTAACAAATACTCTTACAACATGTGCTAGTATGGCACCTGATCCTACAGGCCACTATTAAAACACACACTCTTACTACGCAAGCTCCTATGACATGCACTCCTATGACACGTGCTCCTACAACATGAGCTCCGACAAAACACACACCTGTGACTCACTCTCACAAGACATGCTTCTGTGACGTGCGCTTCTGTGCCATTTGCTCCTATGACAAATCTTCTTAAGACATCCTCCTACAACAACACTCCTATGACACATGGTCCTACATCAAACCGTGCTGTGACACAGGCTCATACGACACACACTCCTAAGACACATGCTCTTATGAGATATGCTCCTTTGACAAGTCCACCTGCAACATGTGCACCTACGACATGTGCTCCTATGACATGTGCTCCTACGAAACATGTTCCTGTGGCAGATGCTCCTATGCACACTCTCACAAGACATGCATTTGTGACACGTGCTCCAAAGACACGTGCTCCTATGACACAAGCTCCAACAAAACAAGTCCTTCCTACCAGAAGTGCTCCTGTGACATTTGCTCCTACAACATGTGCTCCTGCAACACACCCTCTTACCATAATCTCGTATGGCATGTGCTCCTTTGACATATTCTCCTACGACACACGCTCCTATGTCAAGCTCTTAGTACACAAGATCCTGCAAACCATGCTCCTACAATAAATTCCTATGACATGAGCTCCTACAACATGCACGGCTATTACACCCTCTTACCACAATCTCCTTCAACATGTGCTAGTATGACACATTGTCCTACAACACACAATTACAACATGCACTCTTACTATGCATGCTTTTATGACATGAAATCCTACGACACCTGCTCCTACAACACAAGCTCCTACAAAACACATACCTGTAAGTCACTCTCAAGACATGCTTCTGAGACATTTGCTCCTATATTTTCTCCTATGACAAATGCTCCAAAGTCACCGTGCTACAACAACATTCCTACGAGAGCCAACCTGTGACCCACTCTCCTACGACGCATGCTCTTAAAACACATGCTCTTAAGCTATATGCTCCTATAACAAGTGCACCCGCGACATGTGCACATACGACATGTGCTCCTATGACATGTGCTCCTATGAGATGAGCTCCTACGAAACATGTTCCTGTGGCACATGCTCCTATGATACACTCTCATGAGACATTCTCCTGTGACACATGTTCCTACGGCATGTGCTTCTATGACACACCCTCCTAAAACACTCTCCCTCAACATGTGCCCCCCCTTCCTGCACACAGGAGTCTGTCCTGATACATTCTGGTTTCACCATCACCGTCTTGTGGCTAATGATGGATTTTACTTTTATGGCCTTCAATCATTTATGGTGTGTCACCCTTTCTCATCTCTGCTGGGCTTCCTTTGCATCTTGTACTCATGGTGGTCCAATATCATGCTGTTCCCATCTTTATCTCGTATCCTGGCTTGCAACATGAAGTGTTACTACTGACTTCTGCAATTGTATTCGCTCTCCCCTCTTGCTTCACCACTCTTTTTGACTGCTTACTCTCTCTTCTCTCCTCCCCTCTCCCATTTCCTATCTCCTCACCTCCTCCCATTACTTTCTTCTATGCACTTACTGTATCAGAATTGTCCCTGGACCTAATATGATAGCAACCTTGTCTGTCGCTCCCCCATCCCCTTACTGTTCCCCCCTCCCTCCAGCACTTTCAGAAATGTTGTCAGGCCTAGTACGATAGTCGCTTGTTTTGTTCCTCCCCTCCCTTTCTCCACCCTTATCCCTCACTTTTTGTTTTCCTCCGGATATACCAGAAATGTTGTCAGGCCTAGTATGGTAGTCGCCTGTCTGTTTCCATTTCCTTCCCACTCTCCCCCTCCCTTCCTTATCTATGTCTTAGCACTTACACTATCTGAAATGTCGTCAGGCCGAGTACGATAGTTAATTTCACATCCTTACTGTTCATGGCCTGTAAGAATGTTGTTGTATTTTCCCTTGTTCCCTCCCTTGCCTTGAAGCGCTTTGAAACACATTGTGTATAGACGCTATATAAATAAACTATCATATCATATCATATCATATCATACGACACATGGTCATACAACATGCAGTCCTACAACACATCCTATGACACATGTCACTACTACACAGGCTCTAACAAGACATGGAACTATGACAGGTGCACCTACAACATGTGCACCTACAACATTTGCTTGTAAATCTAATGCTCCTGCATTATGCATTCCGACATAACGCACTCCTGTAACACACCATTTTACCACACACTCCTATGACACGTGCTCCTATGATGCACACCCTTACGACAGAAACTTTTACAACAAGCTCTTAGTACACAAGCTCCTAAGACCTGCACTCCTATAACATATGCACATCATGTGCTCCTACAACACATTTTCCTACAAATCCCTCTTGCCACACACACACCTATGACATGTGCTCCTATGACACAAGGTCCTACAACACTGTTAGAACACACACTCTTAATATGCACGCTCCTATGACAAATGCTTGCATGTCGCATGCTCCTATGACATGCACACCTACGACACATGCTCCTCCGAAACACTTGCTTATGACACACTCTCCTGTGAGACACTCTCATGAGACATTCTCCTGTGACATGTGCTCCTGCAACATGTTCTCCTATGACATGCACTCCTACAACATGTTTTCCTTCGACAACCTCCGGCAACACACACTACTATGGCACGCACTACTACGGCACATGTTACTTTGATACATGGTCCTACAACACACTGTTACATCACACACTCTTAGTATGCACACTACTGTGACACATGCTCTTATGATACATGCACTTATGACACAAAATCCACCAAAACAGACTCCTATTATACACTCTCATGCGACATGTTCCTGTGACATATGCTGCTATGACACATGCTCCTACGACACCCTCCTATGGAACCCACTCAAGTGACAAATAATCCAAGGACACACACTCTTACGAGACATGCTCCTATGACATGTACACCTGTGACAAGTGCACCTACAACATGCAATCCTACAGAGCACGCTCCTGCAACACCCTCCTGCAACACGCATTCCGATGACAAGGGGCACTACAAAAAGTGGTCCTATGACACATGCTCCTACAGCACCCTCCTAGGGCACACACTCCTGTGACTCATGCTCCTATGACAATTGATCCAAGGACACACAGTCTTACGAACCATGCTCCTATGACATGTGCACATGTGACAAGTGCACCTACCACATTCGATCCTACAGCGAGCGCTCCCACAACACCCTCTTGCAACACGTATTCCTACGACAAGTGGTCCTACAACAAGCATTCCAAAGACACATGCTCCTACGACACATGCTCTAATGAGACAGTTTCCTATGACATGCACTCATACAACACAAATTCCTATGAAACACACTCCTATCGCACAAACACCTATGACACACTCTTGCAATAAATGCTCCTATACATGTGCTCCTACAACACGCCGACATAAGACACCTTCCCGTGGCATTTGCTCCTACGACATGTGGTCATATCACATGAGGCCCTATGACACGTAGTCCTATGACACATGCTGTTATGAAACATGCTCCTACAACAAGTGTACCTATGACAAACACTCCTAAGACAAGTGTTCCAGTAACACGCGCTCCTACAACACGTGCTCCAACAACATGTGCTCCAACAACACACCATCTTATCACACACCTTTACGACAAGTGCTCCTACGACACACACTCTTATGGCACATACTGTTACGATGAGCTCTTAGTTCGGAAGCACCTATGATCCATGTTCCTATGACACTCTCTTAACACACTCTCCTAAGGCATGTACTCCTATGACAAATGGTCATACAACACAATGTTTTTAAAACACACATTATTACTATGCAAGTTCATATGACATGCACTACTATGACACACGCTCCTACGACATGCACTCATATGACTCACGCTCCCATGTAACATGATTCTAGGGCTCCAAAGGCATGTGCTCCTATGACACAAGCTCCTACAAAACATGCTCTTATGAGACATGCTCATATGACACACTCTCTCGAGACATTCTCCTATGACAGATGCTTCTAGGCCACACACACCTTTGGCATACTCTCTTACAAGACATGCTCCTATGACAAGTGCACCTATGACATGTGCACCTATGACATACGCTCCTACGAAAAGTGCTCCTAAGACACCAACTATGACAAAACACACTCCTATGACACACGCTCCTATGACACACTCACATGTGGCATGCACCTGTCACACATGCTATGAAATGTGTACCCACGACAGGCCCTCCTATGACTTCTTCCTATGACTTGAGCTTCTATGACACCTTGCCCTACAACAAGCAGTCCAACAACACACAGTCCTACAACACATGCTCTTATGAGATATGCTCCTTTGCTAAGTGCACCTGTGGCATGTGGACCTATGACAACCGCTCCTCAGACAAGTGCTCCTATGACCAGTGTTCCTGCAATAAGTGCTCCTTTGACAAATGCCCTCCTACAACACACCAATTAACCAAACACTCCTATGATGCGTGCTCCTATGACACACACTCTTTTTACACATACTCCTGCAACAAGCTCTTAGTACACACACTACTAGGACCCACACACTTCCACAACAAATGCTCCTAAAACAAGTGCTCCTGTGACGTGCTCCTGCAACATGCGCTCCTACATCACACTCTCTTACCACACACTCCAATGGCATGTGCTCCACTCTTATTACACAAACACTTAAAACAAGCTCTTAGTGCATAAGCACTTATCATACACGCCTGTATGACATAGGCTGCAACACATGCTTTGACACACATGCTCCCATGACACCCTTTTAACACACACTCCTATGGCATGTGCTTCTGTGACAAATGTTCCTACAACACACTGTTACAAAACACTCCTACTATGCAAGCTCCTTTGACATGACATGCACTCCTACAGCATATGCTTCTTCGACATGCCCTCCTATGACATGTGCTCCTATGATGCATGCTCCTAGGACACATGCTCCTATGACACTTTCTCACAAGACATGCTCCTGCAACATGTGCTTCTAAAACGTGTGTTCCTATGACACACTCTTCTGCAACACCCTACTACGATACACGCTCCTATGACACATGGTCCACAACAAGTGGTCCTACGACAAACGCTCCTACAACACATGCTCCTAGGACATGTGTACCTGCATCATGTGCACCTATGACAAGCACTCCTACAAAATGCACTCCTATGTCACCCTCCTATGACAAGCACTCCCATGAAACGTGGTGCTGCAATGAGGGGTCCTACGACACACACTCCTATGATCTATGCTCCTATGATTCATGCTCTATGAGAGATGCTCCTATGACATATGCACCTATGCAATGCACTGCTAATACTTGCCATCCTATGACATGAGCTCCTACCAAACATGCTCCCATGGCACACACTATGACACACTCTCCCGAGACATGCTCCTGTGATACGTGTTCCTACAACATGTGCTCCTAGATCACAATCTTCTAAAACACCCTCCCACGACATGTGCTCCCACGACACATGGTCATGTGACAGGCAGTCCTGCAATGCATGGTCTTATGGCACATTCACCTATGATGCACTCTTCTACGAGATATGCTCCTGCGACAAGTGCACTTATGACAGGTGCACCTATGTCAAACGCTCTTAAGACAAGTGCTCCTGTGGCAGGAACTCCTACAACACACCCTCTTACCACACACTCCTACAACACGTGCTTAAATGACAAACACCCTATGACACACACTCACACACTCTTACAATAAGCTCTTAGTACACAAGCTCATATGATCCATGCTCCTATGACATATGCTGCAAAATTTGCACCTACAACACACACTCCTATGACACCCTCTTGCCACACACTTGTACGACAGGTGCTCTTATTACACAAGGTCCTACAACACACTATTACATCACACACTCTTAGGACACACGCTCCTGCGGTACATGATCCTACAGAATATACTCCAAAGACATGTGCCTCTACAATACAAGCAACACAGGTTCTCATTACAAATTATCCTATGACACATTCTCACAAGACAGTCTCTTGCAACATGTGCTCCTATAACATATTCTCCTACGACACATGTGTTTATGACACCCACCTATAAAACACTCTCCTAGGACACATACTCCTAGGACGCATACTCCTATGCCACATTCTCTTACAAGTGCACCTACAGCAAGTACATCTTTGACCTGTCACCTACGACATGCACTCCTATAAGAAGCTTTCATAAGACACCAGTTCTGACAAAACATGCTCCTTGTGATAAATGCTCCTATGTCACATGTGCTCATATGACATGTGTTCCTACTACAGACCTTCCTATGACTCCTTCCTACACGCAACCCTAAGGCACCTTGTCCTACACAAAGCGGTCCTACAACATATGGTCCTACAACACATGCCCTTATGAGATATGCTCTTAAGAGAAGTGCACCTACGACATGTGAACCATTGCCAAATTCTCAGAAAAATGCTCTTATGACAAGTGCTCCTAAAAAAGTGCTCATGTGACCTGCGATCCTACAACACAAATGTATACAACACATACTCTTATAACAAGCTCTTAGTACACAAGTCCCTACAACCCACGCTCTTACAACCTATGTTAAGACATGGGATTCTATGACAGGCTCTCCTACAACACCCTCTTTACACACACTTCTATGACATGCACAACTATGGCACTTGGTCCTACAACACACTATTAAAACACACACTCCCACAAGATGTGCTCCTACTACACTGTTACTCACCGGTGAGATGAGTGCGTGGAACCGGGGAGTATCCAAAACCCAGGAAGTTGCTTGAAGAGCTTTGGGTAGGGCCTCTACCCAAGCCTCCTCTCTGTGAGGGAATAAGACCTTCGAAATGATATGACCACTTGCTGTATTTAACCAGACAAGGGGACTGATCACCCAGAAGGGCGGGGAGAAAGCGCACCGCCACGAACCAGGCTGTAAAGGAAGAATAACAAGTGAGTAACACGAAGGTAACAGTTGTCCCCTGTAAGCCTTACTAACTGATGTAATACCTGGGCTTTTTCCCCCCGTAGGATAGAAGAGCAGCACAATTCGGGAATCACCTAGGAATATAACAAGACTTAGTATCTAACTGGCTTAAATTAAGACACAATTCAAGAGGTGGACAGGATCTTACCAGTGGAGATTGAATGGAGGATTTGAGTAGCTTAGAACACAACGACAGGGATAAAATAAGAAAAAGGGAATGTTAGTAGGAGGATGCTAATACCCGGGTGGCACGAGGGTCGCACTGGATTCGGGATGGTGCACAGCTGCAGAGCGTCCTTGAGTGCACGGATTAACCAGGGGCTTTCCAAATGTTCCGTTTGTGAAGCAAAAAGTCTTACCACTGATGAACGAAGGATGATGACAGCAACCAGTCGGGATGGTAGTTCCAGGGAAGGTAAGTGGAAGGCAGGTAAGGTTTGGCGCGATGCAGAACAGCCAGTCGGGATGGCTATTCCTGAGATAGGAAGTCGAAGGCAGGCAAGGTCTGGTACACTAGCGGACAATAACAAAGACACATTTTTTCAGCGGTGTCCGTGAAGCAAAAAACAGGTTCGGTGCACGGGAAGGCAGTTCAACAAGGGTATTCCAAATAGAGGGTCCAGTAAACAGTCTGAGTCGAATCCGTAAGAACAAGGAGGTTTTCAGCAATTGAAGATGGAGCTTCTAAGTGCCGGGAGTAGCTGTAAACAGAAGCGGCGCCCTGGCTGTCTCCATCAGTGAGAGAGGCGGGGCAAGCCAATGCGAGGCTCTACCGGCAAACTACCGTACGGAGCCAGGTTTGCTGGGGAATGTAGTTTTCGATTCGCTAACTTCCACGGCAGCTGCCATCGTGCACGAAACGGGGCAGCATAATGCCGAATTCTTTTGGGGAGTGCCACAAATCTCCTCTTCATTCTGGTAGTTGCACTAGGAAGTCGAAGTGCTAGAGGTGCAGGTGGCTGGGTTTTGCGCACAGAGGGGGGTGAACGACGACCCATAACAGCATCCGCCCCCAAAGACGGCGGCAACCCCTTGCGGGCATGGAAACGCCGCAGGAGTACAGGTGAGTGGATGTTACACAAGGGTTCCCAAGACCTATCCTCAGGACCATACCCTTTCCAATCGACCAGATAAAAGGGCCGACCCCTGCGGAGCTGGAAGTCCAATATATCGGCAACCTCATATTCATCTTCGCCATCCACGCGAATAGCGCAAGGTCGCGTAGGTAGGCGCGTGGAAGGAAGGCAAGGCTTGAGGAGACTGACGTTCAAAACAGGATGCAGTTTCAACGAAGTTGGTAAAGAAAGACGCATCGCCACAGGATTCAAAACCTCCGTAATGGGAAAAGGACCCACAAACTTCGGGAGCAGCATACGTTTGCCAGGAATACGAAGATTACGCGTAGACAGCCAAACATTCATGCCCACTTTGTATTCAGGAGCTGCAGTCCTATGCCGGTCAGCGTACTTTTTTGCTCTCTCCTGTGCAAGAAGAAGATGGGATCGAACACCCTCACGGACTGAGTCCAATTCTCTTACACAAGCCTGAGCGGCCGGGTTGTCAATGGGGAGTGCCGGATCCAAGGGCAAAGAACGTGGATGGAATCCATACAAGGCAAAAAACGGTGATACACCTGAGGCACAGTGTACCGAATTATTGTAGGCAAATTCGGCAGGGGCGAGCGTCTCTAACCAGGTGGACTGAAATTGGAGACACAGGCATCGGAGGAACTGTTCCAAAGTGGCGTTAGCCCTCTCAGTCTGTCCATCGGTTTGCGGATGGTATGCAGAGCTGAAATGATCGTCGATGTGCAATGAAGAAGTCAAAGCCCTCCAAAAGCGAGAAGTAAACTGAGGGCCACGGTCCGATACTATATGATAGAGGGAAGTCCAAAGAAACGAAAGACATGTTTGAGAAACAAAGAAGCCAGGACGGGGGCCGAAGGTAACCCCGAGCAGGGAACAAACAGAGCCATCTTGGAGAAGTAGTCGATGACAACCCAGACGGTATCATAACCGCTTAGAGGATGCAGATCCACGATGAAATCCATGGAAACCATATACCATGGTTTATGTGGCACCGGAAGGGGTCGCAAAAGGCCCACAGACTTGGATCTTGAGACCTTGCATTGAGCACACACTGAGCAAGAGGCTACGTAATCAATGATATCCCGGGACATCGACGGCCACCAAGCCCAACGTCGCAGCGCCTCCAACGTCTTTTGCTGCCCCGGATGGGCCGCCATCAAAGAATCGTGTGACCAGGCTAAAGCTCGAAGACGTGCTTCTCCAGGAGGTATAAAGAGACGACCCTGAATATAAGGCAAGCCTTGTATGATGTCGAGATTCAAAGATTCACATTCCTCATCATTTGAGGTCACCCAAGATGATATAAGGGCACGGAGCGAAGGCTGAGGAGTGCAGGCACAAACCACCCTTTCAGGTAACAGCAGGGGACGATCAGCCTTAGAAACACAGGAACCGTGGGATAACCTTGAAAGCGCGTCAGCACAGGCATTGAGGCGAGCCGGTCTATATGTGATGACGAAGTTAAACTGGGAAAAGAATAGATGCCAACGAGCTTGTCGGGCCGTAAGGCACTTCATAGATTTGAAGGGAAGGAGGCTACGATGATCCGAATAAACGGTAACCTGATGACGGGCCCCCAACAGATGATGGCGCCATTCCGCAAAGGCATCTCTGATGGCTAATAACTCACGTTCTGTGATAGGATAATTGCGTTCATAAGGGGTCAATTTCCTGGAAAAATATGCCACTGGATGGATTTCTCCTGAATCGGGACATTCTTGTGACAGTACTGCCCCAACAGCTGAACCGGAGGCGTCTGCCTCCACTAGGAAGGGAAGGAGAGGGTCCGGGTGTTGCAAGACAGGTGCTGTCGAAAAGGCGGTCTTCAGGATTTCAAAGGCCCACTGTGCCTCCGGATTCCATGCATATGGTTTCTTGGAGCTGGTCAGTGCTATTAAAGGAGAAGAGATCGACGAGAATGAATGGATGAAACGTCGATAAAAATTGGAGAACCCCAAGAAGGACTGCAGTGCTTTAACTGAGGCAGGAACGGGCCATTCCAGAATCGCTTTAACCTTAGAGTGACTCATACGAATGCCACGACTGGTCAAGTCATAACCAAGAAATTCCACCTCGGCGGAATTAAACACACACTTCTCTGCCTTGACGTACAGGTGGTTCTCCCTCAACCTCTGTAACACAAGACGCACATGTACGCAGTGGTCTTTCATAGAGGATGAGTAGATGAGGATATCATCTAGATAAACTACGACAAATTGATCCAGATAATCATGGAAGATGTCATTCATGAAGGCCTGGAAGGTGGCCGGGGCATTACAAAGTCCAAACGGCATCACTAAGTATTCGAATAAGCCATACCGTGTCTTAAAGGCAGTCTTCCACTCGTCTCCTGCTCTAATCCGAACGAGATTATAGGCCCCCCTGAGGTCAAGTTTAGTGAACACCACTGACGAACCAAGTTGATCTAGAAGCACTGATATCAGCGGGAGAGGGTACTGATTTTTTACCGTAACATTATTCAATGCCCTGTAGTCTATACAAGGGCGCAAATCCCCGTCCTTCTTAGGGTCAAAGAATAATGGAGATGCCGCTGGGGATTTGGAAGGCCTAATAAAGCCCGTGGCCAAGGCTTTATCTATGTATTCTTTCAGAACCTTGTCTTCTGGTAAGGTAAGGGAATAGACTCTTCCGGCTGGTATCTTGGCCCCAGGTAACAGGTCTATTGGACAATCATAGGTCCTATGAGGCGGTAATCGATCTGCCCTGCCCTTATCGAACACATCCCGAAAGGATTCGTATTCAGAAGGGATGTCCTTACTAGCGTCACGAACGATGGCACCTATGACAGACAAGGAAGCCACCATAGCTTGACAGGAAGACTCCGGGCATACATACGTATCCTGAAAGCAGTTTTCATTACACTCCAAAGAAGGGAATCGAACACTTTTCTTTACCCAATCAATAGCAGGGTTATGGTGTTGCAACCATGGAATACCCAATATGACCTGGTATTGAGGAGCTTTGATTAGATCGGATGAAAGCGATTCCACATGTCCGTCTTCGGTCTTCATGCTGACAAGGGAAGTGTTCTGTGTAACCAAACCGGATACCAAAGTTGTACCGTCCACAGTATGGACCCTCTCGGGTTGAGCCTTTGGTAGAATGGGCACTTTGTTTTTTGCAGCGTAGTCAAAGTCCATATAGTTCCCCGTAGCTCCGGAGTCTATAATAGCCACGGAGGGGAACGCAGCGTCTTCGGCCGTGGTAAATAACACGGGAAGACTGACAGGAGCAGACAAAAAACCCTGTGAGTCCAATGAAGACACTACCGGTGTAGGGACTCCATCTATCGCCGGGATTTGGCGTTTCCCGCCTTTTTGACCGGTCTTTTGGGACAGTCTTTCAACTGATGTTCTGAAGAACCACAATACATGCATAAATTATGTGAACGTCGATATTCACGTTGGGCTTGAGTCAAAGGACCCCTCACCGCCCCTATCTGCATGGGTTCTGGAATCGAAAGAGGAGGAGTAACTACATCTGCTGGAACGGGGGTAAGGATTGATGTTTTACGTTCTCCTCTTCTTTCAGACCTTCGGGCATCTATTTGCAACACCAAATCTAATAATTCACCGAAGGTGGTCGGAACGACCGGTACTGTGGCTAGGATGTCTTTTAGTTCTTCGGACAACCCCTGGTAGAATACGGCTGATTTCTTCTCTTCAGGCCAGTCTGTTTCAGCAGCTAGCTGATTGAATCTGGTAAGATAAGAAAAAAGAGAAGAAGAGCCTTGTCTTAGACTCAACAACTCCAGGTCCGATGCTTGAGATTTGTAACGGTTATCAAAAACCTTATTCATGGCCAATATAAGTTTGTCACAGTCATAGAGGACGTAGCTGTTGGACTCAAGTAAAGGGTTGGCCCACGCAGCCGCTGTACCCCCGAGATGGCAAAGAATAAAGGCTGCCTTGGTGGTGGAGTTTGGAAAGGCGGTGGGCCGACACAAAAAATGCAATTTGCATTGATTCATGAAGGTCCGATATTGTTTTGGATCTCCCGTAAAGCGTTCCGGAGGGGCCAACGGGAATTGAGTGGCCATCAAAACCGGGGTCGCAGAGAACCCAGAGGCGGAAGCCGAAGGTAGACCGGAACCTGAAGCGGCCGCACCCGCCATGTCTACCCCGAGTGTCGGGGGGTTTTGAATACTCCGTAAGCTGTCGATCCTTTGATGCATGGCGTCATGAGCTAATGTCATGTCAGACCGTAACTCAGACACCAAACGAAACAAAGCAGCCAAAGGATCAGCTTCATCCATGGCTTCTGTTTTTGTTACTCACCGGTGAGATGAGTGCGTGGAACCGGGGAGTATCCAAAACCCAGGAAGTTGCTTGAAGAGCTTTGGGTAGGGCCTCTACCCAAGCCTCCTCTCTGTGAGGGAATAAGACCTTCGAAATGATATGACCACTTGCTGTATTTAACCAGACAAGGGGACTGATCACCCAGAAGGGCGGGGAGAAAGCGCACCGCCACGAACCAGGCTGTAAAGGAAGAATAAAAAGTGAGTAACACGAAGGTAACAGTTGTCCCCTGTAAGCCTTACTAACTGATGTAATACCTGGGCTTTTTCCCCCCGTAGGATAGAAGAGCAGCACAATTCGGGAATCACCTAGGAATATAACAAGACTTAGTATCTAACTGGCTTAAATTAAGACACAATTCAAGAGGTGGACAGGATCTTACCAGTGGAGATTGAATGGAGGATTTGAGTAGCTTAGAACACAACGACAGGGATAAAATAAGAAAAAGGGAATGTTAGTAGGAGGATGCTAATACCCGGGCGGCACGAGGGTCGCACTGGATTCGGGATGGTGCACAGCTGCAGAGCGTCCTTGAGTGCACGGATTAACCAGGGGCTTTCCAAATGTTCCGTTTGCGAAGCAAAAAGTCTTACCACTGATGAACGAAGGATGATGACAGCAACCAGTCGGGATGGTAGTTCCAGGGAAGGTAAGTGGAAGGCAGGTAAGGTTTGGCGCGATGCAGAACAGCCAGTCGGGATGGCTATTCCTGAGATAGGAAGTCGAAGGCAGGCAAGGTCTGGTACACTAGCGGACAATAACAAAGACAAACTTTTTCTAGCGGTGTCCGTGAAGCAAAAAACAGGTTCGGTGCACGGGAAGGCAGTTCAACAAGGGTATTCCAAATAGAGGGTCCAGTAAACAGTCCGAGTCGAATCCGTAAGAACAAGGAGGTTTTCAGCAATTGAAGATGGAGCTTCTAAGTGCCGGGAGTAGCTGTAAACAGAAGCGGCGCCCTGGCTGTCTCCATGGACTACATCAGTGAGAGAGGCGGGGCAAGCCAATGCGAGGCTCTACCGGCAAACTACCGTACAGAGCCAGGTTTGCTGGGGAATGTAGTTTTCGATTCGCTAACTTCCACGGCAGCTGCCATCGTGCACGAAACGGGGCAGCATAATGCCGAATTCTTTTGGGGAGTGCCACAAATCTCCTCTTCATTGTGGTAGTTGCACTAGGAAGTCGAAGTGCTAGAGGTGCAGGTGGCTGGGTTTTGCGCACAGAGGGGGGTGAACGACGACCCATAACACACACACTGCTATGACATGCACTCCTTTAGACACACACTCCTTCAACACATGCTCCTATGACACTCTCTCTTAGGAGACATGTTCTATATATATTTGATGAGCACAGTTAATATGTAGCTCCTACAACACACCCTCTTACTGCACACTCCTCTGGCATGCACTCCTACGACAAGTGGTCCTACAACAAGCACTCCTATGATACACGTTCTGCTGGTAATTCTGGCAGAGTAAGTGGCAGTAAAAGTATTGCCATTTGGTGGTATCGCGTTGGATTTATCGGCGGATTACCCCAAACATGTAATGAGGTTCAAAGTCTACAAACATTAGACATTATAAAACTAAGGTCACTATATAATAAACGTTATCAATGTATTAAACAATATAATAATATTAAAATCAAATATCATGGTAAACTTAACCCACAAATGAACCTATAAGCACAAAATATTATCAAGTAATAGTTATATGGAAACAAGCAAGTGATTGTATACAATGTAAAAATATTAAAATGTAGATACAATGAACACCTAAAATGACAGCTGAAGTATTAAATGTTTTTGTAATACATTACTACATAACAACACATTGAAATTATGATATACATAACATACACAAGCAGGATTCCTCCAAAAAGTGCAACTAGAAAAATAAAATATGCAGAGAATTTTTTAAATAATAGAAGTATATTAACCGTTCATTTAAAATTACAAAATATATATAGACATGTTAATATAATACATTACATTGAAATATCAATTTGTAAAGTACATGTACTCTTTGATAATATATAATTTAGTTCACAATTAGCATAACATAAAAACAAAATACATTAGTAAATAAGACAACATGTAAATACTAACAAAAGCAGCACAATATAATACATAAATAAACAAATACAAACAGGAGGACTTTTTTAAATACACATATTGACACCACACATTATATTACTTTCACTATAAACTTTTGATAGCAACAGTTAAACATTTTAATCTAAGAACACTGTGAGTTAAGGTTATCTCAAGGTTGATTTTAATATGATATTATTTAATTAATTGATATAGTTAATTATGCTCTTGCCTTTACAATATCATTTTGAACGTTTGTAGACTTACAGTTTTTGTTGTTTTAACCTTAACTCTTTTGTAAAAAAAAAAGAAAAGTTTCATATAATGTATGTATATCTTCTCATACCCCACTCCTTTACATTGTGTGTTGTTTTCCCCTCCCCGGAATTGCATATGTGTTGCAAATTGAGTTAAAGCCACTGAACGTAATGATGTGATTTGGGTTATTCTAATGTGTACTCCTCGATAGTCATTCACAGGAAATGTCAGATGGTGCTCTCTCTTTCCTGGTAATATGCAAAGAAGATGGTACATGCATTGCACTCTTGATTACTTTTACTGGATGTAATCTCCTACCATCAAGCAACTCTGTGATTTTCTTTCTGCTAGTAATTTCTTAAGTCACAAGAAGATGCACACTCAAATGCATTCACTGAACGCTAATCACTAGAATGTTCATGTGCATACATGTCATGCACTGTGTTCTATGGCGTTTTCTTCTTCTGGGAACTTGTAAGAAGATAGCATGTACGTTGTAAACTCAGTCATAACTACTGAATGTAATATCCACCCCAAGCTACTTTGATATGTTGTCTTCGCTAGTATTCACTTAACTCACAAAAAGATGCATGCTTAGTTCCAGGCACTGACTAATTCTTCTCTCTATCTACAACCAGTGCTGGGATTATTTTTTCCCTGATCAGTGACCAGAAATGTCATGTGCATAGTATGCTAGGCCAGGTGATTACTGTGATTCTGTCCCCCTAAAACTAACCAAAGGAAGATGGCATATGTGTTCCACACTCAGTCACAGCCACTGAATGGATATCCCATCCACATCCAACAAAGGTATACTCCCTTTGCTATAATTGTCATGTATCACAAAGGGATGACACAGTCAGTTCCAGTCACTAGTTGGCAATCTCTTTCATGCCTTCAACCAACTCTGAGATGTTCACTGCACTCTGCTCTCACAAGGGCATTTATTTGTGTGCATGACATACAAGGTATTCTATCCTAAGTAGTGACATAACTGTTGTCTTTGAGTCCTGACCCTGTATGCATGTCCTGGAGAGTGGTGATGTTAGTATGGAATGTTAGCGTGGAACTCTGTGTGTCTGAGTAGAATGTTGTGTGGTTGGAGTTCTGACCTCGGCAGTTGATCAAGATGTAGCCTGGATGGTGGGAGCCAGTGGGCTCTCCACAAGATCTCATTTCTGTCCAGGTGATTTCCTGATGTAACATGATTAGGTGATGAAGTCTTGAATCGCAATAAACCGCTGAACTATGCTACTGAGCAAGTGTATACCCTGGCAAAACACGATCATAACAATGTCAGTTTTGTATCTATCCATAATCTGCATCATATTTTAATGTTCAATATCTCCGTCAAGTAAATCCTACTTGTGTTTTCTACCTTTCCCTCTACTGAATCCCACTTCAGTTATCTGCCTCTCCATCGCGCAACTAAAACCAATCCCAAAGATTTCATCTGTACATGGCTTGTATAACCTGCGAGATTGAGCTCACCTGGATAACCTTGCTAAGCTGGAAAGGAAAACAGGAATGTTTGGTTTGCTGAATCAGTGCAAATTCTGGTACCTGAATAACTTTAAACAGGTTTAGCCACCATGCGTGTTGTATTGTGCAGAGGATGTGTTGTAAATAAAGCAGTGTGAAACATCCTGTCTGCAATACATAGCAATTGAAAGAGAAACACTGGGCTTGGCCAGAGGAGTAGAAGAAGGAGTGATATGTTGGCGGTAGGGAACAGAGGGATGAGGAGTGGTGCAAGTGGACTGGGAAGTCTGAGGGGATCAGAAGGGATGGTGGAGAGTGCTGGAGGTTCCTGGGGTGTCTCCCGGACAAAGACAGTGGGACTACAAGGTGTGGTGGGTGGCTGAGCGAAATGGAAAGGGTTCTGGCTGTGTCCCCAACAGAGCTAGCGAGGATAAGGGGAGATGTGACAGGGAGCAAAGGACATCATTTTTACAACTCAGTTGCATGTGAGTCTCTTCGCAAAGAAAGTGGCGAAAAAGGTAATTTTCACAATAATCACAAAGATTCTAGCCACCACAGTTAATATTCTTGGAATGTTCTCCACCTGATTTGCAATCCATACAGACAGTCATTAAAGAAATGTCTGACCTCATGTGCCAACTCTTCCTTTGTGATTCTTACTGAACTGTTCGTTATGCGTTATGCATCTTGAGCAGCCAATGCATTTCACAGAATCCAAAACCAGGATATTTACTTTAAAAGTTCCAACTAAAAGCTCTAAAACATGTCTATGCTTTCCCTCCTCAGACCTCATGACCCACTCAACTCCTGACAACTCTGTGCACCACGTGCCAGGCAACCAGATTCTATCTTGACTGAAAACATGAGGCAGAGTCCTGTTACAACAGTGATTGCTAAGAGGCGCACACATCCAGCTACCAAATTAGCTAAACTTTTGTATACGTATATTTCTACTCATTTACAAAGCCTTGAATGTTCTAGCCTATCTAGCTGATTAGGTCTTCATCTGTGTTGGCCAACACGCCACAAGATGCTTGGACCTGGCCAAATTAGATCTGCAAATTGGAAAAAACAAGAAGAGAAACAGAAAGGAAACAGCCGTTCAATATGTATGCCTGCCAATTGTACAACCTCATACACATCCACAATAGACTCGCCCACATTCAAGCAATTCAACAAAAGTGCTGAAGACCCTCCTCCTCAATGATCACTTTCTTCATGCACTGTAGACACCCCTGATTTGCCTCCGCTCTCCGACCCACCCACCCTCCTCCATTATTACTGATCATGTTGCTTAACAGTGATTTAACACAGCCCTTTCGTAAGTTGTGCCCTTCACGCGTAGCCCATTTAACCACTGATGCAAGGACCCCTGCAGCTTCTCGTTTGTGTGGCAATAAGCCCCTCGATAGCAGGCCAATACCGCCCCATGTAATGCCCCCAGGGCACCTAGTTACCGAGCACAGCGAGGGCCTTAACAAGGCCCCGGGGGCATTACTGTGGGCGGTATTGGCCGGCTATCGAGGGGCTTACAGCCATTAGTACCCCGGTCCGTTAGACTGGGGTACTAATGGAATTTTTTTCTGTTCCGAAATGCAAAAAAAAAAAAAATGGCCGCCGGGAAAGGGAAAACATAGTCCATTTTCCCTTTCCATTATGCCCATCGGGAGTGGACGCGCTGGGAACAGAAGTGTTCCCAGCGCGTTCGCTCCCGAGAAAAGAAGGAAACAGAAGGTAAGTGGGGTTGGGAGGGAGGAGAGGAGATAGTTTGCAGAGGACGGGGTGGAGGAAAAAAAAATGTAACTGAGTTCCGAACGGGGGACGAAGGCAGCCTCCAGCCAATGGGAGGCTTGGAGCGGGGATTGCCCCATTTCGAGCCTCCCCATTGGCTAAGGGGCTGCCATGCCCCCCCGCGGGAACAAACCCAGGCACGTACATGCATCCACGGAATACACTGTGGTATGGCTCGGAAATGAGCTAATCTCATCCGCCGGGTACTAACGCTCAATAAATATACAAAATAAAATAATGTACAAACTTTTGTAAATACTTTATGCCCCTGGGGATGCAAAACCATCCACCAAAAAAACAACAATAAGGAAACATTGCCACACTAGACGCTGTCACACGATGCCATAGGACACATCTTTAAAGACCATAACAGCTTTTGTGAGACAAGCATCGCATTTACCAACTAAAACAAAATAACCATAGGAGTTAACTGTTGACTGCACTTAGCCCATGGCATATAACCAGCTTTCTGCCTTAACAAAGCACCCTTAAAGCCTGCTACACAAACTCCATTGCTACCTGTCCTTTTTCATGAAACACAAAGTAAGCCAACAATGGGCCTGCAGAGTCTGGATTTATGGTAGTTGGGGTGCCTATGATTAATTCTACAGTTGCTAGAAGGTACTGTGTGCCTTATTCTGAGTATGGCAGTAAGTGGTAAAATTGGAAGTAACTGAGTTACCTCCAATTGTACCACTACACCAAATTTTGAGTTTTGGCTTTGAGTGGAAGATTTTCCTCCAGCAAAACCCTGTAGGTAAATCTTGGCAGTGAACGCCAAAAAATAGGCATAATTGGATGTTTCCAGCCACGCCCACATTCGTACCGCGAGACAGTGCCGTACTAGAAGAGAGGAGAGACAGCGCTAAGAAGTGCGTTATTGTAATACTACGCACAGTAGACCGGGAAGTTCAAATGACGAGGAAAAGAGCAGCCCTTTGTGTTAGGGAATCCCGTCTACACGTCGGATCCTGCATGGAGGTTACCCGTGTTCAACAAAAACAGGAACCCTTTCGGGTTGAGAATAATCCAGCACCTCCAATATGGGGCTCGGTTGGACTAACAGTCCGGGGTGAAGAGCCCTACACCCTGCACCTTCCTGCTTGTCGAACATATTTTGGTAATCTGGTTTTACGAACTTCCTGGACCATCCAATGGATGCTATCACGTGGATTCAACTAATTGGTTGTTTTTTGGATGCATATCCCATTGAAATACTATAAGTGGCACATTGATTTCGTACCTCTGTGTATATTTCTGTGCAGTTAGAGCTAAAATATTAGAGACCCAATTAATGTGGTGGTCCTTGTGTTTTGCCTTTAAATAGCGCATAGAGACACTGTGCACTTTCTGTAGATACTGACGCGACAGTTCCCTGACGAATTTCCCTTGACTGTGTTCTCACTTTTTCCTTTTTTTTGGTGTGATTGATGGAATGAAACATGTTGGATGATTGTATGTTGAGAAGGGTGTATGTGTAAAATGTTGAATGAGAGAATACCATTTTGTTTGAGTTTGAGTTAAACCCTGTTTTGCCAAAATGTTTGCATATTTTGCACTTGCACTAAGACACTTTAAGTACAACGTACCTCAAACCTCAAACTTTGGAGGACAGTTATTTTGCCCTGCCCCCCACACCCTAGACTAATTGATTGTTGTTGTTCCTTTTCTATGTTGTTGCACTGACATTCTTTTTCTAATTTTTTAAAAATTGGTTGATTGTCTTTACATATGTATTTTTATGCTTGACTCTCCTCTTATCAATAAAAAAGCATTTATATTTTTTTAAAAAAAAACTGCCTGCTAATTCAATGAAATTAGGTAGTTCACAACCACGTTGTTGATCCTATGGTTACTCATGGAGAAAACAAACAAGATGCGTGTTTGACCTCGTCTAGTATTAAAGGTTGCTGACCTTAACGAGGGTGGTCAATTACGAGATCCTTTCCCTTTTACCTCCTGTTGTGTTTATAATAATTGGAGGAATTACTGCTGCCATTATTCTGCAAAAAAAGCCCTAATGGGTCAAACAGACCCAAAATAAAAGGGGAATTACTCCACTACCACCACTTTTAATAAGGCAGAAATTTCACCGACCAAGTGGTGGTAATGGTAAACCCATTTTGTCATATTTCAGAGGATTTACCTCTGAAATACCTCTAAACTCATAATGAGGCTCTGCGTCTGTCTGCCACGGGGGAGGGTGGGGTTGCGGTCTCTTCCTCATATTTGTTTCACACTATTCAATGCTTTTGACGCTCTAGGTTAGGCTGATCTGGAGATGTCCCCTTGTAGCATGCAGCAGCTAAGCACACACACATTTTTACTTTAATGTGAAAGCAAGCATCTCGCCTGCTAAAGCTATTAACAATTTGTCTAATTGGGCCTTTCCAGCTGCTTCCTGAGTTTCTGAAGTCTGGGCAGCGAAACTACTAGCCATTCTGAAAATGTGTCTCCAGCGAGCTGATTAAGTCTTCGCATCAGCGTTTGCGAGACTCGTGGAAAGGGAGAACGTCTGGTCACACCTTCCGAAATTGCACGCAGTTGCTTCCTTTGTCATTGCCTTCTTTACTGCAGAGTGAGCAGGGATCTTGAGCCAGATTATCAAAGATTTGCACATGTGCAAAAAAGCTGAGCAAATGAATTTAGCACCAATTTTGCTGCTTTGGTAATAGAGAATGGTGCAAAAATGTTAAGCCCCACTCAGGATATGATATGTCAGTTATAACGCCCCTGTACACAAGTGTTTCTAGATGCAAGAATCTAAAAGGTTTTCACCTTGGGAAAATTGGAGCAGGCTGTTTAATTTAGGATGTGTGTTGCGTAACATAAAAAGGAGTGTAGGCAACACTTTCTGTTGTATGTTATGCAGAAAAGATAGTACAAAAAAAGCTGATTCATGTTTGCCCGCGTGGAAACGTGTTTAGATAATACGGATTGTGTCAAAATCTGTTCGCTCCATTTTGCATTATCAAAGCATTTGCTCACTTTTTACCACCAGCGCAAATCTTTGATGACCTGGCCCCTGACTGGCTTAGCTCTTTCGCAACCATAAGAGAACCGTGCATGAATCCATCGCCAAAGAGGTCGTGGACGCACTTTTGTGACACGGGGTTACAGAGCCTTTTGCCTCCGGTCTAATGAACCTATGCCATAGAAGACAAAAGTGACCCCAAACTATTGTTATGTTCAGTGTCCCCTTTGTTTAATGTATAGATATTCAGACCACAGACCAGATCAGCGGTGAGACTATCGGCATATTGCTACACAGTTAGCATCCTGTGGCTGAAAATGCGCAAAACTGCTCATTCACAAACCATGTACAAAATGCCCTTGCCCCTTGAAGAGTGTAGGCTCATTAGTAATAACACAAAATGGATGCAAAAGTAAGTAAAACACACTTTTTAATTTTCGCAGCATGTACACATAATATTGACACACACATGTGCAGATATGGCAGCACAAAATATGTACAGGGTGGTAGCTGGTCACATAGTGAATGCTTGTTGTTTCCAGGGCAAAAGTCTGGGAAAAAAGTATGTGTGTGTGGTGGGAGGGTGGGGGTCAATAACTCCATGGACATTTAGGTCTCAGGAAGTGAAATATGCTAATTTGATTCAATTGGCCTTTGCCCATGAAAGGAAATGTTTAGGGCAAATGAAAATGTGCCTTTCAGAAAAATGAAAAATGGCCCTCAACACAGGAACAATAACCTGAGAAATGTTCTTATAAAGCTGCTGGTAAAGTATATAAGATTTGCAACTTTAATAACTGAAACATCTGTATCAAAATATTACCTGCAAAGGACACTTCCCAAGTGATACAAGTACGTTGCACCTGCACTTTCTTGTGGTCTTGTATGGAAGTGCCCAGTCTGGGCACTGGATGGCCCTGCATCGCTATCCTGGCTTTGGCAGTGTTTGAACACACATTATACGTTTCCTTGGGGCTCATTCCCGGCCCCGCGTACCTCAAATGAAAGCTGGAAAAGCTATGCATAAGCCTTTTACGTCTTTCATTTGTGGTGTGCTCCATTTTCATTCCTTTGTGTGGGAGGGAGGAGGCGGGAAACGCAACATGCGTTTCCGCTGCTCCCTTTCTCGCCACCACACAAATAGTGCCAGCATGTGTGCACGCATGGATTTTCATGGAGGCACAAATGCTGCAGATCCCTACGGGGTCTGCTGCTTTTATGGGCCAGCAAAAAGCAGGCCGACCCTATAGGGATCCATTGTAAATGCTGCCTCCCACACATGCAGCGTGCATGCTGCCTTTTGCCCTGCACGTTTGCACTCTGTTGTTCAAATGACCAAAATGTGGATGTGTGGACACACCTATTTGTATGTCTACATGTAATGGGTCCCCACTGGTGAATTACGGGCTCCTCGAATAGGAGCCCAATTAAATCAAAGGTGGGAGACTACCTCCTTTTACTGCTGTTTTCTCATAAATGCGGGTGGGCTCTGTCCATCTGCATGCACGCTCTGCATTAATGCAAATGTCATAACTCTGTTCTAAATTTACACATCGCTTTGTATGCGCACGGTGTACAGATTGCACTGACATAAATAGTGTTTGCTAAACCATTTTTTACATTTATGCACAATTATAGCCTCCTGGTCTTATCATATCCTCCTGAAAATGTACACATCCAATGAACGGCCAAGGGCTGATGACCACTGCAACTAATGATATGATATGATAGGTTATTTATAACGTGCTTAATACCCAGAGGTTTCTAAGTGCAGACCCGGGGATCAGAACCTGTGTTGCTCCGTGTCGTCTTGCTTCCAAGGAGAGCGCGTTGCCCCTGAGCTATCCTCCCGAGAATGAAAAGATATTTTGCTAGGCAGTCACTGGGCAGATATGCAACTCCTGACCTCTCATCGAAAAGCCACAGCAGACACTTTACCTTGGCCAGACCCTGGTGAATCACGTTCGATCGCACCCCTGCTGCCTTGTTAGGGGGATCTAGGGACCTGTCACCTCCAGGACTTATCCTACATACCCACCAGCAATATACACAGTTGGCACAGAGTGCACAGTTAACTTCTTCATCTGAAACAAATCTGCCCCCATTTTCTAGAATCACTCACTGCAAGCATCTATTTGCATATTGAAAGTACCAGTTTATGTTATATGTTATGCTATGCTATTATTGTTATTTATCAAGCGCACGTACAGCCAAGGGCATCATGGTGCTAAAAGAGAGGAAAGGAATGGTAGAAAAAAGACAAAAGGGAGCCACTAATTAAAAGAGCAGAGTTTTCAGGTTCCACCGAAATATAAGATGATCGATAGCCTCACACAGGGAAAGAGGCAGATTGCTCCACCCATTCACCACACCGACATTCATAACCTTCTCTTCTGAGGAACATTGGTCATCTCTTTTGCAGGGAATCCTTGCTAATAGATGACCACACCCCTGTTTGCCTGCAGTAAGCCATCCTTGCAAAATCTCAAAATAGATACCTCAAATGAAAGGTAGGGGGCATGACACTGGTCCACAAGAAGAAATTGAGCATATGGAGTTTTCATAATTTATGAACGCGAGGCTGTGATCCCCTCTTGCTTCAATTCTCTATCTATTTCTACACCACCGTCTCCTAGCTATTCATCTATTCAGATTCAAGCTACAATCTCCAATTCACAAATTATGTGACTAAGTATCCAACACATTCCTGGGCAATCCCCATATCACAATTCAAGGAGATTTGCTTTCAATTTCTCCACAAGCTATTACACTCATAGTAGCAACTCACACACATGCCTTCCAATCCCAACAACCTCTGAGAACCTCACTCAGGCACATTGGAAAGACCCCAAAATGAAGGATATCAAATTTAATCTTTACACATATCTCCTGAACCACCCCTTCCCCATTCAAAAACCTGAGGACCATTTAAAACTGGTTGACCACTCGGCATGCAGGCTAGGTGAACTTCTGCTCAGCACTACTGAATCCAGACTTAGGGAATTATTGTTCCTTCAATATCCAGTGTGACTGACCGGTTGCCCAAAACGGAACACAGCCTGTCCAAGGATTCACAATGGAGATGTTCTGTTTTGTGAGGGGAAACAGAGACACCAAGCCGCTTGTGAAGTTCAGTCTGCTCTGGTAGTTGTGGGAGCCTGTAAAAGTACAAGCTCATTTTCACTAGCTCGGGAGGATAGCTCAGGGGCAATGTGCTCGCCTCGGAAGCAAGACAACACAGGGCACCACAGGTTCGACCCCCGGGTCCGCGCTTAGAAACCTCTGGCTATTACATTACATTATAACCTATCATGTCACTTTCAATCCTGGATTTTGTTGAGCTGTAAGAGCAAGAATGTGCAGAGCATGTCAACAACCTGTTGGTGGTCTTTCTAACCAGTGTATTAGATTGTACTCTTTTTGATACTCATTTGCCATCATTTTCACCAGTGTCTGTGTTTATTAGATCCCCTTTATCATCTTTCCATTGGGTTCCAAATGGCTTTCACAGGTTGAACATTATCAAGCAATTGTGTATTTAGACTATGAAAAATAGACAGCAATTCACTGTTCAAAGAGTTGAATATTTCTGTAAATGATGCACAATTCAATTTACCTTTCACAGCTACAAAGTAGATGCTGGGAAATGTTCTTTGTTTTAACAGCACACACAACACAGACTTTTTTTTCTGTAGTTATTTAAATATAATCGCCCTCATCTTTAGTGCAGTGCACGAGAGATATAACTCAAGCTAGAAAACTATAATATCCATTTCACATTCTCTTAATCGTTTACTATCCCCTGCTCTTTATGTGCAGAAACATGCTGTGTTTTCTACAAACAGCCAATTCTCACTTGGATTCTAAATACAGTGAGAATGCAGTGTTGCATTTCTCACAACATGGCAAGATATTATATTTGGAATGAGCACTCCCTAGTGGAAATCACCCCCCCCCAATCACTTCCAGCGTAAGGACTTAGCAGTGCAATGAATCTAGTGAATGTTTCTAATTGGATTTCCATAACCATTATACTCACTTTGAAAAATTCTATAAGGCACTGCGTCAGAATGGCCACTCGTGAGTTTTTAAACAACGCTCAGTCAGCCTCCCCTTCCTCTTGGTAAGTAAGTTTACTACAGGTAACATTCTCCACATTTGTTTTGCCCAATTCTCCAGATAATAACTGGGCTCAGCACTCATCTATTTGGAGCAAGTGATGTTCCTTCTGTATAGCCTTTTATTCCAGAATCAGATCCCACTATTCCCAGTTTGTTTTCCTTTTTATCATGGGTAGTATTGCCATGCTTTTTGATTGGTCAAAGCTTTCAATTGGCTTGTAAATAGACTAACACTCCCATGGAATGCACCCCCAGTTCTTACAGGTTAATTAATGAACATGTCTACACATGTGAAAAGAAAGAGGATGGTGCAGGCTACTTGCTTTCACACTTATGAATGCTGACATCATTTGAATTCCATATTTCATTGTAGGAACATGGCACATTAATGATATATGGATTTTGGGAACCCTGCAGCCGAGACAGACAAACTTCTGGATATGAAGGAATCCAAATGTTAATGATATTCATTGTATCAATTTTTAAACATAGGCTATTCAATTGGTTTCAGAAAATAGCTGAATGCATCATTATTGTAGCACATTGTTTAGTTTGTTTCTAAGTGATTTGGTTGTGTAGACAAAATACATTTTTAGTGCACTATGTCAATGGCCCATTACATGTCTCTGCATCTTTAAGTTTCAGGTTTGAGTTTTTTTTCTTGGGTGTGTGAAACCATTATGCTAGCAGGCCTCTCAGCCAATAATGAAATGTAATGTAATGTAAATTTGGGTTATATACTACCCTTCTGCCAATGATGACCTTTGCACAGATGGCTCTGTAAGAAAGAAGGGCAGGGTAGTCAGATAGCGAGAAGACAGATGCAGCAATCTCTGGTATTGATGAACACTCTGAAGGAGTTTGGGAAGTGCAAGGCTTCAAGTTTTTCTGAGTTTTCACCTTAGTTGTTTTTAAGTGTCTCAGATGGAGCATAGGCCTGACCATATTCTCCTAGAAGGTTGACATCCATACTGTGCCGCATTCAGGAGGTGGTTTGTTTCAGTGAAATACCGGAGTTTGCCATATACATTTGTTTTCAGATGTTCCCAATGAAAGGGGTGTTTGAGATGGGATGATCGCTGGCTTGGTAATATGGGTGAGCTCTGGGCTTTTTAAGCAGAGATCTGATGAATACAGGTTTCATCTGAACTGGGACTCTTCCGGTGCTGAGAGAGTCGTTGTGGTGGGATATGAAGTCTGCAGATTTCGTGATGGATTTGTAAAGATGAGGGGGTGGATTCTCAGATGATCCTGATTGGTTGCATGAGTCAACGGTAGCATCCTTTATTGTCAAGGTGATCCGGGAAGTCGTGGATCTTTCGGTTGAAGTGAGCAGCATCTGTCAAAGAGCTCTTGTATAAGGGTTGGTTATGAAAGCTGTCCGGTTTTTTAATTTTCAGAAAGTCTTATGCATTTTCCTTTCAATTCTTTGCACTGAATCGGTGTATTGGGAGAGGTGTGCTTTCATTGCTTTCACTACTTCATTTCTGTTGATGGTAGGTGAATTGGTCAGTGTGTACATTATTTATCCTCCATATTTTCTCCAGTTTCCAATTTCCTTCTTAAGTAGTTATTTGTGGGGTTGAAACATTGAGATGGGTTCTTTTTGTTTTTGGGGAGTTTTTCGAAGGTTTCTTAGTGAAAACACAGCCAATGTGGACATAATACAGCTGTGAATCCTGGATCTTCTGACTGATTGCCTCCATTTTGTTAGCTTCCATTATGTATCTAGTCATGTTTTATGAGGACACAAGGGCCAAAGGTGATACTTTAAATGCAGTAAAGTGTCTTTGAGGCCCGGCCTTAGAAGAACCGATACCATAGATTTAACTCAGTGCAATTTTACTTAAGGGAAGAGATCACATTTATTTGACCAAAAATGGTAGGTAATATGTATAGTGCATAATAATAGGTGGGATAAGGGTAAGGGTACAAGGTCGTGTAGTGAGGGGTAAGGGGAGGGCTGTGGGAGGGGTCTCAACAGTCCATATTCATATATATTCAAATATAACACTGTCAATTCAGATTTGTGGTGTTTTAAGCTGTATTTATCAGAACACCTTGTACACCTTGTACTTAGATGAGTTCAGAATTTCCTGGTAAACCTAAACTGCACCCACATTTGAACCTCTATGCAGGCTGAAGTGAAGAAAACAGTTTGTCAGAGATTTCACTGGAGAGATAACCAACATTGCCTAAGTCAACTCACAACATCATGGTTTGTGTATGCCCGAATGGCTTATTCACTTCCATTATGAGCCATTCCCATCACATAATATGTCAATGCCTTGATCCAGTTGTGTTCAATATGTTCTACACTAGAATCATTTTCAATGTAAACAATGACAATAATATATAAAGATGGTACACTCTGAGGGTCAGTTTGGAACACATACAAACATGTGAGTTTATGAAATGACAAATGAAAACACAGGCTGGTGTTGACTTCAACATTAATGTTGTCCTGGTTTGCAACTGACACTGATTTTATTTAGATTTCAGTGTATTATGACAACTCAGCACTTTCAATGACTATAAATAGTTTTCTTTTTCTTCCACTTTCAGCTTTACTTTGATAAACGTTATCATAAAAGCAGCATGGCCTCAGCCAAATCACAATTCCAGATAATTAAATATAGCAAAAATAAAAATAGACAATATTTAAAACATTAAAAGTAATAAAAGAGCTACGCACCATACATTACAATAATACCATCAAGACGCTGTTGCGTGTCATCTCTTAGAAAGAGGTAGAAAAAGAGTGTAATTTAGATAACCAGACTACCTAATTAAACTCACAGCACTAATCAATGTAAACATTGGATTGTCTCAATCAGATCTATGTCCCAGTATCAGTTAGGGTACATACAACAAATTCGTCCAGGTACCTGAGTAAGCCCATGTTCTAGTACATATTCGTGGCATGCGATTTAGCAAAGCAATAACAAGTTGGATGGCTGTGTTGCTCTGCCTTCTTTGCCACACCCATATGAGGTACTTGAAGGTTAAAAAAATGGCAAATAAGTCAATCGTACAACAGCAAAGAAACATTTCCTCTGCCGTAGTTCTAAGCTGTTTCTCTCTCAGGAGGGGCCATAGAATTCTATTCTGAGATCTAGGTAGCAGGGCAAACCAAAAGAAAGTGAGCAATGCTCTCTGCTGACTCTGGAAAATGGTGGGAAGGCTTCTGAACCCTAGAGCTCCATTTATTACAGATAACTGCTAGCGGTAATGTACCCAAGCCTAACCTCAGATATAAAGCTTGTACATGCTTTGGGTTTACATATGCGAGGTATTCTGAGTAGTCAAAAGATTGCTTCAGGCCCCAATAAAGGGTCATCACGGTGGATTGACCAACCTTGCTTAAGATCTCCCATTCTGTCTTTCCCTTGCAGGCTTCTCTAATAGCTTTTTTACAATTGCAAGTCATACTATCCAGGCTAGTCCAGGGCCCACTCAATTCAATCTCGTCACTTCATATTTTATAGGAGTGAGCCAAGGTAATGAATGTCCTCCTACTTACAACATCAGGTCTCTCAGTGCTTCTCTATATTTTGCCCAGCTGGTGTGATGTCCAAATCCTTGCCTGGTAATAAACTAGCCTGGCCCTACAGAATCACTTGATACATTGCATGCCAGTTTCTAGAACCACTGGAGATTTGGGGTACTAAAGGGTAATCCAAGAATCTTTTTCAGGTGTTTATTTTCAATGATCAATAAATTCAAGCAATGCATGTGCCCACAAAGTTCAGCACCAAGTGAGCCCTCTTGTTTGGCCTGTGCCCTATCGGCCTTGAGGAAAAAACCAAACTGCCCCTTTCCCATATTAGTTTGTGAACCTTGCCTGTGCCCCACTGTCCCTTTTCACCATCGTGTAGCTTTGCTGAAAATGTTGGGGGAGCATGACATCTGAAGGAAAGGGGACCCTTCCAAATGAGAGGAACAAAATGGTGTTCCACGAAGGTCGGGGGGGACAATCACCCTTGCACCCTCTAAAATGACACCCATGCCATATCGAAGTGACTCCACTTTTAGCCAGTTGCCCGTCCAATTTGCAATTGACCTTTGCCCTTGATCCAAGATAATCATATTCTTCGCTTGCTGTATGGGTCTATTACTTAATTCGAAATTCAGGAGAGCCCTTTCCTTGCGTATGCTACCCCGAAAGAGCAGAGCTTTTGTTTTCAGGTCATTAACGATGAACCCATTCTCATCACAATATTCGGAAAAGGCTGTAAGTTATTTTGTAAGACCCACTGGCATGGGGAAGATAAAGATGGCATCATCAGCAAACATTAACACCGGGATTTTTTAATTTACCAAAACCTTGTGTCTCTCTGTAGATCATAAGGGTTTCTCAATGACCCCATTGAAGAAGAAAGAGAACAGAGAACCCCTGGTGCACCTCCATCTCAATACCTATTGTCTGAGTTATAATGCCATCCATCACCGATCTCATGACTGCCTCATTACCTAAATAAAGGCTCTGAATGGCCTTTAATGAAGGGATCTGATATTAAGACCCAGAAGTATTTCTATTAAGCCAGATCTAGAGACTGTGTCAAAGGCTGTTCATAAATCAATGAAAACAGCATAAATACATATCTTAATTAGTGCAACATATATGTCACAGAGTAGAGAAGGATGCGAACTTTGGTGAATGGTGTTTATTCCACTGCAGATCCCCACCTGGAGGTGGTTCAGAACCCCTATGTTCTCAATCCAAAATTCAAGGTGTTGAAGCGATGCCCTCGCAAAGATTTTGCCACTTGCATCCAGTAATGAGAAGGGCCTATAATGTTTAGGTTAATCCCTGGAGCCTTTTTTAAACATAGGCTGTATTTCAGCCTGAACCGAAAAAGCGGGTTCCACACCAAAAGCTGTGGTCATGTTATGTTATTTTGCATTTATATAGTGCCTTATGTGTCATTGGTCTGATGTCAAAGCGCTGGTAGGTTGAACGCCCTCGGGAACCGTAGTTCAAGCCAGTTGAGAGAGAGATGGTCATAAGGAGCGTGGGTGCACCGGATATGTGTGCAGTTGGTGTGGCAGTTGCGTGATAGCTGCTTCATAGCGGTAGGTCTGGTGGCTGGGAGGTCAGGTATATGTGTTCATTCTGGGGGTATGACACCCAGACTAATTTTGGCAGCGTTAGGCCTGAGGAGAACGCTTAAGCTGGCTGTGTGTGTTCAACTTGCTGTGTTTAATTAGGATGATGTGGAGTGTGAGACGGGTGTTAGTATGAGAAAAGCTATACCAAATGTGTCATAGTATCGCTGTGTTCTATTTGAGTGGTGGTGTATAGGAGAGAGTAAGCGTGGTATTGTGATATGGTGGATATGGTGGAGATATGGTGGTTCCATACGCTCATCCGCTCCATCAATTTCATCCGCTCCATCCACTCCATCCGCTCTATCCACTCCCTTCGTTTCTTCTACTCCTTCTGTTCCATCCAACTCCATTTGTTCCATCCAATTCCACTCTTCCATCCACTTCATCCGTCCCATCCGCTTCATCCGTTCGGCCTATCCCATCTGTTCTTTCTACTCCTTCGTTCTATCTACTCCTTTTGTTCTAGCTACTCTTTTCATTCTATCTACTCCTTTCGTTCCATCTACTCTTTCCGTACTGTTCATTCCTTCCATTCCATTCATTCCTTCCATTCCATTCACTCGTTTTGTTCCGTCCAGTCCTGCTGCTCTAACTAGTCCATCTGTTCTATCCATTCCACCCGTTCCATCCACTCCGCCTGTTCCATCCTCTCGATCTGTTCCATCCACTCCGGCTGTTCTATCCACTCCATCCGTTCCATCCACTCCATCTGTTCCATCCAATCCATCCACTCCATCCATTCCATCCGCTCATCCCTCCCATCCGCTCCATCCATTCTGCCTACCCTATCTGTTCTATCTACTCCTTTGTTCTATCTACTCCTTTCATTCTATCTACTTGTTTCGTTCCATCTACTCCTTCTGTACTGTTCATTCCTATCATTTCATTGACTCCTTTCATTCCATCCAACCCTTCTGTTCCAACTAGTCCAGCTGTTCTATCCATTCCACCGGTTCCATCCACTCTGCCCGTTCCATCCGCTCCATCCGTTCCATCGACTCGATCCGTTCCATCGACTCGATCCGTTCCATTGACTTGATCCGTTCCGTCCACTCGATCTGTTCCGTCTGCTCCATCTGTTCCATCCGCTCCATCAGTTCCATCCACTCCATCCGTCCCATCTGCTCCATCTGTTCCACCTACCTTATTCGTTCTATCTACTCCTTCGATCTATCTACTCCTTTCGTTCTATCTATTCATTTTGTTCTAGCTACTCCTTTCGTTCCATCTACTCCTTCCGTACTGTTCATTCCTTCCATTCCATTTGCTTGTTTTGTTCCATCCAGTCCTTCTGTTCCAACTAGTCTGTCTGTTCAATCCATTCCACCGTTCCATCTACTCCTATCGTTCTATCGGCTCCACTCATCCCACCCACTCTGTCCGTTCCATCCGCTCCATATGTTCCATCTGCTCCCGGTTCATTTACTTCATTCTGGTTCCATTAATTTCATTCTGGGTTACAACCACTTCTTCAGTTCCATCCACTTCTTCCATTCCATCCACTCCTTCCATTCCAACCACTTCTTCCATTCCATCCGCTTCTTCCGTTCCATCCACTTCTTTTGTTCCATCCACTTCATTTGTCCCATCCATTTCATCCGTCTCATCCACTTCATCCGTCCCATCCACTTCATCCGCCCCATCCACTTCATCTGCCCCATCCGCCTCATCCACTCCATCTGCCTCATCCGCTCCATCCACCTCATCTGCTCCATCCACCTCATCCACTCCATCCACCTCATTCGCTCCATCCACCTCATCTGTTCCATCCACCTCATCTGCAGTTCCATCCACCTCATCCGCTCCATCCACTTCATCTGTCCTATCCACTTCGCCCGCTCCATCCATTTCGTCCGCCCATCTACTTCGTCCGCTTCACCCACTTCATCCACTTCATCTGTTCCATCCACTTCATCCGCTCCATCCACTTCATCCGTTCCATGCACTTCATCTGCTCCATCCACTTCATCCGTTCTTTATACTTCAATTGCTCCATCTATTTCATCCGCTCCATGCACTTCATCCACTTTGTCCGCTCCATTCACTTCATCCACTTCATCTGTTCCATCCACTTCATCCACTCCATCCACTTCATCCGTTCTCTATACTTCAATTGCTCCATTTCATCCACTCCATGCACTTCATCCTCTCCATCCACTTCATCCGCTCCATCCACTTCATCAATTCCATCCGCTTCATCTGTTCTATCTGCTTCATCCGTTCCATCCGCTTCATCCATTCCATCCGCTTCATCCGTTCCATTTACTTCATCCGTTCCATCCGCTTCATCCATTCCTTTCGCTTCATCCACTTCATCTGTTTCATCTGCTTCATCTGTTTCATCCGCCTCATCCGTTCCATCCACCTCATCTGCTCCATCCACCTCATCCGCTCCATCCACTTAATCTGTTCCATCCACTTCATCTGTTCCATCCACTTCATCCGTTCCATCCGCTTCATCCATTCTATGTACTTCATCCGCTTCATCCATTTCATCCGCTTCATCCACTTCATCTGCTCCATTCACTTCATCCGCTCCATCCACTTCATCCGCTCTGTCCACTTCATCTGCCCCATCCACTTCATTGGCCCTGTCCACTTCATCCGCCCCGCCCACTTCATCCAACCCATCCACTTCATCCGTTGCATCCACTTCATCTGTTTCTTCCACTTCATCTGTTTCATCCACTTCATATGTTCTATACACTTCATTTGTTTCCTTCTCTGCATCCGTTTCATCCACTGAGCCCCTTTCATCCCTTGCATCCACTTTGTTTGTTCTACTCAGTTTATATGTTTTATTTACACTGGCAGTATTAGTTGTTAATTTTCTTGATCGGGTCTCTATGCTGGATTGTTTTTTTGTTTTTGTTTTTTTTTTTTATTCAGCAACTTAGGGTTTCTGCTTATTGTGGTTGTTCATACTGTTTGTCCTAAGGGTCGATTTTAAGGGAACAGCCACATTTTCAGTAATTTGCAGAAAGACATGAGGTCTTCAGTGAGTTGAATGTGGGGTGGAATTGAGTTCCACAGAGTGGGGGCCAATGCTGAGAATGATGATCCAACCAACCTTTTTGGTTTTTGGTATCACTAGGAGGCGGGCAGAGCTTGATCTTAGAGTGTGTGGTGGATGGTAAGGTTTTAGTTTGTCCTGAAGGTATTGGGGTCCGGTTTTATGCATTGCTTGGTGAGAGATGCATAGGGTTTTGAAGGAAACCCTTCGAGCAACAAGGAGCCAGTGGAGAGTTTTGAGAGCTGGGCAGGTGTGATCCCTTGGGCCAAGTGCTTGTAGCAGTTTGGCTGCAGCATTCTGTGCTCTTTGTAGTTTAGTCAGGTGGTATGCTTGGATTCTGAGGTAGAGGGGGTTAGCATAGTCCAGTCTTGACATTACAATTGTTGGACTATGGCGAGACTGTTGGGAAAGGAGAGGTATGGAAAGATGCGCCTAAGAATTTTGAGGTGGTAGAGGCAGGACTTAGAGACGTTGTTGACTTGGTGCGAGAGGGTAAAGTCAGAGTCAAGAGTGCATCCAAGGTTTTTTACTGAGGATGAGGTTGTCAGTGAGTTGCCCATGGATGACGGCCAGGGTAGAGGGTGCGGGAGAAGTTTGGTGTTGCCACACACCATGATTTAGGTTTTGGTGGGGTTTAAAAGGAGGTGGTTTGTGGTCATCCAGTGATCAATGTCAAGGAGGCAGGCGGCAAGGTCGGGCAGGCAGATGGGTATTGATTTATGGAGTTTTAGGATTAGTTGGGGGTCGTTGGCGTAGTTGTAGCACAGGATATTGTGCGAGCAGATTATTTGTGGGAGGGTGGACATATAGAGGTTGAACAGGAGGGCTGATAGGCATGCTCCTTGTGGAACTCAGGTATTGACTGGTTGGGGGGGCGAAAGCATAGGAGGAGAGTAGGGTTATTTGGTTCCTATTGTTGAGGAAGGATGCTATTCACTTGAGAGGACTTCCACGGATTCCTACGGAGTGGAGGCGATCAAGGAGGATTGAGTGGTTGATTGTGTTGAAGGCGGTGGATAGGTCAAGAAGGATTAGGGCAGTACATCCCGCAGAGTCTGCAGTGTTTTTAAGGTCATCCCGATTGATGTCAGGGTGGTTTTGGTTCCGTGTTGGGGTCTGAAACCTGATTGGGGGGTCTAGGAGATTGTTGGCTTTGACAAAAGCATTTAGTTGGGAGTAGGGTGTTCGGTCGATTAGTTTGGCAAGGAACCTGGTGTTTGAGATGGGGTGGTAGTTTTTTGGGTTGAGAGGGTCGAGAGAAGGTTTTTTTAGAAGGGGCTTGACATGAGCAGTTTTGAAAGCGTTGGGAAAAATTCTCGAGGTGAGGGAATCGTTTATGATAGTTCTCGCATATTCTCCTGCGCAGGTAGATGCAAATATTTCTTTGAGGGTTGAGGCTGGGCAGGGGTCTAGCGGTGAGCTGCATGGTTTCCGGGCAGAGAGAAGTTTGAGAAATTGGTCTGTTGCTATTGGTGTGAAAGAGTTGAAAGTCGGGAGGGTTGGAGTTTCAGGCAGTGGGTTGGCAGGTGGGGTGGGTGGATTGTGTGGTGGGTGCAAGAGGGCCAGTTTGTTGGTTAGAGAATTTGTTCTCTCGAGAGCGGTGGTGTAGAAGTGGAGAGAGAGTGAGTTGCAGAAAGATTGAGAAGGGGCCGATTGGGTTGAGGTGCATGATGGTTTGGTGAATTCAGAGATGATTTTGTGGAGTTCCTTGCTGGGGTTTTCACAGTTCAGGATTCAAGAGTTGTAATAGGCTTTTTTTGCTTTCCAGATTTCGGCTTTGTAGTGGCGATGATGCCGGCCCAAGGTGGATCTGTTCAGGGTGGGTTTGTCTTTCCGCCATTTGTGTTCGAGGGATTTATATCGTTGTTTTGCAGTTTTCAGTTCAGGTGTAAACCATCTTGGGAAAGGGCCATGGCGAGCGGATGATTGGCAAGTGGGGGTGAGCGGGATTAATGAGGTATTGAGCAATGAGTCAAAGGCGTCGGAGGATAGGAGTTCATTGCGAGGGGAGGTAGGTTGAGGAGACTGAAGGAGCGTCTCGGCTAGGTCGGGAAGGTTTTTTAGCTTCCTCCAGCATTTGCGTAAATTTGGGGGTTCTGGTTTGGGTGAGGGGGGCGGGTAAGCGGATGCTGAAAGGAACAATGAAGTGATCGGACCAGATGATTGGGGTGGGGGGTTTAAGGATTATCTGGTCATGGCAGCTGAAGATGGAATCAAGGGTCTGTCCTTCATAGTGAGTTGGCCCGTTTATGTGGGTATGGAGGTTAATCGTGTCTATGCAGTCGACCAGAGAGTGGATTATAGGGTTGGTGGGAATGTCAAGCCAGATATTGAAATCTCCTAGAACAGTGAGGGTGGGGTGGTTTAATTAGATGGTGGCTATCGATCACAGAAGTTGCTTGAGAATTGTCTGTCGTAGCCAGGGGGTCTGTAGATGAGTAGGAAGCTGTGGGAGAACGTTGGGGGAAGGGAAAGTTTGACGAGAAGTGATATGCAGGAAGGGATGGATGGCTGGCTGTCGCTGATTGAGGCTGAGAAGTGTGACTTGAAGGCGATTGCAACTCCTCCTTCACTAGAGGGTCGGTTGAGTGGGATGAGGGAGTAGTCTGGGGGAAGGCTTCATTGGCGATAGGGGCAAAGTCGTCAGAGAACCAGGTTTCCGTGATAAAGACTAGGTCTGGTTTGTCTGAGGCGAGGAGGTCAAAGATGCTGTGTCTGTTTCCTGCTACAGAACAGGCATTAAAAAGGATGCATTTTATTTTGGTACTGGAGGATGATGTGGAGGTTGCAGAGAAGGGGGATGGGAGGGGAGAGGGAGTGGGCAGAAGGGGTGGTGGGTTATGAGGGGTGGGGGGAGAGAGTGGAAATTGCGGTGTGAGAGAGGGGGATGTCGGTGGTTGACGGGAAGAGTAGACGGGCGGTGGAGGTGGTGGGTGTAGGGGAGGTGGGGTTGGGAGGGTGTGTGAGGTTTGTTGGATTTGGGTCAATGAACTCAAAGGTAGGGGGTGGGGGGTTGGGTGTTCCTGTTGTGGTTGCTGAGAATTCAAGCGAGAGGGGTTTCAGGCAGGGTGAAGGAGGGGGAGGGTGGTGATGATTGAGAATGGGAGATTGAGGAGGTGGGTCCGGACAGAAATGGCAAGGAGTAATGAGAGATTGAAGGAGACCAGGAACGTTTCCTTTTTTAGGGATTTTCTTGTGGTTGGTGTTTGAGAGAGGGTGGGGGGTCAGAGGGAGAAAGGGATGCGGCTTCTGTTCTTGCCAGGGCGAGACATGCAGTTTTTAGGGATGGGAAGGCGTGGGGTCGGAGGAGGATGTTTGGGGGAGGTGATGAGAGGAAGGGGGAGAGGGTGGTTGTGGGGCTGGGTGTGCTTTGGAAGCTGGGTGGGCCGTTAGTTGGGGGTGTTGGGGGTGCGGACATGGTGATGGTGGGCGGGTGGTGGAGGGGATGGGAGGAGCAGGGGTCTTAGGATGGTTGGCTCACCATCGGGCTCCTCTGGCTTCGTGTTTGGGTAGAGGATGGGGAGGACGCGAGCTGGAGGGTGGGTTCCTCTGTCTTGGGGGTATGATAGGGCATGGGCTGAGGATGTGATGGAAGGCAGGAAGGTTTGGAAAGGGGATGGGGTGGTTTGGACTCATGGCATGGCTATTAGACACACTTTTAAATGCACCCCACCACTGTTACGCTATTAGGCATACTTTCTAAAATGCACTAGACCACAGTCACGCTATCAGGCACACTATCTAAAATGAACTAGACCACAGTTACGCTATTAGGCACACTTTCTAGAATGAACTAGACCACAGTTACACTATGAGGCGCACTTTCTAAGTTCAGCTTTGGCACAATGAGGCACACTTTCTAAAATGAACTGGACCACAGTTAGGCTATTAGGCACACTTTCTACGTTCAACTTTGGCACAATGAGGCACACTTTCTGATATGAACTCGATCACAGTTACGCTATTAGGGACACTTTCTAAAATGAACTGGACCACAGTTGGGCTTTTAGGCACACTTTCTAAGTTCAATTTTGGTACAATGAGGCACACTTTTCCGAAATGAACTAGATCACAGTTTCGCTATTAGGTAAGCTTTATAAGTTCAACTTTGGCACAACGAGGCACACTTTCTGAAATGAACTAGTTACGCCATTAGGGACACTTTCTAAAATGAACTGACCCACAGTGAGGCTTTTAGGCACACTTTCTAAAATGAACTAGTGAATAATTTCGTCAGGCAGGGAATCCAGACATTGGGCTCTTGGATATAAGAATCAATAGGGACTTTATGAGGTCCCAGCACTTTGCCCAATGTTTGGCCCTTAAGGGCTATACCAACTTCATCACTGGTGAGTGTTAATGGAGTATGTTTAAAAACTCTACCCAACTGACTACAATCCACTCCATCGGGTCCATGCCCCACATGGAGCCTGGTTCGCATTACAGTTGCGTGAAATTATCAACTTGGGTTTACTCCAATATAGAGACCTGCAGGGGGTTGCTGTCTTTAGGGCAGCCAAATCCCATTTTGTCCCAGAATTCCTGGGAGTCTACATTGTCAATAGCTATTAATAGTGAACTCCAAACCTGATCCGCAAAAGCTGCTTTCTTAATTTTCTTGAGAGAGCGATAATTCCTCCTGGCCTTATGTAGTGCCAACATGCCTTCCTCATGGACAGATTTAGCCGCCGAACTAACGCACTCTTGAACCAACGGCATTTCCCATCATGATATGGCATCCCACCTGTGAGTGATGTGAAACTGCCTTATAAGATTTCATAAAAAATCCCCAAGAATTTTAGTAAGCTTCTCATGGATGGCTATTATCCTTGAGAAATCACCTTGACAAATCATAAAACAATCCTCTAATTCTAAAAGTATGCTTTCATAAGCCTGCAGCATTACCTGCTCCAGAGCCAACCGTGCCCAATTTATGGAGGCACCTAGCGTGGCCAGTTATAGACAAGGCTACATTTGAACCCCTGTCTGCCTGGAGATCAATGCCAGTAGCGTACCATCAGCCACCAAGAGGGTGATGATCGCTCTCTTTGTTTGTTTTATTTGTTTTGTTTTATTCGTATTTATATAGCGCACAACAGCCCAAGGACATTGTGGCACTTGTTACAGTACAAAGCTTAGTTACAGAGTCATGATTAGAGCATTTGTTACATAATGCACAGTTTGAGCAGGGATACAATATATATACAATGTTACAAAATAGTTATATTACATTTGTGTTTATATTACAATATACATCACAGGAATAGAGGAGGAAGTCGCAATGCTAGTTGAGGAAAGTGGTCTTGAGGTTGTTGTGGAAGACAGAGATGGAGGTTTCAGCTCTAAGGGTGGCAGGGAGTGAGTTCCAAAGTTTTGGTGCAATATATGAGAAGCCTAGACCTCCAGCTGTGGCTCTCTTGATGCGTGGTATGTGTAGCTGGTTGGTGTACTGAGCTCTGGTGGGGCGAGTGGAAGTGGTTCTTGATATTGCTTCAGATAAGTATGTGGGAGCAGTGTTGTTATGAATTTGTGTGTGATGGTAAGGATTTTCAGAGTAATGCAGTCTTTGACCTGTAGCCACCGTGCTTCAAGTCTGGCATGGGATATATGGTCTCTTCTTGGGATGCTCATGGCGGCTCTTAGGGAATTGTTTTGTGTGGTTTGCATTCTATGAATGTTCTTGGCAGAGGTGCCAGCTAAGAGAGCGTTGCAATAATCGAGTTTAGCACCTATAGTTGCTCTAGCTATTGCCAAAAGGTTGGGAGTGGTTAGGTAGGGTTTAATGGCATTGATGAGTTTGGTGCTGAGAGCTGATGCAGAGGCTATGGCGCTGACCTGTCTGTTCATTGATAGATTTGCATCAATGTGAACACCTAGAGTCTTAATGGAGGATGATACTGAGATGGTCGAGTTGTCTATGTTGAAGTTGGTGTATTGGGGGTTTAGCTTTGTTATTGTGTTTTTCTGCACAAGGATGAGAATTTCAGTCTTCTGCCCATTCAGAAAGAGGTCATTGATTGCCATCCATGCTTGGATAGTAGCATAGATGTTATGAAGGGCTGTGGCATCTTGGTGATAGAGTCCAGTTAGGGGTATAAGTACTTGAGTATCGTCTGCATAGTTGGTATATGCAACACCCATGGAGTCAAGTAGGTCTAATAGGGGTTTAGTGAAGAGGTTATAGAGGGTGGGGGCTGTACATGATCCTTGGGGAACACCGCAGTTTATAGTGGTAGGATCTGCGTTTGCTGTGTCGGAGTAGACCTTCATGGCTCTTTCTTCGAGGAAGGATGTGATCCAGGATGCTGCTTGTTTAGAGAAATGGGCTGCATGAGTGAGGTGGGTGGTGAGTGTTTGGTGATCTACCAGGTCGAAGGCTGCTGATAGATCGAGAAGGAGGAGTAGGGCAGGTTTGCCTTTGTCCATGATCTGTGAGATTTGATTTTTTAGGTCTAATAAGGCGGATTCTGTTCCATGCCCGACATGGAAGCCAGATTGCCTTTTGCCTAGTATGGATTTAGCTTATATGTATGATTGGATCTGGTTATCAGCTGCTTTGTCCAGGATTTTCAAGAGGAACGGGACTGTCGTTATTGGTCTGTAGTTGTTGGGTTGCGTTGGGTCAAGTGTGGCCTTTTTTAGAAGTGGCCGCACCCAGGCTTCCTTGAGATTGTTTGGGACAGTCCCTGTTTGGAATGATGCATTAATGAAGGCAGTAATCAGGGCTGCTAGGTCATTAGCGCATTCCTTGATGATTTTGGGAGGGCAGATGTCTGCTTTGCAGAGAGATGGTTTCAGGTTTTTGATGAGATCAAGGACCTCAGGTTCAGTGATGTCTCTGAAGGCAAATTGAGCGTGGTTGAAGTTACAGCCCTTGTCTTGATTTGGGCGGTTAGCTTTTAGATTTGGTAGGGCTTTGCAGTGGTTGTGGAGTTTATTCTGGTGGAGTTTTATTTTGTTGAGCATGGCGGACTGGATGCTCGCACACCAGGCTTTGTCTTTGGTTATCTCGTCTGCGGTAGCCGGGGGTGTGACTAGTTCATTAAAGATAGCAAATAATTCTTTCACTTGGGAATTGGCCTTTGACATCCATTCATTGAAAGAGTTGGATTTTGCTACTAAGATGGATTTTTTATATTGGAGGGCTATCTGATTGAAAAGGCTCTTATTTAGGTTACTGGGATCTGTTTGCCAGTTTTTTAGTGACTGACGATTTTGTGCTCGGAGGGTTTGGAGTTCATCCGAGAACCAAGAGTTGCAGTGAAATTATTTTCTTTCTTTCTTGCTTTCGAGTGGGGCTATAGAATTTATGGCATTGGTGAGAGTATCATTAAAGATGGCTGATAGTATATTTGGGTCCTGAGAGAAAGGTGGAGCTAGGCAGGGGTTTTTGACGTAGGGTCGCAAAGTTGTCTGTGTTGAGTTTTTTGGAACTTCTTGTTATGGCAGGTGAAGCATGGTGACAGTCTTAGGAGTGGGGTTGGTGTGGATAAGGAATTCAATGCATGTGTGGTCTGTCCATGGGAAGGCGGTGTTTAAGATAATGTTGGATGCACAGTTGTGATCCATGACCCAGTCAAGGGTGCAGCCTTTGGAATGAGTGGGGGTGAGGACTCCTTGCGAGGATCTTAGGTCTGCGAATTCTTTAGCTAAGATTGTGGTGGATTTGTCCTTAGGATCTTTGTATCCTAAATTTAGGTCTCCTAATAGAAGGATTTTGGAGGATATTTTAATGTTGTTACTGAGCCGGTGGGAGAGATGCTCTTGGAAGTCTGTTGGGAGTCCGGGAGGTCTGTATAGGATGTGGATTTTGATTAGATTATTGGGGGAGAGCGTAAGCTTGGCTGATAGGATATCAGTATTTCCACCCCATGTACTACGATCTGCTAGTATGATGGACAGTGAGTCTTTGTGGATAAGGGCGACTCCCCCTCTAATCCTGTCAGGTCTATCTTGCCTAAGGATGATGTAGTCTTGGGGTAGGGCTACTGCGATGGCAGGGCAGGAGGCATCATTGAGCCAGGTTTCGGTGATGCATAGAATATTCAGATTGTGTGTGGATAGTAGGTCATTTATCTATAAGGCATGTGCAGGTAGGGAGTGTACGTTCAGTAGTGCACATTTGAGAGGTGGGTATTGTGTGCCTTTGATATTTTTGTTTATACTAGTATGGGGTGAAGTGTGCTTGTTGTGGTGTGTGGTAGTGAAGTATATTGTGAGAGGTGGTGTTGAGGCCAGTTGGGGTGGTGGGGAGAGAGGGCAGAGCATTTGCTCATCTTGGTGTGGGGTAGTGGTGCGGTGCGGGTGCCTAATCTGGTATTTCTTGATGTGATGGATGTGGGTGAGCAGAGTAAGTAACTAGAAAGTGATTGATTTCTGAGATAGTGGAGTCTAACAGCTAGGCTAGGTGGCTGAGACTGTGTGATGTTATAGTCTGATACTCTGGTGTGTGAGATAAGTACTGGGTGCTGGGTGTGGTGTGCTGGGTGTATGTGGGGAGGCGTAAGGGCCATTATTGTGAGGACTATACAGAGGGCTGTTAGGTTGGCTGGGTGGAGTGTGGCAGGGAGAGTGCGGGAGTGTGAGTCTATGTTGTGAGTGGAGGGTGAACTCTTGGGCATCATGATAGGTGAGAGAGGCTTTGTGGGTTTGTGCAGCTAGTGTGTGATAGGAGATGACAGAGGGGTTGTGCGAATAATGTTGGGCAGTGGCAGGATACAGGTAGGTAGCAGTTCAATAAAAAAGTACAGTGCCTAGATTAGAATATCCATGTAGGGCAGGCAATGGCTAAATGATGGCAGGACAAAGGTAGGTAGCAATTCAACAAAAAGTACAGTGCCTAGATTCAATTATCCATGTAGGGCGGGCAAAGGCTAAATGAGACTGGGAGGAGTGTATCACTGTATGGGGCCGGGGCATAATGGCAGGTCGGTTTGAATGCAATTACAGTAATCAGATGCAGAGAGCAGTTTCATGTGGGTAAGCATGACAAGCAGTTCGGCTAAGAGTGAGAGCTGCAGGGCAGCCCACAGGGCAGAGTGAAGATTCAGTAACGGGACTCAGTAAAAAGTACTGTCTAGGGCATAACATACATTTTACTGTGCATATGCTACTAAGCTGTTCCAAACAATCTGTTCTCAAGGTTATGTGAAAATCCCTGATTGCCACCCAGGCTTCAAGATTGACGAGGATATAGTCAATCCTACTCTTACTTGTGCCACTATCGAATGTTAGCCCCACAGGTCTATCCCCAGGAACCTACCACTGCAGGCCCTTATATTAGAAACCAACATGGGACAGGCCACTTCTTCTGCCCTCATATACTGTCTTCTAGGCTTGCAGTTATTGAGTCCACACACTCCCCATATTAAATCTTCCTCACCCGAGAGCCCTGCCATGATATCTTAATGCTCATACTGCAGATTGAAATTGCCATTTTCCACTATCCTTGGGAGTTTTTCAGCTTATCCTCCAATCAGTAATCCTTTATTGGAGTAGGGTAAAAGCTCCAGTAGCCCCTCCCACCCCCTAACTGCTAACTTATATTTATAAAAGGGCTTTTCCTCCATCCCAGAGCTTTACATTAAGCTCCAAAACATCTTTGGACTCATTCTCCCGGACCCTTGTGGATGGTAATAATGCAGAACTAAACCATAATAGAACCCTGCCACCAGGTCTGCCACTTGCAGCTTGTGCGGCTGGGATTGACTTGACCCACCCTTATCCCTATCAAGGTCAGTGTATTCAATTTCCTTGTGGACCTACTTTGTATTGTAAGTGCCATAATGCTCTCAAGGTTACCCTTGATGGCCTTAACGTCATACTGCAAGATCTCATTATCTTCTTCCAATGTCTTTATTAAATTTAAAGAGTGTTTACAACCCTTACAACAGTTGGTGGTAGGTTGCTCCACAACCTCCCCACCCCCCACTCACCTTGGTCTGGATCAGCCATAGCTTTGCAGTGGAACTCAGCTGAGTTGTTGCCTTTCTTGGTAACCGGTTCCTGCCCAGACAAAGCTAGAAACATATTGACGAAGGCAGATTGGCCCGCAGTTGCACGCTCAAGTATCCTATTTGCTGCACTGATAATTCCATGAATCAGGCTCATTATATCAAAGGAGCAATACAACTTTAAATTGCAGTGCGTGTTATAATAGAAAATAATATAACAAAATGTACCCAGTATTAATTGATAGAATATCAAGTAAAACCATGAAATGCAGCAAATCAAATGGAATTGATATACAAAAGCTCTGGTGAAAAGCTGCAAGTGTGAGTTCAGCCGAGCATTACGTATCAATTAAAATAGTATAAAATTATATGAGGTACAAGTCCCAAAAACCCAATGCTGGACCAAACACAAGTTAATGCAGTAAAACCCAAAACACGTGAGCTGTATAAACTGTTAGATGGTAGCTGCTCCAATAGGCTTAACACATTCATGTTAAACCTGTAACAATAGAGCAGGCACCACAGTTCCCAGTTCAGTGATCTCCAGGAATCTCTTTGAACTGAAGGGTAAACAAGCTTGGGAGCAGCGTGGTAAATAGTTGAGGGTCTTTCCCAAGCGTCAGGACAAGGCACGCTCGACTGCTCTAGGGGCCCTATTGTGAACACTCTTAACCCCACCTCTCCAATCCATACGCACGTTGCCCTACTCGCCGTAATATATGCAGTCAACTTTGCATCCAGTAAGGCCAGTTAAGAGTCACTTTCTCCAATGAAACCCAATAGTTTTCTTAGACTTCCAGTAGACGGTGGGATATCATAAAGAAGCAATGTGTGAAAGTATGACATTTGCTGTAGGAATAAGGTAAGATTGCACAAACAAGAAGTGGTCTTACTTGGGTCCTTATGAATCCTGCACCAACACCCGCCACGCCAACACCCTCTCACCCAAAACTGCTGGTCATGGGCTTCACCGCTGCGTGTGTAAGTGTGTAAGTAGCCCGTTATATCAGCATGTGGTGTGGCCACGAGAGGTACAGGATCCAAAATTAAAGAGCTCCTGCTCCATCCAGCGGCACAAAGCAGCATGCACTTAGCTGCTTGCTGGTGAGCGTTAGAGCCCTTTTGGCAACATATGTGCACTGGATGGGATGCAGAATAACCCCGACACCAAATAATCAAACCAACTCAGGAAGATGGCAAAGTTTTCTGTTTTAATATCAATTGTCAGATCCTCACTCCTCTTGACAGGCGCAGAGGCAGCACAAACTCCTCCCTCCCCATTGGGTCTTGGCACCTGGGAAACGAAAACCACAGGCCACCGCAACCCTCTGGGGAAAGAGGGTTAGGGTTCGTTCAATGGATGGGTAGAGGGAGTTCAGGATCACCGGAAAGAGGTTTAGGGAATCACAATGGATGGGTAAGGGGGATTAAGGGAAACATGCTCCTCGGCTCCGGTTCTTCTCTTGCTGATGGTTGTTGGTGCTCACACACACTTTCTCACTACCATCCACTCTCACAGAAATTCTCCTTGGAGGCCTTTGTACTGGAGCCTCTAACCAACTTATCCCTAGATCAGTATTCTCTAGGGCTGCCTTGGTTTTCACACTGCCTTTTCCAACAGGAGCTCCGCCCTCATTACTTCATGAAGGCAAACCCTCCCAACATCACTTCTTGTTAGGGTAACTCCCCACCTATATGCAGATACCTGTTCCCACCTTACCCTGTGCAATAGTAACAACAAATTACCCTGTGCATTAGTAACAACAAACAACAACATGCACACGAGGTGCTGAGACACTTAGCTCTGTGTTCTGTGGAGTTCTAGGTCCTTCGGCCTTTTCAGGTTGATGGGCGTGATATGTCTCACCAGTCCGTTCAAACAATAAGCTGAAAATAGCCAAAACAAAGTCAGTGCACGTGCGTGCGAATTGCCGTTCCAAAAGAGCGTTCCCTAACGGGTTAAAGATTAGTTAAGGGTGCGGTTGCTTCACCGCCAAGCTAACTCCAAATTCCGAGTTAGTATCATGCTCTGCATGCAAATGTTTAACTCGGCTTTTCATGCTGCCGACAATGTCTACCGAAGTATTCCTCAGCGCGTAACACGTTTCCCTTTCACGGGATAAATCAGCTGACTATGAACATAAGATGGGTACTTATCTTTACATGTACGCGGGGCCGGGGGTTGAGGCTGGCGGGCGGTGCCCCGCGTAGGCGTGCCTGCAGGAGCTCGAGGCGAACACGTCCTCTCTGGCCGATGGTCAGGATTACGAGCGCTCCTCCCAGGGCGCGGCTCGCGCATGCGCAGTAGCGCGCGTGTGGTCCTTTTCCTCCCAGCAGGCCCGTGAAGCGCATGGCCTGCTGGGCAATGTAGTCTCTCGGCGGTTCTCCTTCCCTGGGCCTTTGTTCTGCAAAATGGAAGGAGAACACGCCTGGACAAGGTGGTTGGACTCCCCAGAGCCCTCTTAACTCCCCCCAAAACCCCCAGAACACTGCCAATTGCCCCAGCCCTGACAGTACTCCCCCTCCCTCCAGCAGGTCCTGGTTTAGTGGGGTGTAACACATGAAATTGGCGGAGGAGCCGAGGAGCATGAATATTACAAGCGGGCTCCCATGAGCGGTCTTCCGGGCCATACCCCTTCCAGTCCACCAAATACCAAAGTGATCCCTGTTTACGGTGTGAGTCTAGGATGCGGTGGACTTCATATTCTGGAACGCCTTCTCTCAAGACCGGAGGAGGTTTCTTGGATATTATAGAAGCTGGGGCTGGTTTGAGTAATGAGATGTGAAACACCGGGTGTATTTTCATGGATGGGGTAAGATTAACTTCGCTGCCACAGGGCCAACCAGAGCTTTAATCGGAAATGGGCCAACGAAACGAGGGCTAAATTTGCGGGAGCCCTGCAGATGAAGATTGCGTGTCGAAAGCCACACTTGATCCCCCACCTGGTATGGTGGACTTGGTCTCATTTTCTTGTCAGCATGGTGTTTGTAAGTGGCTTTAGCAAGATTTAGGCTGTGTTGCGCAGCTTGCCAGATGCTTTCCAAATGTTTCTGTCTTTCCCTGACTGCCGGAACTTCAGGCACTGGTTCATGTGGCACAGGCTGAAATCGTGGGTGGTAGCCATAAGCACAATAAAATGGAGTGACCTTAGTTGATGCATGTACGGCGTTGTTGTAAGCCAGTTCGGCCAACCAAATCACTTCTGCCCATTCGTGTTCTTTTCCTTGAGTTAGACAACGCAAATATTGTTCCAATGTCTGATTAAGTCTCTCGGTTTGACCATCTGTTGCTGGATGGTAACTGGTGGACAACCGAATCTCAATCCCTGCTGATCTGCAAAAAGCCTGCCAGAATCGTGAAGTAAACTGAGGTCCACGATCTGAGACTATCCCATACGGTATACCATGAAGCCGTACCACGTTTTGTAAAAACAAGTTTGCTAACACACTGGCTGTTGGTGTGCCTTTGCACGGTATGAAATGAGCCATCTTGGTTAAGTAGTCCACCACAACCAGTATAGCTGAAAACCCCCGACTTGGTGGCAATTCGACAATTAAGTCCAACGATACCGTGTGCCATGGTGCCGGAGGAGTTGGAAGGGGTTGCAACAGACCTGCAGGTTTTCTGTGCTCAGTTTTGTTTCTCAAACAGGTTTCACATCTTGATATATACTGCTTCACATCTTTTTGTACACTAGGCCACCAGAAATGACGCATGATTAGCTCCTTGGTTTTCAGTGTTCCAGGATGACCCACGAAAGGGGAATCGTGGCACCACCTGATGGCTTGTTGTCGAAGCGGTGTAGTAGGTAAGTATAGTGCTGATCTGAAAAAGGGCAACCCCTCCTTGATGGTTTGCTCTTGACTTTTGCTAGCCCATTGCACCAGATCCTGCGCAGACATGGCTTTTCGGATTTTTTCAAATATGGCATCTACCACCACACTTCCGATTATTCGTGCTGGGTCCACAATTGGTTTGGGTTCGTCCATGGTCTTTGATAGCGCCGAATTTGCCTCCGGATACCTAGAGAGTATGTCTGCCTTTCGATTTTCCACTCCGGGTCGATATGTGACGACAAAGTCGTATTCTGAGAACTGCATGGCCCACCTGAGTTGTCTCGGACTGAGTGCCCTGGCGGATTTCAAGAATTGTAAGTTACGATGGTCGGTATAGATGGTAATAGGATGATGGGCTCCCATTAGGTAATGACGCCACTCATCGAAGGCCACCTTAATAGCCAACAATTCCTTGTCTGCTATAACATAGTTTTGTTCTGCCGATAACAATGTTCGCGAGTAGTAAGCGACTGGGTGTAATTGCCCATTGTTGTCCCGCTGCGACAAAATAGCACCCACCGCATAACTAGACGCATCGGTTTCTATGATGTAAGGCTTAGAAGGGTCTGGATGCTGCAGCACTGGAGCTGTCACGAACGCTTCTTTTAAAGTTTGAAAACTAGCTTCAGCCTTTTCGTTCCACTGAAAAGGAACTCCTTTTCGTAGTAGTTGAGTAATGGGTTGTACCTTCTTGGCAAAACCGTCAATAAACCGGCGGTAGAAATTGGCAAATCCCAACACTGTTTGAATGTCCTTCACTGAACTCGGAGAGGGCCAGTTGGCAATGGCCTGCACATTCTTCTGATCCATTGTGATGCCTTGAGGTGACAGGATAAATCCTAGGAATTCAACTGTGGTTTGATGAAATTGGCACTTCTCAAGCTTGGCATACAACTTATGTTCCCGTAGCCTCTGTAAAACAGCCTTCACATGACCCTGATGTTCTGCAGCTTCGCGAGAGTAGATTAAGATGTCATCGATGTATACGATGGCAAAGACATCTAGGTAACCCCGTAACACCTCATCTAAAAAGTGCTGGAATGCTGCTGGGGCATTACATAGCCCGAAAGGCATGACCTGATATTCGTACAGGCCAAATTTGGTCCGAAAGGCTGTTTTCCATTCGTCACCTTCTCTGACGCGTACCAGATGATACGCGCCTCGCAGATCTAACTTTGTGTATACGGTGGATCCTCGCACTTGGTCCAACAACACTGGGATTAAGGGCAACGGGTAACGATTCTTAGTGGTAATGCGATTAATCGCTCTGTAATCGATGCACGTCCTCAGGTCTCCCGTTTTTTTTGGTATGAAGAACAAAGGGGAGGATACCGGGGACGTAGAATGTCGTATGAAGCCGTTTGCCAAATTGGTTTTGATGTATTCCTTCAGATGTTCATTCTCGGCTTCAGTGAGTGCGTATATTCTGCTACATGGTAGCACAGCGCCCGCTTCTAGGTCTATGCGACAGTCAAATGGTCTGTGTTGTGGTAAGGTCTCGGCGGCCACCTTACTGAAGACATCCCGATACTCCTCATACTCTTCAGGTAATACTACCTCTGTACTGCCTCCTATGAAGTGGGGATCACACTTCACCACACTACACTTAGCCTGGCAATGCATTGATGAGAATTGCAGCGTTCCTGCGGCCCAATCCACGGCTGGGTTGTGGAGTCTTAGCCAGGTTAGGCCCAAAATGAATCCGAATTGTGGTGCTGAAATCACATCAAACTCTATAATTTCTCGATGTCCCTTCCCACACTTCAACATCATGGGCTGTGTATGCTGAGTGATCGGGCCTGAAACCAACGGTGATCCATCCACTGATTTCACTTGTTCTGGCTGTTCCTTAGTTACCAATGTAAGTCCTAGACCTTTAGCTACCTGATCGTCTACGAAATTACCAGTGGCCCCCGAGTCGACCATAAGCGACACTGGTATGTGCCTTCCTTGTACTTCCAGATGACCCGCCAGCATAATGTGAGCTGACGGAGTGTGGTGAACATTAGCTAGCATCTTTGGGGTGTCTTCAGATTCGCTCGCCCTCACCCCCCTCATGGACGAGCTGGGGCGTTTCCCGACTGGGTTCCTTTGGTGGATGGTTTATTGGTGCATTCCCGGACAAAGTGGCCCGACTTTCCGCAATAAAGACATAACTTTTCTCTCCTTCTTCTCTCTTTCTCCTCTTTAGTTAAGGGGCCTCGTATGGTTCCAATCTGCATCGGTTCCTCGGTTCCCTTCTCAAATGACTTGGTGTTTTTCTGTTGATCCAGCCGAACCATAGGCCTATTGTCCCATTTACGATGGTCTAGGCGACGTTCACTTTGTCTCTGATCTAATCGTAACGCCAGATCGATCATGGTGGAACAGTTTTCTGGTTGGGGGTCTACTTGCGCAATTAAATCTTTCAGGTCTTCCCTTAAACCCTGATAGAATAAGGCCATTCTCTTTTCCTGGGGCCAATCAGTTTCTACTGCCAATCGGTTGAAAGCTGTGACATACGCAACCAAATCTCTGCTTCCTTGCCTCAGTGTCAGCAATTCTCGATCCTTAATCAACGTTGCTGCCCTACGGTTAAATATCTTACCGAATTCATCCAAAAAGGTATCCCAGCTGTACAATAAAGCATCGTCCTTGCGAACCAGTGGTGTAGCCCAAGAAGCTGCATCCCCCGTGAGATAGGATATTACGAACGCTGTGCGGGCTTGTGCAGTTCTAAAAACTCCTGGTTTGGTCAAAAAGTGCAACTGACACTGCATGATAAACTGGTTAAACTTCTGCGGGTCCCCATGGTATCTTTCGGGTGCAGCAAGAGGTAGAGTTGGTTCCGTGGCTACCTGCACTTGCACTGGCACTGGCGGGGGTGGTCTGGGCAAGGGCGTTGCTTGGGCCTGAGTTTGGATAGTCAAGGTATGGACTTGACCTGCTAAGTTCTGATAATCCTGCCTGGTTGCTGCCAATTCAGCCTTGAGGTCCTGGAGAAGGGCCACTACATCCGCCATGATTGTGCTGCCTAGGCGCTGAAAGAATACGTGGGCTCGTAATTCTGTCAGATCCTCACTCCTCTTGACAGGCGCAGAGGCAGCACAAACTCCTCCCTCCCCATTGGGTCTTGGCACCTGGGAAACGAAAACCACAGGCCACCGCAACCCTCTGAGGAAAGAGGGTTAGGGTTCGTTCAATGGATGGGTAGAGGGAGTTCAGGATCACCGGAAAGAGGTTTAGGGAATCACAATGGATGGGTAAGGGGGATTAAGGGAAACATGCTCCTCGGCTCCGGTTCTTCTCTTGCTGATGGTTGTTGGTGCTCACACACACTTTCTCACTACCATCCACTCTCACAGAAATTCTCCTTGGAGGCCTTTGTACTGGAGCCTCTAACCAACTTATCCCTAGATCAGTATTCTCTAGGGCTGCCTTGGTTTTCACACTGCCTTTTCCAACAGGAGCTCCGCCCTCATTACTTCATGAAGGCAAACCCTCCCAACATCACTTCTTGTTAGGGTAACTCCCCACCTATATGCAGATACCTGTTCCCACCTTACCCTGTGCAATAGTAACAACAAATTACCCTGTGCATTAGTAACAACAAACAACAACATGCACACGAGGTGCTGAGACACTTAGCTCTGTGTTCTGTGGAGTTCTAGGTCCTTCGGCCTTTTCAGGTTGATGGGCGTGATATGTCTCACCAGTCCGTTCAAACAATAAGCTGAAAATAGCCAAAACAAAGTCAGTGCACGTGCGTGCGAATTGCCGTTCCAAAAGAGCGTTCCCTAACGGGTTAAAGATTAGTTAAGGGTGCGGTTGCTTCACCGCCAAGCTAACTCCAAATTCCGAGTTAGTATCATGCTCTGCATGCAAATGTTTAACTCGGCTTTTCATGCTGCCGACAATGTCTACCGAAGTATTCCTCAGCGCGTAACACGTTTCCCTTTCACGGGATAAATCAGCTGACTATGAACATAAGATGGGTACTTATCTTTACATGTACGCGGGGCCGGGGGTTGAGGCTGGCGGGCGGTGCCCCGCGTAGGCGTGCCTGCAGGAGCTCGAGGCGAACACGTCCTCTCTGGCCGATGGTCAGGATTACGAGCGCTCCTCCCAGGGCGCGGCTCGCGCATGCGCAGTAGCGCGCGTGTGGTCCTTTTCCTCCCAGCAGGCCCGTGAAGCGCATGGCCTGCTGGGCAATGTAGTCTCTCGGCGGTTCTCCTTCCCTGGGCCTTTGTTCTGCAAAATGGAAGGAGAACACGCCTGGACAAGGTGGTTGGACTCCCCAGAGCCCTCTTAACTCCCCCCAAAACCCCCAGAACACTGCCAATTGCCCCAGCCCTGACACAATTATCTAAAACAGGAAGTTACAATGGACATAAAACCATGTTTGCTCGAGCTGTCATACCTTTCATAAAAAATCAGTTATTTAGTAAATATTTGTCATATGTGATGTCATACTACATGGCAAATACGAGAAACCTATGAGGGATTGTGATATGCTCAATGGGAACATCAAAGTATACTTTCTATAAGGGGTTGGGTTGTGGTTGGTTCTCTACTGTCAGGTGGACATCTTGTGCCCACCTGTAGTGCAAGTCATCTTCAACTTTATTGAGTACACAGTATATCAATGGCTCTCAAAATACAAGGCCCTTCATTATATGACCTCCTACAATTGGTTGGAATGCTCGTGCCATGTCTGGAACATTTGGTTCACTTAGCAGCACGTAAGCTTGTACCCAGGTGCCAGGAAGTGGACTCGACTTTATCTCCCCACCCAATTAGCCCAACGTTTCTTATCACCCATGCCTTCTGCCATGAAGAGTATATTTTGACTTGGCCTTGCATTGTATTTTTGTCTCTGGGAATATAAGGGAGGGCGGGCATGCACTATCTCTTTTTCTAGAACTCCAAGCTCAACTATATTTCCATTCTTGTCTCACGTGACAGCAGCCCATGATTTGGACCATTTTTTCTGCATTTAATTGTCTTGCATGAATAAAACTTGGCATGCATTTTGTTCTTTTTTTACACCTTAACAAGGAATGATTCAGCTTTGCACGTTTGCCACCTTCAAGAGTAGATAACCAGTATTGGCTGTCTTCAGTCTTAACACCAGGCCAGACAGCTTTGCCATTCATTTTCAGGATCTCAGCTAATTCTTACTGCGACACAACTCCCTGTCTTCCTTCTCCATAGGTCCAAACTTACAAAAATTATGACACTGATATCCAGCTTCTATATAACGGTGTCTCCACCTGCAGTCTATTTGCTACATATAACCAGCTTCTATGATGACTTAGTCTACTTAAGTTGCTCCCTGCCTCTCTCTAGGTAGGGGAGCAGTTATTAAACGGCTTGAATTTTCTGCAGTGCTTATCAGACGTGCACTAATTTCTTCGCATAGAACAGTTTACTGAATCCTTTATTTCATCATCAGTTTTAATAGAGGTCAAACATTTTCTTCAGCCAGTCTTTTTAGTATGTCACACTCATCTCTTGTGACATCATTAGCCACTTTTCTGCGCTTTCTTATATTCCTTCAGGTCGTTCTTCCCTTAGAATATCATCTCTTCAGGAATACTTTTGATAGGGCTTTCTCAGAGCGTAGCTTCTTTTGAATATTCTCCAGTGTATGGTTACAACTGCTGGTGTCAAGCATGGCACAATTTCAGGCCTCCAACATACAGGTGGAAGGTGGTAGGACTTCCTGTGGAGGCATTAAGCTGCTTCCCTACACTCCACCTTCTGGTTGAGTCATCGGCCACACCTTCACCAGTCTTCACATCTCAATAACTTCTCTTAAAAAAGTGTTTCTTCACAGTCCAGCTCATCATCACCACCTTCAGTATGCCAGCTGATTTGACATGTTCATCCACACTCCAGGTCATGTAGCTGCACTGTCCATTTGGGTTTCAATAGACCCATCATCCCACGTACTTCTTATTATTCTTTGGATATAAGAACTTTGTCACCTCATGTGCTACAATGCTGGCTTATTTCCTAATATCATCATCAGTCAATTCTTTGGATCTGAACCCTGATTCAACATCGATCATGATCTTAATCCTGTATTTGTATATTTTGTATTTTTATCATTTTATATAGCACCTTAATCCAAGGCACTTTACAGTTAACAAAAAGTATCATATAAAACATGGAACAGTAGAAGCAAAACAGTAAACATGAATCAAGCCATACAATCGGTATTTAGAACAATTTGCAAGTAAGAAGGGAGAGGAGAGGAGGGAGGTAGAGAAGGATTGAGAGGGAGAGAGTAATGAGTGATGTGAGCAACAAAAGAGAGGATACCATAGGAGAAATGGGGACAGATAAAGATAAAGAGAACAGGGAGAGGATAATAGAAGGAGGGAGGGGCTAGAGAGAGGGGGAAGGTATCAGGGAGTGAAGAAGAAATTCTTTCAGTGAGGAGTGGAAAGAGGATAGGTGGGGGAGGAGCGGATAGAGAGAGGTAGGGAGTTCCAGTGGAAGGGGGCAAGAAGGTGAAAGGTGTCGAAATGAGAAGAGGCACATGGTGGTGGGGGAACAGAAAGTAGGAAGAGATCAGCAGAATGAAGGGAGCGAGTGGGGGTATAGAATGAGAGGAGTGAAAATAGATAAGTTTGAGCAAGGTCATGAAGAGATTTAAAGACAAGACAAAGGAAGTGAGATTTAAGCTGGGAGTGGAAAGGAAGCCATCCCAGGTAAGAAAGTGAGTTGGAAATAGTCATGAGAAGAGAGAAGACAGAGAGTATGTATGGCAGAGTGATAAAGGGATTTGAGGGGGGCAAGATGGGAAGCGGGAAGACCGAAGAAGAGAGAAGAACAATAGAAAAGGCGAGAGAAAATGAGGGAGGAAATTAAGAGTTTGGTAGCATGGAAGGTGAGAGAGGGACGGACTTTACGGATGTTGAAGAGATGATAGCGACATGCCCGAGCAGTGAGGGCGATATGATAAGAGAAGGAGAGGGAAGAGTCAAAGTATATGCCTACATTATGAGCATGGTTGGAGATTGGAAGATTAGAAGGGGGGAAATGGATGGATGGAGGGGGAGATGGAGAGGGTAGAGAGTTGGAAGGAAAGAACAAGATTTCAGTCTGGTCACTGTTAAGAGAGAGATAGTGAGATGGCATCCAGTCTTTAATGGCAGCAAGACATGAAGAGAGGTTGAGATGTAAGTCAGAGGTGAAGGAGGAAAAGGAGAGGAACAGCTGGGTGTCATTAGCGTATAAATGGTGAGAAATCCTGAAGGAAGAGATAATAGGGGCAAGGAGAGAGGTGTAAAGAGTGAATAAGAAGGGTTCGAAGACCAAGCCTTGGGGGACGCTGTAATTAAGAGGAAAGGTAGTAGAGGTTCATTCCTACTGCCTTCTTTGATGTCTTCTTACACTGTGTAATTATTATCCTGATCACACAGAACCAAACATCACCATCACTAATACTGCTCCAAGAAACTTGAAGATGTTCGCAATCCACTGCGGAATACATGAGAATATGGACGCAAACCAACTGTCATCTGCAATGTCCTCTGTCTCATCTTCCATGTTGTTGTGCAGGTTCATCACAGTGTTATGGCCTCTGTCAAGGTCCCATTCTCGTCATCATGAGAAGGTATGAATGTGCAACATAGATGGCCCGATTTTGGCACAAACTCCTCCTTCCATCGCAGTGATCATGTCAAGGACATATCTGTTCTGCATGATCTTCAATCAAATGTCCCTTAGTTCTTCCTTGATAGCATTGAATCCCTTTATGGTGGTGTTGATTGTCTGCAAAAGCTCCCATCTGGTGATTTGTAACCATTTGGCATTTTCCATTGTCTGGATCCCAGGCATGAAGATAGTCGTGAAGATTGCAGCAGACCTGTTGAACAACCTTTTTTCATACGAAATAGAGTTGTGTGCTTCTATTGATTTAGCTGAGAAGTCGTTTTCTCTCTTTATTTGATTGAGAAATTCAAATGATCTTCTCCTTCTCAAATGGTCATCCACCTTTGGAAATTCTCCAATGTTCAAGTCACTTTGAGGAATCACTAAAGCTGGAACATGGATGAGCACCAAGGAACACGTTCCTTTCCAATCCTTGGGCAGTTTCATGTAGGCCCGAGGCCTACAAACAAGCTCAATATCAATCCATCAGAACAGCTGTTCCTGCTCCCATTCTAGTAACATCAACTGTAGTTTTGCAACCTTTGTTATCTACACATGATTCTTTCCATTTCTCCTTAAGCACAATGTCACATTCACCAATAGGATCCCAACTATAGGACTTGATTCATCTTCTACCCAGGTCAGTACCTTGGCATGTTTGACCTATGACTTCAAACACCCATTGTTCACTCTCTGCACCTCTGGCACATATTCTGCCTTTAGCAGATGAGTTGTGCAGGACATCAGTCCCTCTTCCAATCCCTTCTTGGATCTCACTCGTTCATAGACTAAGACTTGAGTTTGTTCCCTACATCCAGGCCATCCAACTACTTCCACTTTATCAGGGCAGTTCAATCTCTTCATCTCTGAAATGACTACCTCTTCATGGCCTGTCACCGGATATGTAAGCATCTTGCTCTTGGGTGCAGGTTCCTTTTCTATCTGTGTAGTCTTGATATAATCATCCTGGAATGCAAACAACCATTTTGATCTCCATCGCAGAATGGCCCAAACCCCTTGGAATAGTCCTCTGGTCATATGTGCTGCAATATGAACAAGATATTTGGCATCATATTCTATAATTTCTCTGGAAATTAAAATGCAAGCTGCATTCATGGCATAGGGTATGCGAGCACAGACGTAGCAACTTTCCATAGATGTTCATTTCTCCACATTTTTCATTTGCTGATACCAGATTTTATTACACAAGTGTGCTGCATTGTCCAGATAGGTATTCATCCCTTCACTATCTTCCTCTGCATTTCTCTTATATCTCACCACAAGGTCAGTGCTTGCATAGTACTCATGAAGCAAATAAAAAAAGAGTGGTCACTGTGGAGAGAACCATCAGACCCTCTATCTTAGTGGAAAAAAGCAAATCAAAAGTAGTTACTGTAGTGGGGGAACCATAGTAGCCTCTACCACAGTGGGAGTACTAGTATGATAGAGATTGTGAAGGAAGAGTGATAGAAAGACAGAGTGTAATCAGGCAGGCATATATCATGCACCAAAACATTTCCATTCACCTTTTGTGACATCCTAGTACTTGTTGTTCTTTCTCTAGAACTGTGCCAGCATCAAATTTCAAATTTCCAATATACTTGTATTTTACTCCTGTAGTTGCAATATCTGTTCAATGATCGCAAATTAGCAGCCTTCTAATCACAGGGCCATTTATAGGAACCTGTAAAAAAATGTGAATAGCAACATCTCTTTTGACAAGAGCAGGATAAGCTTGAAGGATAAATACAAAAACAGCAAGGACAAGCCTATGCACATCACTATCTGTGAGGACCATAGAGGTTAATTACCTAGAACAAGTATGCACCAAGAAATGAATGTGGATACTGAGCTCATTTCCAATTTCTGATCTAGAACTGATGTTTAGGCATAACATTGATACGTCACTGTAATTCTAAAATTCATTTTTCAAAATTCCTGAGATTCTCGGCAAGTGTTTCACTCCTACTAAAATATCAATAAGGAGTGTCTGTTCAAACCTCAGTCCAAATGCAAAATCTGTATTATCAGTTGGTCATCTTATCATCCTTTTTCTTTGCTATTGAGCAAGTCTGCACTTGCTGAAATTCTTCTCCTTGTCTTGCTTCGGATTCAGCAAAGATGGGAGGGTAGGTCCCACTTTTATAGGCTTTTACATCATTAAAGTGAAGCCAGGCTTGTCTCCCTTGGACCTTCACAGCTGATGGGGTAATGTTTTCAACATAATAAGGGCCATGAAAACGTGGCTAGTGCCACTTCCGGGTGAAGTTCTTTATTAAAATCCTATCCCCAACAGATAGCTTGGTTGCCGATAGTAGTTCAGTTGATCCAGTTTTTGAATTGTTTCCATCTATGTCCTGAGACTAACCCCCCTGATGCTTGCGCTGATCTTAAATGAGAGAGATGCCAGAGGTCATAAATGTCAAATAGTCATGCAGTTCATCATCTAAAGTCTTAGCTGTACTCTGGGCATCACTTCAACTCCTAGACAGAGGTGTAAGAGGTGTTCTCATTTGTCTCCCTGTCACAAGTTTGTGGGGGGTGAGGTGATTGTCTGAACCAGGCTGATTCCAAAGGGCATATAAAGCTAAGGGTAGGCAATATAGCGATCCCTTCTTCAATGTTAATTTAATCTTGGCAATCCTTTCCTTAAGGAGGCCATGGAGTCTCTCACATAGTCCGTTTGCCTGTGGGTGATAAGCAGAAGAAAACGTGTGTTTTATATTCAATAGGAGTTCTATCTGATCAAACACCTCATTCATATAATTTGGCCCATTGTCTGATCGCAGCACTTCACACACACACCATCTTGGAAAGACTTCACACCCTGAAAACTTTGCTGCACAAGTGGCATCAGGGTGTGTACATGGACATGCCTTGATCTACCTAGAGAAGGGGCACACCACAACTAATAGATACCTATATCCATTACGCACCTGCAGCATATCGACATAGTCAATAGGTTAATGCTCAAATGAACCATTTGGTTGAGGTATTACCCCCTCTAATTGTTCTCAGTGAATGCCCAGCAGTAAACTTTTGACACACAATGTAATTCACCATAGAGAATGCAACATGTTCTAACAAATTAGGAATGAACCAGTCTTCAGCAATCATTGCAGAAAGTCTCTCCCTAGTTACATTTGCATGGTATTGCAGCTGTTCAAGCTTGTCCCTTAATAATGCTACTGGCATCACCGGCTTTCCAGTGCTTTCTTGTCGCTATAATACTTCAGTGGTGGTTGAAGTACACACCCTTCATTTCCACAATTCCTGCTCTTCCTGTGGTGCGTGCACTTGAATCTCCATTAATTCGGTCATTGACAATTTATTAAACCCTACTTGTATTACCATGGTCATGACTACGTTTTCCTTAACATTCAGAGTATCAAAACTTGAAATATCTGAGGAATATGCAAACCTTTTGGCTTCTACGTCTGCAGGTTTGTTCCCACAAGAAATAAAATCTGTTTGCTTAGTATGAGCTGTGCACTTAATGACCGCTATGTCCACTGAGAGCTGAAGTGCCTTAATAAGCCTGTCCAAAAAGGATGCATGGAGGACTGGAGTCCCGTCTGCACGGAGGTAGCCCCTCCTTTCCAACATGCTAGTCCTGCGTGTACGATTGACATCACATAGGCAGAGTCACATCACTTCCTGCCCTTTGTTTTTTTTGAGTGCGGCAATAAGCGCTGCCAATTCTGCTGATTGCGCTGAAGAAGGAGACAGTTTTATTGCACTTGTGCAACTTCAAATTCCCCATTTAACTTGTGGCAGACTCAGCAGACTGCTAGAATATCATACTTGCTTATTTCAGAAAATTGACCATGGTTTCATTGATGGCTTGTGATGTATTTTCTAAATCAACTGTTCAGGTTTTTGAAAACCAACACAATAGCAGTTAACTGAACCCCACATATTATTTCAGTGGAAACTCACATCATATGATTCTTGCTTTCGTGTTCTCAAATGGTAAACACATGAGTATCCAGAAAAGGCTCATGTCCACAGCTTTCATTTCACAGGGATAGATTAACTAGGGTCATGAGCACCACTGTCTGCCACCAGTTGGAAGGTGGATAACTGTGCAATAAAGCAGATGCAATATTTTCTTAGGCAACAGTCCAGACTGGGGGTTGTATGATAACTTGCTACTAGTGTAAGGGCTGAAATGGGTGTCTTCTGGGATAATCACAGTCTTGTAAATGCAGTCAAATCATGTGGCATTGCAAAGCTCTGATACCCAACTTGGTTCAAGCCTTTCCACAGTCCACAGTTGTATTGCACTGAGGGCAGCTTGTGAGAGGTTTGTGGTCTTCATTCTGTCTGTAGTATAAATAAATGGAACACTTTGGACTTTCTGGTTGGAACAAGAAGACATGCACTGCTAAACTGATCCAACCGCATAGATGACGGCAAAGGAGCCAGTCCTGATTATGCTCCACAATGATGTTTTTAACTTTCAGAACTGCTGGCTAAGTTCTCTTTGAAATACCCTCTACCCTCTTCTGCTTTACTCGTCTATCCTGTCTGTATAATTCTAGCATGTCCTCCTCTTTCTCTTCCTCAGTATCACTGGGTTACAACAGCATGTATTGTGGCCTGGACATCGATGGGTCCCTTTTTATCATACTCATCATCATCATCTTTATCCTCAACCTTGTCATCAATGAATGACTGTGATGGTGTAAAATGGAACCAGAAACATTCCATATCCATAACCATTGCACTGTGTGTTGATTCATTTAGCAGTTCAGTAAATACAATCTGAATCTCCTCTTCCATTTCCACTTTAGAAACAGTGGGTATAAACTCCTCCACCTGCCTCCCTCTGGTCCACTTAATTGCCATGGACATGCTGACAAGGAAAATCATTAATTCTCAGTAGCCCACAAGACGATGACAGTTGTTTTGTGGACTTTACAGCCACTTAATATAACCTCATCCACCCCAAAAAAATTGCAATACCTTTTCTACGCAAGCAATGCATTTTTCCTATGCCCACAAAAATACAACACTCCCAGTTAAAGACACTAAATGCCTTCTCACCCCATCTAAAAGTTTCAAGAATGTTTCTATTGCTTCTCCCAAGCTATTAAACAATGACCCTTTGGTCAAAAGTGATCGGTATGGCACCATTAGAACACGTAATCGGACCCTTTACTTGGAGTTAGACTTCGAGAGGATGGATTTGTAAAGCAAGTCGAAACCCATTTATTATTGGGCCAGGATATGGACAACTGCCAAGCTCCATAGGTTCAGGGAAGCATTAAAAGATACCATTGCTCAACCCGGGTTTTCCCTCGCCTGGTTTGCGCCCATCAATAAACAACATAGGGCCATTGGGATGAGCTCATGCTGGGAGCACCCTGAGTTAATGTGTAACATGACAAAGCATGCATTGAGAAGAGCACTTAAGGAGAAGGCAGAGGCTGAATTTATCAGTCTGGTTGATGAAATGCCTAGTCTGAGAACATACTGGCAATGTAAGCTAGCACTCGGACATAAGCCTCTGCTGACTGGGTGCACTTGGACATCCCCCTCCCTTTGACCGTCAGGGACCTTGCACGATACGAATGCACTGTGCCTGAAAATCGTCTGTCTATTTTCCCTTGTCCTCATCCCTTAATTGCACTTGGTCAAACTACAGAATCGTCGTCAGACCTATTTGCTGTATTTCAACTGTTAGATGTATTATATGAACTTACATTGCCTGTGCAGAATATTATCGTCTGAGAATTTCAAGGGCTCTGAGCGACTGTTGTTTTTCTAAACAAAATAGAGTACAGGCACACATGTGTTTGAAGAGATATCAGAATGGCAACAGTTCAGCAATTTGGAGCTAAAGATGATGCTCACCAGTAGTAGTTAAAGGTCAAGGGTGCAGGGGGAGAAAAATGTGACTCTGGTATCGGAAGTCAAAAAGAAATATCATAGAAAGTGGAGAGCTCATATAACATGAGTCCCCCCCGTCCCCTGCTCACCTGTTATTACTGCCAATAGTGACCAGTCAATATTGGTTAGATATTTAGATATATTTAATATCTGAGATTAAGAACATTTCTAAACAGTCTCATTTGTCTAATTTAATAAAAAAAGACTCATATCCAATGTATTCATTTCATACATATATGTTCTTATAAGCTTATGAACAGAGCTTGCAGAAATTCAACAGTTTAATCGTATTAAATTCACCATTTCAGAATCAAAAAATCAATATTCAACAGAATTTCAAAGAAATTGGAGAAGAAAAGTACAAAGTAATAAAGAATTTTCAAAAAAAGGCTCTACGCGTTTCGAGAGTGTGTGACTCTCTTCTTCAGGAGCAAATTTGCTTACAAATGTACAAATTAGTACAGTCAAACTTTTTGAACCATGAAATAATCTGTGTTCGTCTGTGTACTGATCTTCACTGGTGGTCCATTCACTGCCTTAATACCAGCCTATAACACCTCTGTGACGTTTGTTCACAATGCAACATGATGGCTACTCAATCAGAGTAATAGTTACGTCAATAATGGCCTGAAATTAATGTAAATAACATTGTGTTATTTAGACAATTGGAATATTTGTGCATATCAGTAAACCACATTGTCCCATGTTGCTTACCTTATGTATTAATGGGCTTCAAGTGCGTATGTCATATTCTACTTGTTGTGTTCCTGTCGTGGGCATTGTAATCATGTTCTGTTTTAAGAAAGTATTAATTAGTCTCTAAACTCGAGTCTCGATTTGCATAGCTCTATGTGTTGTCAAAGCGGGCTTGCAGAGAAGTTAATATCTGCTTACCTGCATTTGTATTTTCTCCAGTTCGGTCGCCGCGTACCACCTGTGTCTGTGTATGGCAGACTCCTCGCGGGCTTTTGGAGAAGTGAATGTCTGCTTAACCGCATTTGTAATTTTCAGAGTTTGTTCACCGCGTTCCAGCAGTGTCTGTGAATGGCAGAGTCCTTGTTGCCGAGCAACCGTGGTGTTGTGCACGGCGTGTCTTCTAGTTGAATGTGATCACATTCAAACTCTAGGAATGCTAGGAATCGTAGTGCCTAACGTTATGTGTTTTTTTTATTCAATCTAGTGGGACATCAAGTTGATTGTCATTGAGTGCTGTGTTGTGTTAATCAGAGCAATGAGGAAATCAAGGAGTTCAGAATTCGAGAACACATGACTATTTTAATGGCCTTGATGCGATGTGTCTTGAAAGTATTGGGTGAAAATTCACCACATAGTAGAGAGAAACAAAAAGGTTTTTTTGGGGGGATGATTTACTTGGCATAATTAAATGCCAGTGCACAATGATTCAAAGTGAGGTGCCATCTTTCCACATTGTTTAGTAAAATTAGATTCAACATTAGTGTTACCGTGTTATGGTATAACATCATTATATATTGCCCGTTTTTTTTAAGTTAATTTACTGCTTCAGGAAATTATTTTCAAAGGAAGAAGCAGAGAGGAGGCATTCCTGATAATTTTGGTATTTAACCTTCAATCTCAAGTTGTGCAGTGTCTGGCATTTCCTATTTTACTGCTCACCACGGTGTTACTGATTAAGTTATGTTCTTATCAATTCTTCTGATGTTATCTACCTTCTAATTCAAGGGTGAACCATTTTTGTGGATAGAGTTTTCATGAGCCCTTTATAGATATCAGTGGGGAAAACCCTGTCCAAGCCCTCATTTAGCCACTCACAACAAGCCCTATGGGATCCATAACTACACTTAAATCCAACGTTTAAAAAAACAAAACACAGCTGTCTTAGAAGTCTGTTCCACTAAATACTAATTTTGCTGGTCAAACAGAAATTAGTAGCAGCTGTGACATTGGAATGGAAAGGGGATGGGACTTGGGGAACTTTTGGAACTGTCGCCCAGTCTGTGATGCCCAATCTAGTATTGGAGACAGTGTAGAGGAAAGCCTCCATGGCCCCTACTCCATCTTGAGCCTTGTGGCCTATCATTTCTATAGCCTTTGAGAAACCCTCTAGGATCCATGACATATTGGATGCAAGCAGAGAAGAGAAACAAGCGTAGCGGGTCATGATAATTGGCATTCACAAGCCCATGCTCATGTGTCACCGTGGCCGCATGTTACTGTTAGTGTACACCCAATGGGAGGCGAGTGTGAACTTAATAAACTAGAGGCACCACAAATCAACTGTGCAACAGGACAGAGGAACGTGAATGATTTTTTCACGGCACAAAAGTTAAAACAAGTGAATTAAACAGTCAGAGACCTAGCTACCTCCATTGGAGAGTTGGTTCATCATGACGTTAGGGACACCTGGCTCTATAATTGTGGACAGACCTTGCTTCCATGAAACTGCAGTGGGACCGGTAGCACACTTAAAATCAGTTAGGTGCATTTCAGTCTGCTCATTTCCCTGCCTATCCAAAGGCCTAGCCCTCATTAGCACACAGCTGCCATGCATTTCCCAATCAAGAACTCCAATACTAATCCGAGTAGAAAATAAAGGGATGGCCAATCTAAAAAGTATGTGAGAGGTAGGAGACAGTTGGAGAATGTGAAGCAAGCAGAGTGGAGGGGTAGTTGGAGGACAGAGAAGAGCATTTGATCTGGAGAGAGAAAGTGAAGAGGAGGAGGAAGTGAAACATTAAAGAGAGATGAGGTGGAGGAAACAGAACTAAGGAGAAAGTAAGGAGAGGGTGGAGTAAATATTTACATAGAGAGGAAGGAGAGAAGAATAAGGTGAACCATCTGAAAAGGGGGAACAGAGGAGGTGGAAGAGAGTTATCTACAGGGAGAAGAATGAGAAAAGGAGGAACGAATCGCATAGAGAACAAGGAGTGAGAGGGTGCTACAGGCGACCTCTTAGATGTAGAGCAAAGAGTTGTGTTGGAAGAAGAACAAATAGAAATTTAGGAAGGTGAGGAAGAGAAACCATAACACAGACTCTATCTCCAAAGTGATGCTGGATGTTAGTCTTTTCCCTAAATTCATGAACTCGAGAGAAACTCAGCAGGGGTGCCATAATTTAACCCTCCTTTATTGTCACTATAATGTCAGTATATGGACACTTTTGATGATGTTTCAGTGCAATGGACTTCGACTGAAATGTTTATTGTATGAATATGGCCTTCAAATATTATCTATGACATATAATGTGAAAGTGCAGTTCTGGATATGTTTTTAAGTATCACATCAAGGATGTGAGTTATAAGCATATCAGCTTAATGTTTTAAGGATGATTATGATGTAGCAGATTACCAAGGATCCATATACAAACCCCCTCAGGATTGTGTTATTCTGAGTTAAGTTGGCCACTTACTAGAGAGAGGAACACAAAGAAAACTACAAAACTAGGCTAGTGAAAACAAAAGAGGAGCACTTGATTTAGATCAATAAAAAAAGTAAACAGTGTTTGGGTAGGTTTCAATTGGTCAAATGTATCACTATAGCTAGAGTTTTTTATTTCTGCACTTTCTTGTTAAATGCTGCACAGACTTCTTTTAAACTCTTTGAAGAGTCTAAAAATAGACATATGATGAAGACAAAAGATCAGCCAGAATTCTTCCTGATTTTAGACTTTATTGTCAGGCAGTATTATTGTAGAAACTGAACCACCTGATTAAACAGGGACATAGTGCATCCCTTCTTAGGAATGTATTTACAGCAGTGACATGCCCCATATAAATGATTTGGCACGGAGGTATGCACACACTATATGGATCAAGAGGGGGAAAGGCAAGCTATTTAAGTCTTTTGACAGTTTGTAGCAATGTCAGGTGGAAATGTAATTCGGGAGTATTCACACCAATTTGGGATAACCCAGAATTTCTAATGGTTTTAAGTAAATAAGGAGCAGATCCACTGATGTGAGATGGTGGGTTTAAACAATTTCAGGAAAAGAGGAGCATAATGTTCCCTTTTAAATGGAATTGGGTATAGTACATGGTAAGACACTCATTTATTAACGAATAAGGGAGGAAAGATCGAAAATTTAATTGGATACTAGATAGGAAATGATATTGACATTCAATTTTACTTGCTGTATAAGCGCCTAACAAGCAAACAATCAATAAATAAATACATAAATTATAGAAACAATCACATCTAGAATTATCATGTTATCCTTCAGGTTATCCAACCATGGGAGAACAGTATTATTGAAATATAGAGCAGGGAATTCCGCATAGAAATAACACAAGGGAATTAGAGGAGAATGTTGACAAATTCATCAGCTACTGTTCAGGTTATCTTTTATTGGGTCAAATGATGTCATAGTATAGCGGCTTCATTACACTAAAGAATGATTTTCTAAGATGCAAACCATTATCAGCAGGAAGTGTTTCACATAGCAAAGCAACCTGCCAAAATCTGGATGAGTTTTTGGAGAAAGCATTAGAGAACATTTCAGGCATCACTAGAATCTGCTAGAGGACAATGTTCAGGTGTGGTTATGGGGCACAGCAATACACAGGTTAGCTTCATCTGATTGTTTTATTTGTGTTGCCACTACTATAGTTATCTTACACATAATTAGGGCATGGAGATATCGACACCCAATGGGAAGTTGGTGACGGGAACTAATCAGTCGCTTTACAACATAAAGGCAATTACTGAAGGAAAGAAGTCCCAAAGTACTAAAGAGGACATGGAGGTTCATTAGTGGCTATTCAATTAATATTAAATTGAACAAAGACCCCAACTTGCATGACTAGACCTCCACCGCTTGCTGTATATACACTGTTGTAACATTACCATTGTTTTTACTGTATTCTTGCTTTATAATATTAAGATTGTATTTACCCATTGTCTGCAACTACGCTGTGATACCTACGGGTCTGGGCATATTATACATGCAGTAAATAAAAAAAAAAAGAAAAATGGAGGACATTTACAGTGAAGACTAAAGGAATGGGAAGGATTCCTTTTATTCACTTGTTTCAATCGTTAGATGGGGTTTGGTACATGCTGATGAGACACTTGTTTTGTCTTTTTTTCTTATCAACGTCCATTACTCAATGTAAGCCATGTTAATCAATTCCAGATCAATTCAGACAGACTTTTTAAAACAAGCTGCTATTATTTTTTACCACCACTATAAGCTGGCACACTGATTCGATGCCTCCAAACATGTCTGTGATGTTCTTTTCCTTACTCTGACAGGAAATATCATGTGAGTTTATACAATGCAAGATCTCTACTGGGATCTCATCTTCCACACTCTTTCTGAGCTGGTGTTCTCACAGCCACTGAACAAACTCTTCTCCTGCCTTCATATTCAGTGGTGAGTGGGCCAGCAGCAAAACAAACATAGAGAGGTCTGAAGGCTGTAAAGAAATTATGAAACTAACATTACCATTGTTTGCCCAGGACTGGCAGTGCTGAAAGAGCATTCCACACTTTTAAACGGATCCTGAAAGTAGACTTACACTATCAGTCACATTGCAGTGTCATTGAAGTTTGTAAATCGAGACCACAATGAGAGAACAAGGCACACTCACCTACCACTCAAGAGAACAGTTCAAATTAGCTTTTCCTTTCAGGCTCCGTGTAAGGTCGCAACGCCTAACCATGCAAAGAAAATCAGCCAAGGCTGCAGAGTTCTCCTGTGGAACATATTCCCTGGTGGACTGTCATCATCATCTAGCTCCAGAATGCCATACAAATGATCATCAATATCCTTTACAGATACTGTGTAACAGACAATGGCCAAACATGCCAGTAAAGTCCAGGGTTCGAGTATGATGCAGAATGGTCAGTTGCAACAGGGAGTTGGGGTGGGCTGAAATTGAAGATACTGAGATGAATGAAATACAGTGTGTGGGCTATTGTAAATGTGCATAGGGAGAAAAATAGATCCTGGATCAAAGAGGAGCTTTTTTTAGTGTTGTGGAACAAAAAGGGACATGTTGCCATGTGTACGGAGACAAAGGGGGTATATACACTGAGGAGTAACATTTGGTTTATTATCAAAATATCAAAGGAATACATAGGCATCTCCATAAGGTAAATTCTAGAAGAAACTAACTGTACTTGTACAATGTCACAAGGAATGTGGATAATGACTCTTTGACACTGCAAGTCAGCCAGCCTTATTGATGCTAGTTGAAGAAGGAGGATCTGGGCTGGCTGAGTATGCTGTGCTGAGTATTTGAAATGGAACATGGGTGGCTGAGAAAGAGCCTGCTTCAGTAGTCGAGCTTATTAGTGCAATCCTGATATCTGGGCTGATTGTGCATATGTTAAAGAGGTGGTTCTGTTGTCCTTGTTTTGCCACTATGCAGTTTGAGGTTGTTGGTGCACCGGAGCAGGATTGAAAGCAGTCCAGAAGGAACAATTTGGGTGATGGAATGGGGTCTGGAGTGGTTCAGCCAATGATTTCTCCCTTGGAACGACTTGGAACTTGGAAACACACAATAACATCAAGCAACTCATGGCAGAGAGAGACAGATTGAGAGTGAGGGGTAAGAGGGAGAGAGAGAGAGAGAGAGAGAGAGAGAGAGAGAGAGAGAGAGAGAGAGAGAGAGAGAGAGAGAGAGAGAGAGAGGTGTTCAATAGCCCATAGACTGTATTTCCCTCAACTCAGTCCCCTCAGTTGGTACTCGCCCTCTCCATGTTTCAATAAGCCATTCTGCATTATACTCACACACCTCGAACTTTTCATGCAAATAAGACACTTTGATATGTTCTCGTCTCCTTGCTACTGTCCTTTCAACATTGCAATCTTTCGTTAACTCTTCTGTACACTTTCTCTTTCATTTCCCATAATGTTCTGACATATTTCCTTCTGAACTTCTCTTCACTGGCTTTCTTTTTCCACTTGGCTGCACTTCCACTATCTCTGTATTCTATTTTTGGGTTGTTTTGGAAAATGTTCATGGTCTTTCTGATTCACATCTATGTTGCATTTTATCTTTTTAAAATCCAGCCCATACTCTTTGCTCATCTTCTAATCATGTCAGACCTGTTGCTCATCACTATCTGCTCATTCATATCATCTTTTATTCTGTTCCCTTGCTTTCTTCGGGCCTGATTCATAGAATATTTTGTGCAGTGCTAAGTGACTTTGCACTGCCAGCAAGAGTGGTGCAAAGTGATTTTACAGTGCAAAGTGACTTTGCACTGATTTTGCCCTGCAAGCATTCACTCTGTGAATCAAGGTGTTTGTTGGCCGTGCAAAGTCGCGTTGTACTAGGCTAAAAAATCCATGAATCAGGCCCTTAATCACTAATTATTATTATTATTATTTTTTTTTACCATTTTGCATTTACTTTACATATCTAGCCAATTGTTTAATTGTATTTAAAGCACATTTGGAAAATTATATTTTCATATTATAAATAAATAACAAATGAATAACTGATATCGGTATATTCATACGGGGTTGAAGCAAATGCCAAAAAGAAAAACATCACAAAGTAATGCCTACATTCTTCTGACATGTTGACTGTATTTTGTTTGTGTATTATCGAAAATAAATACTATACATGACACCAGCGCTTTGGTAGCTAACCTCTTGGCTCTAGCCCAATGCTGTTTTTTTTGTGGGGGAGGAGGGGTAGGCCCTTTTCACTTCTTGTTTTCAAATGTCAGATCCAGAGGAAGGCCGTTTACACAGCAACTCATTAATACTGGGATTAGTAAACAAGTGACTCGCTAAACACCACCTGCATCTCATCTCCCCGCCACCCGTCACCATCTATATCCAACCCGCTGTATATCCGTTCTGTTTTTACCTCTGTAAAGCTCTCGGTTATGCATCTTTATTGTTGTATACCTCTGTAAAGTGCTCCATTGTGCATCTTTATTGTTGTATACCTCTGTAAAGTGCTCCATTGTGTATCTGTATTGTTGTATACCACTGTAAAGCGCTCTATTGCTTCTCGAAGCTAGCTCCATGCTTAATAAATACAATAATAATAATAATCTTAATAATAATAATAAAAATAATAATAATAATAATGATAATAATAACTCAAATAAAATAATGGCTAATTCATATATTGATAGGGGGCAATTATCGGACACCAATTATATGCTGCTCAGGTCCAGAATGTGAATACTTTTTTTTTATGTTAGCATATGCTTAAAAGGCAAATTGAGATTCTCACAGGCTTAAGGACAATGAAAATATGTGTGCCAAATTAATATTTTGATGTTATTCTAATAATTTCCCCTAGTTTTTAAGACATTCTCATCTTTTTATTTTGCCTGTAACAAAGATGGTTTTCACATCTGAACTTTGCTCCTTATTTCGCGTTCTCGCCTGAATGGTATCATTCTATGGACTGCAAGCTGCAGTTCTCCAAATGTTTTCCACTACAATTCCCATGATCCATCACCATTAAATTTGCTGGCTCGTGCTGATGGAAGTTGTACTCCAAACATCTGGATCGTGAAAGGCTGCAAACACCCAGACACAGGGGCAATTCCATCATCTGAGCAGGTCACAGCAATAAACGTTAACTTCTGCCATTTGTTATGGAATCTCCCATATTGTTAAGGGTGCACTCCTCAATCCTCCTGTAAACTTCTGCGTTTTTGTTTCTTGTGCTCATAGGTGATCTTGCATAGAAGTCTTCAGAGTGGTTGGGAGGGAAAACGGTAAGGATGGCAAAAGCTCAGAGGCCCGCAAAGACTACAATTAGTAGTCATAGGTCATAGAACAGTTTTAGGCTCTATGGTTTTTGACAACACTGGGAGACTGATTGCGGAGTGGTTCCACGTGGAGGGCCTTGAAATCAGGTGCACTCCTTTCCTCCAAAATGCCCCAAAAGAGTGACTGTTGTACACTTTTAAAAGGGGCCGGCACGCTGCCAACAACCTTAAAAATGTTGCAGTGCCCTTAGATATGACATTACTCAGAGATAGCCAAGTGCGTACTTTTCCTCAGTGAGAGCCTGCATTCCCGCAGTTTCTGCATGCGCCCGGGGTCTGGGCTGAAACAACTCGATTACTTTTCACAACGATGCGTCTATTTCACTCAACGTTGCCGTCCATGTTTTTTTTTTCCCAATCGTGTTTGCCCGCCATCTCACTGGGGTTTAGCACAGTCTAAATTCAAAGCATGTTTGCCAATACAGCTGGCAAACGCACTCCAACATAGCAAGCTGTGTGGATTTCACTTGCCAGCCGTGGAAACCATTTCTGCAGTCTCAAGTCAGGTTCCTGGCTCCCCTATCAGCATCCAACGAATGGTGACAGTAGCGATAGCACAGTTAAAAAAAAAAAGGTTTGATGAAATGTTTCAAATGCATAGGGTTCACCTTCGGGTTGGCCCCTGCTTAGATTGTATCCACTAATAACATGCAAGGCTGCCATAGTGCACTCGGGTTGATAGAAGAAAACACTGCACCCTCGTCCCTGATCCTGCATAAAGGTGCGCGCGCCAAAAACAGTCATCTCCATAATCAATGCACAGTGTTCCATCCGTTGGGAAAGGATAACATTAAACACAAAGCTGCATTCTATTTGCAACATAGCGACCTGGTCTTTGGCACACCATTGACCAACTGTGTGGCACACAAAACGGACAGAATTGTATTTTAGTTTTTTTTTCCCACTGTTTTTCGAATTACCCAACTTAGTGGTATTCTTTTGTTAGCCTTTAAAATGCTAAATGTGCATGCCTTCTGGGATGGGCTACTGTGGCCTTCTGTTTGGGCAAAGCAGTCATGTCTAACCCATTGCTTTATGCAAATGGTTCTATTTAAATAAAACCTGCTAAGATGTGAAAAGACCTGCGATGATGTGTTAGCATTTTTATTTTTAATATTATTATTATTATTATTATTATTATTATTATTATTATTACCTTCAAAAAGAGGCCAGGTTTGCGCCTCTGCAAGAAAGACCACCGCCTGATAACCTGTTATGTGGGAATGTACTCACCGTCCGCAGCCATATGTCTCTGCTCAATGTACGTTTCACAAAGGAGGACTATATTTGCATATCAGTCTTTGTCCCACCCACTTGGGCAGTCCAGCACTGAAATGCTAGGCAATCCTCTTTTGAACAAGAGTACCAACAGCAACCCCAGACACATGTTTCGGCCTAGTCGTGCCTCATCAGTGAGATGGAGCTGTGCCTCTCTGATCACGGTGAGCAAGGGGCCCACGTCTGGATAATCATATGTAACTTTGGGTGACAAAATCCAGGTTCCTTTTACATTCAAAAAGATGTCAGAAAACCCTCTGCAAGAAAGAACACAGCATGGTAACCTGTTATGAGGGAATGTACCCTTTTAGAGTCTGCAGCCTCATGTTTCAGCTCACTGTACCTTTCACAAAGGAGGAATAACCATTTGCATATCAGTCTATGTCCCGCCCACTTGAACAGTCCAGCGCCAAAATGCTAGGCAATCCTGCTTTAAACAAGAGTAACAACAGCAACCCTAGACACATCTTTCAGCCTAGTTGGGCCTCATTAGTGAGGTCGAGCTGCCCTCTCTGAGCACAGTGAGCAAGGAGTCCATGTCTGGATAACTTAGGGTGACTAAAACAAAGGTCCTTTTACAGTCAAAAAGATGTCAGGGCACCCTCTGCGAGAAAGAACAAAGCATGATAACCTGTTCTGTGATAATGTACCCACTCCGAGTCTGCAGCAACATGTTTTAGCTTACTCTACCTTTAAAATAAGGAGGACTATTCATTTGGATATCAGTCGTTTTCGCACCCACTTGAGCAGTCCAGCACCAAAATACTAGGCAATCCCCCTTTGAACAAGAATATCAACAGCAAAACTAGAGACGTGTTTCGGCCTAGTCGGGCCTTATCAGTGAGGTGGAGCTGTGCCCTCTCTGAGCACAGTGAGAAAGGGGTCCACATCTGAATAACCCTAGGTAAATCCGGGTGACCAAACCCAAGTTCCTTTTACATTCAAAAATATGTCAGGGCACCCTCTGCAAGAAATAACACAGCATGATAACCTGTGCTGTGGTAATGTACCCACTCACAATCTGCAGCTGCATGGTTCATCTCACTGTACCCTTCACAAAGGAGGAATAACCATTTGCATATCAGTCTTTGTCCCGCCCACTTGAGCAGATCAGCACTAAAATGCTAGGCAATCCTACTCTGATCAAGAGTACCAACAGCAACCTCAGACATGTATTTTGGCCTAGTCAGGACTCATCAGTGAGGTGGAGCTGTGCATCTCTGAGTACAGTGAGCAAGGGTTTCAAGTCTGCATAACCCTAGGTAACTTAGTGTGACCAACCCCAGGTTCCTTTTACATTCAAAAAGAGGTCAGGGCGCCCCTCTGCAAGAAGGAACACTGCATGATAACCTGTTATGAGGGAGTGTAGCACTCAGTCTGCATCCACATGTTTTACCTCACTGTACCCTTCACAAAGGAGGAATAACCATTTCCATATCAGTCTTTGTCCCGCCCACTTGAGCAGATCAGCACTAAAATGCTAGGCAATCCTACTCTGATCAAGAGCTAAAACATGTGGCAGCAGATTCTGAGTGGGCAAATTCAAATGGAACAGGTTGTCATGCCGTGTTCTTTCTCACAGAGGGGCACCCTGACCTCCTTTTCTATGTTACAGCAACTTGTGGTGGGTCACCCGAAGTTACGTAGGATTATCCAGACGTCGAGCCCTTGCTCATTGTGCTCTGAGAGACACAGCTCTGCCTCACTGACGAGGCCTGACAATGCCGAAACACGTGTCTGCAGTTGCTGTTGGTATTCTTGTTCAAAGGAGGATTGCCATAGCCTTTTGGTGTGGCACAGCTCAAGTTTGCAGGACAGAGATGTGTATGCAAATGGATATTCCTCCTTTGTGAAAGGAACAGTGAGCTAAAACATGTGGCTGCAGATTCTGAGCAGACACATTCCCACCAAACAGATTACCATGCCGGGTTCTTCCTTGCAGAGGGGCGCCCTGACCTCCTTTTCTATATTATTATTACCTTTTAATTTTATCAGTGGAAATTGAAGGCTGATTTGATTTGAAAAGCAATAGACGATTTGCATCTCTGGCAAGTTTTGTTGTCCATGAAAAGCAACAGAGTGTCCATGACAGTGTTTATGAGGGGTATTATCAGACAGGTGCCAGGTGAATGTCTCCCTTCCTACTAGTCCAGGGTGTCTTGTTTTCCATTTTGTTTGCTGCTGACCAATGGCAGACGAATAGAGATCGAGAGGTCAGCACAACTATGTTATTACTAATTGCAAGTAGCTTGCGGGGCAAAGCGGGAGGCAGTGTGGCACCACAATGGGTGGAAATGAACAGGGAGAGGGCAGGTCCTTTTTTGCTCCAATCATGTTCAACTAACCTATGTCTTACTTTTGGGGGCATGACGTGTTATAACCAATCACCTTCATGAGAATAGTGTGGATGTGAAAAGTTGAAGAGAAACTGTTTCTAACTCTGAATACATTGTATAAGCTGTCTAAAAGTACTGTCCACTGTGAACCAGTTTGTCAGCCCTCTTCAGTCAGTTCTGCTTCACTGTGCTGTTTGATTTGTGCTTGCACATCTATCTTAAACAGTGTTACTTCTTGACTGATGTACACTTCTTTTTGGACTACTACTGATAACTCATTGATTATGATCTCTAGAGGACCCCTAATACAATTGTATGCTTTATGCTGATAATCCATCTAATCACCAAGTGGGTATGTCTGGTACAAAGCATGGCATGCTGGATTGCATGCACAGGTGTTGTTTTATTGTTTGCACATTCCATTAAATATATTTTCAAAGAAAACTGAAGAATTTGATATGTTTCTCATTTCAAATAAGAATGTTTTAGGTTTGTGTCCTACCTCACATTAGGAAGAAGGTTTAGCGCAGTACTAGAAAATACAGTAGACATGTTGTTCTGTTTAGCCCTATTGTTATTTTTGAAGCCCAAACAATGCAAGAATTGTAGCTCCAAGGTATTGATAATAGTTACCAAATTCACAAACAGACATTAAAAACAATCAACACAATGGACCTCATTACGAGTCCGGCGGTAACCGCGGCGGTAAAACTGCCTGGTTACCGCCGGACTCGTATTACCATTCCGCCTCCGTGATTCCCAGATTTACCGGGGCATTACAACCCCGGTTTTCTGGGAATCACGGAGGCAGAATGGTGTTAATCCCCATTCCCATCGAGTCCTATGGGACTCGATGGGAATGGGGATCATGGAAACACCGGCAGCATCTCGTAATGCTGCCGGTGTTTCCTCGTCTGCCTGCAGGCGGGCGGTGTTAAACCCGCCAGGTCAGACCTGGTGCGAACATCACCTCCCGCCTGCAGGAGTCGGGATCAGGCGGTCCGGAAACAACGGTGGCGGCGGGTTTACCGCCACTGTTATTTCCGGACCGCCTGACCTGTAATGAGGCCCATTATGTCTTTACAAGAGGAAAATATTTTTAGCATACATTCAAATACATTCATACAAAAGGTTTTGTTCAACCAAAATATAATTTTCACTCTCAACAGCAACAAGAACTTCAAATGTATTTCTTAAATGGAAAACACATTTTTTGGGTAGGTGATTCCTTACTTCACTACGTTCCACCTGTAAGGATTTCCCACCAAGGCGGGATTAGGTGAGGAGGGCAGGCTTAGTTTGGGGTGAGAATCAGCTCCTGGGAAGCATGCAGAGTAGGGAGGGTCACAAACCCAGAGAAGGCATTTGGACCAATGGCTTTCATCATTTCCCAGAGAATATCCAGCACTCAACATTTTATTACAAGGTGAACATGAAGTCAATGGAGTGTCTTCATTACATTTCTACAGGACAAATGTGGGAATGCAGTGTTGTCAATCTCTGGGCCTTGAGGGCCAGAATCCTGATGGGTTTTCAGGATATCCCTCATTAATATGCATGAGGACACATTTTCATACATTTAGAACTATTGGATGCAAATTGATCTCATAAATATTAATGGTGGGTATCCTGAAAACCCAGCATGTATCCGGCCCTCGAGGCCTGGAGTTGGACAGCTCTGTTCTAATGGACCAGTTCTGGGTGGCTTGAAGCGTGGAAAGATACCTTGCAGGAAGAGTAATATGTACAGAGGCACGATAGGGTATGTGGGAAGGGGCCACACTCTGAATCACAAGATATCAATGATGTAAGAAAATAATGAGCACATTTTGGACAGTTGGAAGTCGGCTAATTATGCAGCAGTTTTTAACACAGGGCTGAAAGGTGGGGTTGTTCTCAACAAATATGTCAAGATTAGACACAGAAGAAACTGTGCAGGGGCAGAAATAAGGACTTGAGGGCCAATAGAAAAGTAGATTATCTGAATAAAAATGATCTATCAGAAGATCATCTGTTTTAATGCCACTCAAGCAAAGACATTTTCTGTGACTCCACTGCTGCACTTCTAGGTAGTCATCCTTCACGTTATTCTTGTTGCAGTCACTTAGTAGACTCCACAAAACATGTGTGTCATCAGCAGATGGAAGGAGGAGATGCACTGGCCTAGTTGAACTCGCGGACCCATGCCTTGGCAATTGAGAGATTGCAAGGTGTTGGTAGCCATCCAATGTCTAGATTTTCGTGCATGTGAACCAACTGTGCCCAGTTGCCTATGATGTCATCTGGCCGTCAAACAGGAATTTGCGGGCAGAATGGCACGCAAATCCCCATTTTACACGCAAATAATTCCATGAACCAGGGTTTAATGGTTTTTTTTTCCTGTAACTTCCAGAGAGAAGACGTTTAGAGTCAGGGTCCCATGCTATGTTGCCCTGGCATAAGTTTGAGGAATCATCTTTCCCATTAAGATAACATATCATTCCGGTTTGGAAGCGGAAGGCACTCTTCATATCAGGATAGTTCCTTGGCGTTGCTTGGGTATTCATGCATATTGGATCATTAATGGTGTTTCCTTCTTTTACGTGCTCTTTCTGGAATTTGATTCTAAAGTTCTATTGCATATCGTTCTTTACGTAATGAAGAAAACTGAGTCACAAGGGCCTTCAGGGGTGTTGCTAAGTCTGGAAAGATACAAGGTTACGGTAATGTCGGGACTGTCAGGACTCGGGGCTAGCTAGCCTTTTGTCTGTAGCCCCTGAGCTTCTATCCAGGGCTGCAACCAAAAGACCCGGGGCTATAGTCCCCCCACACCCCTCTCCAGCAACGCCTCCGTGGGCTTTCTGACACAGTAAATGTCAGCTGACAATACTAAACAAGTGAACAAATCAAGCACATTTAACAAGGTCAAATCTGCTGTTATTGGCCGGATAAAGCCAGAAAGATGACCTTGCAAGCATTCCCGGACAATGACACCAGATATGACCCTGCTATTGGATACCTGGCCAAACATTCAGATTGCTTACAGGATTGCTAATTAGTTGTGAGAAATGGCATGTGTGCAGAGTGTGAATGACCCACAACCAAATATGCCAGCCGCCATAGAAATGGTGAAGGGGGTCAACCGGTGTCCCTTTTCCATTTTGAAATTTGACCTTTACAAGAAAGCTTGAAAGATGTGCGTAGAGTTACTGATGGGTAAATGGGAGCTGCAGCAAATTGGTGTAGTGGGGAACACAGACATGAAGCAGAAGGCAGAGAGGGTGAACAGGGTGAGGCAGAGCAATGGGAAAATCAAGAGCAGTGGGGAAGAGGTTGAGGGAGCTGAAGCCAACTTGGAAAACTGGCTCTGAATAAAGCCTGTGTTCATTGGATTCCGATTAGATGGCTCCTCATTCTAGGGCGCTAGTTTTTTATATAGTCAGTGATTGCTCCTGAAGTTAGTGCACTATTATGTTCGGGTCTCTATGTCTTTAAGCGAAATCTGGTTTTATGGTAAGCAAAAGTAAAAAAAATTCCCATGTGCTCTGTTCCTTTCTCTCTCTCTCTATATATATATATATATATATTGCACATTCTTGGAAAAGTGCCATCCATGCAGTGTACGCCACAAAACAATATCGGTGGAGTATAGTAAGCATTATAGGAGAAAGCCAGAGAAAGCCAGGCTCTGCAGTCATTAGGAAACTAGAGGGACAAAGAAACATGTGACATCTGAGAGGGCTGTCTCTAAAACCAAGTCCTTGCACACGTTGTGAGGAGAGAGAGACTATATCTATACGGTGGTGCTCTCTGCCCAGTAGTTAAGGTGAGTCACAGACACATAGGAACCCCTCACAATTCTATTGTTAATAACTTTTGATTTGAGTAACGGATTAAGACAAAATTAGGAAAGTTATTCGAAGTCTGTGGGCTCCCACCCCCCGACTGCAAAATTTCATAAAGATTCATTAAAAGATCAAAAACAGTATTAAGGGTCAAATATATAATATTTTCCCCAAATTCTGGCCTACTTCCCATTCATTTTCCCATTGACAATAAAGGTCAATTTTTGCCAAAGCGCACAACCTAAATCGCTGGATGGATTTTGATCAGGACCAAAACAACTTGGGCAAGAAGCGTTGACTTGCGATCCATGCATGGTTTGGGGTATTTCGGTTCCGTAGTTATTTAAAAATTTGACAGAGAAGGGGGTTTCCCATCCCCAAAAATTATAGTTATATCTCATATGCTGCATTGCAGGATCATTGTTTTCAGAAATAAAACAACCGCCATCTTGTTTTTTGCTCAATGCAAGGTATATTCGTGGCTATAGCCAAGGTTTTGGGAAAAGGAAATGCAGTAAAAAAAGCTATTTGCAGGTCAGAAAACAGACAAATGCCATCAAGGTAGAGGTGGGGGATGGCTAGAAACCACTGAGTGAAATTTGGTTGGGGGTTGGAGGGGGTCCAGGGACCGAGTTTTCAACACAAATCTTTCTGTAGCCTCGGCTATAGCCACAAATAGCCGACATCTGAAAGCAAACTGCGTCTCAGAAGCAGCGTGTGCTGTGGGGTGAAGGGGAGAGGGCAGGGTAGATGAGAAGGCCATCTGGGGAGTAGGGGGCACTTGGTGTGGGCTTGAGGGCATGGGGGCAATAGTCAGTGACTCAATTGCCATCCAGGTATCCTATTCATGCATTAACCAGGACAGACTCTGCTTTGTTTCGAAGTGAGGAAGGGGTCAGCCTCTTCAGGCCATTTTGCCTGATAAATAAGCCAAACCTAAAAGACCACTTAGAGGAATGGGCCTGCCCTTTTCTTGCTTTGAAGCTAAGCAGGGTCAGTCCCGCTTTGAAGGTAAGCAGGGTCAGTTTTGGTTACTGCATGGATGGCGACCGAATGGGCATCTGAAATGTTTACATTTTTTAAACAGTGCTTCTGTCAGTCCTAGAAGGTTTTGCTCTCAGACAATTGTTTGCCTTTTGCTGAATTGCATTCTGGTATTTGTAGTCTCCTATTCAATAAAAACATAGTTTAAAAAATAGGTATTTTTACAGCAACAGTGGGTTTCCCATCCCTACAGTAATTGGAACTAAGCATGCTTAGCTTCAAAATGAGAATGGGGTCAGCCCACTAAGGCCATGTTGCCTAATATATGGGCTCCCGCTTAGAAGACACTTAGAGAAACATGGCCTAAGGGGGCTGGATCCTTCCTAGCTTTGAAACTAAGCTTGGTCGGTCCCGGACACTGCATGGATAGCAGACAGTCCACGGTCCTGAATGCGTGTGGTTTCTTAGTTTTATATATCTCAAAATAAAAGGCATACGCATTTTTATAAAACAGAAAAAATAAAATAAAATCACATTTATGCTGAACACCGCTATCAGAGAACCTGGCCTTAAGGAGTTGGAGACACAGCACTTAACCATTATGCTACAATGATAATATTGTTTGTAATTTCACAAGTTTCATACCTAACCTTGTATCATGGAATATATTAAATTATAGGCTAAGCATGAAATGTATGCTCAATCATTCACCAAGCTATTGTGGCCTAGAGGTTAAATGCTGGCCCTTGAATTGTGGCAGACCAGGGTCCAAGGCTGTGTTTCTGTTTTATTATTTAACTAATTCAATTTAATTAAAAGAGAAGCAACACAAGTGGGAGTTAGCGAGGTTTGTTGCAGTGCAGTCCTGCAATCTTATTTAGCATGAGGGCATTTAGACGTGGCTGCAATATGAACCAGATCGAAACATCCCTCACAGAAAAATAACGGCACCAGAATGGCTTTCGCGCTGAAAAGTTTGTGCCAAATTGGGCTCTGCGGCAGAATGGGTGTGCCAACTCAGCTCGCGCCATAATGATGGTGCGGAAAATGGGTGTACCGCTTGGAGAACGCTGCTTAACCAATGTGTGTGCTCCATAGCAAATAATTGAATCTCACTGCGCTCTGCCTAAAAACATTGTGAGTTCCCAAAGCCAGCAATCTGATGGCCATGGCTAGTGGTCTGGTAGCATTTTAAAATGGACAGTGGACACGGCCAAAGGCCATGCCCACTGACTATGGACGAAGACCATGCTAATGGTCTGAAAGCATTCTAAAATCTATGGAATAACAAAACCCTTGAAATTGAAGGAAAAAAATGTTGTTGCAGGGATGTTACGGTGAGCAATACTTTTTAACAAAACCTTTGAAATTCAAGGATAAAACGTTAGTTGCAGGGACGTTAAGGTGAGAACTTAATGCAACAAAACCCTGGAAATTCAGCTAAAGCCACCTTAACTTTGCGCCCCCTGTTGCGCAGACTAGCAATGTCCTAGGTGGCTGGGGCTTATCTTGGAATGTGTCGGCTGAATGCTGACTCCGCCCATGTAGGCCTGGACGGAGTCCAACAAGGACTTTTCCCTGTTCTAAAATAACACTGCCACAGAGGAATTTTTACCTCTGCCCATGTTAGCAGCAGTTATAGGAACGTTTGGGTCTGCCAGAGCTCATTATATTATGTAAACCAACGCCACAGATGAAAAGAAAACACATTAACCTCTGCTGTGATAGTAAGCCGGTTCGATAGCACAGCGAGTAAAGCGCTTGCTTTGACATTTGTGCAGAGCCTGCTGATGCAGGTTGGGTTCGTAGTGCTCTATAAATGCTAAATTATTATTATTATTTTTCCCCATCTGAGAAACCACCACCACGGAGGAAAATTAAAAACCTTAACCATTGCGTGGCCGGCCGGCACCATGGGCTCATAAGGCCCAACAAACATGTATGTCTGCCAGAGCCCTATCAAAATTAACAACACTGCCACAAAGGAAATATGGGCTTGTAAGCCCTAGCATGGATTCAATGGCTCACAAAGCCAAATATGCATGCAAGGGATCCCAAAGTCCTACCAGAAGCTTAGGACCCACTTTATAGCCCTAACAGCACCATAGGGGCTCCCAAAGCCCTAGGAGGGATCCTCAACAAGATGGCCCACCTGCGGCAGAGCAGGGGGTTCGAGGTCAGGGGTACAGTACAGAGCAGCAGTGATGGCAACATTAAAAGGTACTGTACTTTATTGACTTTGACTGTGTTTAGGACTGATCAAAAAGACTGTGGTTAAGTTAATAAGGTCAGACTGTAGCTGCCAAGTTATGTAATGTGTTGCAGTAGAAAAGTACATGAGGATAGTATGGGGGAATGTAATAAGATGGATGCCTAGAGTGAATTAATGGATACGCTGCTTAAGGTAAACATGCATAGGGGTATGAGCAATAGGTATCACTTACCTATATTAATGCATCATTAAACATGGAATGCCTAAATCGGTGGGGGCAGGCTGTGTCGAAGGAATTTGTAATGTCTAAGGAGTGAAGTTTCTTTTATATAAAAGCTCACATGGACATCAACATTCTCCTCGGATGTACTGCGCATTATTAAGATCAAGGAACTCAGCATTGTGGCCCATCTCCTAAGCTATCATCACTTTCATTTGCAGGGTACTCTGCATTCCACCACAGCAGCTGGTCTGGGGTGGTGCGGTGTGTCAGTGTGTCTGTTCCTGGAGTATGTGCTCACTCAGGCCAGGAAAAAAAAATCAGGGGCTACACATACATGTTCTTTGATGGTTGCATAATCATTGCACATTCAACAGGTTTGTTCCAGCATGTTCCAGGATGTGATTGGAGAAGGAATGTTGTCATTGATGGCTCGGCCAATTGGTTGGTAAGCAATGCCGGTGGCGCCGCTCACACTAGTACACAGTTTACGTTGAAAATGTCACAAAAAAATAGGGGCGTGGCTAGCAGCCATCCGATGAGGACGTGAGCTCGCGCTGCTCCCGCACCACTGGCTCCATCCTGCGAAATCCTGACAAAATACATCTTCGTGCGAAATCCTGAAACAACCCAGCGGTGGGAGAGACTCTCCTGCACCGAATCGCGGCGCTCCGACACAAATCGGTGTACGGATTCCCCGTCCAGACCGTGTGGAACCGACACGACCCGCGCCAGGTGTTGAACTCAAAATGGCCGCCATGTCTGCGCACTAATTGTCGACCGAAGGCCGGGGCACGCAAATCCGGGCCGGGCAACGGTGGCACGGACCTATTGGCTGTGGGCCGATACATCCAGCGATGTGGTAAGGAGAGGTGGAGCCGGAGTAGAAGGGGCTGGTGAACGGGCCTTTCCCCCCCACGGGCGAGAGACCCCCGGTCGGAGCTGCGACTCCCGCCTGCGAAGACGGAACCTCAGAGCTGCTAGGAGCGGGGCTGCTAGTGGAAAGAGCCAGGTCGGCACAGACACAGTCGGTCGCAGTGCGTCAACACCGGCTGCTCCCCCACGTTTGGGATTAGACATCGGTAGATTGTACCAACACATTGCCGGACAGAGAATGGGCAAGGAGAAACCCAGGAAAACGTCCACCCAGAGCAGGATCGAGCAATATGCGGCGATGCCAGCACCCCGCTCACCAGAGAGAACGCTGCCGGTCACCCCGGACCCTACGGATAACATTTCCCTGAAAGATATCATGAGTGCCATCACCAGCTCCAGGACTTCGATGGAGAAAAAGATGGACAGCATCGGTGCAGATGTGTCCCTGTTACGGCACGACCTCCAGAAGCTGACCGCCCGAACGGTTGAGGCGGAGGCCCGAATCTCTGAAACCGAGGATGGCCTACGTGGCGTCAACAGGCAAGTGACGAGCATGTTAGCACGGATAAAGACCCTGGAGGCAAGGGTGGACGATAGCGAGGGTAGATCCCGACGTAACAATGTCCGCATAATCGGCCTGCCCGAAAAAGCCGAAGGGGATTGTATGGAGCTTTTCCTGGAGGACTGGCTGACGAACATTTATGACAGAGAGGCTTTCTCTAAATTTCTTTCTATTGAACGGGCCCATCGCATTCCGACTGGCAGAGTGATACCTGGGGCCCCACCACGCCCAGTGATTGCCAGGTTTCTGAATTACAGAGACAGAGATGCGGTACTCCAGCTAGCAAGATCGAAGGGCACGGTCACATTTAACGGATCCAAAATAGCCTTTTTCCCCGATTTCACCAAAGAAGTCCAGAAAGCACGCCAATCATTCGACCCGCTTAAAAGACGCTTACAATCAGCAGGCGTCAAATATGGTCTGATCTTCCCGGCCCAGCTCAAAATATTCCACGGTGGCACGTCAGTGCACTTTACCGACCCCAGGGAGGCATGGAACTGGGCCGAGCGGCACATAGAAGGGGATTGGAATGCGGAGGAGAGAAGAAGAGGCAGACGCAACAGCCCTCGACCGGAGCGCCCACCGGAGCAAGGCCAACAACAGCACCAACAGCCTGCTAATCCGCCGCAGGGGAATATCTGAACTGGGGAACAACACGGAGCAGGAAGCTACGATACTGGGATTTGGACTACCATCGAGTAAACTTGTGCCCCCTCCCCGGGCAGGTCAACGCACGGATTGCAACCAGGCCAGTGGTCGGACGGCCGCCCACCCCACGGGCAAAGTCTAACACCGAGGAAGCCCACGACAGCACCACGGACAGTTGCGTAAGCTATATGGTGCAAAGGCCACTGACTGTGGCTTAGTTTAAAGTTTATTTGTTCTGGTTCAAACTTCGGGCGACAGATACTCCAAGTTGGGTGGGAGTATAGGGAGGGGGGATAGATAACACAACCGGGGCGGTAGTTGCCCCTGAGGGAACAAATGTTTGAACAGATGGGAGGGAGAATCTACTCCCGTGTTTTGAGGTTTGTTTTCAGGTTCGTTTTAAATTTTATTCATGTATGGTCCGACAACAGTACACAACCACTTTCACGTGCTTGCGCCTCACAGCGAAACACTAGCGCGTGCATCCCCACGGAATCCTACACGTTCTGCTCCACAATAACCCGCTCCCCGGCCAGATGACGCATGACAGTTATGATACGAGAACATTGCGTTTTCTTACTTGGAATGTCAACGGGCTGGGTAGTGGGATTAAACGCAAACTTGTTACCCAAACATTAAACAGACACGCGCCGGATGTGGTGATGCTCACGGAAACCCATTTAGCGGGTTCCACATGCAACCTATTTAAACGAGGCCACTATCGTATTGCACTACACTCAGGTTTCACCACGGGCTCCAGGGGGGTACTCATACTGATTCACAAAAGGCTGCCATTGACACTATCCAGTGTGTCACAGGACAGGGGGGGCAGATTCATGTACATGACAGGATCCCTATGGAATCGAACCATAACAATAATAGCTGTGTATGCACCACCCGCGCTGCTGCCAAGTCTCATAGAGGACATAACTCCCCAGATAGCACAGGACTCCTCAGACACACTAATCCTTGGTGGCGACTTCAACGAAGTCATGAACCTGGGCATGGATCGCACACACCTAAGGGGCAGGAATCCTGAACTACACACCAAGCTAGCCTCCTTCATATCAGCACTGGGCCTGAGGGACGTGTGGCGGGACCTTCACCCGGGGGAGCGGGAATACTCTTTTCATTCGGGCGCACACGCTTCCCTCTCCCGGTTAGACTATTTTTTCGTGCCAACCACCGAGATACATAGGGTAACTAGCGCCGCACTACTTCCACGCGGCATCTCTGACCATTCTCCCCTACTAATGGAACTATCAACATCACGACCCATTCCCCCACCCTCATGGCGCCTCAACAATTATTATCTAGGCTTCCCAGAGCTAGTTGAGCGTATACAAGAAACCACAACCAACTACTTCGAGCTGAACGCTGGGTCAGTAGGCGACCCGAGCTTACTATGGGAAGCGTACAAGCCGGTCTTGCGGGGAGAGATCATCTCCTGGATAGCGGCGCATAAAAAGGCCCACATGCAAAAATTACACGAAGCGGAAGATCAGGTGGAACGGGCAGAAGGTGCACATCTGGCGCGAGACCTGCCCGAAACGAACCAAGCTTTAATCCTTGCCCAAAAAAAACTGCACAATGTAGCCTTAGACAATGCCAAACAGGCACACGCCACAATGCGAGCCAGATTATATGAGACTGGCGATAAGGCGGGTAAATTGTTGGCCTGGCTGGAACGTAGGGATGAAGGGCACAAACAGGTCAGGATGATCAAACCCGACAATTCAGAACCGCTGTGGACAGACCAGGCGATCGCAGAAGGCTTTGCTAAATACTACGCAGGGCTCTATGGGTCACCGGAAGCCCCCACTGATCTCTCTGTGCTGAACGGGATCACCCTACCCAGCCTAACGGACACACAACGAGGGCTGCTTGAGGCAGCCATTACCGAGGAAGAGCTTGGGGCGGCCATGTCTCAACTAAATCCTGGGAAAACTCCGGGACCAAACGGCTTCCCGGTAGAGACGTGGAAGGGGGTGGAACCGAGTGCGTTAATCCTGCATCTCTTGCAGATGTATACTCACTCGAGGGAGCAAGGGCAGCTTCCCCTGGACCTAAGAAGGGCCACTATAGTGGTGATCCCCAAATCAGATAAACCACCAGAGAGGTGTAGCTCATACAGGCCCATCTCATTACTTAATACCGAGACCAAAATCCTGGCGAAAGCGTTGGCAATCCGCCTGCAGAAAGTTATCTCATCACTTATACACCCTGACCAATGTGGCTTTATGCCCCAGCGGTCAACGCGTATGAATATCCACCGACTGCACACTGCGATTGAAAAATCCCCCCTATTGCGGGACCCCCTAGCCCTGCTAGCAATAGATTTTGAAAAGGCCTTCGACTCGGTACACTGGCCAGCATTGTGGGAAATAATGCGCCGAATGGGCTTCGGTGACCAGTTCCTGGGATGGGTACAACTACTATACGAATCCCCTGAAGCTGTGACCAGAGTAAATGGTTGGTCTTCGCAACCGTTCAGACTGGGCAAGGGAACACGACAGGGGTGCCCCCTGTCTGCAATGCTCTTTGCGCTGGCCATAGAGCCACTAGCAATTCTATTACGTGAATCTCGACTATGGAAGGGCTTCCGGTGGACAGAAAATTGGGAGGATAGGGTCTCGCTGTATGCGGATGATCTGCTTTTGTATCTAGCGGACCCCATGGTCTCGTGCCCAGTGGTGATTGGTATATTGAAGGATTATGAATCCTTTAGTGGGTTGAAGGTGAACTGGTCGAAGTCCACACTATTCCCACTGAGAGAGTTGGACAGCGCTGAACTACAGGACTGCCCATTTCGCATAGAAGTTGACCAATTCCGCTATCTAGGGGTACAGATAACGACGAATCTGGCCGAGTATGTAGAGAAGAATCTCCACCCGGTCACTAATCGCTTTGCGGACGACGTCAAACACTGGAACGCCCTTCCACTGACCCTATTAGGGAGAGCAGCGTTATTCAAGATGTTGGCGTTACCCAGATTCCTGTACATACTCCAAAACGCCCCGCTACACATCCCCAGACAAGAGTTTCACAGAATTGACAGGATCCTTCGGAAACTCCTGTGGAATAACGGGCACCCAAGACTGGCGCTCCACATCCTGCAGCGCTCCATCTGGGAGGGAGGCATAGGATTGCCGCGTATACAGACATACTATTGGGCGAGTCAAATGGCGGTGATAAACGACCTCCTACACGGCGATCCCTCGCTACCCCACATAAAATTCGATACTCTCGATGGGACCAGCACAACCCCATTAGAATCCCTATACCGGAAAACTAACAGCAATAGTAACAAAACAATGGCTAATCACCGAACACTAGTCTGGGAAGAGGCACACAAGCACATACACTGGGAGGGGAGAACCACACCAGTACAGCCACTATGGGCGAACAAAAATATCCCGGAGCTGGGCAAACTTCCAAAATGGCGGAACTGGGTGGCTGCGGGAATCTCCAAAGTAGGAGATGTGTTCCGGGAGGGGAGTCCGGTGACATTTGAGAGGTTAGTGGAGGATTTTAATCTGCCTGCCACGGACCGATATCGGCATGTGCAACTGTGTCATGCTTTACAACAGCATTTACCTGCACTACGAGATATGGCGGACTGCACCCCCATAGAAAGAAACCTGGTTCTGGAGAGCATAGATGTTAAAATTACCTCAGTAATGTACAATGTCCTCACCTCGTTTGCCACGCCGGAGCTTTCAAGCCTAAAGTCTAAGTGGGAGAGGGATGTGGGAGCGATACTGCCCGAAGATTGGATAACGATCCTAATGCACCCAAGAGAAACGGCCATCTCGGCCAGGCTACGCCTGGTACAACTCAAAATCTTGCATAGAATATATTACCCGCGGGTAGCGTTGTACAGATGGGGCAAGACCACAGACCCAAACTGCTTGCGATGCCTTCAAAACGAGGGCACCTTCTTTCACATCATATGGGATTGCCCACACATCACGACATACTGGCAGCACTGCTGTGACACACTCAGTAAGGTTTTGGGTCGAACTGTGCTCAGAGATCCAAAGCTGTTGTTGTTGGGAGTGGAGGAAGAGGGCGAAATGTCTCGTTCCGATAGGCTATTATTTGCAACCTCCACGGCACTGATTAAGCGCAACATTGCCAGGCTGTGGGGCTCGAGCGTCACCCCTGTGCACGCACAGTGGCTAAATGATGTGGAAGCATGCATTGCGATGGAGCGAAGGGTATATGCGGCCAGGGGATGTCCTAGGAAAGCGGGGAAAATCTGGGAAAAGTGGGAGAATGCAGTATGAAATTCTTTTGTAGGAACTAGACCGACGGCCAGCATGTGATGGCATAGCAAGAATGTGCATAACGCTGACAATGTGTCCTCAAGATGTTGTAAAACGGACCATACACTCTTTACTGTTTATGTTATTATTGATGGTTGGACCCTTCAGGGTCACTGTTTTTTCTTGTTTGATGTAATAAAATCAATAAAAATGTTTGATCAAAAAAAAAAAAAGAAAATGTCACAAAATACTTTTTTAGTATGAGCAGGAGAATAGTGAGCGTCATCAATGATGGGTTGTTCCATTAACTCTCTGGCCTCTCCATTCCCTATATGACCTCAGGTGCGGTGCATTAAGATGTCCCGCCATGCTTCAGAGTTTCGGGAGTCCTGTTTCAGGGCTAATTCTCCTATGTGGTTTCTCACACCTGCCCCACAACCAGACCTTGCACTGTGGAGCCCAAGCCCTATCAATGCGCCAGACCGTTCTCAGCATGCGGGCGATGGTGGGCGGCAATCCAAGACTCTCCAGCATCTCTGGGGATTTACTGTTACTGAGAACACCCACAACGAACAACGAACTGTGAGACCAAGCGTGGACTCTTCTATACTCCCTTTGAGACTGTGTGGTAATGCACATGAAGTGTGGCCCACTGCATTGCCTGTCTTTGTCTGGTGGTGTGACTACATCCCGGGAGATATCGAGCCTGCTCAGCTGCTAGCTGGGCAACAGAAGGTTTGGCCGCGGAAGAATTGGTCAAATCCAATTTCATTGAATTTTCAATTTTCTTTTGCCACAAATATATGTGGGGGGTGGGTTTAGGTGAATACATGATGTGGAGGGTTATGGGGGGTCTGCGACGGGTCTCCCCCCGCATATATTTGTAGAAAAGTACAAAAAAAGACTACGTAAAGGGCTAAGGTGCCCTACTGCCATGCTGATTGCCTCCCATCTCGAATTTCATTGAGGGGAGGTTACAAGGAACTGATGTAAAATGGTGACTTTTGCTAGGCTGACAAGATAACTTGGTGATCATTCCGCCAAGGAGGTAAGACCCTTCTTAGAAAGCGGCCCCTTAATAAGACTTTTTTCTAGGGCTACAATTACCTTAAAAAAACACACACAAAAAACACCCATGAAGATATTACGTCAATAGGTCTTTGGAAGTGAAAGATAGCCGGGTTTATTTATGTTTTTGCCTGGCTGCGAATGAAGCTTAGCCCTATTTCCCCCATTTCCTTCCCATGTTTTGGCAGCGGCATTGTTTCCCTTTTTGTAAATATACACATCTCATAACATTAGGATGCTGCCAAGATGGAGCAGGAAACTGATATTTCAAATTTCCACACCAAACTTGATTTTATTATAGAAAGGGGCAGAACACACTGAACTGTGCATTGAATCATTTTCTGCCAATTATAAATTAGCAAAAGAGCGGTAGATGTGAGATTCAAAGAGACAGCCATTTCTGCCCAGAGGAATCGGGGCCAGATCCACAAAGGCCCTGCCTTCATCTAGCGTGTTAACTAACCCTGAAGAAGCGTAATCAGAAACAGAAGGGGTAACAGAGGAGGCATTTAATAAAAGGCAGAGCGTGGCTTTCTCACAGCGGTTAGGCAATACACATTTGATTCTAAAGTTAAGTGTCCTGCTGGGCCACAGCAAGGAAACACAATCATACAGAATAACCATAAACCCTAAAATCATAAAACAAGCTGTAAAATACCCCAATTCCGCACAGACACTGACACTATGGGAGAGAGAGAGAGAGAGAGAGAGAGAGAGAGAGAGAGAGAGAAACAGAAAAAGGGAGAGAGAGAGAGAGAAAGAGAGAGAGCGAGAGAGAGAGAGAGAGAGAGAGAGAGAGAGAGAGAGAGAGAGAGAGAGAGAGAGAGAGACCCATTGAAAGCGTTTTTGTAAATCAGGCCCACGGACTATTAAATTGTTCCGTAGTTAAATGAAATGAGGCTCAATGTGGTGCTCTATGCTATGCCCTCGTGAATTATGAGCCTGATTCAAGGAAGTGCTTTATAATAGCACAATCCCATAGGAAAACGTTCTGTGAATCAGGCCCTATATGTCAGTTAACACGTGGAAAAGGTCATGTGCTCCATCAGATTTCGGTAGGCAATTCGCCAACTTCTTTTTCTGAAATAATATATCAGTGCCAACACTCTTTAACATCTTGTCTCCTCAGCCCTACAAACGGATTCCTTCTCTAATGGCACAATTGTAAGAAAGTCTGGTTATTTTACAATGGTTCTGTTTCCATCAGTCCATTGATGGCATAGCAACACGCTATGTGCAGTTTGCACGTCCTCTGGCACTGCACTTTATTATTAGCCCACTTCTAAGGGCTCACACTGAGGCACCTGGGAGAAAGAGATGTACCCACCGGAAGCATGGATGCACGGTTCTCACTGAGCATTGAACTGCTGGGGCTGCATCATATATAGCAACTTAGATTAACATAATGCAACCAGGAAGGTAAGGCTTTTCAGATTGGTCCACCATTATGCCAATATTCTCGAATGTCCACACCTCCCTTATCTACTTTTGATATCCTGAAAGCACGACTTAGAGCCTGATTAGGAGTGTAGTGTTGATGGTAAACCACCCAGTGATTACCATCACCAAGTGTTTGACCACTCTGCCTTAATTCAAGTATCACTTTTGAATCATATTTCCACCTGGTTTTGAGTGGCAGATTTTACCAGCCACACAAAAGCAGTGCCATATCCGGTAATTCCTAGTTGTGATAATTACCGTATGCAAGTAAATACCTGTCTCTATTATTATTATTATTATTATTATTATTATTATTATTAGTAGTAGTAGTAGTAGTAGTAGTAGTAGTAGTAGTAGTAGTAGTATTACTATTATGGTATTTATTGAGCATGGACCTAGCTTCTAGAAGCAATATAGCGTTTTTAAAGAGCTGCACCTTAATACAGATACATAACAGAACGCTTTACAGAGGTATACAACAATACGGATACATAAGAGAGCACTTCACAGAGGTATCTTTAATAAGGCAATGTAAGCACGTTGGGGTTGGTACGTAGTTTATTGGCAGCAAACCGCACACCCAGCAGCAGCATCCAGTTGGCAGCTTCTCCAACTGTCCAAGCATAGATCTTGGACCCTGGACGTAGGTAAACAACAAGCCTGAGTCCAATCCAGGGTTCCAATGTAACATTACAACACTTCTTCCCCTCTAGCAATTACAACAATGAACAGAATAATAACAGGACCCCAACAATGAAATGGAATTTCCAATTCCGCTCAGGCACACCCCACACTCACACTACGCACCTCACCCCGACTCACACACACATGCTCATGGAACCGCCTAGACAGACCCCAACACGTAATCCTTAAACTTGACAGGGAGCATCCTCTTTTGCATGGGATGGCCCCCATCACTGACCGGCACCTCTTCACCACTCTCGGACTGCAACTGCACCTCCACATCACTCTCGAACCCAACCAGACCATCACCCCTCTCAGGCACCTCCACAGGACTTATCGGTTGCACCCTGAGCGCCTTACTCTTGTCGCTAACCGCACACGCGACACATTCCTTTACCACCACCTCCACATTGCAGTCCATCCCAGGCCACCAGTATGACTCCCTCAGCCTCCTCTTTGTTAATGATCTTCCCAAATGCCCCTCATGGGCCAGAATTACTAACCTGCACCTTAAATTCAAAGGTGGTACCAACCTGTGTCCTCTGGTAACACCACACGGGCCCTCTGACAACTCGCCCCATACATGACCATAACCATTATCCAAGTCCTTGTCAATGCCACCATGCTTAAGCGCATCTCTAATTTTCACCAAAGTGACGTCTGCAGCACACTCGTTGTCCCACTCCTGATTGTCAATAGCTGGAAACACACCCGCTAACACAGTACATTCTTCATCATCTACGTGTCCAACCTTCTCTTCGCTCGCCGGGTTTTGCAAACATGACAAACAGTCAGCGACAGCATTCCTGATCCCCGGAATATAATAAAGTTGCATTCCTGCATGTCAACCATCCACCTCGAGATTCTAGGGGAAGCATTGGATAAAAACTTGGTGGTCAAAACATAGATCAGGAGTTTATGATCAGTTCACAATATATATAGAACACCCCACAAGAACGTTCTGAAATGTTTTGAAGCCCATACTGCCACCGATGCTTCCCTTTCAATCACTGCATACCTCTGCTCAGCATCCCTCAACACTCTCGAGGAGAATGCTAGGGGATGATAACCTCCATTATCTCATTGTTCTAGTACTGCCCCTATGCCCACCTCACTGGCATCTACAGTCAAGACAGTGTTGTTCCTCGGTGAAAATGATCCTAAAGCTGAAGCATGGTCCACCTCCTACTTTAATCTCTCTAATTCCTCTTGACAACTTTCTGACCACATCAATCGAACACTCTTCTTCAACAGAGCCGTCATTTTTAATGTTTCCTTGGCATAAGAGGCAATAAACCTACCGTATTATCCGGTCAGCCCCATAAAGGACCTACGCTGTTCCTTGTTAATCAGAGAGGTGCATTCTTCATCACCTTTACTAGGCCCTCCTTAGGATGTATACCTTTCCTGTCCAAAGTGTGTCCTAGATAAGTCACACTTGGGACACCTAGATGACATTTGGCCCATTTCACGGTTAAAACACTCTCCTTCAAGATTTCCATTACCCTCAACACCCTCTTGTCATGATTACAACGGTCCTTTCCCCAGACTAAGATGTCATCTTGAAAATACTCTACACCAGATAATCCCCCAAATAGTTTCTCCATTAACCTCTGGAAAACTGTTGATGACGAGGCCAGGCCGAAGGGCATCCAACAGAAACAAAAAGCATCAAAAGGTGTCAATAGTCGTGATTCCTCCTGCAGCTCTGTTTGATGGTAAGCTGAGGACAAGTCAAAAGTGGATAAGCACGTGGCTTTCCCCATGTATGCTAACAGCTCATTTATGTTGGGTAAAGGGTGTCTATCCACCCATATGCTGGCGTTAAGGTCCCTCAAGTCCACACACATCCTCATGCCATGCCTCCATCTGCTTTGTGAGCCAAAACTACAGGCGCCAGCCACTCTGAACTCTCTACCTCCACAATTATTCCGGATGCTTGGAGCTTCACTAGCTCAACCTTAAGCCCCTCCCGGCCCAATACATGTACCCTCCTAACCTTGTGCACACTTGGTACTGCACCTCTTTTGAGTACAATTTTATGTGAAAACCCCTTCAACTTTCTGAGCTCTGTTGAGAACATGGTAGGAAATATTCAGCTGTTATTGCCCCTTTGCTTGGTGTACTCTCCCCAGTGCCCACACTCAGAATGGGTACAGGCTTTCCTGGGCATATCTCAATTTCAAGGGCCGCCTGCTCATCCCAACCTACCACAGAGTGCCCTTTGTGGGCAACATACAATTTTCCTCAGGTGGCGTGCCCCTGAAACTCAACCGTGGCCCATTCATAACCCAACACCGTGATGGGGATGCGACCATATGCGCAAGGGTTAATGTCGGGCGGTAAAAGGGTGGACATGTCCTTATGGTAACTCGCCCTGAACTGCTCCGGGAAAATCATGGTGTAGGGGGACCCCATGTCTACCATCCTTTGCATTTGCACACCGTTCACCGATAACATGGCCAAAGGCCCTTTTTTCTTTTGTGCCGTAGTCACACTAAAAAAAAACCCCCTCATGGGTTCCTCGCACACTGGACCATGGGTCTTAACACCCACATAACCCACAACCATCACATTGTCTTCATCCGGCTCCGCCATCTAATGGTTTGTCTGTTTTTCAACAATGCTTCTACACACCAGGGCAAAATGCACATCTTCTGCATGCTTCTCTTAGGCTGAATGTCCCACTGCTGTCCTTGACTCTTCCCTTGTATTCTCTCCTTCCTTTCTTAGACACCATCTCACTGTTGTCGGTCATTTCCTGGACGCTTCTCTTGGACTCTTCAATAGCTCTTGCTATCTCAATTACTTTGTCTAGGGGAAGGTCCTTTTGAATCCAAAGTCTTTCCCTCACTCTGGAGTCACTGGTCTTCATCATTATTTGGTCATGGATATATTCATACAACACACCAGTAAACTTGGACAAAGAGATGAGTGTACGCAAGGCAGTTATGTAAATGTCAATTGCCTCTACCACAGCCTGGGCCAGTGAAAAGAAGTAATATCTCTCCAGCACTATGTTTTCTCTTTTTCCAAACCGTGCCTCCAGCTTCTTTAAGGCAGTCTTATACGCCCTCACCGCACCTTCACCCCCTTCTCCATTGCCCTCCCCGGCGCATGTACATCCTCAACAGGAAGGTGCCTGAAAACTCTCAGACCCTCTGTACCAAGGCAGTTCAGCAGAGCTGCCTCTTTGTCATCGTCTGTGTACCTTGCGCCCCCTGTCGCCCTAAGGTATACCTTGAATGTGTATACCCAAAGGTCCCATGCAATTGGCGGCTCACCAGGGATAGGGAGGAAGGCTGGGGGTGGGCGGGCATTGGTCTGCTGCATTCCGGCTGTGTTCTCCTAAAGCGAGAGATGAGTGCGTGAGAAGGTCCTGAGAAAGTCCCCCATTTTTTTTTGCTGTAGAAACACAAGTACTGCTTGCAGTGCTTAAAAGCGTAGGGCAGAGTTTGTTTCCTCTTCCTTCCTAAACTTGCTATTTGCTCTGCCCTTATTGACACTAATCTTGTCCAAGATTGACTGTCTGCGCCACCTTGTGGACAGACACGAGTGGCGTGAGTGTCTTTGCACCATTGGATTGTCTAGCAATGCGCTGCTCTCTGCTCCCAAACACCTGACATGGGACGTGGAGGACCATTGCTAGGCAACGCCTCTCTTCGTTGCGCTGTGCGTCACACTGGGCCGCTCCAGGCCCCTCCAAGGGAAAGTCTCTGTGGGGGCATTACTTGCTTCTAGGGGATTGTCCAAGGCCCCTCTTACCTTTGGAGGCCCAATATGCCTCGTTGTTTCCGCAGCCCAAGGCTCACGGCGCCGGTCTGCCCACAGCTTAACCACCGCAGGTGCTGGGTGGGACACAGGCAGGCTTCCGTGTTGCCGGGCTGTCCCTCCTTCAGCCGGCATGGAGGTAGCGGAGCGCATCTGCCGCCGGCTGCACGGTCTGCTGCTGATTGCTTTGCTGGGTTGATATTCTCTCTCACTCGCTGACACAAGGAACGTCACGTGTTGATGCACACGGGGTCTGCCGCCCGAGTCCTCGTTGCCAATGTAATAAGGCAATGTAGGTACGTTGGGGTTGGCATGTAGGTTATTGGCAGAAAACCCCGGACCCAGCAGCAGCATCCAGCATGCAGCTTCTCCAACTGTCCAACCATAGAACTTGGAACCCTGGACGTAGGTAAACAACATCCTGAGGCCACGCCCAGTGTTCCAATGTAACATTACAACAGTATCCAACAATACATATACAAAATGGAACACTTTACAGGGGTATGCAACAGTCCAGGTACATAACAGAGCACGTTGCAGAGGTATACAATAATACAGATACATAACATAACGCTTTACAGAGGTCTACAACAGCCCAGGTGCATAATATATGTTTTACAGAGGTGTACAACAATACAGATACTTAACGGAACGCTTTACAGTGGTGTACAACAGTCCAGATGCGAATCAGAGCGCTTTCCAGAGGTATACAACAGTACAGATGCATAACAGAGTGCTTACAGTGGGGTACAACAATATAGATGCATAGCGGACCACTTTTCAGTAGTAACAACAGAACAGTTATTCCCTCCATGGAGTCCACTGGGAATTCAAAATGGGGACTAATGGAAACGCGTGCATGACCTGTAAGCATGCACACCTCCTGTGCCACAGTATCAGGCCCTTAGGTTTCATATTTAGTGGGTTGATGAGCGGAGCCAGTCTGCACCTGTCAGCTGAACTTGTTCCTAGCCTCTCCTGCGTCTGCCACTTGCTCGGGCAGGACTTTCTCCAGCTGAAAACATGGCCCGTGTTCTCAATTATTATCACAGTCGGGAGTCTGCTGAAATCTCAGCTGTGAAAAGCTCTGATGTTTGAAAATATTGAAAAGCGCTGCACGTTTTGGACAGATACGTTCAAAATAATCGTACATTTCAGACATGAGTTTAGCATTTAATTCATGACAAAACATCGCACAAAAGCTCAAGGTTTACACACTCATTAACACAGTTCTTTTTTAGAGTCCAAAGTCCTTGACTCACAATCTCCAGTCCTTGCTCCTTTTCTGATTTCTTCATACCTCAACAGCTTTTTCCCTCCCTGCAGTATAACAGGATCTGGCTGGGACTGGGCTACTCAGTACACTATATTTGCTTCAATGTTCAAACATGTACTTTAAGGCCTCCACGGTGAATCCTAAATGAAGATTGAGCCCATGTATTTCATGCATTGAAAAAGGCTGTGGTTGATCAGTTATTGAATAACAGCGGAACATTAGAGACGATTTCACATGACATGGGAGTGCTAAGAACACTGATTTAAACAAGAGGAGAATTTAGTCTCTGGAGGATAGCTCAGGGGCAACGTGCTCACCTTAGAAGCAACGCCGCGCGGAGCAACACAGGTTTGATCCCGGGTTTGCACTTGGGAAATAAATAACCTATTATATCAAAACGCTCATTCATACCACTGTAACCTGTCCCAAAACGGGAAAAGCACTCCCTTTTCAGTGTGCATGCGGCGGTCTCCAGCCCCCAATGTCTCCATCTTTAATCAATATGATTTTCAATAACAACTTGAACCTTATGGGTGGGAGAGTAGCTTGTGTGTTTCCTAAGTCTCAAGTCCCCACCACCTGAAAAAATAAAAGACGAAATGTGGCCCTGGGGGTGGGAGGAGCCACAGTCATAATGTTAAATAGACACTTGGGGGTTGCTTTAAAGTGACTGGTGCAGAAAATGAAAATATAAAATTGCTTCTGTGCTTCCATTTTCCGCTCCAGCTCATTTTGAGCTGCCCTGCAGAAAAGGTAGCATTTCTGCTTTGCTTTCCTCCTCTGTCTCAGGAGACCACTAGGTTTAATGCCTGCATTAGATTTTCATGCAGGCGTAAAACGAATAGATTCCGCGGGGGGTACGCCTCACATTCTCACCTGCTAATGAGCGGGAGGATTCCATTTGAATCAATTATAAAACGCCACCCGCAAAGCGTATTCCCTGCCAGTGTTTTAATTCCTTCAGAGAGGAGAGTAAAAGTAAGGAGTAAAGGCAATTTTGCTTTGCTGTAATCTTTGCTTTTACACTCTGCTTTGAGAGTGCTGAAAACTGCACGCAGGATACCACTAACACGTAAACACATGCGTTGGTGGTCCCCTGCCTGCAATTACCAAAAAGACCCCCTCACTGTTCACTCAGCCTTGGGTGGGATTTATTTTCTCTGTTTCATCCTGTCCCTTTTTCTCTCTCTTACCTTTGGTTTTGGTAAACATTCTTTTCAATGTCATGTCCTAAATGTGTTCATTTTCCTTTTCTAGGCTACATCCTCAAGTGTTATAATTATATACTGCCCTTTAATAGTTGTGTCATTCAACATCAAGTACATACAGTTAAATCTCCTTGGGCCTGGGTCACAAATTCACTTCGAATGGGATGAACTCAGGAAAGTACTTGCTCCAAACCGAGATCTCCCCACCCTCAAGCACCCTAACTTGTTACCAGTAGAAAGCCCTGGTTGGCTTAACACTTGTGTGCATTTTTCGGATCTACGTGAAAAAATCGAAAAAGAAAATATGGTGTGGAAAATGTCGAGTTTCTTTTGTTCGAATTACACAAATATTGAGGTGCTTTTTGCAAAAAATTTTTTGTTAAATGCGGGGGCAGACCCCCTGCACTCAACACACTTCCCCCCTACCTTAAGTTATACCCTTACCCCACACCCCATCTATTTTTTTATAAATATACGACAAAATCTCATACAAATTCGATAGCAAAAACTCACTCTTTTCCACCTCGTTATTTTCTCATTCTTTTTTTGGGGTAAAACCCATCTAGCTCCTGCACGCATGTGTATGTGTGATGGTCCACCAAGGGGGAGTAGTGGGGCGGGGGTGGAAACTAAAAGTTGGATGGAAGAGTGATCGTTTCCACCTGGCGCTGAGAAATCCACCCTCTGTGCCTGGCCAACGAGATGGAGGCCAGCTGTAGGGGAAACAGACTCAGTAATTCCAATATCCCAGTGAATATCTGTCTTGAATCATCAGAGATGTGTTCTGATTTGCATCTGCCGTGCCTGGGTCGTGCAGGATGCCTGAACATTTTGCCAGTAGCAGGTACATGCTTGCAGACATCTATTTTGACAAGCACAGAATGTGGCATATTTAACCCCTTGCATATACATTTACCAAAAGCAAGTGAGGAAAAAATGCATTTAATCATCCCTTTTCTTTAAAATATTTTCTGTAATTCAATTTTCTATTTTGATGTGAGAAAAAGGTAAGACACAAGTGTCTTCATATTTACAAAACTAGACAATGAGGTTAGTGTTGTGGGAAAAAACGACAGTAATGTGGTGGTAATTCCGTTACTGCCACATTACTGCACCCCCGAACTGCGAGTTTGGCGGTAAGGATGCAGGTTGACATCCAAACTTGAAAGTAAAATGTCCTCCCTACTGCGAAAAATGGGCAGAAGTCCCACTGCTGGAATTACTGCTGGCGGTAATTCTGCTGAAATCTACATGGAGTACTGTGGACTCCAAATAATGGGGATTTACACTGCCTACCTCCACTTGTAATCCCACAATAACTCTGCAGGACTAAGTGGTGGTAATGGTAATTCTGTTTGGTGGTATTTTGGTGTATTTTCTGCCAAAAATCGCCAAACGCATAATGAGGTCTAAAACATTGTTACATATGGCATTCCAGGGAACATAATGCCATTCCTCTTACACACAGTGCTTTATCACCTAGAGTAATGATTTCCCCCTTCATACAGCACAGCATTATATAGCATTGTGTTTTCTCCAGTATTTCTTATAATGTGTCAGCATAGTGAATACAGCCCGTGTGTCTGTACAAGACTTTAATATGCATGACGTGTACGCACGTGCTGGGTATCCCAATGTTAGCACGACATGGGACTATGAATCCCAGCTGCAACTCTCCACTAGAGCAGGCAGATCTTTCCAAGCTGGCGCCGAAAAGTTGCAAGATTTTCTCTGGTGTGGTGTAGGATGTGTAGCGAGTGACAGAGGTTGAGATGTTCCGCAAAGAGAAATCTACAAGCAAGGTGAAATGTAGAACACATGCAGCATGCACAATACATATGCACAGGCAGTGGGTGGCAGCAGCACTGTTAAGTGATAATCTAGAGGTATGACATTGAGGTGATCATGGGTTTACGCTAGTCTTACATCTAGCTTAATCACGCACAGGTTAAGTTTATTTAGGAATTTCACTCTATCGATCACGCATTCTGTGTCCTCCTTTTTTTCCCTGCTCCTTGGTGTAGGTCCACCAAACCTCCCCCTATGTGTATACTATCTCAGGCATTATCTTCTTGTCTTCGAGTAGCTGCATTAATCTTTAGATTTGTCTGACCTACAGAAGTTTGATATGATCACAGATTGACATCCTTGTTTGTTCATGTTTCAACTTTCTACTCAGAAAGTAAGTTGTCGGTCAGAAAGTCCCCTGCGTGCAAGTCCTGTGATTAACAGAGGATGACAAGTGTGCCGGGGGAAGAGTGACTGGCTTCCCGGGCAAGAGATCTATAGCCGTCCCTATGATCCATATTTAAGTGATGGGTGGGTGACCAACCAGGCATGCAATGGTTCCCATCAATCATGTTAGTGGGGTGCTCTGGTGCTCATTGGTATCAATAAGCAATTGACGTGTCCGGCACTCAATGTGCTTCTCAGCATCATCAATGCCTCCCTCGTAGAAGGATAATTCCTGGACACCCTCAAGACTGGTCTCATATGACCTCTTTTGAAAAAAATAACAAACATAGATCCAGACCACCTGGCAAACTACAGGCCCATTACAAACCTCCCGTTTATTGGCAAAATCTTGGAAAAAGAAGTTGCTACACAACTACTTGCAAGTATCAAAGAATTCCACCTCCTAAAAGACTATCAGTAAGGGTTCTGGCCAAAGTCTAGCATTGAGACAGTCACCATCCTGGTGGTGGATGATGCTCTCCAAATCACGGATAAGGGCAACTCATGCCTTCACATCCCACTTGACATTTTGGCTGCATTCGACACCATTGAATACCACATCCTTCTATCCCTCCTTGTTGACAGGATGGGATTCTCTGGCACTATCCTGAATTGGTTTACCTCCTCAATAGGTTCATCTGGCCAGCATGGTAAAAATAAAAATAAAATGTATCTGGTGAAAATTCCACATTTAATATATAAAACTTGGGAAGGGGATTCAACCTAGTGAAATGAGCATAGTTTTTTGTAGGCAAGCGTTAAGAAAAGCAGCAATTTCCTGAGACGAGCAGCCACCATGCTGGTCAGATGAACCTATTGCATTTTAACCTGCTCCAGGTTTCCTGTGGAGTCCCTCAAGGATCCATTCTCTCACCAACCTTTTTAATCTTTACATGGAGTCTCTGGGCACTCACCTCAATTATCCCAATATAGCCATCCATTAATACACAGTTGTACATGAGAGTAAATAGCGTGCAGAACATCATTCATCTCAGCGATTACCTAGCCATCATCCAGTCCTGGTTGTTGACTGCCTACCTTAAATGGAATCCATCCAAGACTGAATTGGTCCGCCATGTTGAGAGACGCTGGTGTACAGGAGACGCTGCCCAATTACACATAGCACGCTTTGCTATGTATGTCCACGCTTCTGAGCCTTTAAGAACCGAGGTTCGGACCCTCCACGTCAAAGCCCTTGCAGGACAAGGCCACAGTGTTGAGAGACGCAGGTGCGCAGGAGAAGTGGCCCGATTACATGAAGCATGCTCTGCTACTTTCACACTTCTGAGCCTTTAAGCACCGAGGTTCAGACCCTCTGTGGCAAAGCCCATGCAGGACAAGGCTGAGGTGTTGAGTGGTGCAGATATTCAGGAGATGCTGCCCGATTACACGTAGCATGCTTCACTATGTCCACGCATCTGGGTCTTTAAGAATCGAGGGTTGGACCCTCTGCGGCAAAGCCCTCGCAGGACAAGGGCATGATGTTGAGCAACGCAGGTGCACAGGAGATGCTGCCTGATTGCACGTGGCATGCTTTGCTATATCCACGCTTCTGAGCCTTTAAGAACCAAGGCTTGGACCCTCTGAGACAAAGCCCTCATAGGACAAGGCTGCTGTGTTGAGTGGCGCAGGTGTGCAGGAGATGCTGCCTGATTACACATAGCACGCATCTCTAGGACCATGCTTCCAAGCATTTAAGGACCAAGGTTCAGACCCTTTGCGGCTAAGCCCTTGCACAACAAGGTGGTGCTGTTGAGAGATACAGGTGCACAGGAGGCGCTGTGTGATTACATGGAGCAAGCTTCGCTACGTCCATGCTTCCAAGCCTTTAAGAACTGAGGTTCGGACCCTCTGTGGCAAAGCCCTGGCATGACAAGTCCGCTGTGTTGAGTGAATCAGGTGCGCATGATACCCTGCTTGATTACACATAGTATGCTCTGCTACGTCTCCGCTTACAAGCCTTTAAGAACCGAGGTCCGGACCCTCTGCGGCAAAGCCCTCGCAGGACAAAGCCGCTGTGGTAAGCAATGCAGGTGTTTGGTGACGATGGAGTAGCGGCACAGATTGTGAGCGCAGACAACCTCACCCTCCTTTCTGTGGCTCTAAGGTAAGAAGGACGGGGGAGTGTTAGTACTGCTACACTCAATACACCCCCCTGACCTTGTACCCCTCTCCTCCTGCACAAGCATTTCCCCCTGCTACTGGTCCTCACACCCCCATATGCTCGACTTCACCCATGCCTATGCGTGCTCCCCCGCAACTTACGCCGCATGCGCTACCTCGCAACTTAGTCCACGTGTTCTCCCTGCTACTCTGACCGTATGCACTCCCCCACAACTTAAGCTATGTGCGCTTCCTTGCAACTTAGGCCATGTACGCTCCCTTGCAACTTAAGCCGCGTTCACTCCCTCACAACTTAGGCTGCATGCACTCCCTTGCATCTTTAGCCATGTGCACTCCCTCACAATCTTGGTTGCATGCGCTCCTTTGCATCTTAGGTTCCCCTGCAATCGGTATACAATTCCCCCTCAGCGTTTTCCCTACCTTCCTCTCGCATCTTCGCCCCTTTGCTCTCCGTCCTATTGTATTGTTACCTCCTTGTGCAGTGTTTCCCTCGTGATTGTATTGTTTCTCTACTGCACCTTTTCATTGCTTGCATTCTGGAACTTCTTGGTTCCTTAGTTGTGTATTGTGCCTTGTTGGTTGGGTTTCTCTACTGTACTTTGACTCTGCCGTTGTTTTTTCTCCACTACATTGATATTGTGTTGTTCTCTACAGTGTTGGCATTCCATTGCATTGCCTGCATCTCATCAATAACTTTATTCAGCCAAACGGCCATCAAAGTGCATCCTATCAGTACCCCAGTACAGCTCTCAAACCGATTTTCAGTGCTCCCACTGCCATGGTCCATTTAGCTCCCTAAACGTCAGGGCCCCAGAGCAGTGAGATTTGCCCCGGAAAGAGGGCCCTTGCTTCTAGAGACAACATAGAAGACAGCAGGACCAGGAGTATTGGATGTGCTCACTGTGATACCACTTCTTCTGGGCCGCCCATGTCCATTACAAGTTCTCTGAACCTCCCTTGCCATATAATCATCCCAGCATTTTGACAGTGTCTGACGACATTTCATTGGGCAATCTGGTGCATTCCACCATGGCGTCCCTTGTCGCAAATAAAAAGTCCCCCACATGGTGTAGCCAGTGGAGACATTTATTCTGCAGGGCGTCCCTTGGTTCTCTTCTGTCAAAGTGCAGTTTTGGTAGCCTGTGGAGAAACACAGTGGTTCTTCTAGGACTTTTGAGGGAATTATGTCTGGATAGAGGCCCCCCAGAGCCCTGGTTGTGTGCATTAATTGCCCTCCCCGTGGGATGATTGGTTCCCAGGATCATTGGGGCATGGTTCTTTGAGGGATGGAACACCTTGGGTAAGGGCACAGGCACCGGGATATGGACCTTTGCAGGCTGTCTTAGACTGTTGGGGGCAGGGGGTTGGCCAGCCACTGGTTGGCTCTTTTCGAGGCAGAAGCATTCATGACACCGGCAGAAGTTGGAAGACAGAGACACCGGGGTTGTGGTCTCGTGACCACAGTTGGAACCAAGCCTCCGGACCCATCCCCAAGTGTGTCGTCTTCAGCCATACAAACCCCTCCCCTACTTCTTCCCCCCAGGCCTCTGTCACGCCCTTAAACAAAGCCACTAGTAATGTTTTAATATTGGCCAGTTCAGAGAGAACACGATCACAGCAATAGCCCGGGATGACAGTTTGATCCTTATGTGATGAGACTGGCGGGGACCGATTCCCTTGAGTAGATGACTTGGGGGCCCTGAGTGGATTTAGGCATATAAAGGAGCAACCCTGGAAGGTGCAGCTGACGCGGCCTCGCTCTAAGTGCGGGAGGTAGAGGGAGGCGGAGGATGAAAAGGCTCTGTAGCCAGGACTGTTGTATTGTTATTAGTTGGTGGAATTTAGAATGGTAATAGGTCACTGATGGAATGGTGGGATGTATTGAGGGAATATAGAATATAAGTTGTTCAGTTATGAAGATATGATTAAAGGCACGGTTTACTTATGAATGGTTTCCAGTATTAATGATAATCTAAGATAAAACAATAGTGACGAGGATAAACGCGACATAGAAGGGCAATTGGCATACACCACATGAAGCAGGAGTGAAAGGAAAACAAGACATTATATGTGAGCAGAAGAAGGTCGAGAAATTGAGCCAGAAAGATGAAACAGACGAGCACGTATAAAGGGTAGGGCACGATTGATAAACAATGTTTCATATAACTGAGCAAATGTAATATAAGTGGCATCAAAGCGCGCAAGCAATGAAAAGCATTTCACATAGCAGTCAAAGCGATGCATCATTTAAATAATTTAAAACAACATACATAGAGCGAAGCAGATCGCGAGCCAGAGCGCGGACTTCAGACATTCCTAGTGACGTCGGATCACTAAACAAACATTAAAGAAAGGCACCTAAACGCGTGCCAAAACGTGCCGCCATTTTAAGAAACACTGCAGTGGGAAACGTTACTATAGCAACCCAGCGCCGGCAACAGCACAAAAGAAAAGGATTAATATCATGAGGAAACATGATCGCTATGATACGTTACAAAACAATACATGCAACATTATGGAACGCATTTTGTAACAGCCAGTCAAAACAACAGTTATAGTTACTGTGACTCAGAGTGACAAGAAAATTAACAATATATAAGCAGAGTTGCAGACAAAAAAAGCAGAACAGTCAATAGCACTAAGGAACAAGTAAGAGACATCATACAAAGAGGCAAAAATAATAACAAAAAAGAGTGGAAAAGTGGAAAAGAATGCTGAAAGAACAAGAGGTTGAAAGAGGAGCAGACATCAAGGAGTTGCAGAGACTAGCGATAATCAGTAGAGAATTGGCATCCACAGATGATGGTATGCTCCTGAGGGGAAATGGGCTAGTGGCACCTAAAAGTTTAAGAAAAATGCTGGTGATGCTGGCACATGAAGGCCATAGAAGAATAACAAATATGAAGACAATATTCAGGAATCAGGTTTGGTTCCCGTGGATGGATGTTATGGTTGAAGACATAGTAAAGAAGTGTTTTGCGTGTCAGGTATCTGCATCTGATAGCAATGTTGGTCTGCTTCAAATTGTTCCATTAGCAGAAGCACCTAGGAGCAGAGTATCCATGGATTTCTATGGACCTTTGGAAGAAGGTGGATGTTTGTTAGTAATTTTGGATGAACATTCACAATTCCCTTTGGTGAAACATGTAATGTCAACAGCCTTCTATCATGTGGTTGGGGTTCTAGATGAGGTATTCAGCGAATGGGGAATTCCCAAAACTGTTAAGACAGATAATGGTCCTCCGTTTCAAGGACATCAGTTTGAGAGATTTCCAGCCTACTTAGGATTTAAACATCAGAAGATTACTCCATTGTGGCCACAAGCCAACGGGATGGTCGAGAAGTTCATGTTTAATCTGAAAAGAATGAGACAAAGAGCTGTGATGTCAATGACTCACGCAGTGTCACAAATGCTTAGAAGTTACCGAAATACTCCGCATGAGATGACTGGGTATTCACTGTCTGAGCTAATGATCCGATATAAACCTTGAACTCATATTCTGCATTTAAATGAATATACACTGGAAGAAGATGAAGAGATAAGGAAGCGAGATGAAGTAAGAAGAAAGAAGGTCAAAGAATGGGCTGATTACAAAAGGAGAGCAGAAGACAATAAAATTGAGGTAGGAGAAAGTGTATTAGTATGGCGATTAGTGCACTCTAAATTGGACTCAAGGTACAAACCGATAATTTGGAAAGTGAAGAGAGTGAAGGGGCCCATGGTCACTGCCACAGATGAGGACAATCATGAAGTTAAAAGGAATGCATCGTTCTTTAGATGGATGTTTCAGGAGAATCTGGGTGATGATGCTGAAAATGAAACAGAATGTGGTCCTGATGGCAAAGCAATTGACAATTCAATTTGGGATGATATCTCTGTGAATTCAAAAGATCTTCAGGACATTGAGGAAGTGACTAGACATGTGGGTAGTGATGGATATGGGGGTGGTTTGGGTTCTGTTGCAGATGTGTCACATCCTGATGAGTTAGGGTGTGGTGAAGGATCTGATTCTAGAAACACACAGGTGAGAGATCGTCCTCATCGAATGGTGCATAAACCTGACCAACTAATTGAGCAAATGTAAATGTCAATTCAGCGACCTGTAAGTACAAAGTTAAACAATAATATATATATATATATTGCTGATGCATAGTTGATAATTTTTAGTAGAGTACATTAGTGATAAATTGAATGATAAGTAAGGGGGGATTGTTGTATTGTTATTAGTTGGTGGAATGTAGAATGGTTATAGGTCACGGATGGAATGGTGGGATGGATTGAGGGAATATAGAATGTATGTTGTTCAGTTATAAAGATATGATTAAAGGCACAATTTACCTATGAATGGTTTCCAGTATTAATGATAATCTAAGATAAAACAAGGTCCAATCGTAGATCTGGTTTCAAGCATGTGGTGCCAGACCTTATGGATAGCTCAGGAGAAGTTTGAGGCACTGACTGTGTCAACGCTGGAGCCAGTGTCTCAGAGCACCCAATGAGCTTCTCAATCCTTTCACAATCATTGTCCAGGGTGTCGAGGAGATTAGCAGTGGCAATTCAATCAAGACCACATCTGGCAGTCAAAAGGCTGGTATTGGGCACCGATTCTACTGGTGTAAAGTCAGTCAGAGAGTTCCGTGTGTAAACTTGCATAGAACCATGGGGCTCCCTCTGGGAGAAATGGCTATGAGTACTGAAGTGTTCAAGGTCTGGTCCCCCCTTTGCTCCACCCCTGACTTGAGTCAGGGCAATAGTCGCTGGGGCCAATGCCCTACCTTTGCAGGTTTGCAATCCCCCCCCCCCTTTCTTCGACCTGCTTTGAGCTTACGGTCCACTTTGGGAACAGGGGTGGTTTGCAGGTTGGACATGAGGACTGACTTAGAGAAAAAGAGGGGAGCAAGGAGGAGAGTTCCTCAACGCCTACACATCTAGTCATTCCTGCAACACTGCTCAGCCTACTCAAGTATCTAGTCTCTAGTAAGAGGGCTTATGCTTTTCTCACCTTTGGCACAATCCGGATCCAATGGAGCTCTATGGAGGATCCCCTCAGCAGCAGCGTGTTCCCTTGGTGGCTCCATTGGTGGTGTGCGAACACCCTGGCAGCAGCAAACTCCCGCGCCCTTGCATCCCGGGAGAATCCCGCACCATTATGTCCATGGGGGGGCGGGCCAAAGTCCAGCATGAAGGAGGGTGGGAGCAGACTCCCAGCAGATCCCCTGTGCAGCAAACACCTACACCTTTGCCTCCTGCGGGATTACACCCTCATGGGCGAAGCCTGCACCATTATGTCTGTGAGGGGGTGGGGCCAAAGTCCGGCATGAAAGAGAGGGGGAACAGACTCCTAGCAAGTCCCCTGTGCAGCAAACACCCGCACCCTTGCCTCCCGCAGGCTTACACCCTCGCGGGTGAAGCCTGCACCATTATGTCTGTGAGGGGGAGCGGCCAAAGTCCAGCATGAAAAAGAGGTAGAACAGACTCCCAGGAGGTCCCCTGTGTAGCAAACACCCACACCCTACCTAGATTCTTTACTTCTAGGTTTCCTTGGTTGTGTATTGTGCTTTGTTGATAGGTTCTGTTGTGCACCTGATATTGTAGGTCCTGGTGTTTCTTATTCTTGGTTGTGCTCCCCTCATGACTGTGCCCCCCTTTGTGCTTCCTCCTGTCTGCCCCCAACGTTACCCCCTCTGCTACCCTCCCTCTCTTTCTGCCCGCAACTTCAATGGTGCTCCCTGTCTCCCCGATCTTCTCTAACTGCTATTCTATTGACTATCCTATCCCTCTAAGTAAGTCTGGCAGGAAGAAGCTCAAAAAGGACATCCTGGTCACCAACCCAGGCATCCCTATCGCTGACACCTACACCAGAACTTCATCTAGACAGACCCTTACAGACATCATTTTTGTTCTTCTCTCTCCAGGCCTATGGACCCCAAAATGGTCTCTGTTTTCACTCCTTTTTCCTGATCTTCGAATTAATGATGGCACCCGGTGGGAGACGCACTTGGCCCCCTTCCACACCTCTAAGACCATCATTATTGTCCACTTAAATGGCACTGACTTGATCCAGGCTAATTTCCTCCTTTTTGATAAATGCTTCCTTTGCCTTTTCATCTTCCTTTCTTCTCCTGCTATTCCTGTGTACCCCTCTCTGGCTCCTCTGCTGCCTCCTTCTTCTGCCTCATTGGTCACCCTGTTGCCTCCTTCCACCTCCACCTCTCTGGCGCTCTCTTCTTCCTCTCTGACTACCCTGCCATTTCATTTTTCTTTCTCTTCCCATTCTCGGGCACCTTCTACCCTTCCGCAGGGCGTACCTCTGGCCTGTACCCCCATCGGAAGTCCTACAAAGGTGACAACCTGTTGCACATCGCTAATGTTAACTCTCACTTAGCTGTCAAACATTCCTCTGACATCTGCCGTCTCCTGGAAGAGCTTGATTTGGATGTAGTCGGTCTCACCGAGACTTGGTTCATGGCCAGCTCTGTCACAAGTTTCAACACTCTCTCTTTCTCATGGTTCTATCCTCTCAACCTATAACCAACCATTCCGGCGGGGGTGTAGCCCTGATTTGCCCAGAGTGGATCCCTTTTTCTGTCATTCCAACGCAGTACTACTCCTCCTTTGAATGCCTGGCCTGCAGGCTCTCTCTCTTTCCTGGCCTCTCTCTCACTGTTGCCTGTGGGATGTTCTAACCAACTAGTCTATTCCCTGCAACATCACTGCATGCTGTGTTCATCAAAACAACAGAACGGCTGCCGAAAAGCCTTAAGTGCGCAGGAAAACCTGAAAAATAGCCTGCCAATCCATTTTTACCTATGTCAGTGGTAACACAGGAGACCACTGCCAAAACCTAACATTGGGCTGTCCACAGAGTAAAACGAAACTACTTGAAAAAGCAGTGCTGCTTTGCAAGGGAACCCAGAACTTGTAAGAGGATCCAATTCAACACTACAGCTAAGTCAACGCCTAGTCTAGAATACTGAATGAAAACCCTTATTGATATATCTTTATGTCCAGTTCATGCTTTCTGTATGACTACCCCTATATAACACCCCTCTCTTGGAATCCCCCTGACCCCACTGAGCCACAAAGTAGTTCTGTTTTGCAAGTTTAAAAGGTTTATTTGATAACTTAAACAATAGATATATATATATAACACTTTATAATAAATTAATAATTGAATATGACACTTAATCTGAGCAGTAATCAATAATGGATAGTCTGGCACTGGCATACTTGTGAATAGGAACAGAAGAATAAGGTGGTAGAGAATGCTTTATATAAGTTCAGATGGATGCAATGTTGAATGAAAATGCAAATGCAATGCAGAAAATACTCAATATGATTTCACCAAAACAATGTAATCACTTTTCTCTGGCAATCCACTCCCCCCCCTTTATGCAATGCAAGGAAATGGAAGGAAAGCACACAGTTCTCAGAAATGCAATCAAATGTAATTCAGTTCACCCCAGCAAGCTTAGACCACAGAAGTTGGAAACACAGGCCCAAAATGCTTTTATATGTGCTGGCAATGAAGTGAAAAATATGCTAAAATGCTTTTAATTCCCTCTAGAGGTTCAGGGTGAGTGGTATCTAGTTAATATTAGTCCAGGCTCACTCTAGCAATGATTCAGGGATGGTTCTTAAGAGGCAAACGAAATTTAGTTGTTCAGGCAAAAGCAGCATCTTTTTACAAGTAAAGAAATCGGGCCAAATCGCAAATCGCGGCAAAATTCGCGAGTGCGAGAATCGTGATTAGAGAGAAAGTATAAGGAGTAGGAAGTCTGCTAGGTACTCACAATATAATTTTAAAAGGAATGTGCCTCGCCACGGATCTGGTCAACAGGTTTTCTTCACTCGCCATGGACGGTTTCTGCGCACAGCGTCTGGGTCAGCTCTCTGGTTCTGCAAACAGCGGTCTGGGTCAGCTCTGCTCTGCCTCTGGTTCTGGATACTGCTCTGCTTTCTCTGGGTACAGCACTGCTTCTGGATCTTTCTGCACAGCTTTCTCTGGACCCAGCGCTGATCTGCACGGCTCCTGGATGCTGCTACCGCTGTTAGGTTTGCTGGATGCTGAGGCCCAATGAGAAGAGTTCTAAGTTTGTGGGTTTAGGCCCTTGCTTTGAGTTCTGAATCAAGTTCTTTGGAGTTTTAAAGTCTAAGTGTTGAATCTAGTATCTTCTGGATGTTGTGTGGTCCGGCAGAGCGTGCTTGCAGCGAATGAAATTGAATGTCCCTATCTGTCCTGACTGTCTGCTTTTATGTGTTTTGAAAGTGGGTGGAGAGGCTAGCTTTCTAGACCCTACCCCTCTCCACTTGTCATTGGCCACTTCCTCCTCTTCCCCTTGATTGGGGGAATGAAATGAAGTGTCATCATGATGAGGTCTGTTTATGATACAGAGAACCCACCCCTGTCAAATTACACACAATCTATATTTTGACCCAAATGCATATTTGCACAGGTACACATTTGTTTAAAATGACATGCACCCATCACATATCACATGAGGTATCCCCTGTTCAAACTCTGCTCTTCCTGGGAGCTTTGGTTCAAAAATGGCAACATATTTCACTTTGGTCGGGTTACCAATATTGGATTTGTCCCCGCATTTACACAAATGTTCGCAAAGCATGTGGGCATTAGGTGGTGGAGTGTCAGATTTTTAACATACATACATTTAGAGTAATATCCTCTTTTCCGCTAAAAACCCCCCTGAACATACCACCGGGTCCTAACACGTCTTCAAATGTGCACAGAAAAATCACAAGAATAATGATACCACTTATACAATTTTCACAAGTCCACTCTATGAATGATCCATCTTTTTAGATTTATGTTCTGGCCCCAAAGGGGTGTGGTTTCCCCCCAGCACAAGGTTGAATTTTTGGTTTTTCCAGTTCTGCCAAGCTCAGAGACCCTGCCCCTCCCAGCTCCTGCCAAGAGGAAGCTGTTTTACGGTCCCCCAATAAACCATCTGCCTGGGCCCTGGAAGGCCCATTGTTCAAGAGGAAGCCATTTATGGCCTCCCCCCAATAAACCCTCTGCCTGGGTCCTTTGTTTAGTCTCTAGCAGTCCCTTGGCAATTCAATCAGAGAGTGTCATATCTCTTTTGGTGGGAGCAGCAAAAGGCAGCTAGGCCTGAGAACTGCTGTGGATCCAGTTTCACTCCAATTGGGGGGAAGTTGTCAAGCAGAATCCAGTTCCTTAAGCCAGGCCCCAGCTAATGTCACTTTTAGTTACCCAGTTTTCTGCATTCAAATAAAACTAACAATTTTTACATATGCAGCTAGAATGCTGATTCTAAGCTCAAAACTATGACATTTTAACAGTGACAAACTATGTGGCAGTCACAAGTCTGTCCCTCAGTTTATTTACACATTTTCGATTTTTGGTAGTTTTAAATCCAGTTTCAGTTAGGCTGCTGCAGACCTGCAGAGCTCAGCCAGTCTTGTTATGAACATTCAAGTCACTTCAGAATATAACTTTACATTGTATCCACCTCTCAGTAAGTCTTTCTTTGGCCTGCTTTGGGTTCATTTATTCAGTTTTACACAAATGTCTGGTGTTGTTTTAAAACGCCGGCTTTCTGATAGTGGTGAGTACTGGTAATGCACCCATTTTTGGGATTTAAGAAAATGAATTCCCCACAATTCTAGGTTGCTTTTGGCAATCAGCATTGCCATTCCCAATGGTTTCAGGCTACTGTGTGGGTAGTCCAATGGTGGTTTTAGGCAGTGCCCTTATGTGCCCATAACATCGGCAAAAATGGGTGGCAGCCTATTCTTCATGCATTTCCCTGGGCATTTTCTGGGAAGCTCTGGCCATCATGATGTTTTCAATGCCAGTACTGCACAGTTTTTGTGGTAGGGCTCGGATGCATGGGTAAAAACATCCCACAAACTGCTTTTAAAATCTGTTTTTCCTTGGCTGTGGAAAGTGCAAAAATCATGGTTCCCAAACATCACAAAAGATCCAACATCCTTGTTGGGTGTTAAACATCACTTTATTTAAAGAATCTACCTAAGCACAATGTCATGAGAAGCACATTTCATCATAAGAAAATCCACATTCAAAGGTGTTTGCTTGGAAAAATATGTCAGATATGGGTGCAGTACCGCCGGTCACTTATACTGTCGTTTAAAACTTGTAAATTAAAATCAAAGTATGGAAAAGAAGCGACTTCCTATCAAAAGCAATATAGGTTGTACAATTCAATCTCTATTTTTAGAAAGGGGGAATTAAGAGATTTGTGCTATATTTGTAAAAATGTAATTTGTATTTTAGAAAAAGACCATTTTAAACAGTGTTTGAAAAATGAGCTAAAGCCAGCCACACTGGACTTCAAAGACATTTCACAAATTCCCCCTTGCTCTCTGCTGAGGAACTGGTAGGGAGGTGTTAATGGAGGTGGGAGGAGGAGTTTGGCCTGTTGATCTGACAGAAAACAAAAGACTCCCTTGAATGAAAGGAAATGCAAATTTGGCGTAAACAGAAACCAGCTGCTGGCAGGAAGAGGCTCAGGTTGCTCTGGCCCAGCCAAAACAATGGGGGCGGGGCTAGACTGAAATGTGTATCTGGAGCAGTAGAAAATATATTTTTGAGAAAAAGACTCATAGAAAACTGTGACAAACTAGTAAAAATCTGAAATGTATAGGTTGTTAAAATGAAAATGTTGCTCACAAGTAGAAACTACTCTGGAATTTGTGCGATGTTCCGTGACTGAACCACAAAATATTGATATTGTAGCAATTGTGATAATGCTAGGAATATGAAAATTTACATGATGGTGCCCAGGTGTTATGCGCATGTATGTGGAAAAATTTGTACAGATCTGACACTGGGTAACTAACCAAAAGCGCAAAAAACTGTCATTTGTGAACCAAAACACTTAAGAAGATGGGACTTGGACAGGTACGTGCCTTATTTAATTCGGGGTGTAAATATGTATTATTAGCAAATTGGTGATATTGTAAATATGCTTTATATGAAAAATAGATTATCTGTGTAAAAACAAAGGGGAGGTTTTTTCCCTGGACCATAAACACAGCATCATCATGAAACATCATGACACACTGTTTCTTTCTCAAATCAGGAGAGAGGGAATACTTTGACCAATCAGTTTCCTAGAGGGTGGGATTATTATAATCAGCCTATCCACCCCTTTGGGAAATATATAAATAGGGACTGTTGAGGACCTAGAGAGACACACACATTCACCCATCAACTGATTTACTGGCAAAGCGCTCTGCAGGAAAAACCCAGATCAAGACTCCAGAACTCTGAAAGCAGAAGGCCCAATTCCAATCTGAACCCTTCTCAGCTGGCCCTTAAAATCTTGCAACCTGATTTTAACCCCAAACTTCCAAGGGGCACAACCAATTGAACAGCCAGGCTTTGCTGTTTTTCTGCTTCTTGCCAAGAACTCTTGCTAGAACCCAGAGATCCAAACCAGTAAAGAGAGCTGTAACCCAGAACCAACGCGTCAGATCCAGTCCATGAGGCCATGCAGAGACCAGAGTGCCTTGCTGAGTGCAGACCCAAGCGCCTGAATCCTGTCCGGTGGCGAGCACATTCCAGTCAGTCCAAAACCCTTTGACCAGATCCTGACGGGCCTATACCAAAACCATAGTTGTGAGTATTTAGCATAGAACTCTCCATAGCCAATCTCTTATCCATAAGTAATCCTATCCAACCCATTCTATCATATCCAGAACTGCATTGTAGAATCTCTTTTGTCTGTCCTGAATCCTTCTCTCATCCATATAATCCTGTGATAATTGTAGTGATAAATCATCTTTGCGCTAATATAGTTGCTGAAGAAAGGCAAGTGTCGCAGCGGGCAATGATCAGACAGAGGCGCCTCTGGACTGGTGGCTGTACCATTGGTATCTCGCATCTTCATAGCCCCTTAGTGTAAAGCCAATCCTTCTTTGTAATCTTCAAAAGCGCATCTTTCATTTGAAATCTTGACTCTTTTTGAGAAAAATCGACCTTTACTAAAACCTTCAAAACCTCTGAACCGTACATGATAGGAACAAAATTTACGTGTCATATTGAAGCTAACATCCTCAGCTTTCAAACAAACCCAGAACTGCATTCCTTATAGTTTTGCCGCAATCGCGCTTAACGCGCACAGAGAAGTTTGCCGCGATTCTGCATTTGGCTCAATTTCATCTCATGTAAAACAGCTATTAATTGCATTCGACCTCTGGATTCAGTTTCCTACCTGCCAGTCATTCAACCATCATTGCTAGTGTGTACCTGAAACTATCCAAAGTGGCTCCCACTAGTTTTGAATCCAATTTAGAGAATTAAATCAATTTTTAGCATTTTTCCCATTCGTTTAAAATCACATTCAAAAGCATCTGACCTGTTTAAAATCATTCCTGTTTCTCTCAAAGCTTGCTGGGGGGAATTGGGATTGAAACTGCATTTGTTGATTGTTTATTCCTGAAACCTGTGTTCTCTTCTTCCATCTCTATATTGCATATTAGGGGGGATTGTGTATTATCAGAAGGAAAGAGTGATTACATTGCATTTGATTGAACACACAAAAGTATTATTCTGTGCTGCATTAATTTCCTATCCTTGCATTTCATTGAACCCACACAAAGTTTTATTCTATGCTACATTATTCTTCTCGTCCATACTCCTATTGATTAAAGAGATTTTTGATTATTGTAAAATACCCAACGCTGATCATTGTATAAATATTAATAGTGTGATATTTAGGTATTGTTCATATTCATAAAAGTGTGATATATATATTGTTCAATTCATCAAATAAATCTTTTAACTTTGCAAAACAACCTCCTTCTTGGTTCAGTGAGACTGTGGGGGGTAGGGGAATTCAAAGAGAGGGGCGTGATATAAGGCTACATCATTCAGAAATAAACAAACTTTAGACATAAAAATATATAATTAAGGGTTCCAGCTGGGCATCTCACACCAGGCATTGACTTAGGTGGAGTGCTGGGTTGAAACCACTTACATGCCACTATCTACAGGCCACCTGGCCAGGTGGCCCTCTTCCTCTCTGAGTGGGCTGATCTTCCTTCTTCCCTCCTTGCCTCTACCTCTCAACTTCTCCTCCTCGGATACCTGAACATCCACCTGGAAGCTACTAGCCCCTCTTCAGTGCTCTTTCGCAACCTCTGCAACTATCTCTCTCTATTCTTCTCTCCCAACTCACTCTGCAGGACACACCCTGGATGTTCTGATCTCTTCAGACATCCCCCTCTCTAACCCTCTCACCACTCCTCTCTTTTGGAGTCACCACTTTCTTCTTACCTCCCACCTTTCTCTCTCAACCCTTCAGGTCTATCCAACCCCAGCAGTGCCACCCACCTTCTCAGTCATCCAGCCCAGGAAGAGTGTGTCAATTGAGGCTTTCCTGCTACTTACTATCCTCCTCCTACAACTTTGGATGACTCACACTCTGACACAACCCTCTCTAACCTTCATTTCTCTATCTCTAAAACTCTTGATGTCCTTGCTGCTGTCATGATGATCTCTTTGAATCCCATATCAAAGTGCAACTCTTGGTTTGATTCCAACCTTGCAACCTTTAAAAGCAAGTGCAGGGAGGCTGAGAGGAGGTGGAGGGCATCTAGTGCACCCTTTGACAAATTGGACTGCTGCCTGCTCCAAAGGAAGTACAGACTCTCTGTCCTCTATAAGTAGAGAGCCTGCATCCAAGCCTGTGTCTCTGCAGCATCTAACACCTCGGCTGAACTTTTCAAAATATGTGAGGAGCTGACCAATCCTGTTGCAGTCTCCACCTCTGCTGTTCCCTCCCAGGCCCTCTGCACGGCCCTGGTTTTTCATTTCACCACTAAAACTCAGGACATGCTTTCCACTCTCTCTTCCACTATCTCTGTTTCCTCCTCCTCTGCCACCCCTGTCCCCTTTCAGCCGTTTCTCTTCCTCCTTTCTCATCCTTTCCTCTGTTCACCCCAGACAATGTTTCTGAACAAGTCCAGTTTATGAAAGTCTCATCAAAGCATGTTCTACCGTGCTCATCCAGAACCATAAAGGACCACATCAACATCCTTGAATGAGCCTGGGCGGATTTCTGCAATCACTCTTTTGCCACTGGAACCTTCCCTTCCCCCCTTGAGCACTCCCTTGTGCACCACCTTCTAAAGAAAGAAGCCCTCTGCCGATCCTACCTCTCTGGCTGACTATCGCCCAATCTCCATCACTCCCTTCCTTGGCACACTTCTGTAAAAGCTGGCCATCTCCCAGCTTAATATGCATACTGAATCTGTTGATTGTTTCCTCGACCACCAGTCTGGCTTTGGAGCGGCCAGAAGCATGGAACCGCCTCTTCCGAACACCTGCTCTCTAATATTAACTCTAAATTTCCTTCTGTCCTCATTGTCCTTGATCTACCCTCTCGTTTAGACATGGTCAACTACACCATCCTGCTCAATCACCCCCACAAAAACCTGGGTATCACTGGTCAGGCCCTGGCCTGGTTGACCTCCTTTCTCTCGCTCCAACCTGAGTCTTTCCTCTCTTCTATCTCTCTCTCTTCTTGTGGTTTTCCCCAGTGGTCTAACCTTTCTTCCTGGCTTTTCAACCACTACCTGGCACATCTTGCTCACTGCATGGCTACTTTCTGCTCTAACTTTCAGTGTTATGTGGATGTCATCCAGCTCTCCTTCAGGCTCCCTTTAGCCACCTCGGCTCCTTCCCTCATACCAGACTGTCTGACCACAATTCAGGAATGGTGTGCCGCCAATGATCTCTGTGTTAATGCCAGTAAGACTGAGATCCTCCACATCGAGACATCTGCTCACTCCTTTCCTCTTTCTCTGGCTGACCACCTTTGGCCCTCTCCCTGCTCCGTCCTGTGAGGCTAAGCATCTTGGTGTCATCTTAAACTCCACCCTCTCCTTCTCTCCTCACATCTCTGAGGTCTCTAAGAAGTCCCACTACCAGTTGCACCTCCTCAGAGGTAGTCTTCCTTTTCTCATCTTCCCCCAGAAGCTCACTGTCTCCAGAGCCCTGGTCTTCTCTAGACTAGACTCTTTCAGCCTCTTTCTAAATCTTCCTGCCCCTACTGTTCGACCTTTACAACTTATCCAGAAAAGGACTGTGAGACTTGTGCTGGCCTCATATCTCTCAAGCTCTGAAATCTCTCCACTGGCTCTATGTGGCTGCAAGGATCAGGTTCAAGACCCTTTGCATCGTCCACAAGGCTGCATGGGGCCTGGGCCCGCAGTTCCTCCAACTTCCTCATCCTAAACATCCTTCTTCTCAAGCCCTTGCTCATCCACCTCCAACTCTCTGAGGGTCAGTTTCAGTTGCTTCTCCAAGCAGAGAGTGGGGGATAGATCCTTTTCCTCTGCTGGGAGCTTCCTCTGGAACAGCTTCCCTCCCTCTCTCAAACTTGAGCAGAACCACCTCCTGTTCCAGAAGCAACTCAAGACATTCCTCTCTCTCTCTCTCTCTCTCTCTCTCTCTCTCTCTCTCTCTCTCTCTATGTCTCTCTCTCTCTTTCTCTCTCTCTCTCTCTCTCTATCTCTCTCTCTCTCTCTGTTCTCTCTCTCTCTCTCTCTCTCTCTCTCTCTCTCTCTCTCTGTTCTCTCTCTCTCTCTCTCTCTCTCTGCCTCTCCCTTACTGATGTCCCTGACTGCTCTGCACAATGGTCACCTGGCCACCCACTGAATCTCGGGCCCAAGCTCCTGCATGTCCAGTTGCCCTTATGCTGCCTCTGGGCTTTCCCAGCACTTAAGGGTCTGTATCTGCAACCCTACAGTTCCTTGTCTCTCTGCACTTATGAGCCACTGCCGGGCAGCACTTATTCAGTTACCTGCACTTCCCCCACCTAGCACTTCTCCCTCTCCCCCCGGCATTTGCCCGATCTGAATGACACAAGACCTAGTAAGATCGTTGTTTTGTCCTCCCTCTGTCCTCCCTCCTTGTCTTGTCGCGCCTAGAAACACTTGTGTACAGGCACTTTATAATTTATTTTTCATATGATATATCATATGAAACCAGTCCACCTGATAAAAGACAGCCTGTCCAACAATAGCTCAATTAAATGCGCCTAGAAGAATTTGATCCCAACTGTCAGACTCAGCAAAATTCTTAGCCATCACTATTGAAAGCAATAGTCCATCCAAAAACACATAGCTAAGAAGGCCCAAATAGCCCTCCTCAGAATCTCTATCCTTCGAAAAATCAAACCCTTTATCCCGCTGCAGGACTTCCAGACCATAGTGCATGCCTTCATGGTCTCGCACATAGATGGGAGAAATGCTCTCCAGGCAGGGCTCCTAACTGCTTACTTGGCTCCCCTACAAGCAGTCCACCACTCTGTAACACATATTATTATGGGAGCATAGACATTTTATCAAATTACCCCATCATACACTTACTACATTGGCTTCCACTCCAAGCCAGGATACTGTTCAAGACTGAAGGTATCATCTACAAAACAGTAACTAGTAGCACTCGAGCGTACCTGGTGGCTTAGCTCCACATATCTTTTGGCAGACGCTCCTCGCACAGCAAATCGACCAGCCGGCTTGAATCACAACTCGTTCGCAAAGAGAGGACCCACAAACAATCCCCCACTTCTCATGCATCCACCCACTGGAACTTGATCCCGGTGTCAGCTCGGAATTTTCCAATTATGCAAATCTCTCAAAACATGGCTCTTTCAACAACACCTGACAAAGGACAAATTCTAAATTCCAATGGATACACATACCAACGCACATACCTCACAGTACTGCGCTACTGTTAAAAGATGCCAGCCCAAATGTCGACTATACACACTCTGTACAGTGCTCCGCTGCTCTCAAGCTAGTTCTGCACTTTAAACAATAAAACAAACAAAAGAATAAGGGTACATCAAGGTTAATCACTGTCAATTCCATGTTTCAATTACCACCACAGTTTCAATGGTCAAAATGAAAATAAAATAAAATACAGATACTCTTATCCCAAGCATTATTATTAATGTTTTGGGCCATCTGCAGGTGAATGCAGGCAAGTATCTAAACATAACCTCGGCTGAAAAATATGTTTGAATATGCCTGCCAACTAACAGAAGAGTCCAGACACAGGGACAACTGGAAAAATCACAGCAGCATCCTGAATGGACAGTGTGATTCACTTGGTTGGTGGCGGCCACTACTGCGGAAGAACCACAAGCCATATATTCAGTGACTGGGGTAAAGCTGCTTGCACATAGTCATTGTGCGGAGGGAGATAGGTAGGAATCAAGATATTTTCCTCCACTGGAAGATTTACTTGTCTCGGGAGGATAGCTCAGTGGCAACATGCTCGCCTTGGAAACAAGATGACACAGAGCACCACAGGTTTGATCCACAGATCCGTGCTTAGAAACCTCTGGGTATTACATGTGTTATAAATGACCTATCATCTCATACTTTGCAATCTCAAGTGTCCAAAACGAATTGTGAATTAGGTCTGTAGTCCATCGGTTCTGCAGAAGTTAACATTTTGAGAACAAATGTATCATTTAAAGTGTTAAAGACAGTTAAGGGAAGATCAGACTAGAGTCGAACATAGTACAACTATAAAGCACCTTACAACATCCCATGAAGAGAAAGTGGGTCGTATAACATTCTGGAACATGCACAAAAGACCTGCAATCTTTTTTGCAGCTGTGAGGGCACTCGTAACTTAAAATATCACACTTCAGAAGGTGAGGCCCTACCTGTGTCAGATGAAACACCCATGGCAGGGCAGGGTGCAACCCTTTTGAGGACCTAAAGTGGTGTGCTTTGGACTTAGGAGCCATGGCTTACCTTGTAAGGCCTTCCCCGTTCTTCCCTTGGACTAACTTACTCACCTCTAAGATCCCATGCCGCCACACAATACACACACAAAACACAACAGGCCTAACCATTAACACACCAACAGTAATCAAACTATGACTAAGCTCCCCTCTGTAGCTCTATCACACTCCCCACAAGCAAGGACCAAACCCAAAGGGTTATAGTCTGTCATTGGCTCTCCCCTTCAAATAACAGACTCCCAAGTGTTCCACTAAACAATTAAAAACATATTGGAACACATGTCTGGATTACTTTCGAGCATCACCTGTCAACATCACAAGTGTCATAACTGCTTCTCCAGTTATCCAACTATTGGGCTACCCCATCTCTCTTGTCTTAAAGAGTCATGCACAGCAAGGCCATCAAAACTGGCAGAGGGGTGCTATATAATATCACCTTACATTACTTTCATGTGCATGCCACATCGCTGGAGGACTTGAAGTCATTAATATTGCTTGAGGTTGGCTCTTAGCATCCACATGCTACTGAGATCCTCTGGCTAATAAAGCATAGTTATATCTGTTTCATATTATGTTATGTTATGTTATGTTATGTTTGGGGCATTTGTATAGTGCCTTTTCTTACCATTGGTATAACATCAAAGCGCTGTGGGATGAACGCCCTCGGGGACCGTAGTCCAGGTCAGTCGAGAGAGTAGGGTAGTAAGTATTGCTTGAGTGCACTCAGTATGCATGCAGCCAGGGTGGTTTATGTGGTGTGTAGCTGCATTCTAATGCTCGGTGTGGTGCTGTGGTTGTGTGAGATCAGTAGAATGTGTGCAGCAAAGCCTATTTGACCTGGGGGCACTTTGAACCAGAATTGACTTACTGTATAAGTGCCTAACAGATGCACAATAAATCAAATAAATAAATACATTCCGACAGAGGTGGAGCTCATATAAGAAATGATGGCCCTGATTCACAGAAGCATGTAATAATGGTGCAATCACATTCGAAAATTCTATGTGAATCAGGCCCAATGTGTGCAGCTAGGCTGATTTTTAGTGGGGGATAGCTGCCTTCTAAAGACGGTTGAGGTGTTCATGGTGGTGTAGAAGTACGTGTGCAGCTAGGCTGATTTTTAGTGGGGGATAGCTGCCTTCTAAAGACGGTTGAGGTGTTCATGGTGGTGTAGAAGTACGTGTGCAGCTAGGCTGATTTTTAGTGGGGGATAGCTGCCTTCTAAAGACGGTTGAGGTGTTCATGGTGGTGTAGAAGTACGTGTGCAGCTAGGCTGATTTTTAGTGGGGATAGCTGCCTTCTAAAGACGGTTGAGGTGTTCATGGTGGTGTAGAAGTACGTGTGCAGCTAGGCTGATTTTTAGTGGGGGATAGCTGCCTTCTAAAGACGGTTGAGGTGTTCATGGTGGTGTAGAAGTACGTGTGCAGCTAGGCTGATTTTTAGTGGGGGATAGCTGCCTTCTAAAGACGGTTGAGGTGTTCATGGTGGTGTAGAAGTACGTGTGCAGCTAGGCTGATTTTTAGTGGGGATAGCTGCCTTCTAAAGACGGTTGAGGTGTTCATGGTGGTGTAGACGTACGTGTGCAGCTAGGCTGATTTTTAGTGGGGGATAGCTGCCTTCTAAAGACGGTTGAGGTGTTCATGGTGGTGTAGAAGTACGTGTGCAGCTAGGCTGATTTTTAGTGGGGGATAGCTGCCTTCTAAAGACGGTTGAGGTGTTCATGGTGGTGTAGAAGTACGTGTGCAGCTAGGCTGATTTTTAGTGGGGGATAGCTGCCTTCTAAAGACGGTTGAGGTGTTCATGGTGGTGTAGAAGTACGTGTGCAGCTAGGCTGATTTTTAGTGGGGGATAGCTGCCTTCTAAAGACGGTTGAGGTGTTCATGGTGGTGTAGAAGTACGTGTGCAGCTAGGCTGATTTTTAGTGGGGGATAGCTGCCTTCTAAAGACGGTTGAGGTGTTCATGGTGGTGTAGAAGTACGTGTGCAGCTAGGCTGATTTTTAGTGGGGATAGCTGCCTTCTAAAGACGGTTGAGGTGTTCATGGTGGTGTAGAAGTACGTGTGCAGCTAGGCTGATTTTTAGTGGGGGATAGCTGCCTTCTAAAGACGGTTGAGGTGTTCATGGTGGTGTAGAAGTACGTGTGCAGCTAGGCTGATTTTTAGTGGGGGATAGCTGCCTTCTAAAGACGGTTGAGGTGTTCATGGTGGTGTAGAAGTACGTGTGCAGCTAGGCTGATTTTTAGTGGGGGATAGCTGCCTTCTAAAGACGGTTGAGGTGTTCATGGTGGTGTAGAAGTACGTGTGCAGCTAGGCTGATTTTTAGTGGGGGATAGCTGCCTTCTAAAGACGGTTGAGGTGTTCATGGTGGTGTATAAGTACGTGTGCAGCTAGGCCAAATTGATAGAGGGGTATAACAGCATTATATTGTTTTTGGTGCAGAGGAGAGAATTAGCATATTGGTATGTGTGAGTATCTGTGCAAATATTAGACGACACAGGGCCCGATTCATGGAATATTTGCCCGGTTCAAAGTGAATTTGCAGTGCGGAAAAGTGACTTTGCACTTCCGACACAAACCCTGATTCGTGGAACCGTGCAAAGTGTATTTTTGTAGTGCAAAGGCCGGGAAAAGTCATTTTGTAGTGCAAAAAGGACTATGCGCTGACTGGCCGGACTTTGCATGGCAAAAATACACTTTGCGTGTTTCCATGAATCAGGGTTTGTGTCGGCAGTACAAAGTCACTTTTCAACAGCGCAAAGTCACTTTGAACCGGGCATATATTCAATGAATCGGCCCCCAAATTACTTGCCTCTGGGAGAAAGATGGCTCTGAGGCGAAAGAGAGAGGAGGGGTGCTTCACCAATGCTGAGACTGTTACCTTGGCAGCTCAGCAACAAGCTAATACTACTTTAATACAGGCTCACCAGGGAGACCATCAATTATTATTATTATTATTATTATTATTATTATTATTATTATTATTATTATTATTATTATTATTATATTTATTGAGCATAGTTTTTTCTTAGCAAATACCACCTAATAATGAGGTGCTGTCCCTCATTAAAGACCTATTTTACCTACACCCAAGAGGTCAGCTACAAATTGTGGAAAAGTGAGTGCATCCCTTCAATTGTGTGGTGATCTGAAAATGGGGTGAACAAGTGCGCATCCCAGATAGCTACCAACTTATCCCATTGCAGTATAATGCAGAAAATTGTCAATATTGCCTTATGTGTGCATCATATAAATCAGTACACGACACCGTTCATTTTCAATGAAACAAACTCACTGATTGGTGCATTTGCGAGCCTTACTGTACAGTAAGCCCGCTCACGTCCCTGCGCGTCCCTCGCGCCATCTTCGTTATTCTTTTTTTTTTCTTTTAGGCCACCATGGAAAGGGAGAAGGGACCCACTTCTAGTCCCTTCTCCCAGTTCCATGGTTGGCGGGCATTTTTTCTGTTTACTTTTTTTTTAATGTACGTGAATGGCTGCCATGGAAGGGAAAAAGGGACTACGCGTAGTCCATTCTCCCCTTCCGTGGTGGACATTTTCTTTGTTTACTATGGCCGCCGCGGAAAGAGAAAACGGACTATGTTTTTCTGTCTGCGGTGGGCATTTTTTATACTTTTGTCACTTTTGTTTACAGCTGCGTTTTCCCTTCCCCGGCGGCCATTTTTTTGCAATTTTTATTTATTTTTTTCTGTTTGAAAACATGGCATCGTTTCAAAACAGAAAATAAATGTCATTAGGACCCCGGTCTAATGGGCCGGGGTACTAATGGCTATAAGACCTTCGGTGGTGAGCCAATACCGCCCACGGTGATATCCCGAGGGCTTCTATAAGGCCCAAGCTACGCTCGGGCCTGTAACTACGGCCCCCGGAGCATTACATGGGGCGGTATTTGCCCGCCGCCTCGGGTCTTATTGCCACATTAGTATCTTACTGGCCGGGGTACTAAAAGCAATATGCCCCTCGACTGTGAGCCCCGGGGGCATTACCTTATGGGGTAATGGCCCGCAGACTCAGGTCATATTGCCAAAATGTTACTGAAGTTGGATGACCAGCCACTGCATGGACTCCATTTCCATACTGAGAAAAAATGGTGGGAAGGGATAACATGTATTTTATGAAATAAAGCACCGGGACTTGGAGAAATTCTGAATGGAGTGTTTCTGGATATATGCAATGCTTACCTCCTTTCTCGGAGCAGTTCTCATAATGAGGAGGGGACCACAATTACCGCATGTGATAAGAGTAATTGCAGGCGATAATGTCAGATCAAATTCCGTCAAATTTACAGTGAAGTCTGAAGTGTGCCCGGCTGCAAACGTTATTGATCTGCGTCATCGTTTAACTGCTTCAAAGGCTTCAAGGCTTTTTACATTTTAGCACCAGCTGATAAAACATGAACATCCTCCCCACACGAGCTTTCACCGAACAAGGAAAGATGTAATATGTCCTGAAATGGAACTGATGGGAGGCAGACGGTGTGTGCTGTCAGGGAACCACGGCAGGACACAAACACATGCTCAGGCGTTGACATTCCCTGGCATCTCGTAAATGGGCTGCCGGAATCCGCACCTTAAAACTGCCAACACAGGCAGAATCGTGCCCACGACGTGGAGTGCCTTAAGCCAGCGCAGCGGGGCGGCGAGATGCGGTTGAGTTGAAATCAGAAATATAAAGACCCTGAAAACTGACCTTGAAAGGATTTCTGCAAAAAAGAAGCAAAACATGACTTTCATTGGAATTATGGCAGATTGTTTTTTTTTTGTCTTAAGAGCTTTTCCCTTTTTCTTCCAGAAGTGATAAACACTTTATGAAACGAAAAGCTTTTAGCAAAACATGAAAAAATCTACCCAGCCAAATAAAAAATACATAAAAAATCCTTTACTTCCTCTGACTCCACTGAAGAAGAGCAGGCAGAAAATGTAGCACCACGGTGGAGTCATTCGAGTTCTTATCACGTTAGAAGTGAAAGTGCACGACTTGAGTCTGAAAGTAAAATGACACTCTCCTGGATCATGTAAACATTTTTCTCACGCTCCTTGAACCCAACGCCTCCATGCACGTGCTCTGTCGAACACTGTTAATTGTAACTTAGCGAAAAGTGCTGTGATACCTCCAGTGATGTCTGAAGTGGGGTCACACATGGCAACGCAATCACCCCGAGCTCCCTTTATTCAGCTGGGTGAGGAAGCAAGCAACATCATATCATATGCTTGTAGTTTCTCCTAGGTCATGGATACCAGCAAATTCTTCCGCTCCCTCCAAGGTTGAATTCCTGAAGGTTTCGTATGGGCCCGACTAATGTTATGCCTCCCTGACAGGTTTCTCACTTCCATGAGTGACTCCTCGTCATGCTTTTAGCTTCCAATTGCATGATGGAACTTGTAGTTTAGTTTTTCCAATTTTAAGGGTGGGCCTACAAGTCCCAACATGCAGTGCAACTGCCCAGCGGAGGTCCCAACACGTTCCTGCGAGGGCCCTTTCCCTCGCCACAAGGAAAACCTCTAACGTGAGCTGGCTAGAGCTCTGGGACAGCAAGGGATGCTGCGCCCTCCCTTGGGCACCTGCCTCATATGTAGGTTGGCCGTCTCCCTGCCCAGAGGCAGCCCCGGGGCTCCCTAGCGGTGTCCCAGCCCCTCCCTGGAAGGAAAAGCTCTAAGGCGCCCACCGGTCTGATCTCTAGGATGGACGGCGGTGCTGCCCCCTCCATTGGGAGTCTGCCTTACACATGTGTTGACCGTCCACCTGCCCAGCGCAGTCCTGGGGCACCCCGGCAGGAAAACTGAAAAGCTTTTGTGCTCCCCGGCCAGAGCTCCATTGTGGCCGTGGGTGCTGCCCCCTCTTGGGCACATGCATTGCTTGTGGAGTGACCATTCCCCAGCCGAAGTCGAAGAGGGTCTGCCGTTCCTTTTCCAGGGTGCCTGGAGCACTTACTGTCTGGGCACATTGGAATGCATTGCACTACCAGATGGCCCTCTCTGAGCCAAGCCACCTGGAAGTTGGGCATAAGAATGAATTCAATGGCCAGAAGGCGGGCCTGCTCTGGATGTCTGAATGGGCTCCAATTTGTCATTTTTCTCCAGCTGAGTCTATAAGGAGGTTGGACACTTTACCCAGGCCTCCCCCTCTCCCAGCCAGGGTCCACAGATTACAAGAAAGCTTAGTCACCTTCATCTGCCTTACTGTAGATGGTGTGTATGGGTCCTGTTTGCATTCCTCTTAGTTTTCGCTGCCTAACCCGAGCTCCGTGGTGAAACAACTACACCCCCCCCACACCCCAAAACCTGCTAAGAGATGCTTTCCCTGATGTCCCCATCCCTCCCTGAAGAGAAAAGCTTTATCGCTCCCCGGCCAGAGATTCAGGACAGTCAGGGGTGCTGTCCCCTCTCTTGGGCAGCAGCCTACGTGTTGGTCGACCATCCCCCTGCCCAGTGGCAGTGCCGGGGTGTCCTCGTGGGTTCTCATCTCTCCCTGGAGGGTAAAGCTCTAATGCCCCAAAGCCAGAACTCTAGGACAGTCAGGGGTTCTGCACCCACCCCTCCTTGGGAGCCTGCCGGACATGTAGGACAAACATCTGACAGCCTAACAGTAGACCCCAAGCATACTGGCATGGTCCCGGTCCCTGCCTGGAGGAAAAACTCGATCGCTCCCCAGCAAGAGCTCCAGGATAGCCATGGGTGCTTCCCCGTTCTCTTGGACACCTGTATTACATGTGGGTTGACCATCCCCCTCCCCAGCTGAAGTCCAAGGGGGCCTGTCATTCCTTTTCCAGGGCACCAGGGGCTCTTGCCACCTGGGCCCATTGGAATGCATTGCACTACCAGATGGCTGCTATCCGAGCCCAGCCAATAGGTAGTTGGCCATATGAATGAATGGAAGGAATAGATGACCTGACTGCTCTGGAAGTCCGGATGGCTCAAATTTGAAATGATTCTCCAGTTGGGCCTATAAAGAGGCTTGACACTTTTGCCGAGACCTCCTGATCTGTCACCCAGGATACACAGATCACAAAAATGCTTAGTCACCTTCCTCCGTATTACTGTAGAAAATTACTGCACTTCACTTGGTTCTCGCTGCCCAACTTAGGCTCTGTGTTAAAACCACTGCAGCTCATCCCCCCACCCCCGGCAATCCGGCCTAAGGCCATGTGCCAGCCGATGTCCCAGCAGAGCTTGGCCTGTTGGGGTGACCAGCCAGCCCACGGCAGGGGAAATAAAAAGCCTTTGGTGTTTTTCCGAGAGGCCAACTTTTTTCCAGGCAACAGGGTGCTTGGCTGAGAAAAGAACCCCAGTTGACTTGCACATGAATGGCAGGTTAGCCTGCCTGTGTGCCTCCCTGCACTCCATGGGTTCGATTTGGTGCACTTGCTTCATTTAGGGTGTGACTATTTGGTCGGCCTCGGCTGCTGTTTCAAGCAAATGGTTTTGACATGCCTTGGGACAGTGTCAAGGGTATTTCCCTCTGGGAGGGCCCTTTACGTCAGTGGATTGCCCCTCAAAGCAGAGCAAAGGTCGAGCAGCCCGACAGCTCCCTATTAGTCAGATCAGAGTGGACAGGGTCAAGTGGTGCTAGCCATGGTGCAGGCCCTGTAAGCCACCCTGTTGTCCCTTCTCCACCATGCACTTTTCTCCAGCAGTTCAGAATGACTGTTCCAAATGGTGCTGACACCTCAGCCCCCACATGTATGGGGGCACTAAGAAAAACCTTCCCACTTTATGTTGTGCCTGGGCCTAGCCTCCCCCTTCCAGCCTCTCGGAGATGTCTGGGACACCGGTGCCCATGTGGTTGTTCTGTCCACCCACCCCCGAAGTCTTGGGGCCACGCTCTGATGCTTGGGTCCCACAGACCACCAAAGTTGTGAATGTCCACCTGAGGTGGGAGTACAGCTCCCCCTGTTGCTACCCTCGGTAGGTGTGGCTACCTAGTGTATCCTGCCAGTAGCACATGCTTGTCTCAAAGATTAAGTTATGCATGTGTAAGTACCAACAGCCGGTACAGTAAAACTGTGAATGGCTCATTAAATCTGTTATGGTTCTTTGATCGCTCCATATGTTACTTGGATAGCTGTGGCCATTCTACAGCTAATACATATTGACGAGTGCTGACCTCCTGCGATGCATGTATTTATCAGACATGTATTTATCAGCATGTATTTATCAGCCAGGCTTTCCTGGCTGCTTTGGTGACTCTAGATAACCTTGGGCCGATCATGCATCCCTGAGGTGGAGGCAATGCATTTGGATGTTTACCCTATCAACTTTCGATGGTACTTTCTGTGCCTACCATGCTGGCCATGGGTAACTGGAAATCTGGATTTAAATGCTGAGAGGGAGCCCGAGAAATGGCTACCACATCCAAGGCAGCAGGTGCACAAATTACGCAGTCCCGACTCGGGGAGGTAGTGACAACAAATAACAATACATGACTCTTTGAAGGCCATGTAATTGGAATTAGTACACTTTAAGCACTTTAAGTTAACCAGGATCCACTTGAGGCAAAGTCTGGTGCCAGCATATGTAGAAATTCCATCTCCAATAGCATATATTATAGCGCTGCAGTTTGAAAGCTTGTAGTTGGATCTTGGGATCGAGCTGGCAGTTCGCTGCGAGGCAAGCTACCACCTGTCCCAGCCCCTGCCTCTTGGCACCCTTTGATGCTCTTGACTGAATGTCCCGGGGGCTTGAAGCATTTACTTTGAATAAATTAGAGTGTTCAAAGCAGACCGGTCATCTGACTACTTCAGCTAGAAGTAATGGAATTGGACTGCAGTTTTATTTTGTTGGTTTTCAAAAATGGGCCATGATTAAGAGGGACAGTGTCATTATCCCTAACAGAATGCCAAGTATGCATTCATATTCTCACCAGAGACATTTAGGCACACACTTGTGTGCAATGGACAAAGAGGGTGGCTGGTTGGCGTGAGCACCTATTTGCATACAGTGATTGCTATTGCCAAAATGGCCACCAAGTTAGGACTCAGCCTGGGAACCAAGATGGCCCCGAAGCAGCTCATACTGTCAACATCCATGGTGGTCTAGTGTCCACAGCTCCGTTCAGCCTACCTGATTTTAGATCAGCAGCGGTCCGCTTGCTCTCCCGGACACCGCTTACTTCAACACCTACCCGGAAACAGTGCTCCTGATATCACCTGAAGCGGCACCGGCTCTGCAGCACCGCCGGCTCTGAAGCAACGGTGGCTGTGATACTTGCAAGTATATGCATCAGAGTAGAACGCCCACTGGACCTAGCGCAGTGTTCCTCTGCACCTAAAACGAAAAGACAAAATAGTAAGTCCTGAGACCGCTGCATTCCATGCCCCAGATCCCCTACAAAAGCTGCTTACCTGGAATCTGCATTCCGCTTCTGCACAGCTGACGACTGCCTGCAGCATCGCAGCAGCTGAAAGAGAAAACCATTAAGAGGGATCATTTTAAAAAATGTATGACGCGTGCACTGCGTGACTTCAGAACATCATAAACATTCTAAAAGGAACTTTTTAAAGACATTAAGGACGTTCAAAGATATTAAGGAACTTTGCCTTTTCGTCGAGCAACAAAAGACATTAAGCTGATACTTACAGAAAGATGTTATATATAAAGGTGAGACCTGGTTATCCCCTGTTACTAAACCTAAGAGGCAGAAGCGGGGAGGTAGGGGAAAAGGTGTAGTAAGCAGTCAATAAAGCAATTCAGGTGTTTGCCCTTAGACTCCACCAGAAGTCTCATCATCCTTCCACATTTCATTGTGACATCTAACCGGGCCACTCCCAACTGCACTGCACGCTGGCTGGGCAATAGCCTTTTCAGCCAAAACAGTTGTGAGGGAGTGGCTTGGGCTTGCATCCCGTTCCTGAGACCACACTACCTCATCCTGAGACTCACGCCCGGTGATCCGGACCTGGCACGCCTACGGGGCACCAGAGTGTCTCTTATTATTATTATTATTATTATTATTATTATTATTATTATCATCATTATTTATTTTTATTTTAGAGGTAAGCGTTACAGACAGCCGGGGCATTTGTATTGTGTCAATAGTGGTGACATTATTCCACGATGAAACAAAGCAAAAGTATTTGCCAAGAATGTTTTCATTAATCAAGAATGAAAGCCATAGGTTTGATGATGATTAGATACTGTAGTAGTTCTGACCATAAATGGTGCCGACTAGACATGCAGTGCTGTTATTCCCATGACCCACTTAACCGCTTCTGGGAAACTAAGGTCTTTGAGTTCCATGGCGGGGAGGAGTATGGTTTCAAAGCTCGAACTTAAAGGAATTGATGCAAGGGCACCACCAGGAGTGGAGTCTGCAGTTTAATTCGACTAAACACAGGAAACCTCATTGGCATGAACATGGAAATGATTGACAGTTTGATAGTTCTTTCTCAATTCTGTGGGTAGTGGTGCATGGGCATTCTTAGTTGGTGGAGCAATTTGTCTGGTTAATTCCAATAATAAACATGACTCTTGCATGCTAACTAGCTACACAACCCCCAGTGGTTGGCATTCAACTTCTTAGAGGGACAGTGTAATTCAGCCACACGAGATCAAGCAATAACAGGTCTGTGATGCCCTTAGATGTCCAGGGCTGCACATGTGCTACACTGAATCTATCAGCATGTGTCTACCTTTTGCTGACAGGTAAGGGTAACCTGCTGAACTTCTGTTTGTAATAGGGATTGGGGATTGCAATTATTTGCCTTGAACACACTATTCCCAGTAAGTGTGGGTCATAAACTCGTGTTGATTAAGTCCCGACCCTATGTACACACACCGCCCGTCGCTACTACAGATCAAATGGTTTAGTGAGGTCCTCGGATTGGCCCTGCCGAGGTCAGCAATGGCCCTGGTGGAGCACAGAGATGGCGATCAAACTTGACTATCTAGAGTAAGTAAAAGTTGTAAGAAGGTTTCAGTAGGTGAACCTGCAGAAGTACCATTAACTGCATAGCAGTTGGGGGGAGAGCTGCGGGCCCAACCTAAGTTGCATTCCAGACGCACACACCCACAGTCCATCGCACCCCTCGTGCTACGGTCAAGCCATCGGATCGGTCCACTACCGGGACATGCGGGGGCCAGACTCCTGGGAACTAATCCATTCCACCAGATTGGTCTGCCAAGACATCTGTAAACATGCACCAGAGAATGGGACCCCCAAGCACCTCCTCGTCCTTTCTGAGACTGCCCCTGAGAAGCTGTGATGGCCGGGCACTCCTGTCTCCTGAAGCATAGCAATGATCCACAACGGCTTCCCCACCTAAGAGAAAAATAGCATTCCTACCTTATGGGGAAACAGTGTAATATAAACAAAAGGAAATCTACACAGATAACTCTTCTCAAGAGAACTATACATTACTATTATGTCAATAATTTCAGCATACATTTTTCAGACCATGTGTTCTATATCATAAAATTAATTTGATTAAACCTATATGCACTTAATCATTAAAAAAGTATAATAAATATACACTTAAAAGACATATAATAGAAACACATTTCATCTCTATCCCACACACACACATATTAAAACCAGAGAAAAGTGTCAAAGTATACTATCTTGTTCTCAAGTATTGTAAGCACAGTACACACAATGTGCACATTCTTAGTCCTTCAGAAGCCCAACTTGTCCAAGTTTCTGTCCTTCAAGCTTTATTCTGCTGGACATTCATCAGGGGCTGACAAACACTGTACGTGTGTTATGCTAGATTTGTTCAGTGCATCCTAATATTAAGGTTGTACTTTTAAATACATAAAACAATTATATTTCATTTCCAACTCTACAATTGACTTTCTTTTAGCACCTTATAAATTCTCTTAGAATCATAATATGGGAGTTAAATAATCCATATCTTACCACTGAAGCTAAGATATCTCTTTGCAAACACCTTCAACTTTGACTGCTGAACACATTTCCAGGTTAGCTACTGGTGCGCTCTTTGAAAACACCAACTCGCAATTCTACAAAAAAACACTCATCAGAAACCAATCCTATTAACTCACTTTCAATAATGATAAAATGTCACTTTTCTAATCACCAATTCTGGGTAGGCATACATTCGAGGGAGCTTACCTCAACAAAGCAGTAACCCACACTGGCGCCGGGTTAAAGAAGGCTCTTGCTCTAAACGCACTGCCAGATGCCTACAAAAAAGGAAATATGCAGTGATTATAATGGGGGACCTGTTGTAGCCTATCCTTATTCCAATACACCACTCAGTTGTTAAAAGGTTTAAATATTAAAATCCAACTTACTATGTAAACAACCTGCAAGATCTCCATCCACCTCGTATAGACCTTCCCAAGCGCGATCCACCATGCTGTGAACGCTGCATAGAAATATCTCTATTGGGATCACATGATGTTGCTGCGTACACACAGGACGCAATGCCATCACTGCGATCACACATCTGTTTCTGATTTATTAATCGACTGCCCCTCCATATTTGATTGTCTAAACATGCCGTGTAGGCATCAAACATTTAGAGAAATCTGCTGCCTATGTTTGTGGCATCTATTAACTAATCGTGTGTAATTTCAAGTCTGACCTACAATTAGGAAATGTCATTCTCAAATCATGATCACTTTGTAACTAATACATCAACGAGCTGGTAAAACGGAGCATCTGGTTCTTGTTCTTCAAATACATACAAGCATGCTACTCAATTCACCATATAATGCTTCCTTAATTTTTATATTTTCTTTGCAGGGTACAATTCCCCGGCCCAATAAATATTGCCATAGGCGACCGCACAAATTCACATAGTAATTCATATATAGTTCAACAGCTAGTAAGTAACCCCTAATGCAAGAGTGTCACTTCATACACTACACTGTACACCTTAGTTTTTACAGGGAGAGACAAAGAGAACCAACAGAGCACAGCAGATGCACTGAACCATTTTTCTCATCTATGTCACATTGTGCCACTCAACAGAGTCATTTAGCCCAATCAAGTGGCTTTTAGTATAAAAATAAAATCAGCATTTTTTTCCAAATTTTAAACGTTTTCTATTGACATACTCCTGTGAAGCTCCTCTATCCTTTTTTAGAATTACCCAATGTAAGTCTGTAAAGGTATGACCTTGTTCTCTAGAGAGTTTCAGGAGAGATGCCTGCTCAGTCCTGTTCTTGATGCAGCTCCTATGCTCTATTAGACTCATTTTACACTTCCTATTGGTTTTGCCAATATAGTTACACTTGCATGGACAAGTAATAAAGTATATGACATTCATCGAGTTACAATTAGCATGTTCCCTCATCTCTCATCCTTTGGTTAACCCAGTGTTCGCAGTCCCAGTTTTTTAGTAAATGGACACATAATGCATTTACCACATGGGTGACAGCATGTTACTGGCGTGAGGCCCAAAAGGGTCCCCTGTTTCAATGCCATTTCTTGTCTAGCAACAATATAATTTCTCATTATGATATGCCTAATGTTTGTGCTTCTCTTAAAATCCATCATAGATTCCGGCATGGATTGCGAGAGTAATTTCTTCCAAATCCTACTAATTACATCTCGATTTTATAGGATAAATTACAGAAGGTGCTTACAAAGACCAATTGTGCATCCTTCTTTTCCCTAGGCTGTTGCTCTAATAGAGCCTCTCTGTGGTTATTGAAAGCTCTCTTAGCAGATTTCTTCACACGTTTAGTAGGGCAACCTCTATTTACGAGTTTATCTGAAAGTTTGTTAGTTTCTGTCTGATAAGCGTCTCTAGTGCTTCTATTACATTTTAAGCACAGGAATTGTCTGCAAAGGAGATTATCCCTCACATGTTGTGTATGGTGACTTCCGTAATGTAGCAGCACATTTCTATCAGTTGCATTATTAAATGGCTTTACCATTGGAATACCTCCAGAATGGAAAATAGTGATATCAAGGTAATTGACTTCAGTAGTGTTCAAAGTTGTTGTACATTTTAAATATCTATTCTGATCTTTGAGCCATCTACAATGTATGTTGCCTCTTCTTGTGTCCCAGACCACAAAGAAAAATGTCATCTATATATCTCATCCAACAGTTTAGATGATTTCTGTAGGGGTTGGTCCCAGAATATACAATAGTCTCTTCGAACATATTAACATATGGGTTCACCAGGTTTGGAGCCATAGCTGCTCCCATAGCTGTCTCTTCGATCTGTGGATAGAAATTACCATTGAATTGGAAGACATTTTTAGTCAGCGCTAATTCTGTACACCAGACAATGAAAGAATTACTAACTGGATGTTCATCATTACATTCTTGTTCTTCAAATACATCTTGTTCTTCAAATACATGAAAGTATCTTACTCAATTCACCATACAATGCTTCCTTAATTTTTACTTTTTCTTTGCAGGGTAAAACTCCCTGGGCCAATAAAAATTGTCCATAGGCTACCATACAAATTCACATAGTAATTCATACATAGTTCAGCAGCTAGTAAGTAACCCCGAATGCAAGAGTGTCACTTTATATACCACATTGTACGCCTTAGTTGTTACAGAGAGAGACTAACAGGACCAACAGAGCACAGCAGATGCACCGATCCATTTTTCCCATCTATGTCACATTATGCCACTCAACAGACTCCTTTAGACCAATCAGGTGGCTTTTAGTATAAAAATGTATCTGCATATTTTCCAAATGTAAACGTTTTCTATTGATATACTCCTGTGAGGCTCCTCTAACCTTTTTAAGAATGACCCACTGTAGGTCTGTAAAGGTATGACCTTGTTCTCTAAAGAGTTTCACTAGAGATGCCTGCTTGGTCCTGTTCTTGATGCAGCACCTATGCTCTATTAGTCTCGTTTTACAGTTCCTATTGGTCTTGCCAATATAGTTACACTTACATGGACAAGTAATCAAGTATATGACATTCATCGAGTTACAATTAGTATTTTCTCTCATCTCCCATTCTTTGGTTAACCCAGTATTGGCAGTCCCAGATGTTTAGTAAATCTACACATAATACAATTACCACATGGGTGATGGCCTATTACTGGTGTGAGGCCCCAATTGGTCCCATGTTTCAACCCCATTTCTTGTCTGGCCACAATATAATTTCTCATTATGATATTCCTAGTGTTTGTGCTTCTCGTAAAAGCCATCATAGGTACTGGCATGGATTTCCTGAGTAATTTCTTACAATTTCTACTTATGACATTAATGAGTTTGTAGGATACATTACTTATTGTGCTTAGAAAGACCCATTTTGCATCCTTCTTTACCCTGTTCTGTTGCTCTAATAGGTCCTCTATGTGGTTATTGAAAGCTCTCTTTGCAGATTGCTTCACAAGTTTAGTAGGCTAACCTCTATTTACGAGTTTATCTGAATGTTTGTTAGCTGCTGTCTCGTAAGTGTCTACAGTGCTGCTTTTAGATTTTAAGCAGAGGAATTGTCTGAAAGGGAGATTATCAAACTGGATAGTGATCATTATCTTATATAAGTGTCCCCTCAATCATTTCCAAGGTAGCCCTCTATGGGATATTTGTGTATAAATATTGGATATCCAAACACAGAAGTACATTCTCAGTTGGATTAAAGTTGTGCCCCTCTATCTTATAAATGGCACACATAGTGTCTGTGACATATCTCTTGATTTCTTAAATAAAGGGTCTGAGATAGACATCAACATATTTGGATAAAGGTTTCAATAAAGAGTTGACTCCTGAGACTATGACCCTTTCATTCTCCCCTATCAGATATCCTGCTTCTTGGTTTCTAATCGTATGGGAGTCCACTGCTCTCATCACTTTGATCTTAATAACTTTAGCAAATTTAATACTAGGATCAGACTCCAATTTCTGATAGCTTCCCTCATCAGATAGGAGCCTCAGTCACTCATCTATGTAATCCGCTCTATTCATGATAACAATGGCCGAGCCTTGATCGGATTGACGGATCACTTTGGAAAGGTTTATCTGATCTCATAGCTGATTTGAACCTACATTATAGTAACCTTGTGATACTAGGTGATCTTAACCTGCATTTTAACCTGCCAAGACCTGCTGAAATTAATTCCTTCTTTGACAGCCTTTCTGATCTACATTTGCACCAATTGATTCAAGCTCCGACCCACTCACATGGAAACACTCTTGACCTAGTATTTGCTAAAGACTCCTTGCTATGCCGTGGCCCGATTGAGCCAGTGGTATGGTCTGACCACCGTCTGGTCTCATGCTCATTTATGCCAGTTACTTCCCCTTGTAAACTTCTTCCCCCTAAGACGCTACTTCGCTCCTGGCGCTCAGTCTATCCCAAGGCACTTAGTGCCCACATAGCTTCCAACTGAGCCTCTCTGAGGCCTCTAACCTTAACTTCACTCTCCCAATCTCTGGTGACTGCTGCTGATCTCTACGCTCCACTTAAATTGCCTCAAGGTTGCAGACTACCTTCTCAACCTTAGTTCACGGACCAGCTTAAAACTGCTCGCCTGCAACTCAAACAAGCTGAGCGCAAATGGTGGATTAGCTACAATCCGGAGCTTAGAGATTTATACAAATTTAGCCTTTTCACTTATTTAGCCAGCGTTAAACTGGCTAAATCTACCTTTTTCGCTCAGAAAATTGAAAATGCCTTGTGCAAACCTAAAACTCGGTTTTCCATTGTGCACTCACTAGACTCCTCGGAGGACCATACCGCTATGGTCAAGCCCTCACAAAAGTTGTGCAACGACCTTGCTTCTTTCTTTATAACTAAAATTGATGTGATTCGATCTAACATCGCAAAATCTCCTGCGATACTGTCCCCAGGCACCGCTGGTTCTGTACCTGTTCCCTCTATTGACCCCTATGTTAGCTGGTCAACCTTTCCTCTGTTCACAGAGGCAGAAGTCTTGGCGACTACTTTGAAGATTAAATATTCCACCTCTGAGGATACCATTCCTGCCACTATTATGAAGACGATTGCCCCCGACATTTTGGCTGATATCACGGCGACCATAAACAACTCCTGCCAGTCCTGACTGGATCCCCCGCAGCTGAAATCTGCGAGGGTCATCCCCCTTCTTAAGAAGCCCTCACTGGACCCTACTATTCCCGCCAATTTTCATCCCATCTCTCTGCTCCCCTTCCTGTCTAAACTTTTGGAATCTCTGCTCACACCCCTCTTGTCTTCTTTTCTGGAATCCTCAAAAATCTTCAATCCCGCCCAGGCTGGCTTTAGGCCAGGGAGAGGTACGGAAAGTGTGCTTGTCTCTGTACAAGACAACATGTCCAGATTAGTTGATGAGGGTGGAGTTGGGGCTCTGATTCTGTTGGATCTCTCTGCTGCATTTGACACGGTTGACCACCCTATCGTCCTCTCACGCCTGGCACAGATCGGGGATATCTGGTTCTGTTCTTGCTTGGTTTACTTCCTTTCTTTCTGATCGTACCCAGACCCTTGCTATGCCCCCTTTTCTTTCTTCCTCCTGTCCGCTCACTTTCGGTGTCCCTCAGGGATCCTCTCTTTCCCCGATTTTGTTTAATATCTATATTTGGGCTCTGGTCTGCCATATTCGCTCCTACAGACTCAATTGTTATTCCTATGCTGATGACACTCAAATCCTGATCCGTTTGGATCAGGATCAAACAGAGGTCTCAGCTTGCCTCCATGACTGTAACGCTCACCTGATTCCCGCAGAGGCGCCGGTCTTGACTGGGTGAATGCCGTATCTTCAAAGGTGATGTGTAACACACGGTTGGCTCTTTGGGCTGGACCTCTGTGCACTGTATGTCTGACTCGAAGAGTAAGATGTCTGCAGATAGAAAATATGGGATTAATGAAGTGGGGTTATTGGGTGCCTCTCTCCTCTTCCTTTTCTCTTCTCCTGTAGAACCCCAAAGGTTAACACCCTCACCTTAGGTAAGTGAACGCCGAGCTCTCCATCTGCCTCGGGGCAGGGTGCCGTAACCAGTTTCTTCACTGGATAAGGGTGCAGGCCTCTTGACCTCAGAGGACTGCTGTCTGTCGTTAACTGCACGAACGGTAAGTTCTGGGCACTTCAAATGTCTTAAAAGTCTTTTGTAATGATATCTCTTGTTTTGCAGGGTTCCGGCGATGGCGGATGGAGGGCTTATGAGAGTTGAGGATCGAACCCGCGTGAGGAATAGAAGCGCCTGGAAGCACGTAAGTAAGCGCTTGTAGCCTGCTTCACGATGCGCACTAACTGTCCCTTTTATCTTGCAGGTACAAGTTCGGAGCTTTAGAGAAGCTGAAGGGTGCTGGAATACCCACTGGATTCGGCGTGGGAAGGAGTAATAGCACGTGAGTAATAAGGTTGCCCAATGTCTTTAAACGCACCTTCTTTTGTCTTTCAGATGCGGGATGCAGCGCCAAAGGCCTCCGGAGCGTGCGAAGAGCTGGTAAGCTTTTGTCTTTCAGATGCCGGAATGCAGTGCGAAGACCTCCGGAGCATGCGAAGAGTAGGTAAGCCTTTGTCTTTCAGATGCCGGAATGCAGCACGAGGCGTTGGTGACAGCCGATGGACCAGGTAAGAGATGCGCTGCCACTGAAGACCGTAGTGCTAACCTGTTCTTTCTTTGTCTTTACAGGTGCTGCTGAAGACTGGATTCCAGGATGGTAAGCCTTTGTTCCCTTAGGCCCAGGATCAGAAGCAGAAGACACGATGAGCGTTCTGCTGCAGAGAATGCAGAATAACCCAAAGCAAGATTCATCCATCGGGTGTGGTTTAAATAGCCTCCTGTAGTGCTTAGGTGTCTCCTTCCACAGCCACGCCTAGGTAAGAAAAGAGTTCCTGCTTTCCAGAAGAGTTCCAGTGTTCTGAACCTAGGGAGTGGCTCCTGCCCCACCCAACAGGAAAAGTAGTCCCAAACAGAAGAGGATCAGGGGTTGAACTGGCAGGTAAGTAAGCAGCATGGTCTGCTGCAGGTAAGTCCACCCAAGCATTATGAGCCGGGCGCTTCCAGCGCTGGGACTGGGCATCTTTATGAGCCTGGTGCCACTGGCGCCAGGACAGGGTCCAAAAGGTCCCAATTGGGACTGGCTGGCACTCGGAACCGGGGTTATGGGTCTGCTTCCAAGGGAGTCGGGCAAGTCCTGATCTTTTGGAAGCAGAGATCATGACAGCACCCCCCCTCAAGGCCCCTCCCAAACCGGGCTTCTCCGGGGGTTTGGGCTTGTTAGGAAATGTTCGATGAAATCTTTTGATTAGACGAGGCGCGTGGACATATTCTGCAGGTTCCCAGGATCTCTCTTGGGGACCGTAGCCTTTCCAGTCAATCAGGTAAAATAGTTTAGATTTGGAGATCTTGGAATCCAGGATGCTTTTGACTTCAAACTCGAGTTCTCTATCAACTAGAATAGGTTTTGGAGATGTAGTTAGTCGGGTTTGAGGTTGCACGGGTTTTAATAGAGAGACGTGGAAGACCGGATGTATCTTCATGTGAGGGGGCAAGTCCAACTTGACCGCTACTGGATTTACTATGGTAGTGATGGAATAGGGACCAAGGTATCTTGGGTTGAATGTGCGTGGTCCTTTTAGAGGTAGATATTTGGTGGATAACCAGACTTGATCTCCTACTTGATATTGGGGGGCTTCCTTCCGATGTTGGTCTGCTCCTTTCTTGTATTGTTCTTTAGCCCTTTGAAGGTGAGAAACAGCTTCCTTAAAGGCTTGGGTGATTGTAGAATGCAGGTGGTCTACTGCTGGTGTTCCAAGATCTTGGAGTGGATCCAACTCCGAGGTTCGAGGGTGACTACCGTATAAAAGAAAAAACGGGATCTTCCCAGTTCCCGAGTGGACAGAGTTATTGTAGGCATATTCGGCTATCCAAAGGATATCTTTCCAAGTTTTTTTCAGTTTGTTGTAGCATGCAGCGCAAATACTGTTCCAGAGTTTGATTGGTCCTCTCGGTTTGTCCGTCGGTTTGAGGGTGGTGGCTGGTCGAAAGTCTCACATCAATTTGAGCCGACCGACAGCAACTTCGCCAAAAATGAGAAATAAATTGACTACCTCGATCCGAAATTAGAACTGAAGGAAAACCGTGCAGTCGGACGATGTTTTCGAGAAATTCTCGGGCCAGAGTTGCTGCTGTTGGTAAGCCTTTGAGTGGAATGAAATGCGCCATCTTGGAGAATAGGTCCACGATTACTAGGATCGTATTGTATCCGGAGCATGGAGGTAGATCGGTGATGAAGTCCATAGAAAGCGTATGCCAAGGGCGAGGCGGGATGTCAATAGGGCGTAAGAGGCCGGCTGGTTTTTCCTTTTGACTCTTGTTTTGGGCGCATACTCCACAGGACATTATAAAGTCTCTGATATCTTTTTTCCAAGACGGCCACCAGAAGTAGCGCTTGATCTTTTCCGAGGTCTTGGTCATACCGGGTTGTCCTTCCATTAAAGAATCGTGATAACAAGAGATTACCTTTTTCTGTAAATCTGTGCTGGGCAGGTATAACCGTTCTTGGAAATATAATAGGTTGTCCTTCACCGTAAAGTCCTTTCCCTGCAGATGCCAATTCTGTATGTCTGCTGGAGTTACCAGTAGCCTGGCTTTATCCTTAACTTCCTCTATGGATTGTGTGGCGATTACACCTAGAATTCTTTGTTCGGGAATGATAGGTATAGGTTTAGGATTGATCAAATGTTCTTCCACTCCCATCCGAGAAAGGGCATCAGCTTTACCGTTTTTTGTACCAGGTCGATAGGTAATTATGAAGTCAAACTCGGCAAAGAATAGTGCCCAACGGAGTTGCCTAGAGGATTGAGCTTTTGCGGTTTTCAAATATTGCAGGTTTCGGTGATCTGTAATCACAGTAACGGTGTGTCGGGCCCCCAGAAGATAATGCCGCCAAGCCTTAAAGGCGGACTTGATAGCTAGAAGTTCCTTATCAGTAATAGTGTAGTTGATTTCAGGAGGCGAGAATTTGCGGGACCAAAATGCCACGGGATGCAACTGATTGGTTACTGGGTCCTTTTGTGATAGAACTGCCCCCATGGCAAGACTCGAAGCATCAGTTTCAACGATGTAGGGGAGTTCTGGGCGAGGATGTTTTAAGATCGGTGCAGAGATAAATCTAGTCTTCAAATTCTGGAAAGCTTGTTCCGCCTCGGTAGACCATTCAAAACGTTTGTTTTTCTTTAACAAGGCGGTGATGGGCTGGACTATTCGAGAGAATTCGGGGATAAACCTGCGGTAAAAGTTAGCGAAGCCTAACATGCTTTGAACACCTTTTACGGAGGATGGCGATGGCCATTTGAGAATTGCATCGACCTTCTTTGAATCCATACGCACTCCGCTAGGTGATAATATGAATCCCAAGAATTCAACTTCAGTCACGTTGAAAACACATTTTTCCAACTTAGCGAAAAGTTTGTGTTGACGCAATCTCTCGAGGACCATTTTCACGTGTTTCCGATGTTCAGTTTCCGATGAAGAATAAACGAGGATGTCGTCAATGTAAACAACAACACACACATCTATGAGCTCTCTGAGGACATCGTTCATAAAATATTGAAAGGCGGCCGGGGCATTGCAAAGTCCGAAGGGCATGACCTGATATTCAAATAGCCCATACTTGGTGCGGAAGGCCGTCTTCCATTCATCGCCCTCTTTTACTCGTACCAAGTGGTAGGCTCCTCTAAGATCCAGCTTTGTATATATGCATGCTTTTCTGACTTGGTCCAGGAGTTCAGGGATCAAAGGTAATGGATATCTATTCTTAACGGTGATCTGGTTCAGGGCGCGATAATCTATACAAGTCCTAAGGTCCCCTTCTTTTTTTGGAACGAAGAACAAAGCTGAGGAAGCAGAGGACTTGGAAGGACGAATAAACCCATTCGCTAGGTATTGATCCAGGTATTGTCGGAGGTGAAGATTCTCAGGCTCGGTGAGGGCATAAATTCTACTACAAAGAGGAGTAGATCCAGGTATCAGGTCTATCTGGCAGTCATAAGACCTTTGAGGAGGTAGAGAGTTAGCCTGATCCTTCCGGAAAACATCTTGGAATTCTAGGTATTCAGGAGGTAACTGAGGAGCCTCCGAGGAAATTGCTGCCAGTGCAACACCAGGTCGAGGGTGACAAGTAGAGACACATTCTGGAAACTGAACCGTTCTTGCTCGCCAATCGATCTGAGGATTGTGCTTCTCTAACCAAGGAATTCCTAGAATAATCTGGAACTGATGAGAGTTGAGGATCACATCGAACACGATCTTCTCATGGTGTCCATCTTGACTTACTAGCGTCACTTCTTGGGTGGTATGCGTTACTGGTCCGGAGGCTATCTCCGTACCATCCACCGTAGTAATGACGTCCTTTACAGCCTTTGGACAAATAGTCAGATTCATCCTCAAAACCATTTCATGATCCACATAATTGCCGATGGCACCGCTGTCGACGTAAGCTTCAATCGCATGTAATCGATCTGGACGTTCAGGGCTAATGAGGACCATAGGTATCACGAAATGCGAGGTCACGGAACTGGTTTTAACGCTCGGCAAGAGGACCTCTATTCTTGTCGGGCGAGGTCGTTTCCCTGCTCAGAGTTTGTGACCCTGGTAACTGCAGCTCCTACTGCCTTCTTGGCTGGTTTCACCGGACAGTCTCGAAGAAAGTGCCCCGAGTTTCCGCAATAGAGGCATAATTGCAGCTGTTTTCTCCTTTCCCGCTCCTTTTGTGTTAGTGGTCCTTTCAGGCCCCCTATTTGCATGGGTTCCCCGGAGTCTACTCCTTTGGTAGGAGTTGGTGGTTTGGAAAATACTCAAGCATCAAACTTGGAACGATCGGCCTTCCTGTTCTGCAGTCTGTGGTCAATTTGAACGACTAAGTCAATATAGTCCGAACAGTCTTGCGGGGGATTCACTACTTGGGCTAACACATCTTTGAGCTCTCTACGTAGACCTCTATAAAACAGCGTAATCCTTTTGTCCTCAGGCCATCGAGTTTCCACTATCAGTCTGTTGAAAGACGCAATATAAGCCAAAAGGTCTTGATTACCCTGTAGCAATGAAAGAAGCTCATTGTCCAAGGCCTGCCCCTGTGAATGTCTTGCAAACAGTTTTTCCATACTGAGCTGAAAAGCTTGAAAATCATGGAGAACCGGATCATCTTGATTAACTAGAGGGATCGACCAGTCTGCCGCATTGCCACTAAGGTACGAAAGCACGAAAGCTACCTTAGCTTGATGAGTTGGAAAGGCTGCTGGCCGGCATAAGAAGTGCAACCGGCACTGATTAATAAATACTGCAAACCTCTTTGGGTCACCAGAAAATCGTTCGGGCGGAGCCAGAGGTACATTCCCAGATAGGTTGATCTGCACTGGGTTCGTAGAGGATGTTGAAGGAAGATTTGCCCCTGATGCGGGTAACGGAGTTTGTCCGGCTTGTGACTGTAGCAATTGTCTAGCGAGATCGTCTGTTCGCTCCTTGGAAATAATCAGTTCCCTTCTTAGAGCGTTCGTTTCCTGACGGGCTGCATGCACTTCTGCTCTTAGTTCCCCAAGTAACTGGGCTAGCTGGTCGGTATCCGAGGTTTCCATAGCGCCTGGGTGGGAGTTTTGCGATAGGCTTTGCGTTCTGTAACGCTCACCTGATTCCCGCAGAGGCGCCGGTCTTGACTGGGTGAATGCCGTATCTTCAAAGGTGATGTGTAACACACGGTTGGCTCTTTGGGCTGGACCTCTGTGCACTGTATGTCTGACTCGAAGAGTAAGATGTCTGCAGATAGAAAATATGGGATTAATGAACTGGGGTTATTGGGTGCCTCTCTCCTCTTCCTTTTCTCTTCTCCTGTAGAACCCCAAAGGTTAACACCCTCACCTTAGGTAAGTGAACGCCGAGCTCTCCATCTGCCTCAGGGCAGGGTGCCGTAACCAGTTTCTTCACTGGATAAGGGTGCAGGCCTCTTGACCTCAGAGGACTGCTGTCCGTCGTTAACTGCACGAACGGTAAGTTCTGGGCACTTCAAATGTCTTAAAAGTCTTTTGTAATGATATCTCCTGTTTTGCAGGGTTCTGGCGATGGCGGATGGCGGGCTGATGAGAGTTGAGGATCGAACCCGCGTGAGGAATAGAAGCGCCTGGAAGCACGTAAGTAAGCGCTTGTAGCCTGCTTCACGATGCGCACTAACTGTCCCTTTTATCTTGCAGGTACAAGTTCGGAGCTTTAGAGAAGCTGAAGGGTGCTGGAATACCCACTGGATTCGGCGTGGGAAGGAGTAATGGCACGTGAGTAATAAAGTTGCCCAATGTCTTTAAACGCACCTTCTTTTGTCTTTCAGATGCGGGATGCAGCGCCGAAGGCCTCCGGAGCGTGCGAAGAGCTGGTAAGCTTTTGTCTTTCAGATGCCGGAATGCAGTGCAAAGACCTCCGGAGCATGCGAAGAGTAGGTAAGCCTTTGTCTTTCAGATGCCGGAATGCAGCGCGAGGCGTTGGTGACAGCGATGGACCAGGTAAGAGATGCGCTGCCACTGAAGACCGTAGTGCTAACCTGTTCTTTCTTTGTCTTTACAGGTGCTGCTGAAGACTGGATTCCAGGATGGTAATCCTTTGTTCCCTTAGGCCCAGGATCAGAAGCAGAAGACACGATGAGCGTTCTGCTGCAGAGAATGCAGAATAACGCAAAGCAAGATTCATCCATCGGGTGTGGTTTAAATAGCCTCCTGTAGTGCTTAGGTGTCTCCTTCCACAGCCACGCCTAGGTAAGAAAAGAGTTCCTGCTTTCCAGAAGAGTTCCAGTGTTCTGAACCTAGGGAGTGGCTCCTGCCCCACCCAACAGGAAAAGTAGTCCCAAACAGAAGAGGATCAGGGGTTCAACTGGCAGGTAAGTAAGCAGCATGGTCTGCTGCAGGTAAATCCACCCAAGCATTATGAGCCCGGCGCTTCCAGCGCTGGGACTGGGCATCTTTATGAGCCTGGTGCCACTGGCGCCAGGACAGGGTCCAAAAGGTCCCAATTGGGACTGGCTGGCACTCGGAACCGGGTTTATGGGTCTGCTTCCAAGGGAGTCTGGCAAGTCCTGATCTTTTGGAAGCAGAGATCATGACAATGACTGCCTAAAGGCAGTCGGGATTTGTATGGAGCAGAACTGGCTCAAGCTTAATGGCGATAAAACAGAGGTAATGTTGGTGGGCTGCACCCCCAATCCCTCACTCTGGACCTCCACTTTCTTGCCCACTTCGCTAGGTCCATTGCCTGGTCCAGTTGGCAAAGTGAAGAACCTGGGGGTCATTCTCTCAGCCTCCCTGTCTATGTCCAACCACGTTATGGCTGTCTGTCAGTCCACCCACCATCAGATGAGGGTCCTTAGGAGGGTCCTGGCTATGATTCCAGAAGCCATCCGCCCTCCCGTGGTGGCTGCGCTAGTCTTGTCACGGTTGGACTATTGCAACTCTTTGTATTTGTAGCAACCGATCGGTCTCATACAACGGCTTCAGCCTATGCAGAACGTGGCAGCCAGGTTAGCCACTGGTTCCCCCTTTATAGTGCCCACATTTCGCCAGTGCTCCGCCGACTTCTTTGACTTCCGGTGGCCCAGCGAGTCCATTTTAATTCACTGTGTATTGTCCATTGGGCAATCCATGGCCAAGGAGCCGAGTTTTTGCAGTCTAAGTTCTCTCGATACATCCCGGAACGGGACCTTCGCTGCTCTGCCACTAACCTACTTATTGTTCCAAGGTTTAACAAGGAAAGGCTTGGTGGCAGAGCTTTTTCCATTGCTGCTACAAAACTTTGGAACAACCTCCCACTGCCACTCAAAACCACTTCTAACCATTTGGGTTTCAGAAGATCTCTGAAAACCATTCTATTCTAGTCCTCAGCTCTTTTCACTTGATTTCCCTTTAGCTAGCAGTTTCCTTTCTAGCTCCAAGATGCCTTTGGGCGACCGTGCGCTTTATAAGTGGAGTTGACATAACATAACATAACTAATAGTTTTTGGATCCGAGATTACGTAGGACCTCTTTTTCTTCCCCGCTGAGATTAGAATGCTGGGGGATACCGTTTTCTTCCAACTTCTCTATATCCTCTAAGACCTTCCTCCTTAAACATTATGGATTCCACAGAATGTGTATTATAAGGTGGACAAAAAGTAGCGAGATTCCTCAAACCACTGCAGTTTTCCCGATTCACTCACTGTAGGATTTTCAAAACATTCTTTGAGAGGTACCTTGCGATACATTTCTGAAATTCAGTTCTTAATTCAAAAGCTTTATGCTGCGTAGAAATCACAAAATTTAAGCCCTTTTAAAGGGAATGTTCTTCTAACTCAGAAAGGGCGTAACTGGACAAGTTAAATCCCATTGTTTGTAACTGCAAGTTTGCATTCGTTCTGATTCCCACTCTCGCCTGCTGTTCCTTTGGCCTAAAACAGGACACTTTTGCTGTTTTTGAAACTGGCCCCTGGCTCCTCTTCCCCTTTTGCTGCAGCCTTCAGTCTCACCATTTATCCCACTCGCACCAGGTCTGTTCGACTCCTCATTCTCTGCCCCTCCATCATCACTGGAGCAATAAGATGTGTTTATGAAATGTCCACGTCTGGTTTGTTCCTGTACTTCCCAGCTCCCTCAAAATGTATTGTCTTTTTAGATGTAGGGAAAACATTTCTCATGATTATAGTTAGATACGTCCTTTGTCATCCTTTTCACTCTTTCATTCGTGGTGTCTATTTTAAACACATTCATTTCATTATTGTGCGCTACATTAGGCCAGGCTGGGGTTGGAAGACGTTAGCTGTCACATCCAACTGCCCTGGTAGTGGTGGCCTAATATCCTGGTGCACCCTCGACAGGGCAGCTGGCCGTGCCATGTGTCTGTGCTATCCCTTGGTTGCCTGCGCGGGATGGCCCTGGAGCAGAGGCTTCGCAACCATATCCAGCCAGCAACCTCTCCCGAGGCATGCTTCGGTGCTGATCCGGCCAAAACACACTTGGCTGTGCCACAAGCACAGGGTTGGGCCAACCCTCTGACAGCTGGAGGCTGGCAGTGCAAGCTTTGTCTCCCCAACTACGACCTCAGATCAGCTATGATGACCTGCTGAGTGTAAGCATATTACTAAGGGGAAGCAAAGCCCAGGATTCCATCAGTAACAGAAAATGACGAGGAAAGAGCCCACCACTGAATCCCCGTCTGGTGGTGGGTGCAGGAAATGTGGCATGCAGAAGATCAACCCCTGGTGCACTCAGTCCTTCTGATTGAGGCACGTCCCATGAATGGTGTTAGGCTGGTAGCTGATGGTGTACTCCATCTAAGGCTAAATACTGGCAGAGGGCTGATTTCCAACAAGTACCGTAAGGGACATTGAAAATAACTTTGAAGAGACCGTTCAAGAGGCTGTGAAACCGGGTGGGGTCCAATGAGTCCACCCACAGGATTCAACACAGTGGGTAGTTACGTCACCCACAACAGCGGATCCCCTCACAGGGTGCAATTCCTACATGGTGGTACACCACAACCAGTTCTGGGTTGGCTGAGAATACCATAGGGGATAAGAGGCTCTTGCTCCGGCAACACTTAACACTTAACACTCCTGGCAGCAGTTTTGTCACGTCTGCAGGGCAGAGGAAGATTGACCACCAGGATGCCCTCCTCTGGAAACCATCCTGGCCCCTCTTGGGGTTGCCTGGCCGGCAAAGAGGCAGAGTTCAGGGCACAAAGATGCCAGTCCATCCCAGTTGATAGTAATACCGCGGGTCTGGAAGACCCACAAACGGTTTATGGGGTCTTTGGTGATGTCAGTTACTTACCTGACCCATCTTGAAACATGGACCAAGGAGTCTAACACATGCACTAGTTAGAGGGTCAAACAAAACCCTGTGGTGCAATGAAGGTGAGGGTCAGTGCGTGCCTACTGAGGTGGAATCCCATGCGGCATAGCTGCGGGTGCACCAGTGGCCCATATGCCTGCTCTGTTGGGGAGGTGGACAATGAACATGTGTGGTAGGACCCGAAAGATGGTGAACTCTGCCTGTGCAGGGCAAAGCCAGAGTAAACTCTGGTGGAGGTCCGTAGTGGTTCTGACGTGCAAAACCATTGTCTGACCTGGGTATGGGGCAAAAGACTAATCAAACCATCTAATAGCTGGTTCACTCTGAAGTTAACCTTAGGATAGCTGGCATTCGGAAACCCCTGCCTTATCTGGTAAAGCAAATGATTAGTGGGCTTGGGGACAAAACAATCTCAGATTATTCTCAAATATCAAGTGGGTAAATAGCCAGGTTCACTGGCATGGAGTGGGCACCGAATGTGAGTGCCCAGTAACCACTTTTGGTAAGCAGAACTAGCGATGTGGGATGAACCGGATGCTGGGTGAAGGTGCCCGATGACGATGCTCATAAGACCCCAGAAAAGGTATTGGTGCATATAGACAGCAGAACGGTGGCCATGGAAGTCAGAATTCGCTAAGGAGTGTGTAACAACTCAACTAGCCCTGAAAATAGATGGGGCTGGAGAGTCAGGCCCTCAACCGTCCATCGCCTGCGCTGAGAGCCGTGGGGGCTAAGCTGTGATGAGTAGAAGGACCCCTGCAGTGCTCACAGAAGCCAGGGATGAAGGCCTGTTTGGAGTCGCCACAGTTGCAGATATTGGTGGTAGTAGCAAATATTCAAACAAGAACATTGAAGGCCGAAATGGAGCGGATTTCCAAGTGAACAGCAGTTATACATGGGTCAGTTGATCCTAAGAGAAGGGCGCGCACCTTTCTGAAAGGATGAGCGCTGGCCTCTGTTCCCCTTAGCCGATTTAATGGGAGTCATGTTCAGATCCCCAAACCCAGAGTGGCAGAGACAGATGCCCTCGCAGCATCCAGTGCCGTAATGCAAACAATCACAGAGAAGCTGGCAGGAACCCCAGGGAGAGTTTTCTTTTCTTTTTGAAGGACAGGACACACTGGAATGTGTACGCCCTGAGAGAGGGGCCCAAGCCTTGGAAAGCATTGTAGTTCTGATGGCATCAGGTAAAGCTCTCAGTTATCCTTGAAAATACGGGGAAGATGGCCTAAATTTCACTCCAGGCCATACCCATTTCTGGAGCAGGTCTCCAAGTTAAACAAACGCTGCCATGTTGGAACAATGTTGCTAAGGGAAGTCGGCAAGTCAGATTCTTAACTTCAGGATAAGGATTGTGTCAGTCAGGCAAATGATAATGCAGGAATCCTAAGGCGAGCTCAGGGAAGATAGAAATCCCCCGCGTAGCAGAAGGGCTAAAGCTTGTTTGATCTCAATTTTCACTGTGAAAGCAGGGTCTCACGATCCTTCTGACATTTTGGGTTTGAATCAGGAGGTGGGATAATTGACTTGAGGCAGCCAATCATTCATAGTGACGTCGCTTTTTATTCATTCGATGTCGGTTCTTCCTACCATAATTCACCAAGCGTTTGATTTTTCACTCACTAATAGGGAACATGGTTAGTTTAACGTACTGATGTGTTGTTGCAATAGTAATCTTGCTCAGTATGAGAGGAACATCAGGTTCAGACATATGGTTAATGGGCTTGGGTGAGGAGCCAATGGGAGAAGCTACCATCTGTAGGATTATGACTGAGCGCCTCTAGGTCAGAATACCCCCCAAACCATAATGATACTGCAGCGCTGTGAAAACTTGGTTGATCTAGGATAGTGTTGGGAAGGGGGCGATCTATTTCCGCCCGCCACCATTCACAAGCTAATATACCATGTACAAGTGACCTGCAGCGCGATATAACATAGTTACATGCACGTGCCCTAAGACTCCATCTTGTACCGCGATAGACGCCATCTTTTACTAGGTCCAGAAATCATCCCCCCTGCAAAGAGCAGTTGTCCCATCCCCAGTATATGCACAGACACCCCAGAGCTCTGCCACCCGCTCCTGTCCTGCCAGCTTCGCTCAAGCCCTGTTCCCACAGAAGCCTGATGATTTGTTTGTTGCAAACAGCATAACATCATATCCTCACAGTGTCTATTCCGCAGAGCGTGAGACCAGAGCAGGCCTCTGCACTAGGGCCCTTCCATCTCCACTAAACTGCCTGTGCCCCTTCGACCCCCAGCCAGCCAGATCACAGCCAGCTAACAGTGACCCTCAAACTTCCTTTCATACAGATACCTATCTGACCTGGCCTCACCCTGACCACACCAGAACCCCCAGTAAAATTCTAATCCACGCCTTGAAGCACTTGTGTATAGGCACGTTATAAATGCCATATCATATCATATCATATCATTATCCTGCACAGCAGTATATTTTCTCGAATCAACACAAGCGTGCAAGTATCAGGTAGACAGATGGGAGATCAAACCTTGAGGTGGACACCTGGGTGTGGGGCACGTGTTATCAAAAGCATTGTGAAGGGTAAGGATTGGAATGCCTATGAACTAGCTCCTGTGAATCAAGCATCCCTATTCATATAAGATTTTATGTGTGCCATTACTCTTTCATTTTCAGTTCCTGCTCTTTAGTTTAGTTGGATAGAAATGTGTCTTGTTGTACTCTGACCTTCACTGCAAAGATGAGCCCAGCTGACCCACGTGCCACCGCAGCGACACCTGAGCACCAGCCAATCCAACATGGTCACCCCTTAAAGAAGCATAATGTATCATTCCATTTCACCAATTGCATTGTAGAATTTTGGACCTATAGCCTTACGTCACTAGTGACGCATTTTGCACTTATAATATGCTGTCCGTGTATTGTTTTGCAGAGCGTTCTCAGGCAGGAGAGTTCTTTGCTCGCATTATTCTTATGTAATGTTTGTAATAAATGCAATTTATCACACAGTTTCATTCCCCAGAAGGGGAGCGTACTCACTATTTGGTCTATTGGATATTACGTGCATTGTTGGGAGTATGCCTTCACTTGTCTTGGGACTGGAGCATGAACAGACGGGTTTCTCCTCTCCTGCCCATAGTGCGCTGCGTGTTCATGTGGAACCTGGTGCTAATTCATTCGAAGTCAATCTGATTATGGGTTGGGGTTTCAGAAGTAGTAGAGCACATACCTTACTGCCATCTATTGAAAGTTATCATCTGAGCCAAGCTTTTGTCAAACGTTTCACAGCTGGGGCAGCACCACCGGGGTCCCCATCCTTCCTGCTGCGCTGCAGGGCGCACAAGAAACACTCACCCACTCAGGGGTGCGGTTGGGCCGGGCAGCACTCTTCCCTCTTTCCATTCAGCCTAGCAGACCTGGTGGCCTTGTCCACAGCTGGCAGCAAAGTGGCAGGACCAAGACCATTGCCGGCAGGAAAGAGAGGCTGGGCCTTGGTTGCAGATGGTGGCTTACACCTACTAACTACCTACACGTCGCCGCGGTCACTGGACTCAGGCATACAGATAGGAAGTGAGAATGGCTCCGAATGCAAGTATTGTTCACACATAATAAACTACACAACCACTAATAGAAATATATTGCATACTCGTAGGTCAGTGGTTTGGAAACGCCTAATGAGCACGGGAATCCACTTCCTCTTTGAGTACGATCTTTCCAGTGAAACCCATATGACAAGATCAGGGTGAGCATATTTATAACTCCAAAGATATAGCATGTTAGTCCATGTTGGAAATTGTTGTGACGTCAGGGGGACCCAGCGCTATTTGTGAGTGCTTAGTCCCCCTGCGCCACATATAGAATAACTTTGAGTGACAGTGATATAAATATGTATATATTTCTCAGTGATTGGCTCTAACTCTATGAATAGAGATTCCATGACTGAACGCCAAGTCCATACTGAAGGTTAGTACATCGGAGCACATAGTCATTTTCAGTACATCACATTAATTCATTTAATTATTTACTCCAGTATATTGATTCAGTTTTCTTAATATTTATTGCAGGAGTAACTTAAGGAATATTTCCAATATTTAAACCTGAAGAGGGGCGTAAAACGCCCGTAACGCACAGTTAAATGAGAGGAGAATCATGACACAAAAATCTAATGATTTTTTCCTCCTCAAACATTGGAATAGCTTGTGAATCTAAAACATAAAGTTGTGCAATAATTGAATTTGATGACAAAGCATATGTATGTGCTTTGAGAAGAAAGTCATTTGTGTTTAAACATAAGCACAAATTCTTATTGTAAATGTACACACATGATGTTGTAAATATATTATGAACAAATTGAGAAGAACCTGTGTCGTCGTTTTTTGAAATATTTTTGAAATAATGAAAATGTCCTATTTTGGCATAGAGAAGAATCGCAAGATATTTGCCATTTGCTGTGCCACTGTTTATTCACCGTGATTTATGTGGTGAATCTCCCCAGATTGCCCTTTTACTGGGAGGCCTGGGCGTGCTTGACACAACTCCAAGAGTTTTCAGGTCATTACCCAACAGGACTCTCCCAGGCACTTCACTCTGCACACTAACAGGTATCTTGACAGTCATATCATCACACTGGATGAGAGCTGGTAACTGGGGAAGCATTTGCACAGGGCCTCCAGCTAACTTGGTGAGGTGTTTGGGTGCCTTAGCAACATCCTCCACCTCGAAAAATGATTCATCCACCACAGTTATGCTGGCTACAGTGTCTCTGATGGCAGTGGTATCCTGACCATTCACAAGAACACTTTGTAATACTCTTTAGTACTATCTGGGATGAATTAAGACATCGAGGTTCTGTTGTTCCCACAAGGTCAGGGACACTAAAGAAACACTAGCTGAGACTCTCATGGGTTCATCAGCCAGTAGGTGAAAGTGTCCACTTGCCATAGGTATTTCTTCCTCTGGGGAGAAGGCTAAGGAGACAGTGTGGACCCCTGAAAGTTTACCCTTACATCTGGGATCCCCTTTCACATGGTCAGTTGACCCATTGATGAATGGGGGTTTGTTCTGACCTCCATCTGGTTTGGGTCCAGATGGTGCACGAGCCTGATTTGGTTTCCCGTGTGGTTTACCATTATGTTGTTGTTTGTGGCCCTCTTTTGGATTGGAGTTATTAGAATTCTCTTAGTTGTATTCTTTGGCTGTTGTCATGATGCCTACCCCCGGGCATCCGGATCGAGACCATCAGCTCCGGGAGCAGGCATCCAGATACTCATTAAAACCCCAACAGCCCCGGCTGGGGGCTGTTTGCATTCAGTCCTGGCACCTTAGGCGCCAGGCTCATCATAGAAATCAGTCCTGGCGCCATAGGCGCCAGGCTCATAGACTTTACTTACCTTAAGCAGACCATGCTGCAAATGAGTCCAAGCCAACGTGAGGCCTGGATGGGACTATTTTATTACAGGGACTATTTTTCACTCGGGTGTGGTTCTGGGGAACTTCTTACCTGGGACTACTTTGCAGGCTATTTAAACCACGCCCGAACAGCAGCCCATGCTTTGCGTTATTCTGCATCCAGCAGCGTGACGCTCACCGTGTCTGCAAGTCAGCATCCAGTCTTCTGCCACGCCCGCCCCGAATACCGGAGCTCCTAAACACAAGGCAAAGAAAGGAGAAGAGGTTAGATCACAGACATTATTTGATTCCTTACCTGATTCCGGACCCAGCACATCTCCGAGCCTGGAAAGGACATTATTTCAGCACGCATCGCTTCGCCAGCAGCAGCGCCTCGTTATACTCACCAGTCCACCGCATCTTTCGACTCGGCGCTGCCTCCATCATTTTCTTCGCCGAAACCCAGCACCTAGGGGGAAAACAAAAGGAATAACAAGGTGATCTGAGAAAACCAACAAGGACAATCTCTTTGCCACCATAAGTTTACCTGCTTTACCACCAGAGGAATTATTCTTTAATTCGCCGCATCTTCCTATGCCGCACCTATAAAGGGAGAGAAAACAGCAAGTTAAACTCATGCAACTTTTACCGGACAGTGTTTGGTAATACAGAATCTTACCTGAATGCCATCAGCTGCCTCCAGGCAATATTCTTTTGGACCCAGCTGCAACCTAACGAGGGAATGGAACAAGAGTGAACATCGGACATATTGAACTCTTTTATAGACACTGGAGTCAATATTCCTTCGGAACTCCTCCAGTACCTTCAACCCAGTGAAGTAACTGGTATCTACGCGCCCCTGCATGCCATGTAGGATGGAGAGCTCATCATTTAAAAACATAAGGTGAGGTTACCAAAAGGGAATATCGGAGGTGATTAGTGGGGAGAACGAGAACTGTTGGGGGGCCATCACTAAAGTCCACGGGTGGCTAAATCCCTTTCTCCACTTGCAGGAGAATACTTCTATGAGTCCAGCAGACAAGATTAGGCGGGCCAGTCCAGACTGTCATCTCTTCACTACGCATCACGTTGGTGGAGACCGCAGCTGTCCGGGTCCGATCGACGCCCCTGTGGGAACCAGGTGAGCGTAACACTGTTTCCTCTCATCCTTTTTTGAGTAGCCCCAGAATCCTTGTGAGTAGCCCTGTTGGCAACCCACAAGTCAGCAGCCTTAGCTAGCTTCTTTGTATCTATCTCCTTTGAATCATCCAAGTGCTGTCTGAGCTCAGGAGAGCAGACATCAAAAATAGACTCCAACATAACAGGATTTCTCATTCCCTCATAAGTGTTCACTCTTTAACACTTAATCCAAACATCTACGCTTTTCAAACACTCACATACCCAGGTAGCCCAAGGGGTACCATCATGCTTTTAAGGGTCCTAAACCTCTTAAGGTACTGAGAAGGGGTCTTCCTAAATCTATCAATGAAAGCCAGCTTCACACATTCATAATCCATCCTATCCACCTCCCACAACTCCATTACAACATCTGATGCAACAAGGGGTAGCCTAGAAAAGATCCAAGGAAGCAACTGATTCCCTGAGATACCTTGAATCCCATGGTTATATTAAAACATTGCCAACCAATCCAAAATATCAAGCTTAACCTCATACATACCCACAATTGCTTTAGGCATACAGTGTCTCTTAGGACTGGAAGACCTGGAAGACTCTGGGAGAGAAGCATTTTCAAGAGACAATCTTTTCATTTCTAGTTCATGATTCAACTCCATTTCTCTGAGCTTAAGTTCTTGGTGTTTTTGTTCAGTTTGAGCATTTAAATGTTTGAATTCCAGTTCAAGCCTCATTTCCTCTAGAGCAATGAAATCAGGACTGAGTGTAGGACCTGTGGGGGTCCCAGTGGACAAGGGTTGAGGTTGCAGAGCAGGCAAGGGAGCATAGAGGCTTACATTCATAGACACATCTACCTCTTCCAACTCATCATTGACAGACATATTATCATCCTCAATACTTTCCACATTCGCTAGAGAGACAGGCATTTCAGGCCCACTCCCTAGACTTGGATTCTTTAACAACTTTTCAATCAATTCAGTCTTTTTGCCTTTGGCAAAGAGTTTCCTTTCTTTACACATGTTTCTTAAACAATCAGCAGTGTAACTCGGAAGGGCCTCCTGACTGTGGCTTTCCATATTAGACATGATTAATATTGCTTTTGGTGATGTTAGCCTTGTGGTTAGTTGATCTAAGGTAATAGCATCACTCTAAGTGTAATTACTATACTTTGATCCCACCTCTGCCACCAGTGTTAGGCAGAATTATATGCAGTACTCTTTGGGAAAACCACAGACAATTAAGACTACAAGTGACAGTACAAATTCACCTTTGGTACAAGCCTGTACTACACAGTTAAAGTGGTAGAAGTAGCAGAGCAGCCAGTCTTATCTCAAGAGTAAGTGAGCAATATCAAATAGTTACACAAAGGACAGCAGTTACTATGATTCAGGCAAACACTGACTCAAGGTTTTCAAGTAAGAGAATATACATTTATTTCAATTTTCAGTTGTATAACATTACATCATTCTAAGCACTTTAGAAATCACACTCTCAATACACCACACTACTTCCCTTAAAAAGAAGAGAAGGACAAGCTCTTTGATTGGAGAAAGATTTCACACACTTTCCCCGCGGCTGAACAAAACGAGCAACCGGGTTTGCACAGTTCGTTAAAACGGAAAGGAAGCTGTAGCTGAGGTGGACGTTCCTGTTAGTTCCTGCAGGCTCACAGTCCCTGAAGCAACTGTCAGACTGACACGCAGTAGGAAGACTGGAGGGTCCTGCACTCCCCAGGGAAGAAACCAGCAGCAGAGCAAAGCAACAAATAAAAGGTGCGCTCCATAAAACCCAAGCAGGGTCCGACCTTCTTGGCTATCTGGCCCACTGTAGGTCTGTACAGTGAATTTGACCAGAGGAGGGGTCCTGGCTTTGCAGTTTGGGTGAACTGGTTGGTCCCACCAGCTCAAGGGGAGAAGTTTCCTGGAGGATCTTCTCTGTCGGCGGATTCTGGCGATTCGGACCTGCAGCAGGGCTTCACCGGGCAGTTCAGTCGTTGAAGGGGTCCTCTTCTGTCAGCTCCCCATTGGTTCTTGCGTTCCAGTGGCGACTCTGCCTTTCTAGTCCCAGAGACCTGTTTTTTATGCAGTTTTCCCCAATTCATACAGCATGGCTGTCAATCACACAGCAGGGTGGCTGTCCTGGCAAGGACAGTCCCCTTAGCCAATCAGGCAGGAGTGCGACTTGGGTTACAAAGGGTACCCATGGCAGGGATCTGAAGACCCCTCCCTCACATCCTGCCTACCCAGACTTTCAGGCACCATAAGGAGGGCTTCTGTGCAAAAGCCCACGAAAAGAGAGTGAGCAAAGGAATCAACCTTGGTTTGGCGCGCAGAGAAGAACACGAGAAAGACTTTAACAAAAAGAAATGGGGACTAAACCCAGCTGGAGCCAAAATAAAATATATTTGGTCAAGCGGGTTTATGTTTGAGGCTAATATAATAGCCTAAAACAATACCATAGTTATATTAGATAACCGCGTTAGAAAAGTTAGGGTAGTTACCACTGCCACCAGCCAAGTCCTGATGTAAAGGGAGCGTAACAGTGCTCCTAGAGACAAAGACAAAAAGGAATAGGAATTAACCCTTTCCAATACTCCATGTAAAATGGGATGTACTGGGTCTGGAGTTTAAAGAGACTACATAAAGTTAATGGCAACTTTACATGTTTCTAGGAGACAGTAGTCAGTCCCAGAAAAATGGAGTCAGAGGGAAGTCTAAAAGACAACCCTGTGTTACTGCACTGAAGGTGCTGTGTAACACACACAAACATGGTGCTCATGGAGTAGGTGAGGCTCCAGAGCCCACAATTACACAAATGGTAAAAACACACACAGCAAAACACATGTAAGAGTGGGAAAAAAGGCTCACACTCTTATCAGGTAAAAAAATAAATCCTAAAAAATCCAGCAAAGCTGCTGAGGGACTCATTAGGTAAGGGAAATTAACCATTTATGAAAATTCTCCCTAATAGGTGGGCAGATCACCAACAAATGCACTCCACACTTTCTTGCTTGCAGGCGATTCCTATTCCAAACACCATCCAGAAATAGAGTAGAATTCTGCTTTTTAAATCTGATCAGTGCTCTCTAGGCATGTACTGGTTCTGTTTGTTTAATTGACATTAAGATGTAGTGGGTCAGAGGGATGGTCTCAGTTGCATAAGGAATGGCCCTGTGTATATATTATTTTAATGCACAGTAAATATGAGTGGCAATGTCCACCATGGAGTTTTTCCAGCCACCACCAAAGTTTGCCCCGCTATACTTGGTAAGCCGGTCAGATAGCAACAATAGATACCTAACCGTGCACACCTGCATTCTTATACACTGGAAACCCCTTCATTAAAACACAAAGAGAAATCTTGGGTGTAGGGGAGGTATCACAACCGTGACACAGAGTCATTGACAAATACAAAGAAAGAGTCCAATCTATGGACACTCCCGTCCCCTGCACACCTTAAGGCTGAACATATAGCTCACTAAGATTGAAAGGTTACATTAATGCACGTGTTTGTCATTTTCTTCCAGAACAGAAATACTTCAGCTACAATTTTGTATATCTTTGGTGAAACTTCTTTATTGCTCAGAGATCAAACCAGTTGCTGTACATGTTTCAGGGACACTTTCCCCTTCTTCAGGACCATAAATGATCCCCTTACATGGAGCTAAAATTGATTCTGTTATAAAGACAACATGAAGGCATCCCTCAACATGGTGTACAAGGTCTTCAAGGACTCTCCAAAAGTGCATACAGATATTTCTACTCCATCTGCTGGTTTCACAATGTACACCAACTTGAAAAGATTGGGAACAGAAGACATGTCCGCCTCGTTGTATTGCACCATTGCTTAAACACAAAACCAACCTGGACTGCTAGTATAGGTAGAGTTAAACACTCATATTCTTTTCAGAGTTTTGAAGGTGGGCTCCCAAACACCCGTCCTCACAAAAGACCAAAATATTGATAACACGCCTCGTCAGGGAATGAGACCAAGAGATAAATTGCAAGGATAACAAACTTTATATAAAATAAAGTATGCAAATAAGGAACTCTGCTCCCCAAGAGCGCTCTGCCCAAAGATACACGGGCTGCACATTATAAGGTACAAATGTGTCATAAGTGACATCATACCATATGGTACACAATCATTGTGCCGATTGGTGGGCACGTATGGCACAGCCTGCTCTATAGGGGAGGCCAGGCTGCAATTGGCTGCTGCTTCCCAGTTGATCTGATGGCACGTGGGTCAGCTGGGCTCATCTTCTCAGTGAAGTTCATAGCAAATGTAGCACAATCCTGATTGTCTAAGCTAAACAACCGGGACTGATAATATGAGAATAATGGCAGACATGAAATCCTTGCTTCAAGGGGTTCTTTAGAAAAGGTGAGCTAATATATGGGTATTCCAACCTCAACAATCAGGGTCTCATCGATACTGGGGTCCTACTCCCAGGTGTCTCTTCCTGGGGGTTTGATCTACTATTTATGTTCCCTGGTGCCTTATGATACAGACAGATGTGAGTTGGGATTGAGATTAATATACTGCCGCAGGAGATTAAGTCTATGATGGGTGTTCTGGATTGGTCAATGCAAAGGGGTCAGATAGGCATCGCCATGAACGAGAATGAGGGGTCGAGGACTGGGGCATGGGCAGTTTAGTGGAGATGGATGGGCACTTGTGCTGGGACCTCCTCTGGTCTCACACTCGGCAGAGAGCACATGCTGTGGAAGTGATACTAAACAATTGCAACAATAAATGCTGGACTTCAGTGATAACAAGGCTCTCACTGAGCTTGCAGAGGGAGGCGATGTCTGGGGCTCTCTGTGTGAGGCGCTGGGAAGGGAGAGCTGAGTTTGCAGAGGGAAGATTTCTGATCCTTGTAAAAGATGGCGTCTGCTCTAATACAAAATGGCGTCTATCGGCGGGGCTGAGGGTTGCATTACTTGTGTAAATTTCTGTTATATCATTAATGTGCCATGGTGTGGGGGTCTCTCCCCCTTGGCCTACACATGATCTATTCACCGCAGGAATGGCGAGGGGGGTGGGATGGGATCACCTCCTCCCCAACTGCTTCATTTCTTTTGAAAACTTTAATTTGGAAATGTAATAATCAATAAAAACAGCTCTCACCCTTATCATAAAGGTTAAGTTAGTAAAAGTAGGTAACGGATCACAAATCTTTAACAGCATCTGAAGAGTAACTCCTATATTTTCACTGATTTCAGGTGTTCTATAACTGGTTGTATTTACCACGAAGACACTTTGGCACATCACACTTTATATTGGCTTTAGCATAAGAGTTTTAAATGTACAGTTGTATTTCATTTTGTCTTGTTTATATGTAACTTTACCTTTATGATGAACGCAAGGGTGTTCTCGGGAGGATAGAACAGGGGCAATGCGCTCTTCTTGGAAGCAAGACGACACGGAGCACATAGGTTCGAAACACAGGTCTGCACTTCATCTGGGTATTAAGCGCGTTATATTTGTATTTTGTATTTTTTTTTGTGCATTTGGTTAATTGCAAACCTTTAGCCAATTTAATAACACATATAGTCATACAATTATGATGAATAAATGATTACACACAAAAAGAGAACATTCTTAATAAAAAACATCAATGATACATTAATACAACCTAAGACATTCATTACATCACATATAAATGATGCGTGTTATAAATAACCAATTATGAATTATTTTTATTTTAAAAAAAGGGTGAGAACTGTTTTATTGATTGGTTATTTACATTTTCAGATTAAAGTTTTCAAAAGAAATGAAACTCTGAAAAGAACATGAGTGTTTGTCTCCACCCATACTAGCAGTCCAGGTTGTTTTTGCATTTATAGAAACTTATATTGCCAAGGATAACCTTCCTGGAGCTATATCAAAAACACTGGGATCTCCCATAGTTGAATTCATACATGCATACACAACTATCAGGACCATACCAGGTCTGGTCGGGAAATCTTAAAAGTTCTATGATGTTCATGTGCACCTGTCAGATAGCACAGCGAGTTCAGTGCTCCTTTCTGGCATCTTTGTGTAGCCTGCTGATGCAGGTTCCAATCCTGGTGGGGCCAGCTCAGCCTTTCATCCTTTCTGAGGTTGATACATTGAGTACCACGAGGTGGGTAATGATATCAACTGTTGTTACAGCACTTTGATGCCCTACTATGAGCTAGTTCTATATAATAACAATACAACCAATGAGAGCTGTTATTACACGGTGGACAGTAAACTACAGAGCAAGGGACCACAGACTCTGAGTCCTTGAACCACTTCTTCTAGTTGTTTTGGGTTTTTTTTGGGTTTTTTCTATGTATTCTGGAGCAAGGAAATTAAGGGGATTCCTGAGGAAACACCATACGACATTTCTGATCCGGGCTCCTGTGTTGATATAGATGGATAACAGTCACTATAGTTGGATGTATGATATGTAAACAAAACACCCTCTTAAGGCCATATGTATAATGTGTGATTTTAGTTCGAGCTGAAACAGTGACTCACAACGGACCGCAATGTAGCAGGCAACCCACAGTAAAAAAAAAACAAACCTGCAGTAAAATGTGCAACGTCAAAATGACCATCGCTTGCAAACTGGCAGGCTGTGAGAACGGCAGGTTTGGCTGGCATAAGAACCTGCTAGTCTTGGCAATAACACTGCGGCTGACACGCTCCAGCATATGGCAGAGTGGCATCGCCGTGCTCAGTCCATCAGGTAAGTGCCATCTTTCTGACTCTAGTGATGATAGATGCGTTCTTCTCATGGCGCTGACTGCTGGGAAGGAGGCCAGCCTTCTAACGGGGCAGGATAAGTGGGCGGGTCAGAACGCACTGGGCCCCAGAGTGAGTTCAGCGTGAGCCCATCAGGAGACACGGAACGCCAACTCCTGCTGTTGTTTATTTGGTAAGCAGCTTCATTTAAGCCAGTGTGAAAGAAATCACCCGAATCTTTGCCTTGCTATCGTACATTTAATAATGTTTTACAGATCTTGATGTTTGCTTTTATCGTGGGACTATGAATTCGGATGGACACAAAACAATCAATATTTAGCCATTTCAACCAAGACACAGGCAGCATGGTGCCATCCAGTACAGCCATATTAGCCAAGTCACGCACAGCATAGTGCCACCCAGGACAATCATATTAGCCAAGTCACGCACAGCATAGTGCCACCCATTACAGCCATGTTAGCCAAGTCACACACAGCATAGTGCCACCCAGTATAGCCATACTAGCCAAGTCACACAAAGCATAGTGCCAGCCAGTATAGCCATACTAGTCAAGTCACACAAAGCATAGTGCCACCAAGTACAGCCATATTAGCCAAGTCACACAGAAAATTGTGCCACCCAGTATAGCCATACTAGTCAAGTCACACAAAGCATAGTGCCACCAAGTACAGCCATATTAGCCAAGTCACACACAGCATAGTGCCACCCAGAATAGCCATACTAGTCAAGTCACACAAAGCATAGTGCCACCCGGTAATTAAATGGCTAATTCTTCTTTCACATTGCAGGTGGACTGCTTTTTCATCAAGTCTTGAAACCCACCATATCTTTTCTGGTATTTGCCCCAATGATCCAACCAGAATGGTTCGGGCTATACTGTACCGTTGATCTCTATTAAGGGTGAACTATGGTTGTGGTGGTCTGAATCTTTGAAAGTTGTCTGTCTTGGGTTGAAAAATGCTATGTATGAAATAGCACTCCCTTATAGAAGTAATTTGCCCCGAGCAGAAACCTGACATTTGCACTCATGTGCATACCCACAATGCAGTCCAGTGCCCATTTGGCTCTCAACTGAAGGTGAACTTCAATTAATGGTTACTCTGCAGCATTGTGCTGTGTGTGACATGGCCGTGTGTGACATGGCCAAAATGGTGTATTCTACTTTACCATTTCAGGTTTATTTTCTTTTAATTTCAAGTTTATAAAGCCACCATAACTTTTCTGGTGTTTGCTCAACATACCCTAATGGTCCACCCAGGATTGTGCTGACAATATTGTACTGATGATCTCTATTAAGGGTGAGCCATGGTTTCAGTGGTCTGAATCCTTGAAAACTGTTTGTCTTGCATTGAAGGTTGCTCTGTATAACATGGCAATGCCTTATAGACAAAGTCATTTGCCTCCAGTACCTGTCAAGTGAGCTAATTTTCATACCCACAATGCACTGCCCATTTGGGTGACAGTGATGGTGACACCGGGAGTGTGGAGGAACCCTGAGCTCTTGGTCCTGTAGACTACAGCAGCCACCATAATGTAGGTCTGGTTCTTAAGTTCTGCCACAAGGTCACATGTTGCTACTTAACATATATCATTAAGTCATCACTAATCGTGTGCTAAATTATTACATCTCAGCCTAACCGTACAGGTTAAATCAGCAGCGAACATTTCAAAAAACATTTCCTAATATGGAAAGTGGATCTGATTCAGAGAATTTAGCATCAATGCAGAGATTTTGAATGGATAATGTCATTCATTATTTATACATACACAGCTGAGTTATCTATAGTACTGTATTTCAAATGTCCTCTGTTGTTTGTTAAACCTGGTGTGTTAAATATGTGTTAATATCAGTTAATGTGAAAGATAAAATATGAATCAATTTCCAAACACAAACACCTGTGAGCTCAATCATCACGATCAATCACAGAAGACAACCAACCTCTTGTCAAAAATCAAATATGACTTTACACATTTGAGAGGTGTACATACCAGAAACATGGTGCAAGTCCTTTTCTACCTACCCTTTTCTACCCAGCATTCTCACTCCTACAAAGAGAGGGTATTTGATAAGATATCTCATGAAAAACACAGCATAAATGTTTCTCTCTTTGCTCATCACCGATATCGAGACTCTCTTCGGCAAGATCCTTAGAGAGACATGGCTGTCTGAGGATGCTACCCTAGTAATTAGTGAGATGATATCCCCTTTATATGACATTTTGACACTTAATCAGTGGAGGAATAGCGATTATATTCAAGATCAGATTTTGCTGTAGAATGTTCTAACCTAAAATATTATTTTATGTCAGCACCCCTTTGTCCACAGTGCTTTCTTATCAGCCAATTAAATTACTGTAAACCCACCAGGACCCTCTTTTACATTATGACTCCATTCGTACACTTTACAGCACACAATGTTAATTATGTCATAGTGCTTGATTACTTTAGCATTTTGCTAGAAAAGCTTTTTCTCAGCAACTGCTTCTAGGTGACCCTTCAGCCATGAATCTCTATGGAATATTTGTGAATTTCTGCAACCAGGAGGAAATACCCTTGTTATGGAATTCTCCAATAATATAACAGTTACAGGAACACATATCACCCACTGCTATTGAAGGTCCCTAACTGAACAAAAACATTTTCTTTAAAACACTGTACATGTTACTAAAACAATTTGCAAGTGGAACACTCTAGGGACTACAACACTTGAATCTAAAATGTTGAACCAAATCCACTCGACACATCTTCCAGATAATATGAATGAGCTACTTTGGAAGCCTGTTTGTCTTTCACACACAAATGCGGGAGTGGTGTGGCCCAAAGCTAACCAGGCAAATAATAAGCACGATGATCAGAGGAAAACCTGAAATAATCCAAGAGAATTTTAAGAACAGTGGAAACATTTTGGTGACATACATAAACATCAGAGAAAAAAAACTAAAATATCAATAACATCTAAAAATACAATAACTGGCAATCTGCCAAGAAAAATGAAGCTGCTACTCTGAATGTATAAGCAAGACATCACATAGAAAATACATTTTCTGAACAGTGAATAAGCTTTAGACCCATGCTATCTCTGTGGAATTTATAATCCTATCACAAATGTGATGTGATACTCAAGCTCTGTTCTTGTCCTCTGGGATCTAAGATAATATGTTCACAAACATATCGCTATAAAAAGCTCAGGACCTTTGTGTGATCAACTGTTTCTTACAGTCAGTAAAATTGGCACTCTATATGCCTCTGAATATCTTTGTTTAGATATAGTTACTAGCTCAGTTGCCTCAGGTAAGTATTGGGATCCCCATTTGTTCCTGCCACACACCACCAACTTCAAAACATTGCTACAATTGTATTTAGTGGCAGCTAAGCTGCAATCAACAGATGGCTTCCATAATCCTTAATTCACACATGCTACTGTGACTACCCCTTTCAACAATCCAAGGCTTGATCCTAATGATAATTCCAACTGTTGCCCCCAAATCAAATAATCCTTATTTTGGAATCTCTTGAAGAGGGCTGTCCAACTTCCACAGCGCAAACATATTTCACAACCTCCTCCAAACAAGCTTCAGGCCTGGCCATGGCATAACATTGATGGTGATGGACGTTCTCACAAACTTCACAATAGCCCCAGTCAAGGTGGTGGGTATAGCGGCACTACTGCCGTTAAATCTATCAGCATAATTTGATAACGTTTTCCACTTCACCCTCTACACCAGTGATGGGCAACCTTTTTGGCGTGGTGTGTCAAAAATCGGCAAAAGATCGAGCATAACTCGCGTGGTGTGTCACTTCGACAAAAAACATAATTTTGCGCAATTTATAGTAGTTTAAACTACAAAAATGTATAATTGCAATATATAATTGTATTTAATAAACCAAAAACAAATTATTTAACATACCTGCTTAGTAACTTCTTTGTTCATCAGTCGATTTCGTATGTTGCCCTTGATATTATTGAACTTATTTGGGGTGCCGTGAACCAGGGCTGTGGAGTCGGCTGCTTCCAGCTCCACGTCCTCATCAACATGCCACTCCAGCCCGCCCCTGCTATGAATATTCCTAGTTACGTGAGGGCGAAGATTATGAATATTCAGCCCTGCCGTGAACTGAGATAAGTGAGGGGGAGGGCAAATTCTTTAACTAACCTGCCTATTAGTGACTTTTTTGTTGCTGAATTTCATTGGCTAAATCTTCAATTGAAGGTTGGTATTTTGTACACTTCAGGCCCAAGCAAGCGCTAGTAACCTCATCTGTCAATCTGTTTCTTTTGTTGGTTTTGATATTATTAAATGCTGAGAATAAGGTCTCACAAAAGTACGTAGAAGGAAAAATTGTGAGTAAAGCTGTTGCTATATTTGTCAGGGTGCTAAAAGTGTCTGGTAGTCTGTTCCAGGCACTCCAAATTTCCTGTTCGTAGTGGCACTCATCTTTATTCTCCAAGCGGCCCCTTTCCAGATTCTCAAGCTTTGACCTCAAGTCGACAAACACCTGAGCCCAGATGCTGTCTTGAAATTCTGCAAGCTGCATCTCCAAATCATCTATTTGCATCCATTGGAAACCATTTAATTCCAAACTATTGTAGACTACTACATCAGGATACTTAATTATTTTCATGGTCTGTTCTAGGCTTCTAAATTGACTAAATCTATCAGTAAACTGGTTAAGTAACGAGTCTAAAACATGCTGGTACTTCATATGCAAGAGTTCCACTTCATTTCGTACAGCTGCACTGGCCTTCTCAAAATGCTTTTGTACTCGAGGAAAATACTTATACGTTTTAGTTTCTACATCTCGCTTGAAAATTTTTACTTTACTTTCAAAAGCTTTTATGTATCCAAACATAACATCAATACTTTTGCCAAAACCTTGTAACTTTAAGTTCAGTTCATTAACATGAACAGAGAGATCTGTAAAAAACATCAGGGTGTTGACCCACTTATCATCATTGAGCTGAGGAAAGTTTCTCAGACCCTTCTCTTCAAGAAATATCTTAATTTCTTCAAAGCACTCCACAAAGCGCTCAAGAACCTTGCCTCGGCTCAGCCATCTTACATTATTGTACATCAGCAGTCCACTGTAGGTGGAATCAACCTCCTGTAAAAGTGCTGAAAATTCTCGTTTGTGAAGGGGGCGAGCAGCTATTAAATTAACTATTTTTGTAACAACTGACATTAAGTCATTTAAGTCAGTGAATCCTGCCTTGGCACATAAAGCCTCCTGATGGATAATACAATGAAAAGGCACAATCGGATGTCCAATAGCATCTGTAAACAATTTCACAAATCCAATTTTTTTCCCCACCATGTTTGGGGCACCATCTGTCGTCACTGACACAACTTTAGATATATCAATGCTTAGGTCGCAGAATGTTTGCATAACAACCTTACAAATGTGATGTGATACTCAAGCTCTGTTCTTGTCCTCTGGGATCTAAGATAATATGTTCACAAACATATCGCTATAAAAAGCTCAGGACCTTTGTGTGATCAACTGTTTCTTACAGTCAGTAAAATTGGCACTCTATATGCCTCTGAATATCTTTGTTTAGATATAGTTACTAGCTCAGTTGCCTCAGGTAAGTATTGGGATCCCCATTTGTTCCTGCCACACACCACCAACTTCAAAACATTGCTACAATTGTATTTAGTGGCAGCTAAGCTGCAATCAACAGATGGCTTCCATAATCCTTAATTCACACATGCTACTGTGACTACCCCTTTCAACAATCCAAGGCTTGATCCTAATGATAATTCCAACTGTTGCCCCCAAATCAAATAATCCTTATTTTGGAATCTCTTGAAGAGGGCTGTCCAACTTCCACAGCGCAAACATATTTCACAACCTCCTCCAAACAAGCTTCAGGCCTGGCCATGGCATAACATTGATGGTGATGGACGTTCTCACAAACTTCACAATAGCCCCAGTCAAGGTGGTGGGTATAGCGGCACTACTGCCGTTAAATCTATCAGCATAATTTGATAACGTTTTCCACTTCACCCTCTACACCAGTGATGGGCAACCTTTTTGGCGTGGTGTGTCAAAAATCGGCAAAAGATCGAGCATAACTTGCGTGGTGTGTCACTTCGACAAAAAACATAATTTTGCGCAATTTATAGTAGTTTAAACTACAAAAATGTATAATTGCAATATATAATTGTATTTAATAAACCAAAAACAAATTATTTAACATACCTGCTTAGTAACTTCTTTGTTCATCAGTCGATTTCGTATGTTGCCCTTGATATTATTGAACTTATTTGGGGTGCCGTGAACCAGGGCTGTGGAGTCGGCTGCTTCCAGCTCCACGTCCTCATCAACATGCCACTCCAGCCCGCCCCTGCTATGAATATTCCTAGTTACGTGAGGGCGAAGATTATGAATATTCAGCCCTGCCGTGAACTGAGATAAGTGAGGGGGAGGGCAAATTCTTTAACTAACCTGCCTATTAGTGACTTTTTTGTTGCTGAATTTCATTGGCTAAATCTTCAATTGAAGGTTGGTATTTTGTACACTTCAGGCCCAAGCAAGCGCTAGTAACCTCATCTGTCAATCTGTTTCTTTTGTTGGTTTTGATATTATTAAATGCTGAGAATAAGGTCTCACAAAAGTACGTAGAAGGAAAAATTGTGAGTAAAGCTGTTGCTATATTTGTCAGGGTGCTAAAAGTGTCTGGTAGTCTGTTCCAGGCACTCCAAATTTCCTGTTCGTAGTGGCACTCATCTTTATTCTCCAAGCGGCCCCTTTCCAGATTCTCAAGCTTTGACCTCAAGTCGACAAACACCTGAGCCCAGATGCTGTCTTGAAATTCTGCAAGCTGCATCTCCAAATCATCTATTTGCATCCATTGGAAACCATTTAATTCCAAACTATTGTAGACTACTACATCAGGATACTTAATTATTTTCATGGTCTGTTCTAGGCTTCTAAATTGACTAAATCTATCAGTAAACTGGTCAAGTAACGAGTCTAAAACATGCTGGTACTTCATATGCAAGAGTTCCACTTCATTTCGTACAGCTGCACTGGCCTTCTCAAAATGCTTTTGTACTCGAGGAAAATACTTATACGTTTTAGTTTCTACATCTCGCTTGACAATTTTTACTTTACTTTCAAAAGCTTTTATGTATCCAAACATAACATCAATACTTTTGCCAAAACCTTGTAACTTTAAGTTCAGTTCATTAACATGAACAGAGAGATCTGTAAAAAACATCAGGGTGTTGACCCACTTATCATCATTGAGCTGAGGAAAGTTTCTCAGACCCTTCTCTTCAAGAAATATCTTAATTTCTTCAAAGCACTCCACAAAGCGCTCAAGAACCTTGCCTCGGCTCAGCCATCTTACATTATTGTACATCAGCAGTCCACTGTAGGTGGAATCAACCTCCTGTAAAAGTGCTGAAAATTCTCGTTTGTGAAGGGGGCGAGCAGCTATTAAATTAACTATTTTTGTAACAACTGACATTAAGTCATTTAAGTCAGTGAATCCTGCCTTGGCACATAAAGCCTCCTGATGGATAATACAATGAAAAGGCACAATCGGATGTCCAATAGCATCTGTAAACAATTTCACAAATCCAATTTTTTTCCCCACCATGTTTGGGGCACCATCTGTCGTCACTGACACAACTTTAGATATATCAATGCTTAGGTCGCAGAATGTTTGCATAACAACCTTACATATTTCGCTTCCTGATGTACTTGTTGGCACTGATACTAACTTTATCAACTCTTCTCTCATTGTGTGACCATCAGAATATCGACCAATAATGGCCAACTGAGCATGCGATGTGACATCAGTAGTTTCATCAAGAGAGATGGAAAAATATTTACAATTCCTTATGTCTCTCTTTAATTGATGTTGTACGTTTGTGTTCAGTCTCATTATTCGGTCTTTTATGATGTTTCTACTGAGTGGTAACTCAGATATTCTCTTAATAATTGCATCTTTATTCTGCATATCGTGAAATAGAACTGGCGCACATCTTAGGAGAGTTTCTTTAATAAATTCTCCCTCATTAAGCGCTTTTGCATGCTGAGCTATGGAGTGAGCAATGCTCAAACTTGCAGAGTTTAAATTTGTAGAGCCTTTTATAAATTTAAGGATGGAGTTAGATTGGCTCTTATAAAGGTGTAGCTTCATGGAAATGTATTCCCTCCTTTCATCCTCACTTTTTTCCAAGAGCTGGGAATGATTAGTTTCAAAATGTCTATTTATATTCCACGTTCTGCTTACTACCGTTTCAGTACATAGAACGCAAAATGATCTGCCATTTTTTTCTATAATGCCATACATCTCGCTCCATGTCTCTTGAAAGGGTCGGCCACTGGTACTACCACTCCCTTTACTTAACCTTTGTTTTTTATTTTTTGGGTGCTCCATCAGTCGGCCAGTGACAGCAGATAGAATTATAGATAGCTTGTTAGGCTAGTTAACCCCTAATTGGCTAACACAACCTCCCCCTCACTTATCTCAGTTATTGTGGGCAATTACAAGTCCATGGCACCCCAATAGTTGTTGCTAATGGCGCTCACAGTTCCCCCCGGCACTCCGCTGTTCCCTGCTGTGGTGCGGTCGTAACCGGAAGTCCCAGGAGTAGACTCTCTGTGCCGGAGTTCAGGCCTACAGACAAAAGGGGTTGAAACTTTTATTACTACATGACTACAACTCCCAGCATGCCTGTATACAGCCTACGGCTCTGCAGCTACGCCAAATCTAAAACTCCCAGCATGTTGCACTTGACTATTATAGGGGGACCTTTTCTTACAAGTGTAAATTGCAATCAGGGGAGTGCCAGCATTAGATGCGGTTGGGTCCCCTGCATGCAACTGTAAACATCTGCAAGGAGTGTGAAATTAAAGAGTAAAAGTAGGCACAATCCCCTTCACTCGTCACTTTTAAGCTCCGTTTTGCAAAAACAGTAAACGCAGCTTGAAAATGATGCTTTGCAGGCGACTTTTATTAACAGATTCCTATGGAATCCGCCTGCTCATTAGCATGTGCAAATGTAAAACGGATTCTAAAGGAATCCAATGGTTTTATGCCTGCATGAAAATATCATGCAGGCCTAAATAAAACTGGGTGCTCATCCAAGACGGGGGGGGGGGGAGGGAGTAAAGCAGGAATGCAAAACTCCCTCTGTGCCCCTGCAACGCATTGGAAGGGCAAGAAAATGAGCTGAAGGTCCAAATGGAAGCGTGAAAGCAATGCCGCCTGCTTTTGGGTTTTCATTTTGCAAAAACCACTCAGTGTGAAATCACACCATAATATGTAAGCTACAAGTTACAGGGGGGGGGGCAGAAGGGAGATGGTCGTGCAGCCTGGCTCCCCTCTGGTGCCCAGTGCACCCGACAGCCTCCCGCGGGCGCCGTATTGGCCACCCCCCTGGCACCAAAAGCTGCCTCTGCTACTGGCCACAACTGTACACTCATTTAGCCAGGCAACCCGGTGTAGCATGAATCCGTCTTTCCAAGTCTCCAGTGAGCTAAAGACTTGGTTGAGACTCTCCCAGGGGCCATCCACCCAAGACCAGGTCAATGGGCTGTGTTCGTGCTGGTAGAGAGACTCCCAGACCCCCCTTTGATTTTCATGTCCATTACAGCTGGGCTTGTTAGAAACCAGATGTGTAACTTCAAACTATTTAATGAATACGCTGATCAATTTCCCACTCCATTCATTGATCTTGAAACCGACGAACAGGTGTCCAGCCGTATTTTTACTATTCTTAAATGGTAATTCACAAGGGATCAGCATGAACACTCTTTGTAACTATTATATTTAATTAATCATTTACACTACAACCAACATCAAAGGTCCTTGTTGCTTATTTCCCAAATGAAGTGCAGGTTCTTGCATTTGAGAATGTCCAACATAAGCTCGATGTTTCCCTGCAAAAAAGCAATGTTTGTAACTTTTAAGCCTGTTCTTAAATGACTACTTCAATAGTCTACTTTGGCTTAGCACCCACTAATATAGTAGTATGGTTATGGTGCAACATGCGTGTAGTTTTGGCTCAGCAGCAGTTCAGCTGAGCCAAAACTACAACGCCCAGCATGCCCTGATAGGTTTGGGGTCTGCAGCAGACCCCAAACCTAAGTAGCATTATTGCTAATAATATATAAAAAATATAATCTTTCCCCACTTTCCTTCCCCTGCTTACCGTGAAGGTCAGTCTGGCAGCGACTGAATTGCAGCCTGACTGGAGAGAGGAGCGCACTGTTCCCGCGCTCCTCTCCTGCGGGTCCTCCCTAACGTCCTTGCCGTGCTGGAGAGAGGCGCGCACTGTTCCCGCGTTCCTGTCCTGCGGGTCCTCGCTAACGTCCTTGCCGTGCTGGAGAGAGGCGCGCACTGTTCCCGCGTTCCTGTCCTGCGGGTCCTCGCTAACGTCCTCGCCGTGCTGGAGAGAGGCGCGCACTGTTTCCGCGCTCCTCTCGCCGTGCTGATGACGTGTGTGCGCCAGCCCCTGCGCTCAGAAAGGGGCTGGGCTGGGCTTCACTGTCAGGCGGCGGCGATACAGTAAGTGAGTGTGGGTGGGGGTGATCACACGTCCCGCCCCCCCGCCCCTCCAGCACAGATTCTTTCATCCTCGGCGGCCGTGCAGGAGCCGAGGATGAATCGCATGAAATCCAGCGCGTGTCACCCCAAATGGCTACGCGTGTCAGCACTGACACGCGTGTCATAGGTTCGCCATCACTGCTCTACACCAATCTTTAGTATGTGGTCATCCAGCATTCTCCACATTTATTTTGCAAATCCTTCCTAGTGCATCACCAACAATCTACCTGTGTTCTCCTCTGTCCATTCCTCTAACCCACAACCTCTTTCCTAAGGGGACCCACAGCAGTTAGCTTGCTCACCTCCTTTAATATATACACCCTGCTCCTAGTGCACATTGAGGGTCATTATTGGTTTGCTGGTAACCCATCTGTTATACCGGCACGTTACCCGCAAACCCACCTTACCTTTGCTGGCTCCCATTATCCCGGTGTTTCCAGGATATTATGGGTGCCGGCAACAGTGGTAAGTTCCTATTCCATGGAGCCCCATACGACTCCATAAAATGGGTTTGCCAAAATCACTGGCACTTGTAGTACCAGTGCCAGTGATTCCAGCAATTGTTTGCCGGTAGGGGCCTGAACTCCTGTTAGGTCAGGCATGCTGGTAGTTCACTGCCCCTAACGACAAACTCAGAGTGTTCCAGTCCAGTAAAATTTCCAGAGCCAGTATTACCAGCTTTTTTCCCAGACCGGCACACTTATAATGAGGCCCATTGTTTTCTTATAGGGAATGAGTTTTTGTTAAGTATGCTGATGAAACACACATCCTTTTCAAGTTCTAGGGAATAAGGATTTCTGATCTAATCAACAAATACCTACATGAACAATGGAAAAAACGTTCAGTTACCCCCAGCTCTGGTAACTTCTGGCTTGGATTATTCTAACACAGTTTACTTGTGCCTGCCAAACTATTCCATTGCCCAAATTCAAGAAATACAATCATTTTCTTCAAAAGTTGCCCTCAATTGGCCACGCTCCACATTTCCTTTGTTGGCTCTGCACTGGCTTCCGTCAATCCTATATGTAAGGCCTTCTACTTGATGCATAGAACTGTTCATTGTCAGACACCCTAGTTTAAAGCTCAGAAATGTAAGCTCTAGTCTCCAGTACTATCCCTCCTCTTCACTGAGACATATTTGATCTCCCTGCCTTTGATTAAGCACTCATGCAGCTGAGGTCACGCTCTCTCATACCTGGAAACTCACCGCTGTTACTCACGAACCTCAGATATCAGGTCCATCATTTCACAAATATTTTTTAGGAAAAACAATAAAACCTTGCATTTTTTATTAGGGCAAACAGTGCTATACATTTCAAGTAGTTTTGCTACTGGTGCTAAAATGCCTAAATTAGGTAATGTCTCTCTGTACACAAACAAATGAAAGCAAACAATGGCATGTGTGACGTCTGAACTTTCTTTTTCTCCATGACCCCTTTTGATACGCCACTGTTGTCCAGTGTTCTTTTAATGATATGCAGCTCCTCCCATCCTGCACATCAACAACTTTCTAACCATGTTTGCACAGCCACCCATTCCAACAATCTCAATATATCAGCCCCTCCATTCTCAAAAATGAGCACATTTTTTAAAAGCCAGTTTTGAGGACCCTTTTAAAATCATGTGTTTTTTTAACACCTCTGATTCTTTCAAGTATGACCTTACCCTACATTTGCCACACATGCCATCTTCTTGTTCCACATGTCTAGCCTTACCAAATGCAAACTGAATACAGCTTTATAATGGGATGTCTAAATATGTGTACCTTAAATTAAGACTGTCACTTTATTTTGTGTTGCATGGTCCTATCTGAAGGCCCCTGACTTCTTCCTTCCAAATGCAGGTGTACACGGTCATATTTGAGGTCCTGGGTGTTAGTCTTAGCAATGCACATAGATGCTGCGAGTTATGGTTGCTGAGCTTACCATAATGGGGGAATGTGCAGTGTTTTTTGGTGTAACTGTGAAGTATAACATCCCTTTAACAAAGTTCTTTTTACTGAATGTACATATATATATATACATATATATATGTGGCCGGGAATGAAAACAAAGGGGCTAAACATGTGATGTCGTCAGTGATGTCATCAATAACATTTGTAATGCCATCTTTCATGTTCTGGGTGTTAGTGTTAGCAGTGCACAGTGGTGATGGCAGGTATGGGGGCTTAGTTTACCATAAATGGCGAATTTCTGAGGTTTTTCGGTTTTAATTTGAACCATAATGGGGAGGTAGGATTTTTTTTTTTAATGAAGTACAGAGGTTTTTGGTTGAACAACTTAACCATAACATCCCCTTAACAAAGTTTTTTTTTTGTAGTGAATTTTGCAGGTTTTTGGAAGAGGAACTTCATCATAAGATTGTGTCAATGAAGTTGTTGTGCTGAATATACACTGTCATCATGTGATTGTGGGAGATAGGTAGTATAATGTACATACTTGATATACATTTAACATAGAACATACAGAACCCCCTCCCTATCGATATTAGAAAGGGACAGACTGAGCACCTGTTTGCGGACAGGGGGCAGACAGGATGAACATTACCCAAAGATGAAAGGGGTATTTGAAAATGTACTATTGTCTTACACAAAAAATCTGCAACATAGAAGAAGGACATAAAGACATTATAAGTAGTAATAAGTAAATATGGAAACCTAAAGGTGTGAAATGAAAACGACACATTTAATAACCATGTAGGATGAAATGGATGGTACCATAAATAAAAAAGGATGCCTCCATCGTAAGCACTTCACAGAAACTCTGCAGCCTGGACCGACAGTGGACGGACGCAGTAGAACAAAAGGAAATTACATCAAAATAGTGAGTGAAGGTCATTGTTTTGTATGTGTGTGTAATTTCTTCAGTATGTGGTGTAGAAATAATAATTTCTTTCTGTTGTTTTGACATTGAAATGGCTAGTACTTTGGAGTGGCTGGAGGAGAATTTTCTGCATGAGGAAATGTCTGAAGACAGCAACAATAATGGTGCACACTGCTCTGCATAGGCAAAATACTGATCAGTATTTTATAGGCATTTAAAATATCTATATTTGTTTTGTACAGACCAGAAAAGAAAAGAAGAACGGCCAACAAACGAGAGAGAAGAAGACAGGATGAAAAGGATTGAGCAGAAAATGGATGTACTGAATGACAATTTTAAAAGTTTAAGGGAGTTTGTGGCAGACTGTGTGAGAGGACAAGTACATTACCATTGTCCCACCTGTACCTGCCCCGCTTCTCCATTCCCTAGTGAAACATCCCCAAACCTTCAAGAAGAAAATAGATGTTTTGATGAAATATCCAACCCTTCTTCCCCTCAGAAATCTTCTCCTCATAACCAGCCCGTGTTGAATCCTAATTCCCCTATATTTGTGTCAGTATCTGCTTCCCCTGCTATTTCTTTGGATTGAAGTGTGTGTGTGTGTGTTTGGAATGTATTTGTATAGTAGTTGTAGTTATAGAGTTTTGTGGATTTTTTAAAAAAAAAGACTTAAAATGTTTGCGAACAGCGCGCCTGTTCGAACTATCCGCAAGGAATGGAATGTGGGTGTTGTAAAGGCAGTACACCTACCCTTACGAATGTCAAGTAAGATGGAGTTGATGTTTGACCGCAACATCTGTGCAAGTTTTGCACACATAAACAGAAAGGGGCATCCTAAGGACATTATACCTCACTGTGCCGCTTACAAAAGAGATGAAACATGTTCGTGGAACACACCAGGTATCCGGGATGGTTGTAAATGAGCAAAATGGGAGTGTGTTAAAGACAGTATACCTGTCCGTATCATCCGCAGCCAAAATGGTGGCGTCCGTAGAACAGGCACGGTGGCCGGCAAGTTCTAAGTCAAACAAAATGGAGTGTCCTAAGGACACTGGACCTGTCTGTACAGTGAGCATATCATGTATGCACATGCGCAGTACAAAAGTAAGTATAGCGAACATGGCACCTATCCCTAACTGTCCGTCTCACTTGTGTCGCACTTTGAATTTGTTTGAGAACCTGAACTCTGTCCGTAGGACATTTGCGCGCATGCGCAGGTTTGTTACTCTGCATTTGCTGTCCAGCGGACTCCCATTTCTGTCGCGGGTGTGTTCAGGACGCCATCATGTGACCGCACCCACGCTGAGTGTGTGGACTAATTTGCGCAGTTTGTGTGCTTTTGCAGCAGTACAAAAGAATGTATAGACACAAGGCAAAATGTTGTAGAGTGTAACAATATCATTTCACATATCCCAGACAATAGCTTACCTGAGGACTTGTTGTGTAAAATTTTCGTACCACTTTGCAGGGATGAAGACGGTCACAAGACACACCCCTCCACCCCTATAAAAGGCCACACCCCCGAGCACATCTTCATTGTCCTTCTAGCTATAGCAGATTGAGGTGTATTGCCTTTACTGCTGTAGTGACCAAAAGGAAAGTAATCGGCATGGCTTCCATGGCTGCTGTTGGTTCATTAGCCTCTGCACCACCCCCAAACCCGCCACCACCTCCCCAAGGGCCTAAAGAGAGATATATGGTTGAGGATGTTGAGAGCGAGGAAGAAAAGAGGAAGAGAATGAAGTGGAGGAACTCCGCACTAGGAGCACTCGCCGGGAGTTGTTGGTTGTGGTGGTTGCTTTCCGTTTATGGGAACGTACCAAAAGCACGTGTGAATCTGGTGAGGTGTAACCAGTGTGAGGTGGTGCTGAGTCACGGGAGATCTTGTGTGTACAGCTTTGGTACGACAACCATGAAGTGACACCTCACTTCATTCCACACTGCGGACATTCACAAGGTGGTGCCACGTGAAGAGCGTAGTTGATTGAGTTCCTCCACAGCATCCTCCGAGTCCGATCCTCTCACCACAAGACACACTCCTGTGGGGGAGCACCTCCCTCCAGCTGCCTCACAAGCCATTCGCAATACTGTTGACCCTTACCTTTCAAAGGTGACAATAGTGTGCATGTATTGTGACGTAGTACTCTGCAGGGGGGAGAATTTTTTAAGTGCTTTTGAGGCAACGGTCACCAAGCACCAGAAGATCTGCTCCTTACCTAAGTGAAGCTCATCCTATATCTTTCTCTGTCCACTTGCCCTTTCTTATCCCCGTGGCTGGTGTCCCTTCCTTACCCTCCTTTGGCCTCTTCTCCTAATGTGTCATGTGCTGAGAACCAATAAACGTGAAAACAACAAAAATGATAGAAAAGGCTCTTTTCATAGCCGCCTTTCTCAGTTTAACAATAGAACTATGAAGTGACCGTTGTAGACCCCCGCAAAGTTGTGTAAAAGTTTGCAGACAGTCGTAGGGAAAAAAAAGGAGGGTGCAAGGGGAGCAAACACAATGAAGTGTATGCTCGGAGTAAGTGGTGGCTCTGAAAAGAGCCTTTTGGTGGTGTGTTGTGTGGGTCAAAAACTGTGGATTGGAGAAAACGGATTGTCACATAGGTTATTGTGAATCCAAAAGAGGTCGCAACGCATTTTGTACATTGCAAAGAAAAATCTGATTGTCAGCATATGTGAGACGGACATCTCTGCGAAAAATAAAAGAGCTGCAAAACAAAATGTTTTCATTGCGGAATGAGGTCATGCCAACATCTCTTAAAAAGGCACAAACAGCCTTATTCACATTGTGTCTCGCTTTCTCCATTTGTGGACCAAAAGCAGAATACGGGAAAAAAGTATTTGACAATTTGGAAATATGTCCATGAGCTTCGCAAGTCCTTCATTCATTGCAAATTGCAAAGAAATTCCAGAGACATGGCCTAAACTGTTTCCTCCACAATGAATGATAAGTATATCTGGAGGATGCTCGGTCAGTAAAGTAACACAGAGAGGTACCAAGTCCAGCCACCTCATGCCACGCACGCCATGGCAGTGTACTTCCACATGAGGAAATCCGAGATCTGCAGATAAACTGCAGCTTTCTGCATGCACCTTCAACCAATGTATCCATGAGTCTCCCAACATCCAGATAATCTGTTTGCGAGCACGCAAAGCCATGGCTGTGTGGTCTCCTGTCAGGGAGAAGACGGTCTTACTAAATCTCGCCATTCAGAACACACCCACTGAACTTTACTGACCAATCCCTAGGTCCGCTCATTTTCATTTGCATGCGTCTCCACCCCAGAATTCCCGTTGGTGATATACCCTGGCTGCAAACTTCCGCCATGTCCGCGGACATGTATAGGATCAGAGCATGATAACGGTACATTAAAGTATTTTTCTCCTTTTTCCCCTTTAAGGTGGGCTCTGAAAAGAGCCGTTTTTTTAATTTTTGGGCAGATACCTTACAGACATCTGTTATTTTGTTTATTTTTTGTATTTGTTGTCCTTACTTTACTCCTACAACCATTACAGAACATTCTCTAAAGCAAGACTTACGTTCCAAAAGAACATCACATTTCCCAAAGAAGATAGCGCAACACCAGCTGCTTCAAAATAATCTGCATTACTTGGAACAATGTTCTCGTGGCTGCAGAAAAACATACCAGTGCGTAACATAAATGCACGCATGCCGCGATTAATGATACACCTCCCAATACTTTCATCTGGACAGAAAAAATAATTGTTGTCCCATTGTACTCTAGGCAGTAAACCAGAAAAAATTACTTTCGCAGTTGGAAAGATGCTCATGAGTGCTTCAACCAACTGTCTCAAATCTGGCAACAAAGTACGTGCAGTCACGTAGCCCAAATGGCAAGCACCGTAGTGCAAAATTACCACATGAGGAGAGGTCATCGTACGTATGTGTCTGCAAACTTGCAGAAGTGCCGCAACATTGGCATCAGTGTCAGCGTTCCACACCACCTCCACTCCTCTGACATTGAAATGGTGTGCCACATGCCTACTCTCTGCATAATGTTGTAAGCCATTGACAAAAATGTCTCCAAGCACCAAAACCCTGACCCTCTCCACCTCTGCCATCTTCAGTGTACGCACTGTCTTTGGACACAAAAGAGTAATGTCAACATCTGATTGGCTGATGCCTATAGTCCCCTTTCCATGCAGGATTTGCTGTAGAAACCCATATGTGACACGTCCTACCCGTAGCCCGTGGACAAGCGTTGCCTATGTGTGGCACGCAACTCTTACCCAGTCCTTTCACCCTTTCCACAGTGCTAGCAAATCGAGTCCCTCATTGGACACAACAAAGCAGTCACACAACCATCCACCAATCACATTGAAAATCGCTAAATGTAACTCCGTCATCAACATTGCGCACTTCAAAATTACTGTCGATAATTCTGAATGGAAGTCGCATATAATTGCAAAGCACCTACTTCAGAAGCTACTGTGCAAGTGTTGCGAATTTCTACATACAGCGCCATGCATGCGCACATGCATGAGTATAGAGTATAGGTATTTATATTTCAATCGGAGAACATGTGCAACCTTTATGATTTAATGTAAAACAAATGAATGCTTCTAAATGTGCATAGGCAATACATACCAAAGCTCCCCCTTGTGCAAGATGTCCGATTTATCATTGACAAACCGCACGACTTCTTACTGTCTTCCGCATAACCTATACAAACGTTGCAAGGATGCCTATTTAGGGCGAAACTCGATTTTGTAGTAGAAAATGTCGAAGTTGTATATTGTGTTCGACCTACAGTAATTCTACTTACAATGTAATCGTATGACAAAAGTAAGCACTCCCGATTGCTGTGGTGACATCTCCCTCTAAGGGTCTCCCGATTTTTCGGCATTGTGCTTTTAAATTGCAAGTAGACAATTTTTTCCATCTACTACTATGCCCTATCATTTACAAACCTCTCTCCTATTGATAGTACACCTTGTAAAAAACAAAGCATTTTCATAACCTTAAAAATGTTAGCAATTTTGAAGGACTTGCAAGTAACATATTGCAAATACCATGCAAAGCCTGCACAGAGTGAAGTGAAATGCGCACATACACTGGGTTCAAATATAAAAGGAGAATGCTCTGACGAACAATGCACAATTAATGTGTGCAGTATCAGCACTGCTCTAAACACACAAAGTAATTGATTTTGTTTTTTTGAATCACAGTGAAGACTACTCTCCTGAGAATCAACAACATCTACACTGTAGACAACATATCTGAAGAAACCTGGTCATTTTGCACAAAACAAGTAAGTACAGTACTACCTTTATATTGTAACTACTCCTCAAAGAGGCTGCATGGGTTATTTGTTTAATTAGGGCACCAAAGCAAACATTGATTTTTGAACCATTCTACCTACAAATATCCATTTATTGAACAAAGAATAACAGCCAAAATGGCTCACAAATCTCTGTGTGTTTGGAACTCAAATAATGTATGCAATCCTTAGAAGGTTAGATTTAGAAAAGTAGTTGCTGTTGCAAGTTTATGGCATTTTGTTTATTAATAATGCTTCTCGTCACCACTAGCCCACTTTGTAGTCTCTTCTGAAGCACATTGTACTAGTATACAAACAGTAAAATAGCCTTACCAAATCATTGCAAGAGTCCAATGCACATTCACACACCATAACAAAGAGCTTCCCCATCAGACTCATACATGCATGCACACAGCACACATACATTATACAACAGACCAAAGTATGCCTTCTTTTTTCAACAGACACCAAAGAATGCCTACCAAAAAGCAACTCTGTAGAAAGGAATGTAGAAGTAGAGCAAATAATAATAAAAGTGCCCAATCTAAGCATCCATCTGTTGTACAGTTTGTAGAGAATGTTGGAAGAAACCAGCTAATGCAGTCGGTTAGCAAAACAAAAGAAGCTTCAACTACCGAAACTTTACCTCCTCCATCAAAATGTGTCACAAAACACAAAAATGTTGGCAAAAAATTGGCTCCCAGTACAGCTAACAATGCTCCTACTAATCCTGATAGTGTAACAAGAACCCATGGTAAAAAAAGTATTTTATCAAAAATGTTTCGGCACAGAGTCCTTCAGAATCTACTAAGAAGAGGACCGAAATCATCCTCGCCCCTTAAAGCCTACCGTAGAAAGTTAATCCTACAACCTCTCGTGGACAGTTCAATCCTTCTGAAAAGGAGTTGTTTATATTACTGTTAAATAGGATAAAAGCACTAACAAAACTAAAAAATAAACTCAGCAATAAACGTGAATGTGAACAAAAATATTTTTTGTAATGTTTGTGGTGGTGAATGGAGTAACACAGCAACCACAGAACCATATTTTAATGAAGAAGCATACAAACAAAATCAAACAAACACAATTGCCATCCATAGCAGTGGACAAGGGTATGAGAAAATCAATACTACCATCAAGGAACAAGAAACACTGGTTACAAAAGTATCCTCTGTAAACTCAGAATTACCTCTCGATTCAGCAGAACTACATCGTCCAGTATACAAATGGCTGGACACATCAATGTGTGCCATTCCAAACAAAGCTTTCAAATCTTTATGTCAGTTCCTCAATCAGTATGTAAATGGTAAAGACAAAAGTAAAATGAAAGTGCTGCAAAATATGGATATTTGTCCAGTGCGCAAATACACAGGACTACAAGGACATTCATTAGCCTGCATTTCTGAGCCTATTTGCAAAAGCACCTTCCATGATATCAAAAGGATATCAATACATCATTGAAGTCTAAGAAATCTAGTGTATACAATATACTATGCAAAAATTCCAGCTTCAGAATTAGGCAATTTAAATAACACTCTTCGGCATGGTACACCCAAATACTTACAAGAAGAAATTGACTGTATTCAGAGAAAATATTTTGGAAGTGAAAGCCACTTACAAAATGCTATAGTTTTAGAACATAGTAGCAACAATTCTGCACATAGCAACCTTCTATTACACACATACAGAAAAGAAATAGTAAAATTTAAAAGGTCATCGGCTGAAGTACCAAACCATGTGTTTGTGTGTTGCCGCAGAACCTTTTAAAAAGGGACACAACAAATGTAGACATAGCATACAAAATAGAAGACAATGAAGATTCTAAATGGTTTGAATTAGCTTTCTATCTTTTAGCAGAAAACAAATATGAACTAACTGAACGCCTAATATGTTGCAGTTACTGTACTACAAAATTAGACACCAACCACACTCCTTCACGAGCTATTACAAATAATTTGGAATTGTTCCCACTAACGAAAATCCTGCAACAACTCAATTTGTATGAGAGCATAATAATTCAAACAGTTCACCCATTTCAAGCAATTATTCACCTTCATCCAAAAACAGCAAAATTACCTTCCTCTGCATTGGTGAAAGGCATTAGTGGCAAAGTAGTTTATTTGCCATTAGATCTAATGGAAAATGTACACACTCTAGGAGTGCAACGTCCAATAAAGCATTCATTAATTGTCTTGGTAAATGGTGTACCAACAAAGGACAAGAACATTTGGCAACAACTTGTGGATTTACATAAAGTTAGACAAGCATTGCAATATCTAAAAGACAATAACGAGCACTACAAGGAAATAAATATTGATGAAAGCTTAAGGGAAACAACTGAAATAATTGAAGATCCATCAGAAACTGGATGATTTGAACTTCTGGATCCTGCTACAGTATCCACTCTTTTGGACCATTACAAAATGCATCCATTGCATTCCAATGAAAGCATAGATGATGCACTAGAAACTTACCAAATGCGACAAACCAAAGGGTCACCAATGAGTATATGGGAAAAAAGTATAGAAGCATGTGCTTTTCCACTGCTATTTCCTACTTGCAAAGGTGGAAGATACGATGATAGAGCCACTCAAATTGGAGCATCTGAATACCGCTCTTTACGAATGTATTTGCAAGATCCCAGATTTAGACAAAATGTGGAATACATATTCCACCTACTCTATGAAAGTGAATTAGCAACACTATGTTACGGAGTTGCACACATTTTGAAATCTGGAACCCACTTTCAAAATGTGTCAGCTATGCAGTTAATACAAAAAGTACAGGAAAAAGATGAGGTTTTACAAGCAAATATAGCAAATTTGTTTGCAAACATGTGCTTTACAAAGGAATACTTTTTCCAACGGCATGGAGACGTGCGTTGTCTGATCAGAAACCTTGGACCACCGACTTGGTTTGGTACGCTAAGTTGTGCAGAATATCTATGGGAAGATTTACATGAGTTCCTATGCATAGAAAACAGCAACAAAAACAACATAGATATATTAACACCTGGAGAACTTTGCTCTCTAGATCCAGTTAATGTGTCAAGATATTTCCATCATCGTTGCATTGCCATGCTACACTTTATTTGCAATAAGACTGTTCTTCCCCTTGGAGAAGTGCAACACTTCTTTTGGAGAAAACAATGTCAAGAGAGAGGAGCACCACATATTCACATGCTGTTATGGATCAAAGGTGCACCAAAATTTGGTCACAACAGTGATAGCACTGTTTTGCAGTTTATCCAAAAATATGTCACAAGTGAAATCCCTTCACAACAGACACATAGTGAACTGCATGCGCAGCTTTTACAATTTCAAAGACACACATGTGGCAAATATTGTCGCCGCAAATACAAAAACAAAGGTAAACACTATACCAAATGCCGCTTTGATTTCCCTAGACCAGTTACAGAAACAGTTGAAGTAAACAACTTCATGTCTTCAGTTCGACATAGTGTTAAAGGTAAATCACCTAAGAACACGTACTACATAAAAAGAAGGGAAGAATCAAAATATATCAATGATTACAATGCAATCATTGCCCTATTATGGAATGCAAACATAGATGTGCAGTACATTGCAGACAATTCAACTGCTGTTGCACGATATGTTACAGCCTACTTAACAAAAGAAGAGAAAACAGAGCTTCAAGAACTCTGGGATGACCTAGCATCAGACAAAATATTATCACAGAAATTGTACAGCCTAGGCATAAAAATGCTCTCGCATAGAGAATGTGGCGCCTATGAAGCAGCAGATCGTTTAACCGGTACTGCTATGTATGGTAAGTCAGACAACATAGTATGGCTAAGTCTTGGTCCTGCAAAATCTAGAAAAAGAGTGCTGAAATCATATGAGGACATAGAAACAATTTCCAGAAATTATCCTAACAGCCAAGACATTCTAAAAAACAATTTACTGGACACATACTATCCGAACAGGAGTAGCACTTTGGAAAGCATGTGTCTATACCACATAGCTCAAAACTTTGCATACAAAAATAATGTAAAACCCGATGAAAGCAAACGTATATATAGAGTGACCGATTGTGAAGGGAACTTAGTGGAAATTACCAAACGAAGCTTAATTAATCATGTAAAATTGTCATTAAAAACTCCTCAACAGAAATAACTATATTACATGTCTCTGTTACAACTTTTCAAACTGTGGAGAAAAGAGGAAGACCTACTAGAAAACTATGACTGCTATGAAGATGCTTTCAAAGCAAATGAAAGCGCTATCACCGATGTTAGCTTTACATAGTACAAAACAATGTTACACAATGAGCAGCAACAGGAAGAAGAACTTCAGGCCCAACTAGATAAGGACTCTTCCGACAATAGTCAACCTTCTGTAACAGGAAGTCAAGAACCACTAGGACAACTACTAAAAGAAAATGAGGTTGAAGTAGCTATGGCAGAAGTAGAAAACACCATGGGGCCAATTCATAGAATTCAGCGCACAAGTGGCGCACGCGGCTGGCGCACAGTGTGCGCGTGCGAATCCCTGCGCCAGCCGCGTGCGCCAAAACCCATTTCCGCGCACAGCGTATTCATGGATTCCAGCCACCAAAACCAGCCGTGGCGCATAGTGGCGCAGCGACCTTGCAGCAGCGCCAGTTACGCCCCCAAGAACGCCTTCCGCGCAGGGAAAAGCCATCAAAATCCCCAATCCAGCGCAAAGGGCTGCGCTAACCCTGTACCAGCACGGCAAGCGGGCTACGTGTATTCCAGCGGTTCACGTGAAGTCACTCACGCGATCGGGCCTGGGGGAGCGGGCTACGTGTATTTCAGGGGTTCGCGTGAACTTTTTCACGCGATCGGGCCTGGGGGAGCGGGCTACGTGTATTTCAGGGGTTCGCGTGAACTTATTCACGCGATCGGGCCTGGGGGAGCGGGCTACGTGTATTTCAGGGGTTCGCGTGAACTGATTCACGCGATCGGGCCTGGGGGAGCGTGCTACGTGTATTTCAGGGGTTCGCGTGAAGTTCCACACGCGAATAGCCTGGGCGCATGTATTTCAGGGGTGCGCGAGAAATTCTACACGCGAATAGCCTGGGCGCGTGTATTTCAGGGGTGCGCGAGAAATTCTACACGCGATTTCAGCAGGGTACGTGTATTTCAGGGGTGCGCGAGAAATTCTACACGCGATTTCAGCAGGGTACGTGTATTTCAGGGGTGCGCGAGAAATTCTACACGCGATTGGCCTGGGTACGTGGATTTCAGGGGTGCGCGAGAAATTCTACACGCGATTTCAGCAGGGTACGTGTATTTCAGGGGTGCGCGAGAAATTCTACACGCGATTGGCCTGGGTACGTGGATTTCAGGGGTGCGCGAGAAATTCTACATGCGATTGGGCCTGTGCGAGTGGGGCAGTGTATTACGTGGGTGTGCGGGAAGTTGAAGAGGTGAATTGCCAGTGTGGGTCCTCCCAGGTCTCCCCTCTACCCCCTCCACGACCTCTGCAGGCAGCCCACACCACAGGGGACTACCCTGCACCCCTGGTCATGTCCCGCAGGCAGCACATCCACCATGGGCATGCCCCCCAGCCAAGCCACATGTCCCCTTGCACCCCCACCCCCCAGCAGGCCCCCACTCATGTCCCCTTGCACCCCCACCCCCCAGCAGGCCCCCACTCATGTCCCCCTGCACCCCCACCCCCCAGCACTGTGGGGCACCTGCCAGCAGGCCCCCAACCATGTCCCACTCATGTCCCCCTGCACCCCCACCCCCCAGCACTGTGGGGCACCTGCCAGCAGGCCCCCAACCATGTCCCACTCATGTCCCCTTGCACCCCAACCCCCCAGCAGGCCCCCACTCATGTCCCCTTGCACCCCCACCCCCCAGCACTGTGGGGCACCTGCCAGCAGGCCCCCACCCATGTCCAACTCATGTTCCCCACCACCCCCACCCCCCAGCACTGTGGGGCACCTGCCAGCAGGCCCCCACCCATGTCCAACTCATGTCCCCCACCACCCCCACCCCCCAGCACTGTGGGGCACCTGCCAGCAGGCCCCCACCCATGTCAAACTCATGTCCCCCACCCCCCCACCCCCCAGCACTGTGGGGCACCTGCCAGCAGGCCCCCACCCATGTCCAACTCATGTCCCCCACCCCCCCCACCCCCCAGCACTGTGGGGCACCTGCCAGCAGGCCCCCACCCATGTCCAACTCATGTCCCCCACCACCCCCACCACCCAGCACTGTGGGGCACCTGCCAGCAGGCCCCCACCCATGTCCAACTCATGTCCCCCACCCCCCCCACCCCACAGCACTGTGGGGCACCTGCCAGCAGGCCCCCACCCATGTCCAACTCATGTCCCCCACCCCCCCACCCCCCAGCACTGTGGGGCACCTGCCAGCAGGCCCCCACCCATGTCCAACTCATGTCCCCCACCACCCCCACCCCCCAGCATTGCGGGGCACCCTCCACCAGGCCCTCGCCCATGTCCCATCCATGCCCCCCTGCACCTGGGTCCCAACAATCCCCAATCATGTCCGTAATGGCCATCCTCCCCTGCCAAAAGGCCCAACCAACTATCACATCCACCCACATATCAAAGGCAATTACATGTTACACACCCAATGTAAATAATGCAAATGAACACATGTCTGTCACACACAATGGCTGCAAGTGAATGTTAAAACACCCAACATGACATGCATGAAAGCAATGAGATGATACGACACATTGAAGGATGAAAGTAAAAATGTATTGAAAATCAGCTAGAATGGAAATGAAATGAGAAAAACCACAAAGAAAAACAACAAAAAGAAGATGAATGTCCATGAAAAAAATCCAAAAAATAAAAAAATCCATAGAAGAACCATTTACAAGACAATCCCGGGTCCATGAGCCCAACCAAATGAAACCTAACTATGTCAACTAACTAAAAACTGAACTATATACAAAAAAGTGGCGCATTGTCCAATCGCAACTAAATAAAAAAAAAAATTTCAAAGGAAACCTACCACTAACTATATAACTATATACAATGGCAGCGGGCAAGTCCTGCGGCTCACTCTGTGATGTTGCCGGCCAGGGCATCATCGAACTCCATGTCGATGTCCCGGAGGCGGGACTCTGTCCTGGCCCCGAGGTCTCGCAGGGTCAACCCCGTGTCCACCTCAAACTCCCTGCGAGCTTCCTCGAGGCACTCAGCCCGCCTCAACGCCCGACGCATGGAGAACTCCGCCCTGACCATGGTGAGCCGCTCCTCTTCCGCCCGCTGCCGCTCCGCACCTATCCGCTGGACCAACTGCTCCCACACGGAAGACACTGCCATCCCAGGGTTCTCCTGCCCTCCGGCCGATGCCTGCCCCTCTGATCTTGATGGCCCCGAGCCATGATGCCTCCCACGTCGAGCCTGCTGCTGCCTCCGACGCCACTGCCTCTGCCAGCACGACGGCATCCAGGCTGATGGAATCCACCAATGCCGTCGTGCACGTGCCCTGCCAGATGATGCCGGCACATCCTCCATCTGCAGGGGGACAGTTGCTGGTGTGTCCACCCCTGCTGGACCTTCGACTCCCGACTGTGGCAGGGATGGGGTCCCCACCGAGCTGGCTGCGTTGGTCGGGGCAGGTCCACAGGGGGCCCTGGTGGCATCTGGGCCGGAAGACGGCATGGAGCACGACTGGCGCATAGCCCCCACAGAGGAGGAGAGGGTCGCCAGAAGACCACACACATGTAGGTAACCCCCGACCATGGCGGCTCCCAAATGGTTCACGTACGCACGGTGCTCTTCGTGATGATGTTCATGCTCCTCCCGGGAAGCATGCACCTCATCACGAATGCCAGCCGTGCGCAACGCGACACCAATCAGGACCCTCTCCACACGGCCAGGGGTCCCCTCGTCCGCAGGTAGAGGAGTGTCAGATGACATGGACATCTCCCCTACCTGCGGACGGGCCTGGGATGGGGCATCCCTGCTGGTGCATGGTGGTGCAGTCACAGTGTCAGGGACAGTGACATGCACAGGCACCTCCACGGCGACCTGTGCTGCCTCCTGCCCCTGGCCCTGGACTGCACCACTTGCAGCAGCGGGGATGCCCCCACCAGGCCCCATGTGTGGCTCAGTAGCGGCCTCCTCCCCCTCTGTGGAAACCACCAACCTGGATGTCTCCACGCCGTCTTCCGCCGGTGCAAGCCCCTGTGGGGGCTCACCCACCCCTTCCGCTGCAGCCGTGGCAGCATCCCCGCCGCTCTGCTCCACAGCGCCTTCTCCGCCCTCTTCTTCACTTGCCACTGTGTAGAGGGAGACATAGAACACAAGCATCAGGGTACTGTACAATGGTCCCCTAGACAGGAAGCAACAGCAGATGAGTGGCACTGTCATACATCACTTCCATCATGTCCCTCCACAACACATGGGTCAGTGCAGGCAAAACACATACAGTAACAGGCATGGCGCATGCCATGGACATTGGCATACATGACCAAGGGACTCATGATTCATACAATGTTGGTTTTAAACTCACATGCATCATGGGTCTTGCCATCACATGCACACACCTCACCGTAGTTCCATCCATCTGGCCTCGTACACCACAGACGCAGTGGATACAAGGATGACTGGGCTGCATCAGTGAATCCGAACATTGTCACAGACATGTGTCATGCATCCATGGCATTTACAAGTCACAGACACGCAGGTCAGACACACACACATGGACACCATACGTGTACATGGGACCAGCACCCATCCCTCACCCCCACCCATGTCCAGGAACAGAGACTGCCATGCTTCCATGTGTCCATTCCGCACAGAGCCCCCCATGTTGCAATAGAACACATCACTGTACTCACATGCCTGACCATGATGTCCCTGCACACACACATACGTACATGGCCTATGTCACACATACAGGCAGGTATCAGACAACCAGCACACTGCAACATGCCCTGTCTCACACAGCAATGCTTGGCCACTTACCGGCCAACTCCAGATGGGTCTGCCTCCGAAGGATCTGGGCTTGGAGCGCTGGGTCTACGCGTTCCAGGACCCTCAACTGGATGTCACTCAGGCGTGCCCGGCCCCCCTCCGCGAGGCACCGGGCCTTATTGAGGGTCCTGGACCTCAAGTCCTCCCAGCCGTTCTTGATGTGCTTGATGTCGCGGGTTGCCACCCCCTCCGCGTTGATGGCAACCACTACATCGTCCCAGATCCTCTCCCGTCCTTCCTTGTTGGCGCGTGGTCTTCCGAAGAGGGCATCATAATGCCCCAGGACATGCTCCACCAGGACACCAACTTCCTTCTCACTGAAGCTGGTGGCCCTCTGCCTCTCTGGCTGGGGGTCGCCACTGGTCTCAGATGGTGCTTGCCCCGACATGGCGACCCCCGAGGCAGGCGTGGGTGGGCAACTGGGTCCTGGGGCTGGGCTGTGGAGCGATGGTATCCCAGTCGGGAGTCTACTGTTCCAGCAGGGGTGGACACAGCAACTGGACCCCTGCAGATGGCTGATGTGCAGGCACCAAATGGCAGGGCACGTGCACGACGGCATTGGTGGATTCCATCAGCCTGGATGCCGTCGTGCTGGCAGAGGCAGTGGCGTCGGAGGCAGCAGCAGGCTCGACGTGGGAGGCATCATGGCTCGGGGCCATCAAGATCAGAGGGGCAGGCATCGGCCGGAGGGCAGGAGAACCCTGGGATGGCAGTGTCTTCCGTGTGGGAGCAGTTGGTCCAGCGGATAGGTGCGGAGCGGCAGCGGGCGGAAGAGGAGCGGCTCACCATGGTCAGGGCGGAGTTCTCCATGCGTCGGGCGTTGAGGCGGGCTGAGTGCCTCGAGGAAGCTCGCAGGGAGTTTGAGGTGGACACGGGGTTGACCCTGCGAGACCTCGGGGCCAGGACAGAGTCCCGCCTCCGGGACATCGACATGGAGTTCGATGATGCCCTGGCCGGCAACATCACAGAGTGAGCCGCAGGACTTGCCCGCTGCCATTGTATATAGTTATATAGTTAGTGGTAGGTTTCCTTTGAAATTTTTTTTTTTATTTGGTTGCGATTGGACAATGCGCCACTTTTTTGTATATAGTTCAGTTTTTAGTTAGTTGACATAGTTAGGTTTCATTTGGTTGGGCTCATGGACCCGGGATTGTCTTGTAAATGGTTCTTCTATGGATTTTTTGATTTTTTGGATTTTTTTCATGGACATTCATCTTCTTTTTGTTGTTTTTCTTTGTGGTTTTTCTCATTTCATTTCCATTCTAGTTGATTTTCAATACATTTTTACTTTCATCCTTCAATGTGTCGTATCATCTCATTGCTTTCATGCATGTCATGTTGGGTGTTTTAACATTCACTTGCAGCCATTGTGTGTGACAGACATGTGTTCATTTGCATTATTTACATTGGGTGTGTAACATGTAATTGCCTTTGATATGTGGGTGGATGTGATAGTTGGTTGGGCCTTTTGGCAGGGGAGGATGGCCATTACGGACATGATTGGGGATTGTTGGGACCCAGGTGCAGGGGGTCATGGATGGGACATGGGCGAGGGCCTGGTGGAGGGTGCCCCGCAATGCTGGGGGGTGGGGGTGGTGGGGGACATGAGTTGGACATGGGTGGGGGCCTGCTGGCAGGTGCCCCACAGTGCTGGGGGGTGGGGGGGGGTGGGGACATGAGTTGGACATGGGTGGGGGCCTGCTGGCAGGTGCCCCACAGTGCTGGGGGGTGGGGGTGGTGGGGGACATGAGTTGGACATGGGTGGGGGCCTACTGGCAGGTGCCCCACAGTGCTGGGGGGTGGGGGGGGTGGGGGACATGAGTTGGACATGGGTGGGGGCCTGCTGGCAGGTGCCCCACAGTGCTGGGGGGTGGGGGTGGTGGGGGACATGAGTTGGACATGGGTGGGGGCCTGCTGGCAGGTGCCCCACAGTGCTGGGGGGTGGGGGGGGTGGGGGACATGAGTTGGACATGGGTGGGGGCCTGCTGGCAGGTGCCCCACAGTGCTGGGGGGTGGGGGTGCAAGGGGACATGAGTGGGGGCCTGCTGGGGGGTGGGGGTGCAAGGGGACATGAGTGGGACATGGTTGGGGGCCTGCTGGCAGGTGCCCCACAGTGCTGGGGGGTGGGGGTGCAGGGGGACATGAGTGGGACATGGTTGGGGGCCTGCTGGCAGGTGCCCCACAGTGCTGGGGGGTGGGGGTGCAAGGGGACATGAGTGGGGGCCTGCTGGGGGGTGGGGGTGCAGGGGGACATGAGTGGGGGCCTGCTGGGGGGTGGGGGTGCAAGGGGACATGAGTGGGGGCCTGCTGGGGGGTGGGGGTGCAAGGGGACATGAGTGGGGGCCTGCTGGGGGGTGGGGGTGCAGGGGGACATGAGTGGGACATGGTTGGGGGCCTGCTGGCAGGTGCCCCACAGTGCTGGGGGGTGGGGGTGCAGGGGGACATGAGTGGGACATGGTTGGGGGCCTGCTGGCAGGTGCCCCACAGTGCTGGGGGGTGGGGGTGCAAGGGGACATGAGTGGGGGCCTGCTGGGGGGTGGGGGTGCAAGGGGACATGAGTGGGGGCCTGCTGGGGGGTGGGGGTGCAAGGGGACATGAGTGGGGGCCTGCTGGGGGGTGGGGGTGCAGGGGGACATGAGTGGGACATGGTTGGGGGCCTGCTGGCAGGTGCCCCACAGTGCTGGGGGTGGGGGTGCAGGGGGACATGAGTGGGACATGGTTGGGGGCCTGCTGGCAGGTGCCCCACAGTGCTGGGGGGTGGGGGTGCAGGGGGACATGAGTGGGACATGGTTGGGGGCCTGCTGGCAGGTGCCCCACAGTGCTGGGGGGTGGGGGTGCAGGGGGACATGAGTGGGACATGGTTGGGGGCCTGCTGGCAGGTGCCCCACAGTGCTGGGGGGTGGGGGTGCAAGGGGACATGAGTGGGGGCCTGCTGGGGGGTGGGGGTGCAGGGGGACATGAGTGGGGGCCTGCTGGGGGGTGGGGGTGCAAGGGGACATGAGTGGGGGCCTGCTGGGGGGTGGGGGTGCAAGGGGACATGAGTGGGGGCCTGCTGGGGGGTGGGGGTGCAGGGGGACATGAGTGGGACATGGTTGGGGGCCTGCTGGCAGGTGCCCCACAGTGCTGGGGGGTGGGGGTGCAGGGGGACATGAGTGGGACATGGTTGGGGGCCTGTTGGCAGGTGCCCCACAGTGCTGGGGGGTGGGGGTGCAGGGGGACATGAGTGGGACATGGTTGGGGGCCTGCTGGCAGGTGCCCCACAGTGCTGGGGGGTGGGGGTGCAGGGGGACATGAGTGGGACATGGTTGGGGGCCTGCTGGCAGGTGCCCCACAGTGCTGGGGGGTGGGGGTGCAAGGGGACATGAGTGGGGGCCTGCTGGGGGGTGGGGGTGCAGGGGGACATGAGTGGGACATGGTTGGGGGCCTGCTGGCAGGTGCCCCACAGTGCTGGGGGGTGGGGGTGCAGGGGGACATGAGTGGGACATGGTTGGGGGCCTGCTGGCAGGTGCCCCACAGTGCTGGGGGGTGGGGGTGCAGGGGGACATGAGTGGGAAATGGTTGGGGGCCTGCTGGCAGGTGCCCCACAGTGCTGGGGGGTGGGGGTGCAGGGGGACATGTGGCTTGGCTGGGGGGCATGCCCATGGTGGATGGGCTGCCTGCGGGACATGACCAGGGGTGCAGGCTAGTCCCCTGTGGTGTGGGCTGCCTGCAGAGGTCGTGGAGGGGGTAGAGGGGAGACCTGGGAGGACCCACACTGGCAATTCACCTCTTCAACTTCCCGCACACCCACGTAATACACTGCCCCACTCGCACAGGCCCAATCGCGTGTAGGATTTCTCGCGCACCCCTGTAATACACGTATCCAGGCCAATCGAGTGTAGCATTTCTCGCGCACCCCTGAAATCCACGTACCCAGCCCATTCGCGTGTAGATTTTCTCGCGCACCCCTGAAATACACGTACCCTGCTGAAATCGCGTGTGGAACTTCACGCGCACCCCTGAAATACACGCGCCCAGGCTATTCGCGTGTGGAACTTCACGCGCACCCCCGGAATCCACGTACCCAGCCCATTCGCGTGTAGATTTTCTCGCGCACCCCTGAAATACACGTACCCTGCTGAAATCGCGTGTGGAACTTCACGCGCACCCCTGAAATACACGCGCCCAGGCTATTCGCGTGTGGAACTTCACGCACACCCCCGGAATACACGTACCCAGCCCATTCGCGTGTAGATTTTCTCGCGCACCCCTGTAATACACGTACCCAGCCCATTCGCGTGTGGAACTTCACGCGCACCCCTGAAATACACGTACCCAGGCCAATCGCGTGTAGAATTTCTCGCGCACCCCTGAGATCCACGTACCCCGCTCAATCGCGTATTTGACTTCCCGCGCGCCACTTTTTTGATGCGCTGGGACTCTACCGCCTGCCTTCGTGTGGCGGCCGTGTTTCAGCTTGTGCGTGTCTTTGCCTGTGCGTGGCTTTGCCCTATTCGATTCCATGAATACGTGTGGTTCGAGTGCGTGTGGGCGTTCTGTCTGCTTCCCTGCAGTACATCCCCAGTTACGCCCTTATTTTCCCGTGTTGTTCCCCATTCCGCGCGTTACGCCCCATGTCCCGCCCACTTTCTGGTGTGTGCGCTGAGGTTGTGCGCTTTCACTGTGCGCGTCGCGCACGCCTTTCGCGATGTTGCAGTGACTTGTGCGCCATGCATGGGTTTGGCGCACATCCCGCGATGAACACGCGCAGGGACTTCCATGAATCGCACGCGTGCGCGTGCGCCTGTTTTTTTCCACTTGCGCCTGCTTGCGCCTGCTTGCGCCTGCTTGCGCGAAGATTTTCGGCGCACGTTTGTTCCATGAATCGGCCCCCATGTATCAGTATCAAGAATAAACAGACAACTTAAATGTACAACAAGCAAAACTTAACAAAGATCAGCGCACCATTTTTGAAGATGTAACAAAACAAATTGTACATGGTGTACAACACGAAAATAAAGAATGTACCTGCCAAAATTACAAACCTATACTGCTGTACATGAGTAGTGAAGCTGGATCAGGGAAAACATTCTTAATCAAAATCATCAGCAAGTTCATTCAACAATTGACAAACAACAAACTGTCAGCTGTTGTAACGGCCCCCACAGGTTTAGCTGCCTACAACATAGGCGGTGGCACTTTACACCGATTACTACTGCTTCCAGTAGAGCATCAAAATAAATTAGACTATTACAAACTCTCTGCAGAAGCTGCAATGGAATTACGCAGAGTATTCAAACAAATGAAAATGCTACTAATACATGAAGTAAGCATGGTCTCCAACCTAATGTTGACTTTGATTCACCTCAGATTGCAAGAAGTACTTAAAAGTAACAACAAAGACGTCTTTGCAGGGAAACACATTATAGTTTTCGGAGATCTTCGACAATTGACACCAGTGAAATGTGAACCTATTTTTAAAACCTTCGGCCACAAACTCTGCCGGAGAACTGTTGGTAGCATAGGTAATGTCAACCTTTGCAACATTTCCAATACAGAGAATTAGCTGAGAACATGCGGCAATCTGCAGATCTCACTTTTGCCAACATCTTTAAAAGTATTGGAGTTGGTGAACTATCGCAAGAAGCACAAGTTGTACTGAAAAACCGGCACATCCATGCACTTTATGGCGATAATGCATGTGCAACTGATGTTATGGAACAAATAGGGCACAAAAATGTCAATTGTATGGCCTTAATACCAACTCTTGCAAGCTGTTTCAAATTCAATGAAACAATGTTAAATAAAGAAATGCAAACAATAATGGAAATTAGCCCCACAGACAAACTAGGCATACATGGTATGACAGTACCCATGTGTGAGCAAGCCACAACAAGACTAAATAGTATAGAAAATTCAATCTCCAACACAGCTTGGCTGGAAAAAATATTAAAATTATCCTTAAATTGTAGAGTAATGCTTAAACCTAACCTTGACGTCGAGCAAGGGCTTGTTAATGGAGCACTAGGTACAGTTGTTGGCTTTCAATCATACCCACGTGACAGCAACATTCAGTTTGTCAATATTCGCTTTGATAAAGTTTCAAAGTGAAAAGGATAAGGTGCTCAATTGCTCTATTCCTTCTCTTCAAAGACATGTATGTACGTAGAGAGCAATTTTCTCTAACTCTTGCATATGCAGTTACCATTCATAAATCCCAAGGTCTTACCATAGACAAAGCATTGATAGATATAGGAAACACAGTCTTTAAGGAAGGCATGAGCTATGTAGCATTATCACGCTTACGTACACTTGACGGTCTATTGCTAATGAACTTTGATGCAAGTAAAGTGAAAGCTGATATTCCTTGCATTCTAGAATACAATAGACTGCGTTCACTGTACACCACTCATCTGAAACAATATCCTGTTCCAGATAAATTAAAATATGGTAAAAGAAAACTAAATGAAACAGAAATGCAACAGAATCCAACAGCAAATTCCTCAAAGAAAAGAAAAGAAGCTAAAGTTTCAGCAATTATCACAAACAAAGAAGAACCTATTAGGGAATGTAAACCAGGGCCGTCGGCAAAGAAGGAACAGAAATTCCAAAAAATGCACTCAGATACAGAACTAGCTGGTCCATTCAAATTTGCAAATGAAAGTGGGGTAAATTGCTATGCAAATGTAGCAATGAATATACTATTTCAATTACCACCAATTGTTAACAATATTTACTTGCACAGTACAGACCAATTGTGTTTGCAAATATTAGTGCTTCATAGAAATTCAACAAGCAATCCTGACAACACATACAGTGTTCATGGAATGCGGCAAGAATTGGACTGTGCTGGAATGGTGAGATTCACTCTGAACTCACAAGAAGATCCACAAGAATTTCTAATGTACTTACTATTAGTATTGGAAAACAAAAGCATACCAGTAAATGAAATCTTCCAGATTTCGTACATGTGGAAACATACATGCAATCTCTGTAGCAATGTGATACAGGCAGAAATCCCAAATGAGCGATTTGTGTATGTTTACATACCAAATTGTGAAAGCATTCCAATTCAGCAACTTGTACAGAATGCAAACCATGGCAGATTATGTACTATTTGCAATTCAGACAATCACTCCACCTTACTGATACAATCATATAGTGCCTACATAATACTTATGCTTCTACGTTATAATGCAGATGGTACCAAAAACAACTGCAAACTGACTGGATTCACACACGGTCAAGTGTCACTTGGAAAGAAAACCTTTACAACAATAGGTATAATCTACCATGCAGGAACTACAACCAATGCAGGTCACTACACTGCATTGCATACATTAAAAAGAAATGTGGATGGTTGAATGTAATGATGGCACCATTACTCTAAAGCATAGATTGCCAGCTAATCTTACAAATGCGTATTTAATCTTCTTAAAGCCAAAATTTTATAAATAATGTGTACTTCAAGATTGCCAAAAAATTATGTGAAAGACTACAGTTAGAATACACCAATAGGTATTTAACTGCCCAAGAGGATATAACAATGACACAAATAAATGGATATCACAGATTTGTAGGAACAAATGCATAGTTAGAACACGCCTACAGGTATCTAACTGTTGTTAAAAATGGGAAGGAAGGCAACAAACATAACATTAATCAGAAAGATGAAGGAAACAGTATATAACAACGATACAAATAAATGAATATCACAGATCTGTAGGAACAAATGCACAGGTACAATACGCCTACAGGTATGTAACTGCGGTAAAAAATCGGCAGGAAGGCAACAAACATAACATTAATCAGAAAGATGAAGGAAACACTCAAAGGAAACAAGGAAGTAATTAGTACCATAGCAAAAGAAGGTTTTTTTTGTAATCCAACAAGGATTTTTTTCCCCAGACCCAAGGATTAGAAAAGCAAACACAGAAACTGAGCACAATGCACAGTACACTGGTTTGTAAAATAAATATGAGGGTAAAAAAAAAGGTAAACTGTCTATTTTGCAATGTAGTAAGTTTTCATAAAATGCAAAGACTAACATACCTTTTTCTTTTATCACAGAAATTAACAAAGGGATACTTCCGCCAAGTACGAAAAGCATTTAAAAAATATATGTGGATTCTGAACAGAGTAAGGAGTAAGTATATTGGCAGTCATTTTCTACACATGCAAATCTACACGTCTGATCTATGGTAGTAATATGCTGCAGTGGCTGGAGGGCTGGCCCTTGCATCTTCAGTGTCTAATCTACGACCTACGCCTTACGACCAAAGTACAAAGAGTATACATCCTAACCATAACCGTGGCTGCATATCGAAACCATGGTCCTTATACATTAGCTACTTATAAATTTACTGTTGGGACCATTGTCTGCAGCCATGCAGCCAAGACATTAAGGCGTGCACACAACTAGCGTATTACACCACTCCCATATTCACTTATAACTCCACTGCTTATGTCTTCAGTCTTGTGTGCATGGGCTTTGGGCATGCAGTCAAGACTGTGGGTCCTGGCCAGAAACACCACAGCACATCGGAACCATTGTGCCTTCTCATTTCACTATATACAAAGTTGGTTTTGGGAGCATGGCCTTTGGCCATGCTCCCAAAATGCTATGCCCTCCCCACAACCATCTTAATGACGTTGCATAGTACAAGTGTACCAATAGCTGTGATATGTTGCAGTAGATTGTAGTCACAGGCTACAGACGTGAGTTTGAGGCCATAGAAATATCAATTTATGGGTGTACAGTATATAAAATGCACAGTTGCTTACAACTGCAGTTCTTATTACTTTGTTCAAATAATCTGCATCCTGGCCACTACTACCACACCATATGACATCCATTGCGGCATATAAGTACACTACATACAAATGTGCTTTTTGGGGAATGTCCTTCGGCTATAAACCCATGATTGCAGCCCCTCCCCAGAGCCGCCTGAGTGATGCACTACCACACCATATCACACCCATTGTGCCTTGTAAGTAGACTACATACAACTGTTCTGTTTGGTGCATACCCTGCGGCCATGCACACATGACTGCAGACCCTCCCCACAGCCACCGGACTGATGTTGAATACTAGGGGTGTCTCTGTAGCTCTGAAATGCTTCACTGTTTGTGGGCAGGACCTAAAATCTTCGGTATATGTCCATACATTTCAATATATGGTTGTGAAATGGCTTATAACTGCAGTGATTACAAGTTTCCTTTTGGGTGCATGCTTGGGTGTGTGGCATACAGCCTGCGACCATGCACCCAAAAGTACACATCTTCGCCAAAACCACTGCACTAGATAAAACCCATGTGGGCTTGTAAGTGAAGAGGTTATAGCTTTGTTGTTGGGTAAGACTGCACACACTCCCCACAACCAGGCAATCGATACGCCTTACTACGGGTGTATCGATGGGTGTGACATGCTGCGGCGGTTGTGGCCAGGGCCTACAGTCTTGGAATTAAGGCCTTCGGACTTCGACCATTATTACACCCCTCATTTTCTGTGCGTACAAGGTGGCCATATAAAATACATCGTGAGGACCGACCCCCAGAACAAATGCATTGATCACCCATGTCTTACTGTCTGACCCTGTCCCATCGCTCTGTGACACTGCAAAAGAGTTTTATAAACATAGCATGTGTACGCTGGTTTTTGCTCCTCTATCGTCGTATCAAAGATGTCGCCCAGCGGTTTGACCTGTAGCCGTACGCAAAGTTTTTCCCCGTTCAGTCTATGGGAAAAAAACACGTTTTGGAACCCCCCTATAACTTTTCTCCCCCTGGACCAAACATCACCAAACTTTGCAAAAAATTCAGAGTGGCCAATATTCTTTTTTTGCAAAGTTTGGTTAGGATTCGTCCAGGGGGAGCAGAGTTATAAGATGCCCAAAAAGTGCTCTTCCTATGGAAACAGCAACTTAACCATAACTACACGGCTACTACTGTGGCCGTGTAATTACATGGCCACGGTAGTGGCCATGTAGTTATGGTTAAGTTGGTGTTTCCATAGGAAGAGCACTTTTTGGGCGGCTTATAACTTCGCTCCCCCTGGACAAATCCTCACCAAACTTTGCAAAAACAGTAAATGGCCCACTCTGTATTATTTGCAAAGTTTGGTGAGGATTCGTCCAGGGGGGAAAAGTTATAGGGGGGGTCCCAAAATTTATTTTTTTCCCATAGACTGAATGGGAAAAAAACTTTGCTCGCGCCTACAGCCCAAACCACTGGACGGATTTTCACCAAATTCGGACCAGGAGCATCGGTTTTGTCCCGAAAGCGTGCTTTTGCATATTTGGTGAAAATCTGTCCAGTAGTTTTTTTAAAAATGACCAAAAAGTGGGTCATAAAAAATTAGTGATATCTGTGTTCGGTCCGCGGACACACGTCCCTGTTCGCTCCGCAGACAGTGGCCTGATTGGCCGATCAGCTTACGTCATGTCCGCAGACATGCAACGTGTTTGCTGATTGGACGGTGTAGAGCATGAAGTGCGTCAGATTTTCGGTGGCGCCCAACATCTTGGATTTGTGGATGTCCACGGACAGTGCGGTGAAACTTGGTTCAAAATTTGTATTTAGTAGAGTGTGTTGGTGTGTAGGAGTGTTTGGAGAGGGTGGGAGAGTATGAGATAGGTTGAAAGTTGTGTTTTTTCATTTGGTAGACGTTCTAGTTGTGTTCGATTTGTCTGCGGACATCACGGGTGTTCCGAAATGTTCTAAATAAACTGAATGGGGGGTGTTCTGAGGACTCAATATGTGTCCGTTTTGTTCGGAAGCAAGCTGAAACTGTTCTAAGAACACTTGCGGTGTCCTGAAATGTTCGCAAATAAACAAAATAGGGGTGTCCTGAGGACGCTGTCCGTATTGTTCGTTGTCAAGTTGAAAATGTTCTAAGAACTCTCGCGCTGTCCTCAAATGTTCGTAAATAAACAAAATGGGGGTGTTCTGAGGATGCTGTCCGTATTGTTCGTTGTCAAGTTGAAAATGGTCTAAGAACACTCGCGTTGTCCTGAAATGTTCGTAGGGGGTGTCCTGAAGACGCTGTCCATATTGTTCGATGGCAAGTTGAATGTGTTCTAAGAACACTCGCGGTGTACTGAAATGTTCTCAAATAAACAAAATGGGGGTGTCCTGAGGACGCTGTCCGTATTGTTCATTGTCAAGTTGAAAATGTTCTAAGAACTCTCGCGCTGTCCTCAAATGTTCGTAAATAAACAAAATGGGGGTGTTCTGAGGATGCTGTCCGTATTGTTCGTTGTCAAGTTGAAAATGGTCTAAGAACTCTCGCAGTGTCCTGAAATGTTCATAGGGGGTGTTCTGAAGACGCTGTCCGTATTGTTCGATAGCAAGTTGAATGTGTTCTAAGAACACTCGTGGTGTCCTGAAATGTTCGTAGGGGGTGTTCTGATGACGCTGTCCGTCCTGGGGACACTGTCCGTATTCTCTGGCAAGTTGAATGTGTTCTAAGAACGCTCGCGGTGTCCTGAAATGTTTGTAAATAAACAAAATGGGGGTGTTCTGAGGACGCTGTCCGTATTGTTCGATGGTAAGTTGAATGTGTTCTAAGAACACTCGTGGTGTCCTGAAATGTTCGTAGGGTGTGTCCTGACTACGCTGTCCGTATTGTTCGTTGTCAAGTTGAAAATGTTCTAAGAACTCTCGCAGTGTCCTGAAATGTTCGTAAATAAACAAAATGGGGGTGTTCTGAGGACGCTGTCCGTATTGTTCGTTGTCAAGTTCAAAGTGTTCTTAGAACTCTTGCGGTGTCCTGAATTTGTTGTCAAGTTGAAAGTGTTCTAAGAACTCTCGCGGTGTCCTGAAATGTTTGTAAATAAACAAAATGGAGGTGTTCTGAGGACGCTGTTCGTATTGTTCGTTGTCAAGTTGGAAGTGTTCTAAGAACTCACGCATTGTCCTGAAATGTTCGTAGGGGGTGTCCTGAAGACGCTGTCCGTATTGTTCGCTGGCAAGTTGAAAGTGTTCTAAGAACACTCACAATGTCCGCGGACATTAAAAGTTTCCATAGGCCATAGTTGAAATGTTTAACTCTATGGGTGTGATATGCTGCGGTGGTTGTGGCCAGGGCATAGAGTGTTGGGTGCATGGCCAAACCAACACTCTATGCCCTGGCCACACCAACACTCTATGCCCTGGCCACAACCACCACAGCATATCACACTTATAGTTGCTTAAAACTTTGGGTCAAAAACAAATGTATAAGAAACAAAGTTATAAGATACTATGGGTGTGATATGCTGCGATGGTTGTGGCCAGGGCATAGAGTGTATAATATACTTACTGTTTGGTTTAGTAACTGTAAATGGAGTACATGTATTTCTTGTTAATTTCTGTGATAAAAGAAAATAGCATGTTAGTATTAGTATTTTGTAATGACTTATTACATTGGACAATCAACATTTTTTTTTTTTTGGACCCTCATATTTAGTAGATTACAAACCAGAGTACTGTGCAATTTGCTCAGTTTCTGTGTTTGTTACTAAAATCATTGGGTCTGTGGGAGAAAAAAAAATCCATGTTGGATTAAAAAAAAAAAAAAAAACCTTTTCTGTTATGCTACAGTTTATTTGTTTGTTTGTTTGTTTTCAGTGTTCACTTGTTGTTTCTGGCTAATGTTTTATACATTGGCTTGTTGCATTTTTTTGGAGCAGTAACATATTAATATTATTTATTTGTTTGGATATCATAAAATTTTGGAGCAGTTAGATACCAGTAGGTGTATTCTAACTGTCTATTTTTTTTATATATTTTAGTGGTATTGATTTATCTGTTTGGATATTGTTAAATTTTGGGACAGTTAGATACCAATTGGCGTATTCTGTCTATTTTTTGATATATTTTAGTGGTATTGATTTATCTGTTTGGATATTGTTAAATTTTGGGACAATTAGATACCAATTGGCGTATTCTAATTGTCTATTTTTTGCTCTAATTTAGTGGTATTCATTTATCTGATTAGTTGTTGTAGAATATTTGGGCAGTTAGATAGCTTTTGGAATATTCTAACAGGTTACATTGTTTTACTACAAGTTTACTTAGGGTTTAAGTACAGTTTAGTTATCAAATTTTGGTTTTAAGAACATTAAATAAGCATTTGTAAGATGTGCTGTTAATCTCTGCTTTAGAGTAATGGTACTATCATTAGATTGAAACCATCCACATTTCTTTTTTATATATGCAGTGTAGTGCCCTGAATTGGTTGTGGCTCCTGCATGGTAGATTATACCTATTGTTGTGAAGGTTTTCTTACCAAGTGATATTTGAACATGTGTGAATCCAGTCAGCTTGCAGTTGTTTTTGGTACCATCTGCATTGTAACGTACAAGCATTAGTATTAGGTATTTACTATGTGTTTGTATTAGTAACGTGGAGCGATTATCCGAATTGCAGGTAGAACATAATCTACCATGGTTTGCTTTTTGTACAAGTTGCTGAAATGGAATGAATTCACAATTAGGGATTGATATATATACAAAGCGTTCATTGGGGATTTGTTCTTGTGTCACATTGTTGCAGACAGTGCATGTATGTTACCACATGTATTAAATTCTGGAAGATATCATTTATAGGTATGTTTATGTTTTCCAGTACTTGTAGTAAGTACATTAGAAATTCTTGTGGATCTTCCTGTGAGTTTATAGTGAATTTCACCATTCCAGCACAGTAGTCCAATTGTTGTCTTATTCCATAAAGACTATGGGGTCGATTCATGGAATTAATGTGCGCCGAAAATTCCCGCGCAGAGATGCCAAAACGTGCGAATCGCAGGAAAAGTGCGAAAATCGCAGTGCAAGTGCCAAAATCGCAGGAAAACCAGCACACAGCGATTCATGGAAGTCCGTACGCGAGAAAAACATTGGATGTGCGCTAAAAATGTGTGCCGCGCACGCGAGCGCACAGGTCATCCAACAGTGTGCGCCACGGCCACTGCGAAATCGCACATAGCGCGGCGCACATCACAAAAGTAGGCGGAACACGGGGCGTAACACTCGGAATGGGGAACAACGCGTGAAAATATGGGCGTCACGGGGGAAGTACAGGAGGCAAGTGCGCGGAACGCCCACACGCTCACCTACAACCCGTATTCATGGAATCGAATAGGGCAAACCAGCGCACGGTCAAAGACGCGCACAGGGCCAAACAAGTACGCCACAAGAAAGCAGGCGGTAGCGCCCCTGCGATTGAAAAAAATGTGCGCCAAAATGTGCGCTAACAAAAAGCACCCATATACAGCCATGATGAATGGCCCATACAGTGGCCCTCTAGGACAAATGAGGTGCAAAGGGGCCCCGACAAACACGGACACCCTCTGTGTGAAAAATAGCGTGTGCACGTGTTCCTGGGTGCGCGGGAAGTTCCACACGCGATTAGCCTGGGTACCTGTACCTCGGGGTGCGCGGGAAGTTCCACACGCGATTAGCCTGGGTAGGTGGGGGTGCGTGGGAAGTTCCACACGCGATTAGCCTGGGTACGTGTACTACGGGGTGCGCGGGAAGTTCCACACGCGATTGCCCTGGCTAGGTGGGGGTGCGCGGGAAGTTCCACACGCGATTGGCCTGGGTACGTGTATTCCGATGTGCGCGGAAGATTCACACACGATTTCTGCAGGGTATGTGTATTTCGGTGGTGCCGGGGAATGCTACACGTGATTTGGCCATGTGGGTCCCCCCAGATGTTCCCTCTACACCCTCCACGGTCCCTGCAGGCAGCCCACACCACAGGGTACTACCCTACACCCCTGCTCATGTCCCACAGGCAACCCATCCACCATGGCCATGCCCACCAGCCAACCCACATGTCACCTTGCACTAGTGATCACCAACACATGTCTCCCACAACCCCTACCCCCCAGCCACCAGGGGCAGCCTCCACCAGGCCCACACTCATGTCCCCTATTACCCCCACCCCCCAGCAGTGCAGGGGCAGCCTCCACCAGGCCCCCACTCGTGTCTCCCACCACCCCCATCCCACAGCCACCAGGGGCAGCCTCCACCAGGCCCCCACACATGTCTCCACCTCCCACACCCCCCAGCAGTGCAGGGGCAGCCTCCACCAGGCCCCCACTCATGTCTCCCATCACCCCCACCCCCCAGCCACCAGGGGCAGCCTCTACCAGGCCCCCACTCATGTCTCCCACCACCCCCACCCCCCAGCAGTGCAGGGGCAGCCTCCACCAGGCCCCCACTCATGTCTCCCACCACACCCACCCCCAGCAGTGCAGGGGCAGCCTCCACCAGGCCCCCACTCATGTCCCCTATTACCCCCACCCCCCCGCAGTGCAGGGGCAGCCTCCACCAGGCCCCCACTCGTGTCTCCCACCACCCCCATCCCACAGCCACCAGGGGCAGCCTCCACCAGGCCCCCACTCATGTCTCCACCTCCCACACCCCCCAGCAGTGCAGGGGCAGCCTCCACCAGGCCCCCACTCATGTCTCCCACCACCCCCATCCCACAGCCACCAGGTGCAGCCTTCACCAGGCCCCCACTCATGTCTCCCACCACACCCACCCCCCAGCAGTGCAGGGGCAGCCTCCACCAGGCCCCCACTCATGTCTCCTATTACCCCCACCCCCCAGCAGTGCAGGGGCAGCCTCCACCAGGCCCCCACTCATGTCTCCCACCACCCCCACCCCCCCAGCAGTGCAGGGGCAGCCTCCACCAGGCCCCCACTCATGTCTCCCACCACCCCCACCCCCCAGCCACCAGGGGCAGCCTCCATCAGGCCCCCACCCATGTCTCCCACCACCCCAACCCCCAGCCACCAGGGGCAGCCTCCACCAGGCCCCCACTCATGTCTCCCACCACCCCACCCCCCAGCAGTGCAGGGGCAGCCTCCACCAGGCCCCCACTCATGTCTCCAACCACCCCCATTCCACAGCCACCAGGGGCAGCCTCCACCAGGCCCCCACTCATGTCTCCCACCACGCCCACCCCCCAGCAGTGCAGGGGCAGCCTCCACCAGGCCCCCACTCATGTTCCCTATTACCCCCACTCCCCCGCAGTGCAGGGGCAGCCTCCACCAGGCCCCCACTCTTGTCTACCACCACCCCCACCCCCCAGCCACCATGGGGCAGCCTCCACCAGGCCCCCACTCATGTCTCCCACCACCCCCAGCCACCAGGAGCAGCCTCCACCAGGCCCCCACTCATGTCTCCCACCACCCTCACCCCCCAGCCACCAGGGGCAGCCTCCACCAGGCCCCCACTCATGTCCAACTCATGTCTCCCACCACCCTCACCCCCAGCCACCAGGGGCAGCCTCCACCAAGCCCCCACTCATGTCTCCCACCACCCCCACCCCCCAGCCACCAGGGGCAGCCTCCACCAGGCCCCCACCCATGTCTCCCACCACCCCCACCCCCGAGCCACCAGGGGCAGCCTCCACCAGGCCACCACTCATGTCCAACTCATGTCTCCCACCACCCTCACCCCCCAGCCACCAGGGGCAGCCTCCACCAAGCCCCCACTCATGTCTCCACCACCCCCACCCCCCAGCAGTGCAGGGGCAGCCTCCACCAAGCCCCCACTCATGTCTCCCACCACCCCCACCCCCCAGCCACCAGGGGCAGCCTCCACCAGGCCCTCACTCATGTCCAACTCATGTCTCCCACCACCCTCACCCCCCAGCCACCAGGGGCAGCCTCCACCAGGCCCCCACTCATGTCTCCCACCACCCCCACCCCCCAGCAGTGCAGGGGCAGCCTCCACCAGGCCCCCACTCATGTCTCCCACCACCCCCATCCCACAGCCACCAGGGGCAGCCTCCACCAGGCCCCCTCTCATGTCTCCCACCACACCCACCCCCCAGCAGTGCAGGGGCAGCCTCCATCAGGCCCCCACTCATGTCCCCTATTACCCCCACCCCCCAGCAGTGCAGGGGCAGCCTCCACCAGGCCCCCACTCATGTCTCCCACCACCCCCAACCCACAGCCACCAGGGGCAGCCTCCACCAAGCCCCCACTCATGTCTCCCACCACCCCACCCCCCAGCAGTGCAGGGGCAGCCTCCACCAGGCCCCCACTCATGTCTCCCACCACCCACACCCCCCAGCCACCAGGGGCAGCCTCCACCAGGCCCCCACTCATGTCCAACTCATGTCTCCCACCACCCTCACCCCCCAGCCACCAGGGGCAGCCTCCACCAGGCCCCCTCTCATGTCTCCCACCACACCCACCCCCCAGCATTGCAGGGGCAGCCTCCATCAGGCCCCCACTCATGTCCCCTATTACCCCCACCCCCCAGCAGTGCAGGGGCAGCCTCCACCAGGCCCCCACTCATGTCTCCCACCACCCCCAACCCACAGCCACCAGGGGCAGCCTCCACCAAGCCCCCACTCATGTCTCCCACCACCCCACCCCCCAGCAGTGCAGGGGCAGCCTCCACCAGGCCCCCACTCATGTCTCCCACCACCCACACCCCCCAGCCACCAGGGGCAGCCTCCACCAGGCCCCCACTCATGTCCAACTCATGTCCCCCACCACCCTCACCCCCCAGCCACCAGGGGCAGCCTCCACCAAGCCCCCACTCATGTCTCCCACCACCCCCACCCCCCAGCAGTGCAGGGGCAGCCTCCACGATGCCCCCACTCATGTCTCCCACCACCCCCACCCCATAGCAGTGCAGGGGCAGCCTCCACCAGGCCCCCACTCATGTCTCCCACCACCCCCATCCCACAGCCACCAGGGGCAGCCTCCACCAGGCCCCCACTCATGTCTCCCACCACCCCCACCCCCCAGCAGTGCAGGGGCAGCCTCCACCAGGCCCCCACTCATGTCCCCTATTACCCCCACCCCCCCGCAGTGCAGGGGCAGCCTCCACCAGGCCCCCACTCATGTCTACCGCCACCCCCACCCCCCAGCCACCAGGGGCAGCCTCCACCAGGCCCCCACGCATGTCCAACTCATGTCTCCCACCACCCTCACCCCCCAGCCACCAGGGGCACCCTCCACCAGGCCCCCACTCATGTCTCCCACCACCCCCAGTCCCCAGCCACCAGGGGCAGCCTCCACCAGGCCCCCACTCATGTCTCCCACCACCCCCACCCCCCAGCCACCAGGGGCAGCCTCCACCAGGCCCCCACTCATGTCCAACTCATGTCTCCCACCACCCTCAACCCCCTGTCACCAGAGGCAGCCTCAACCAGGCCCCCACTCATGTCTCCCACCACCCCCACCCCCCAGCCACCAGGGGCAGCCTCCACCAGGCCCCCACTCATGTCTCCCACCACCCCCACCCCCCAGCCGTGCGATTTGCCTGGGTATGTGTACTTCGGGGTGCGCGGGAAGTTCCACACGCGATTGGCCTGGGTATGTGTACCTCGGGGTGCGCGGGAAGTTCCACACGTGATTAGCCTGGGTACGTGTACTTCGGGGTGCGTGTGAACTTCCACATGCGATTTGCCTGGGTACGTGTACTACGGGGTGCGCGGGAAGTTCCACACGCGATTGTACGTGTACTTCGGGGTGCGCGGGAAGTCCCCCACGTGATTGACCTGGGTACGTGTACTTCAGGGTGCGCGTGAACTTCCACACGCGATTGGGCCTGTGAGAGTGGGTTACATGTATTCCTGGGGTGGGCGGGAAGATTCACTCGTTCGCCTACGACGTGCCGAAAAATGGTCCAATCCTGAGACACGTACCCCAGCATGAAGCAGGCGTACGTCGACCCGCGCAGCATAAAAGTGCGCGCAAACAACAAACAAGCTCATACGCCAGGATGAATATACCATTCCTAGCAGCAGTGGCCGTGGGTTACCAAAAGAGGAGGAGGATAGTGAGGGCCCGAATTTTCACTCCCAGAACCAGCCTTTTTGGGATGCCTGATGACCAGGTGTATGGGAGGTACAGGTTTCCCCCACACATAATACTGGATCTGGTCAGTGAGTGGGAGGATGACCTCACATCACCCACCGTGTGCTCCCAAGCACTCAGCCCCCTGGAGAAGGTCCTCAATGTACTGCACTTCTTGGCCACAGGATCATTTCAGCGGACAAGTGCCATAGTGGGTGGGGTGTCAAAGGCCACGCAGTCACGCTGCCTACACCAGGTCTTGAACATCATCACTGCACGCCCATTAGTCCGTAGGCACATATACCTGCCCAGGACACCTGCAGAAAGGCACGCTGCCACCCTCGATTTCTACGGTGTGGCACAATTTCCAAAAGTGCTAGGTGCCATTGACTGCACCCATGTGGCACTACGTCCCCCCAGGGCATCTGAGCACATCTATAGGAACCGCAAGCACTGGCATTCCATCAACGTGCAGGTAGTATGGAATGCTAAGGGAATTATCACCTCAGTATATGCCAACTATCCAGGTTCCACCCACGACAGCTTCATTTACCTAATGTCTACCCTAAGCCGGGACCTAGAAGCTGGGCGGCATGGCGATACATGGCTGCTTGGTGAGTATGAATGCCACTGCACATGCATGCATGTCAGATGCAGAGTTATGTCACTACCCCACTAATGATACCCATCACCTCCTCACCAGGGGACAGTGCCTACCCTCTGAGCACCCACATGATGACGCCGATTCGGAACCCCATCACGCCTCCAGAGGTAAGATACAACACAGCCCATATTGCAACCCGGGGCATAGTGGAGCGCACATTCGGAGTGCTCAAGTCACGCTTTTGCTCCCTTGACCGTTCTGGCGGGCAGCTGTTATATGCGCCCCCAGTAGTGTGCAGGATCATAGTGGCAGCATGTGTCCTGCACAATGTTGCAACACGCCGGGGCCTGGCCGTGTACATGGTGGTTTCCCCACATCCCCAACCACATGCATGCCTGCTGCGCATGGGAGGGGAGAGGGCACGGGGTGAGGCAGCCCGTACGCAGCTGGTGGCTAATTACTTCGCATAGAAATCACACCCCAGTGGAGTGCACACAGGCCTGGCACATACCATCTGATAAGCAATGATGACTCGACCTGACAATTAAGACGAACAAAGGGACTGTCAACTGTCAGAACCATAGCAGCCTGAGATTGTTCATGGGGAAGTGTCACAATTTGTGCATCCCTACCTACACAAACACCACCAATGCAGTGTCATGAAAAGACACTTCCATGCTGCAGAAATGAATACCCACTTGCAAAATACTACATAAAAACAGTGCCATGTCACCCACCCCCTCCCCGGACACGGCCACACAACACACCATGGCATGTCATGCAATGTGAGAGGAAAGAAATGAATCCCCACAACATGCCCCAAGTGTCAGCAGCTACAGTGTCCCTAATGGAAACATGTCCACACATGAAATGCTCACAGTAATGCAGGACCTACAACCCACATTACCAAATACTTAACAAGAATACCAATCACCTACACAACCTCCAACCTACCTTAAACATGACATTACAGACGTAAAAATTAGCTAGCCTCACCACCTGATGATGACAGCCCTCCGAACAAGTATACAGTGTTAGCGCCATGCAAGAGTGTAGGTGCACTGCTTACAACATGGACTCCAGTTCCAAGGTGGACCGCATTGTGAAGACATGAGGAATGGACTTGCAAATATGGAGGATGAGATGGATGCAGAGGCACATATCAATACACCACGCAGTGTACAATACAACAACAATATGCACTATGAATGTATACACAGTATAGACTACAGACTGCCGACGCAGCTCATGGGAGTCCAATGTCACCATGTACGTCAATGTCACTTGGGCACACCCTTTGCAAGCCCATGGAAACGGGAAGCAGGAGGGGTGTGTGTGACAAAAACCCAAGCATCTGAACCAAATCCATGACAAGCTTGCATGTGCCCAGCCACAATGCAGCAAATGCCCACGGGAGCCACACAAGGCAACACACTGTCCCAAAAAAAAAATTAAAAAAAAGAAAATAAAAAAATTAAATCAAAAATGGCCATTAATGGGCCCGGGGGGGTTGGGGAGGCCACCCAGGAGGTCCGAGGACAGGGTGCACACCAAAACCCACCTGTGTGGATCTTGCGAAAAAAAAACACCTCCATGGGCTCATGGCCTACACGGCTACCCTATTGTGGGAGTATCACTGCTGTCGCTATCCTCACTCTCTGCAGCTGCATCCGGAGGTGGTGGCACTATGGGAGGCAGCCCACGCAAAGCCCTAGTCTGTTCCTCCATGACTGCAAGCATGCGGGTGTGGTAGGTCTCGTTCTGGAGCATGAGTGTGCGGAGGTCCCCATGCAACAACTCACGGGATGCCCGGACCTCCGCCCTAGTTGCCTGCATCTCAGCTGAGAGCGTACGGGTGAGAAGCTCCAGCTGCTGTTCTGTCCTTCAGTTTGTTGAAGCCTCAAGCTCAACAAGAGTCGTCCTGAGGTGAAGGAGTTCCAGCCTCAGGGCTTCCCTGTGGCCCTGGGACTCTATGGAGATGGCTCCCTGCAGAGACGCCAGTGCCGCCCCCCTGTCCCTGTCGGATGCCAACATGTCCTCCCTGTGTGACTGGCAGATGGAGTCGGTTGCCTGCTGTAGTCGCTCCATCAGCCTTTCGGGGGGGACAATGGAAGTGGCCACCCTATCCATGGCCTGAGCCATCATCTCTGATGATGCTGCCTGTTGGGTTGCCATACCGTAAATGGATTGCTCCCATGCAGTATTGCCAGGTGGCGTACGGCCACCACGTCGGCGGGCACCACACCTGTCTGGGGCAAGGCAAACTGCGCCTTGCTGTGCCGGCACTGCCTGAGGCTGCAGGACTGCATTCCCCCTCTGATCTGCTGGCCCAGGAACAGGATCAGATGTCACGGAGTGTGAACCTGCATCCGTAACCACCAAAGGCGTACCTGCCAACACTGACATCCCCATTGAGGGTTCTAACCCTGGTGCAGGTGGGTCGGACAGGACAGAATCCCTCCCAGGAACACTCACCTGCGACGGCACGTAGGTCTCATCATCCGAATCAACACCTGAGTACAGCTCGGGGGAGGTGCAGCCAGAGACACCCCTTGAGAGCATGACCTGCAGCAGTTGTGGGTTCTCACCCACCACCACACCACGTCCCTCACTGGTGGTCGGTCGGCCCTCAGACCCCTCCTGGGTCTGCATCATCTCCACAACCCCAGCAGTATCAGGTGCGTCTTCCCCTGCAAAGACATAAAAGAAAACAAATGGAAACAGGCATTAGCACTATGGCACACAATGAGGGCTGAGAGGCTACAGAAACAGTACTTGATTGACATGTCCCACATGACTAAAACACTCCCATGCATGCACCGTCACTGCGTGTGATGGGGAGGCAGATGGCACACATTGATGACACCAAGATGGAAGATGAACACATTTGCTACATGCTGCCTAGCAGTGGCATCACACATTGGCCAGTGATTGGCAGGTCAAATACACATGCCATCACACAGATGGCATGTACCCTAGCCATGAAGTGAAGAGGGAGAGGAGGTCACCAATTGTTCATTCAGTCCAGTTTGTTCATATGATTGATTATTTTCATTGTAATGGTTCAAATGTTTAACATGCAGCTGCCAGTCAAAAATGGTCCTATAGCACAGGGACATGTCCAAACTAATCATGTCCACGAAACTGAGCCAGTCCACTGTACCATAGCCATGTCAGACATGTGACAATAGGACTGAGAAATCCTGAGTAAAAGTGGTGGTATGCAAACAATCTGCCTGAATAAACAGAGGTAAATAAGCAACAGTGTAGTGGCAAGATGACACTCCAAGGGCAACTGGCGTGACTTGAGGCCAGCTTATTCTTTGCCCTGCGCTTCAGGTCATTCCAGCGCTTGTAGCATTCATTAGCTGTGCGCCTCACGATTCCAAGGGCACTTATGATGTCCACAATGGTCTGCCAGTGTGCCTGACGTTGTGCAGGTGTGGTCTTGGATCCTGCAACAATCACCATTTCGCGGTCATGTGCGGACACATACTCTACAAGTGCATTCAGTTCGGCCTCATTGAAGCTGGGCTTCCTTGACGGGCCGGACTGTGTAGCCGTGTCTGGGGCATCAGCCTCTACTGGATGAGCACTCTTCCTCTTCCGCTTGGAAGGTGGTGGGGATCCGGAGTGTCCTGCGCCGCTCTGGACACTAGGGGCAGGAGCGTGGGATTGCACACTCAGCATGGGAGTTGGTGCAGGCATTATCTCAAGTGTGATGGTGTCAGGGGGAATGTCAGCATGATGGACTTGGACCGACACTGTCCTGGATGGGTGTGTGAGAGGTGGGGCGGATGGAGCTGCAGCTGCCCCTGCAGCCTCCCCAGCCTGCCTACGCGGGGCAGCAGATGACCTAGCTGCCCCTGATCCACGTGGCCTGATGACACCAACGTTCACCGGCGCACGTGGCCTAGACCTGCTGACCTGGAAGTCAGCCATGGAGTCACCCTGTGCCAGGTCTGGTTCCACATTGGGCTGGTCCAACAAGGGCTGAGCATGGATGGTGTCAGCCATGGTAACATCAACCAGTGGGGGGGGGCATGGGTGTCCCTGACTGCTCCTCCACACATGGGGGGCTAGGGGCACCCTGCAAGTCACTGCCACATCCCCTACCGGATCCACCACGTCCACCACTTGGGGCTCGGCCACCTTTGCCACCGTTACGGCTTGTTCGCCTCCCAGCCATGGCACTGATGTTATTGTGCGTATGGGAGTCGATGTGAACTATTGTACTGGGCAATTGGGGGTCAAAGGGGTTGGGTACCAGATGGTTATCGTACCCTAGTGCTCTAGCAAGGCTGTATGTCACCCCTGGGGAAAGATGACGGGTCACGCAACGCACAAGCACCCCAAAAAAGCGAAGTAAGGTGCACGCAACCCCTCCTAGACCAAGTGCGTGGAAAAATAAACCTTCACTACGCTGTGGCACCCAGGAACACAAGAATGAACGTATGCGTGTCACACGCAGCCTAGAATGACCTCTGAAGGGGTATGCGACACACGTGGCAAGCACAGATGGTAGATACGTGCACGACTCACCGTCCGCCAGGAACAAAAGCGTGAAAAATATGCGCATGTGCACGTTGGCAACACCCCCGCCAAAAGAAGAATTGCACGCTGTCTGAGGAGACAGGACAACAGTAGTAGGGAAGCTGTTTGAGGAAACAGGCCCAGGAAAAAGAGGAAAAGAGAAAAAGCTGTCAGAGGTAACAGGGAGTACGAACTGGAAACGCCGTGAAGTAAATCGCGTGTGAACCGACAAGAAGTACAGATTTCACCCACTCGCTCTCCACGAAAAGCACGTACAAGGAAATGGCGATCTACACGTACCTTTTATACACACGTCACAGACGCGCATACGCAATGAGGCCATTTTCACCAATTACGCGCTTTGACACTCGGACGTGTATCTCTTCATTTTTACACGCGCCATTCTCTACGGCCATGCGCGTGACGTCACAGCTGCGCATGGTGGCCTTTGGGCCAATGAAATCGCATATGCGAGCACACGTGGTAAAACTGCACGTCCGAGTGTCATCGGGTGTAATCGGAGGGAAGTGAGCGTACACGCGATTGGCCTGGGTACGTGTATTTCTGGAGTGCGCAGGAAGTTCCACACACGATTGGTGGAAATCCACGTGTGCTCTGTCATCACGTGTAATGAGGGAAACACCCACGCGCCTCACGTCACAGACGCGCTCACGCGCTAAGGGCCTTTGGTCCAATGAAATCGCATATGCGTGCTTACGTGCATACGCGCTAAGGGCCTTTCCTCGATTTACATGCAGACGTGCAGGATTTTCACGTGCCAAATCACTCCGTATCAAGCTGGCCACGCGTAAGCACACGGAAGACCACGCTCCTGCCCAGAAGGCCAAACTACTGCCCCCCAGAGCCCCGAGGATGCTCCCACCTGCCATCTGCTGCTGCCTGACTGCCTGCTGCCCACGTGCCCTGCCATTTGCTGCCTGCACATCAGCAAGGGGTGCTGTTGCTGTGATCACCCCTGCTGGAACCGAAGACTCCCGACTGGGATTCCATCGCTCCACAGCCCAGCCCCAGGACCCAGTTGCCCACCCACTCCTGCCTCTGGGGTTGTCATGTTGGGGTAAACACCATCTGAGACCACTGACAACCCCCGGCCAGAGAGGCAGAGGGGCACCAGCTTCAGTGCCACCGAAGTTGTTGTCCTGGTGGAGCAAGTCCTGGGGCAGTATGATGTCCTCTTCGGAAGTTCCCGCGCCGACAAGGAAGGACAGACTCGGATCTGGACTGACATCGTGACTGCCATCAACGCGGAGGGGGTGGCAGTCTACGACTTCCAACATGTCAAGAAGCGCTGGGAGGACTTCAGGTCCAGGACCCTGAACAAGGCCCGGCGCCTCTTGAAGGCAGCGGATGCCAAGGGGCGCCGGGGCCACTTGTCGGAAGAACAGATGAGGGACCTGGAACGCATATCCCCAGCGCTCCACGTCCAGGTCCTTGAGAGGCAGACACGTCTGGAGTCGAGCGGTAAGTGTACATGCATCCTGATTGCGAGCTGTGCATGTGGTGATTTTTCAGTAGTGTGCAGGTTGCACATCTGTTTGTATGGGGTCGAGTATGGGTGGGGGTGTACAGGGCCATGGGGCTAACACATGCGAGGGCTGGAATGTGTGAGACATGGATGGTGCTTGTGTGTGTAGGCTTGCATGCCAAATGCATTTGTGTGGGCACACATGTTTGGATGAATGTGTATGTAAGTAGACATGTCCGTGATGTCACGCATGTATGTTGTTTTCAGCTGCATGTATCAGCACTGTGTACATGTGCATGTGTGTGTATTTGACAAGGGTGCAACAGTGATGCAACATGGATGCATGTGACAGCGGTATGTGGAAGCCTGATGGGCAGATGTGACATGGATGCCCATCTGAACACTGCGACACTTGGCAGAGGTGTACACATGCATGCAAGTGTGGTGGTGTGTGTACATGTGTGCTACACTTCCTGTGTTGCATGTGATGTCTGGCTCACCTTTGCCTGCTCATGCTGTTGTATGTGTATGGATGGTGATGGTGCTGGCAGTTGCGATATGGCTGTGGTATGTCTCATGTGTGCGAGTTGAAATTACATGTGTGTTGGGGATTGTGATGACATGTCTGAGGTTTGCCAATGCCACTCATGTACAACTGTCATGTGTGTATGTGTCCATTGTACAGTGCCCTGATGCCTGTGTTTTGTTTCTCCCTGTCTGCAGCGTCAACTGATGAAGAGGGCGGAGAGGTGCTGTGGAGCACAGCGGCGGGGATCCCACCGCCAGCCGGAGACGCAAGGCTCGGCTCCCCTCCCATGTTGTCATCTCGTCGAGGAGTGAGGAGTCCGGTGCCGCGTCCCAGGCCGCAGCTGCCGGGGGGAGGTCCAAGAGGCGGAGGTTGGAGTTGGACTCCTCGGCAGCAGAAGGGGCAGCTGGGACCCCACAGGGCCCAACGGGGGAAGATGGCACGGAGTCATCCAGCTTGGTGGGAGGTTTGGTGGAGGAGGAGGCCGTGCAAGCAACAGAGACGGGGTCTGGAGGTGGGGATCCCACTGGTGCTAATGGTGCAGTGCAGGACCAGGGACAGGAGGCAGCACAGGCCGCCGCGGAGGTGCCTGTGTGCAATCCTGTTCCTGATCCTGTCCCTGCATCATCTTGCACCAGCAGGGATGCCTACGTTCAGACCCGTTTTCAGGCAGGGGATGAGCTCATGACAACTGGCCTTCCTCTGCCTGCAGACGTGGCTATCCGGGTCCGGGTTGAGCCTGTTCTAAGTGGTGTGGCGTTGCCTCAACGGGCCTTGCGAGGTGACCTGCAGTCTTTTCATGAGGAGACTGCACGTCATCTCGAATGGCTCGTTGACCACGTCAGCCTGCTGGGACAGGTCACCCAGGCCAGATTCCTCCTTATGATGGGGCTTGCTACGACCCCCTCCTCAACCGAACCCCCTACGCGCCAGTCGTCCTCCGTGCCATCTTCCCACCCATCAGTCACCTGGGTGCCCTGTGGAGCTGGCTCTGACGGTGCGGCCAGGCTGGTGGAGGAGGCATCCCTGCCACAGTCGGGAGTCGGATGTCCAGCAGGGGTGGCCACATCAACGACTGCACCCCAGCCGGCGGGGAATGTGCAGGCAGCAGGAGGCAGTGCTCGGGCAGAGGCACAGCAGCAGCAGCAACGTGGTGGGAGCCATGAAGGCTCGGGGCCTTCAACATCGGAGGGGCAGGCATCGGCCGGAGGGCAGGAGGACCCAGGACAGAGAGTGTCTTCCGTGTGGCAGCGGTTGGGCCACGCCATAGATGCGGAGCGGCAGCGGGCAGAAGAGGCACGGCTCACAATGGTCAGGGCGGAGAACTCCATGCGGAGGGCCCGAGGCAGGCCGAGTGCCTCGAGGCAATCAGCAGGGGTTTGGAGGTGGACACGTCGACGGCCCTGCGGACCCTCGGGGCCATGGAGGAGGACCGCCTCCGGGACATTGAGCAGGAGTTTGATGATGCCCTGGCCCGGGACATCCACAAGTGAGCCGTCAAACTAGCCCGCTGCCCTTGTACATAGTTATGTAGGTAGTGTTAGGTTTCATTTTTTTTAGGATTTATCTTGGACCTTTCGGACATTGGCCACATTTTTGTATATAGTTTATTTTATTAGTTAGTGTAGTTAGATAGGTTTCCTTTCTTTTGTTGGGATAATGGACCCTGGCTTGTTCGTATGTACATAGTTCACTGTTGGATTGTATTTTTCTTTCACATTTTAACCATGGAGCAATGGCTTTCTATTTTATTTCCCATTGGATTTGGTTTTCTGGACAGTGACTTTGGACACCATTACTTTGGATTTTGATTTTTGGTTTTGCTTTTTTTCACGGACATGCTTCTTTTCATTTTTGTACATTCCCATTTCTGTTTCTTTATTTTTGATTCTATTTATGTTTCCTTCAATACACATTTTTTTTATCAAACTTCAATGTGTAGTATCATCTCATTGGTTTAATGCATATCATGATATGGCTTTTGAGATTCACTGACACCCATTGGGTGTATGTGAGGGAAATGTGTTTGTTTCGGAACTTGCAATTGGTGTTCTGTCATGTAATTGCCAATTATGAGTGGGTGGATGCAATACTTGGGTGGGTGTTTTGCATTTGGAGGCTGACCATAGGGACCAGGGATCTAGATTGTGATGACATGTTGGCTGGGGAACATGAGTTGTACATGGGTGGGGGCCTGCTGGCAGGTGCTCCACAGTGCTGGGGGGTGCGGGTGCAGGGGGACATGAGTTGGACATGAGTGGGGGCCTGCTGGCAGGTGCCCCACAGTGCTGGGGGGAGGGGGTGCAGGGGTACATGAGTTGGACATCAGTGGGGGCCTGGTGGAGGCTGCCCCTGGTGGCTGGGGGTGGGGGTGGTGGTAGACATGGGTGGGGGCCTGGTGGAGGCTGCCCCTTCTCTGCTGGGGGGTGGGGGTGCAGGGGGACATGAGTGGGGGCCTGGTGGAGGCTGCCCCTGCACTGCTGGGGGGTGGGGGTGGTGGGAGACATGAGTGGGGGCCTGGTGGAATCTGCCCCTGGTGGCTGGGGGATGGGGGTGGTGGTAGACATGAGTGGGGGCCTGGTGGAGGGTGCCCCCGACTGCTGGGGGGTAGGTGGTGGTGGGAGACATGGGTGGGGGCCTGGTGGAGGCTGCCCCTGCACTGCTGGGGGTTGGGGTGCAGGGGGACATGAGTGGGGGCCTGGTGGAGGCTGCCCCTGCACTGCTGGGGGGTGGGGGTGCAGGGGGACATGAGTGGGGGCCTGGTGGAGGCTGCCCCTGCACTACTGGGGGGTGGGGGTGGTGGGAGACATGAGTGGGGGCCTGGTGGAGGCTGCCCTTGGTGGCTGGGGGGTGGGGGTGGTGGTAGACATGAGTGGGGGCCTGGTGGAGGCTGCCCCTGCACTGCTGGGGGGTGGGGGTGCAGGGGGACATGAGTGGGGGCCTGGTGGAGGCTGCCCCTGCACTGCTGGGGGGTGGGGGTGGTGGTAGACATGGGTGGGGGCCTGGTGGAGGCTGCCCCTGCACTGCTGGGGGGTGGGGGTGGTGGGAGACATGAGTGGGGGCCTGGTGGAGGCTGCACCTGGTGGCTGGAAGGTGGGGTGGTGGTAGACATGGGTGGGGGCCTGGTGGAGGCTGCCCCTGCACTGCTGGGGGGTGGGGGTGGTGGGAGACATGAGTGGGGGCCTGGTGGAGGCTGCCCCTGGTGGCTGGGGGGTGGGGGTGGTGGTAGACATGAGTGGGGGCCTGGTGGAGGCTGCCCCTGCACTGCTGGGGGGTGGGGGTGCAGGGGGACATGAGTGGGGGCCTGGTGGAGGCTGCCCCTGCACTGCTGGGGGGTGGGGGTGGTGGGAGACATGAGTGGGGGCCTGGTGGAGGCTGTCCCTGGTGGCTGGGGGGGTGGGGGTGGTGGGAGACATGAGTGGGGGCCTGGTGGAGGCTGCCCCTGCACTGCTGGGGGGTGGGGGTGGTGGCAGACATGAGTGGGGGCCTGGTGGAATCTGCCCCTGGTGGCTGGGGGTTGGGGGTGGTGGTAGACATGAGTGGGGGCCTGGTGGAGGGTGCCCCTGACTGCTGGGGGGTAGGGGGTGGTGGGAGACATGGGTGGGAGCCTGGTGGAGGCTGCCCCTGCACTGCTGGGGGGTGGGGGTGCAGGGGGACATGAGTGGGGGCCTGGTGGAGGCTGCCCCTGCACTGCTGGGGGGTGGGGGTGGTGGGAGACATGAGTGGGGGCCTGGTGGAGGCTGCCCCTGGTGGCTGGAGGGTGGGGGTGGTGGTAGACATGGGTGGGGGCCTGGTGGAGGGTGCCCCTGACTGCTGGGGGGTAGGGGGTGGTGGGAGACATGGGTGGGGGCCTGGTGGAGGCTGCCCCTGCACTGCTGGGGGGTGGGGGTGCAGGGGGACATGAGTGGGGGCCTGGTGGAGGCTGCCCCTGGTGGCTGGGGGGTGGGGGTGGTGGTAGACATGAGTGGGGGCCTGGTGGAGGCTGCCCCTGAACTGCTGGGGGGTGGGGTGCAGGGGGACATGAGTGGGGGCCTGGTGGAGGCTGCCCCTGCTGGGGGGTGGGGGTGCAGGGCGACATGAGTGGGGGCCTGGTGGAGGCTGCCCCTGCACTACTGGGGGGTGGGGGTGGTGGGAGACATGAGTGGGGGCCTGGTGGAGGCTGCCCTTGGTGGCTGGGGGGTGGGGGTGGTGGTAGACATGAGTGGGGGCCTGGTGGAGGCTGCCCCCTACCCCCCAGCAGTCAGGGGCACCCTCCACCAGGCCCCCACTCATGTCTACCACCACCCCCAACCCCCAGCCACCAGGGGCAGATTCCACCAGGCCCCCACTCATGTCTGCCACCACCCCCACCCCCCAGCAGTGCAGGGGTAGCCTCCACCAGGCCCCCACTCATGTCTCCCACCACCCCCACCCCCCAGCCACCAGGGGCAGCCTCCACCAGGCCCCCACTCATGTCTCCCACCACCCCCACCCCCCAGCAGTGCAGGGGCAGCCTCCACCAGGCCCCCACTCATGTCCCCCTGCACCCCCACCCCCCAGCAGTGCAGGGGCAGCCTCCACCAGGCCCCCACTCATGTCCCCCTGCACTCCCACCCCCCAGCAGTGCAGGGGCAGCCTCCACCAGGCCCCCACTCATGTCTACCACCACCCCCACCCCCCAGCCACCAGGGGCAGCCTCCACCAGGCCCCCACTCATGTCCCCCTGCACCCCCACCCCCCAGCAGTGCAGGGGCAGCCTCCACCAGGCCCCCACCAATGTCTCCCACCACCCCCTACCCCCCAGTAGTCAGAGGCACCCTCCACCAGGCCCCCACCCATGTCTACCACCACCCCCACCCTCCAGCCACCAGGGGCAGCCTCCACCAGGCCCCCACTCATGTCCCCCTGCACTCCCACCCCCCAGCAGTGCAGGGGCAGCCTCCACCAGGCCCCCACTCATGTCTACCACCACCCCCACCCCCCAGCCACCAGGGGCAGCCTCCACCAGGCCCCCACTCATGTCCCCCTGCACCCCCACCCCCCAGCAGTGCAGGGGCAGCCTCCACCAGGCCCCCACCAATGTCTCCCACCACCCCCTACCCCCCAGCAGTCAGAGGCACCCTCCACCAGGCCCCCACCCATGTCTACCACCACCCCCACCCTCCAGCCACCAGGGGCAGCCTCCACCAGGCCCCCACTCATGTCTCCCACCACCCCCACCCCCCAGCAGTGCAGGGGCAGCCTCCACCAGGCCCCCACTCATGTCCCCCTGCACCCCCACCCCCCAGCAGTGCAGGGGCAGCCTCCACCAGGCCCCCACCCATTTCTCCCACCACCCCCTACCCCCCAGCAGTCAGGGGCACCCTCCACCAGGCCCCCACTCATGTCTCCCACCACCCCCCAGCCACCAGGGACAGCCTCCACCAGGCCCCCACTCATGTCTCCCACCACCCCCACCCCCCAGCAGTGCAGGGGCAGCCTCCACCAGGCCCCCACTCATGTCCCCCTGCACCCCCACCCCCCAGCAGTGCAGGGGCAGCCTCCACCAGGCCCCCACTCATGTCTACCACCACCCCCACCCCCCAGCCACCAGGGGCAGCCTCCACCAGGCCCCCACTCATGTCTCCCACCACCCCCACCCCCCAGCAGTGCAGGGGCAGCCTCCACCAGGCCCCCACCCATGTCTACCACCACCCCACCTTCCAGCCACCAGGTGCAGCCTCCACCAGGCCCCCACTCATGTCTCCCACCACCCCCACCCCCCAGCAGTGCAGGGGCAGCCTCCACCAGGCCCCCACCCATGTCTACCACCACCCCCACCCCCCAGCCACCAGGGGCAGCCTCCACCATGCCCCCACTCATGGGTGGGGGTGCAGGGGGACATGAGTGGGGGCCTGGTGGAGGCTGCCCCTGCACTGCTGGGGGGTGAGGGTGGTGGGAGACATGAGTGGGGGCCTGGTGGAGGCTGCCCCTGGTGGCTGGAGGGTGGGGGTGGTGGTAGACATGGGTGGGGGCCTGGTGGAGGGTGCCTCTGACTGCTGGGGGGTAGGGGGTGGTGGGAGACATTGGTGGGGGCCTGGTGGAGGCTGCCCCTGCACTGCTGGGGGGTGGGGGTGCAGGGGGACATGAGTGGGGGCCTGGTGGAGGCTGCCCCTGATGGTTGGGGGGTGGGGGCGTTGGTAGACATGAGTGGGGGCCTGGTGGAGGCTGCCCCTGCACTGCTGGGGGGTGGGAGTGCAGGGGGACATGAGTGGGGGCCTGGTGGAGGCTGCCCCTGCACTGCTGGGGGGTGGGGGTGCAGGGGGACATGAGTGGGGGCCTGGTGGAGGCTGCCCCTGCACTGCTGGGGGGTGGGGGTGGTGGGAGACATGAGTGGGGGCCTGGTGGAGGCTGCCCCTGGTGGCTGGGGGGTGGGGGTGGTGGGAGACATGAGTGGGGGCCTGGTGGAGGCTACCCCTGCACTGCTGGGGGGTGGGGGTGGTGGCAGACATGAGTGGGGGCCTGGTGGAATCTGCCCCTGGTGGCTGGGGGTTGGGGGTGGTGGTAGACATGAGTGGGGGCCTGGTGGAGGGTGCCCCTGACTGCTGGGGGGTAGGGGGTGGTGGGAGACATGGGTGGGGGCCTTGTGGAGGCTGCCCCTGCACTGCTGGGGGGTGGGGGTGCAGGGGGACATGAGTGGGGGCCTGGTGGAGGCTTCCCCTGCACTGCTGGGGGTGGGGGTGGTGGGAGACATGAGTGGGGGCCTGGTGGAGGCTGCCCCTGGTAGCTGGGGGATGGGGGTGGTGGTAGACATGGGTGGGGGCCTGGTGGAGGGTGCCCCTGACTGCTGGGGGGTAGGGGGTGGTGGGAGACATGGGTGGGGGCCTGGTGGAGGCTGCCCCTGCCCTGCTGGGGGGTGGGGGTGCAGGGGGACATGAGTGGGGGCCTGGTGGAGGCTGCCCCTGGTGGCTGGGGGGTGGGGGTGGTGGTAGACATGAGTGGGGGCCTGGTGAAGGCTGCCCCTGAACTGCTGGGGGGTGGGGGTGCAGGGGGACATGAGTGGGGGCCTGGTGGAGGCTGCCCCTGCACTCCTGGGGGTGTGGGTGGTTGGAGACATGAGTGGGGGCCTGGTGGAATCTGCCCCTGGTGGCTGGGGGTTGGGGGTGGTCGTAGACATGAGTGGGGGCCTGGTGGAGGGTGCCCCTGACTGCTGGGGGGTAGGGGATGGTGTGAGACATGGGTGGGGGCCTGGTGGAGGCTGCCCCTGCACTGCTGGGGGTGGGGGTGCAGGGGGACATGAGTGGGGGCCTGGTGGAGGCTGCCCCTGCACTGCTGGGGGTGGGGGTGGTGGGAGACATGAGTGGGGGCCTGGTGGAGGCTGCCCCTGGTAGCTGGGGGATGGGGCTGGTGGTAGACATGGGTGGGGGCCTGGTGGAGGGTGCCCCTGACTGCTGGGGGGTAGGGGGTGGTGGGAGACATGGGTGGGGGCCTGGTGGAGGCTGCCCCTGCCCTGCTGGGGGGTGGGGGTGCAGGGGGACATGAGTGGGGGCCTGGTGGAGGCTGCCCCTGGTGGCTGGGGGGTGGGGGTGGTGGTAGACATGAGTGGGGGCCTGGTGGAGGCTGCCCCTGAACTGCTGGGGGGTGGGGGTGCAGGGGGACATGAGTGGGGGCCTGGTGGAGGCTGCCCCTGCACTCCTGGGGGTGTGGGTGGTTGGAGACATGAGTGGGGGCCTGGTGGAATCTGCCCCTGGTGGCTGGGGGTTGGGGGTGGTGGTAGACATGAGTGGGGGCCTGGTGGAGGGTGCCCCTGACTGCTGGGGGGTAGGGGATGGTGGGAGACATGGGTGGGGGCCTGGTGGAGGCTGCCCCTGCACTGCTGGGGGGTGGGGGTGCAGGGGGACATGAGTGGGGGCCTGGTGGAGGCTGCCCCTGCACTGCTGGGGGGTGGGGGTGGTGGGAGACATGAGTGGGGGCATGGTGGAGGCTGCCCCTGGTGGCTGGGGGGTGGGGGTGGTGGTAGACATGGGTGGGGGCCTGGTGGAGGCTGCCCCTGACTGCTGGGGGGTAGGGGGTGGTGGGAGACATGGGTGGGGGCCTGGTGGAGGCTGCCCCTGCACTGCTGGGGGGTGGGGGTGCAGGGGGACATGAGTGGGGGCCTGGTGGCGGCTGCCCCTGGTGGCTGGGGTGTGGGGGTGGTGGTAGACATGAGTGGGGGCCTGGTGGAGGCTGCCCCTGCACTGCTGGGGGTGGGAGTGCAGGGGGACATGAGCGGGGGCCTGGTGGAGGCTGCCCCTGCACTGCTGGGGGGTGGGGGTGCAGGGGGACATGAGTGGGGGCCTGTCGGAGTCTGTCCCTGCACTGCTGGGGGGTGGGGGTGGTGGGAGACATGAGTGGGGGCCTGGTGGAGGCTGCCCCTGGTGGCTGGGGGGTGGGGGTGGTGGGAGACATGAGTGGGGGCCTGGTGGAGGCTGCCCCTGCACTGCTGGGGGGTGGGGGTGGTGGCAGACATGAGTGGGGGCCTGGTGGTATCTGCCCCTGGTGGCTGGGGGTTGGGGGTGGTGGTAGACATGAGTGGGGGCCTGGTGGAGGGTGCTCCTGACTGCTGGAGGGTAGGGGGTGGTGAGAGACATGGGTGGGGGCCTTGTGGAGGCTGCCCCTGCACTGCTGGGGCAGTGGGGGTGCAGGGGGACATGAGTGGGGGCCTGGTGGAGGCTGCCCCTGCACTGCTGGGGGGTGGGGGTGCAGGGGGACATGAGTGGGGGCCTGGTGGAGGCTGCCCCTGCACTGCTGGGGGCGGGGGTGGTGGGAGACATGTGTGGGGGCCTGGTGGAGGCTGCCCCTGGTAGCTGGGGGTGGTGGTAGACATGGGTGGGGGCCTGGTGGAGGGTGCCCCTGACTGCTGGGGGGTAGGGGGTGGTGGGAGACATGGGTGGGGGCCTGGTGGAGGCTGCCCCTGCACTGCTGGAGGGTGGGGGTGCAGGGGGACATGAGTGGGGGCCTGGTGGAGGCTGCCCCTGGTGGCTGGGGGGTGGGGGTGGTGGTAGACATGAGTGGGGGCCTGGTGGAGGCTGCCCCTGAACTGCTGGGGGGTGGGGGTGCAGGGGAACATGAGTGGGCGCCTGGTGGCGGCTGCCCCTGCCCTCCTGGGGGTGTGGGTGGTGAGAGACATGAGTGGGGGCCTGGTGGAGGCTGCCCCTGCACTGCTGGGGGGTGGGGGTGGTGGTAGACATGGGTGGGGGCCTGGTGGAGGCTGCCCCTGGTGGCTGGGGGTGGGGGTGGTGGTAGACATGGGTGGGGGCCTGGTGTAGGCTGCCCCTGCACTGCTGGGGGGTGGGGGTGCAGGGGACATGAGTGGGGGCCTGGTGGAGGCTGCCCCTGCACTGCTGGGGGGTGGGGGCGGTGGGAGACATGAGTGGGGGCCTGGTGGAATCTGCCCCTGGTGGCTGGGGGATGGGGGTGGTGGTAGACATGGGTGGGGGCCTGGTGGAGGCTGCCCCTGCACTGCTGGGGGGTGGGGGTGGTGGGAGACAAGAGTGGGGTCCTGGTGGAGGCTGCCCCTGGTGGCTGGGGGTTGGGGGTGGTGGTAGACATGGGTGGGGGCCTGGTGGAGGGTGCCCCTGACTGCTGGGGGGTAGGGGGTGGTGGGAGACATGGGTGGGGGCCTGGTGGAGTCTGCCCCTGCAATGCTGGGTGGTGGGGGTGCAGGGGGACATGAGTGGGGGGCTGGTGGAGGCTGCCCCTGCACTGCTGGGGGGTGGGGGTGCAGGGGGACATGAGTGGGGGCCTGGTGGAGGCTGCCCCTGCACTGCTGGGGGGTGGGGGTGGTGGGAGACATGAGTGGGGGCCTGGTGGAGGCTGCTCCTGGTGGCTGAGGGGTGGGGTTGGTGGTAGACATGAGTGGGGGCCTGGTGGAGGCTGCCCTTGGTGGCTGTGGGGTGGGGGTGGTGGTAGACATGAGTGGGGGCCTGGTGGAGGCTGCCCCTGCTCTGCTGGGGGGTGGGGGTGCAGGGGGACATGAGTGGGGGCCTGGTGGAGGCTGCCCCTGCACTGCTGGGGGTGGGGGTGGTGGTAGACATGGGTGGGGGCCTGGTGGAGGCTGCCCCTGCACTGCTGGGGGGTGGGGGTGGTGGGAGACATGAGTGGGGGCCTGGTGGAGGCTGCACCTGGTGGCTGGAAGGTGGGGGTGGTGGTAGACATGAGTGGGGGCCTGGTGGAGGCTGCCCCTGAACTGCTGGGTGGTGGGGGTGCAGGGGGACATGAGTGGGGGCCTGGTGGAGGCTGCCCCTGCACTCCTGGGGGTGTGGGTGGTTGGAGACATGAGTGGGGGCCTGGTGGAATCTGCCCCTGGTGGCTGGGGGTTGGGGGTGGTGGTAGACATGAGTGGGGGCCTGGTGGAGGGTGCCCCTGACTGCTGGGGGGTAGGGGGTGGTGGGAGACATGGGTGGGGGCCTGGTGGAGGCTGCCCCTGCACTGCTGGGGGGTGGGGGTGCAGGGGGACATGAGTGGGGGCCTGGTGGAGGCTGCCCCTGCACTGCTGGGGGGTGGGGGTGGTGGGAGACATGAGTGGGGGCATGGTGGAGGCTGCCCCTGGTGGCTGGGGGGTGGGGGTGGTGGTAGACATGGGTGGGGGCCTGGTGGAGGCTGCCCCTGACTGCTGGGGGGTAGGGGGTGGTGGGAGACATGGGTGGGGGCCTGGTGGAGGCTGCCCCTGCACTGCTGGGGGGTGGGGGTGCAGGGGGACATGAGTGGGGGCCTGGTGGAGGCTGCCCCTGGTGGCTGGGGGGTGGGGGTGGTGGTAGACATGAGTGGGGGCCTGGTGGAGGCTGCCCCTGCACTGCTGGGGGTGGGAGTGCAGGGGGACATGAGTGGGGGCCTGGTGGAGGCTGCCCCTGCACTGCTGGGGGGTGGGGGTGCAGGGGGACATGAGTGGGGGCCTGGTGGAGGCTGCCCCTGCACTGCTGGGGGGTGGGGGTGGTGGGAGACATGAGTGGGGGCCTGGTGGAGGCTGCCCCTTGTGGCTGGGGGGTGGGGGTGGTGGGAGACATGAGTGGGGGCCTGGTGGAGGCTGCCCCTGCACTGCTGGGGGGTGGGGGTGGTGGCAAACATGAGTGGGGCCTGGTGGAATCTGCCCCTGGTGGCTGGGGGTTGGGGGTGGTGGTAGACATGAGTGGGGGCCTGGTGGAGGGTGCCCCTGACTGCTGGAGGGTAGGGGGTGGTCAGAGACATGGGTGGGGGCCTTGTGGAGGCTGCCCCTGCACTGCTGGGGCAGTGGGGGTGCAGGGGGACATGAGTGGGGGCCTGGTGGAGGCTGCCCCTGCACTGCTGGGGGTGTGGGTGGTTGGAGACATGAGTGGGGGCCTGGTGGAATCTGCCCCTGGTGGCTGGGGGTTGGGGGTGGTGGTAGACATGAGTGGGGGCCTGGTGGAGGGTGCCCCTGACTGCTGGGGGGTAGGGGATGGTGGGAGACATGGGAAGGGGCCTGGTGGAGGCTGCCCCTGCACTGCTGGGGGGTGGGGGTGCAGGGGGACATGAGTGGGGGCCTGGTGGAGGCTGCCCCTGCACTGCTGGGGGGTGGGGGTGGTGGGAGACATGAGTGGGGGCCTGGTGGAGGCTGCCCCTTGTGGCTGGGGGGTGGGGGTGGTGGGAGACATGAGTGGGGGCCTGGTGGAGGCTGCCCCTGCACTGCTGGGGGGTGGGGGTGGTGGCAGACATGAGTGGGGGCCTGGTGGAATCTGCCCCTGGTGGCTGGGGGTTGGGGGTGGTGGTAGACATGAGTGGGGGCCTGGTGGAGGGTGCCCCTGACTGCTGGAGGGTAGGGGGTGGTCAGAGACATGGGTGGGGGCCTTGTGGAGGCTTCCCCTGCACTGCTGGGGCAGTGGGGGTGCAGGGGGACATGAGTGGGGGCCTGGTGGAGGCTGCCCCTGCACTGCTGGGGGGTGGGGGTGCAGGGGGACATGAGTGGGGGCCTGGTGGAGGCTGCTCCTGCACTGCTGGGGGTGGGGGTGGTGGGAGACATGTGTGGGGGCCTGGTGGAGGCTGCCCCTGGTAGCTGGGGGGTGGGGGTGGTGGTAGACATGGGTGGGGGCCTGGTGGAGGGTGCCCCTGACTGCTGGGGGGTAGGGGGTGGTGGGAGACATGGGTGGGGGCCTGGTGGAGGCTGCCCCTGCACTGCTGGGGGGTGGGGGTGCAGGGGGACATGAGTGGGGGCCTGGTGGAGGCTGCCCCTGGTGGCTGGGGGGTGGGGGTGGTGGTAGACATGAGTGGGGGCCTGGTGGAGGCTGCCCCTGAACTGCTGGGGGGTGGGGGTGCAGGGGAACATGAGTGGGCGCCTGGTGGAGGCTGCCCCTGCACTCCTGGGGGTGTGGGTGGTGGGAGACATGAGTGGGGGCCTGGTGGAGGCTGCCCCTGCACTGCTGGGGGGTGGGGGTGGTGGTAGACATGGGTGGGGGCCTGGTGGAGGCTGCCCCTGGTGGCTGGTTGGTGGGGGTGGTGGTAGACATGGGTGGGGGCCTGGTGTAGGCTGCCCCTGCACTGCTGGGGGGTGGGGGTGCAGGGGGACATGAGTGGGGGCCTGGTGGAGGCTGCCCCTGCACTGCTGGGGGGTGGGGGCGGTGGGAGACATGAGTGGGGGCCTGGTGGAATCTGCCCCTGGTGGCTGGGGGATGGGGGTGGTGGTAGACATGGGTGGGGGCCTGGTGGAGGCTGCCCCTGCACTGCTGGGGGGTGGGGGTGGTGGGAGACAAGAGTGGGGTCCTGGTGGAGGCTGCCCCTGGTGGCTGGGGGTTGGGGGTGGTGGTAGACATGGGTGGGGCCTGGTGGAGGGTGCCCCTGACTGCTGGGGGGTAGGGGGTGGTGGGAGACATGGGTGGGGGCCTGGTGGAGTCTGCCCCTGCAATGCTGGGGGGTGGGGGTGCAGGGGGACATGAGTGGGGGGCTGGTGGAGGCTGCCCCTGCACTGCTGGGGGGTGGGGGTGCAGGGGGACATGAGTGGGGGCCTGGTGGAGGCTGCCCCTGCACTGCTGGGGGGTGGGGGTGGTGGGAGACATGAGTGGGGGCCTGGTGGAGGCTGCTCCTGGTGGCTGAGGGGTGGGGTTGGTGGTAGACATGAGTGGGGGCCTGGTGGAGGCTGCCCTTGGTGGCTGGGGGGTGGGGGTGGTGGTAGACATGAGTGGGGGCCTGGTGGAGGCTGCCCCTGCTCTGCTGGGGGGTGGGGGTGCAGGGGGACATGAGTGGGGGCCTGGTGGAGGCTGCCCCTGCACTGCTGGGGGGTGGGGGTGGTGGTAGACATGGGTGGGGGCCTGGTGGAGGCTGCCCCTGCACTGCTGGGGGGTGGGGGTGGTGGGAGACATGAGTGGGGGCCTGGTGGAGGCTGCACCTGGTGGCTGGAAGGTGGGGTGGTGGTAGACATGGGTGGGGGCCTGGTGGAGGCTGCCCCTGCACTGCTGGGGGGTGGGGGTGGTGGGAGACATGAGTGGGGGCCTGGTGGAGGCTGCCCCTGGTGGCTGGGGGGTGGGGATGGTGGTAGACATGAGTGGGGGCCTGGTGGAGGCTGCCCCTGCACTGCTGGGGGTGGGGGTGCAGGGGGACATGAGTGGGGGCCTGGTGGAGGCTGCCCCTGCACTGCTGGGGGGTGGGGGAGCAGGGGGACATGAGTGGGGGCCTGGTGGAGGCTGCCCCTGCACTGCTGGGGGGTGGGGGTGGTGGGAGACATGAGTGGGGGCCTGGTGGAGGCTGCCCCTGCACTGCTGGGGGGTGGGGGGGGTGGCAGACATGAGTGGGGGCCTGGTGGAATCTGCCCCTGGTGGCTGGGGGTTGGGGGTGGTGGTAGACATGAGTGGGGGCCTGGTGGAGGGTGCCCCTGACTGCTGGGGGGTAGGGGGTGGTGGGAGACATGGGTGGGGGCCTGGTGGAGGCTGCCCCTGCACTGCTGGGGGGTGGGGGTGCAGGGGGACATGAGTGGGGGCCTGGTGGAGGCTGCCCCTGCACTGCTGGGGGGTGGGGGTGGTGGTAGACATGGGTGGGGGCCTGGTGGAGGGTGCCTCTGACTGCTGGGGGGTAGGGGGTGGTGGGAAACATTGGTGGGGGCCTGGTGGAGGCTGCCCCTGCACTGCTGGGGGGTGGGGGTGCAGGGGGACATGAGTGGGGGCCTTGTGGAGGCTGCCCCTGGTGGCTGGGGGGTGGGGGTGGTGGTAGACATGAGTGGGGGCCTGGTGGAGGCTGCCCCTGCACTGCTGGGGGGTGGGAGTGCAGGGGGACATGAGTGGGGGCCTGGTGGAGGCTGCCCCTGCACTGCTGGGGGGTGGGGGTGGTGGTAGACATGGGTGGGGGCCTGGTGGAGGCTGCCCCTGCACTGCTGGGGGGTGGGGGTGGTGGGAGACATGAGTGGGGGCCTGGTGGAGGCTGCACCTGGTGGCTGGAAGGTGGGGTGGTGGTAGACATGGGTGGGGGCCTGGTGGAGGCTACCCCTGCACTGCTGGGGGGTGGGGGTGGTGGCAGACATGAGTGGGGGCCTGGTGGAATCTGCCCCTGGTGGCTGGGGGTTGGGGGTGGTGGTAGACATGAGTGGGGGCCTGGTGGAGGGTGCCCCTGACTGCTGGGGGGTAGGGGGTGGTGGGAGACATGGGTGGGGGCCTTGTGGAGGCTGCCCCTGCACTGCTGGGGGGTGGGGGTGCAGGGGGACATGAGTGGGGGCCTGGTGGAGGCTGCCCCTGCACTGCTGGGGGTGGGGGTGGTGGGAGACATGAGTGGGGGCCTGGTGGAGGCTGCCCCTGGTAGCTGGGGGATGGGGTGGTGGTAGACATGGGTGGGGGCCTGGTGGAGGGTGCCCCTGACTGCTGGGGGGTAGGGGGTGGTGGGAGACATGGGTGGGGGACTGGTGGAGGCTGCCCCTGCACTGCTGGGGGTGGGGGTGCAGGGGGACATGAGTGGGGGCCTGGTGGAGGCTGCCCCTGGTGGCTGGGGGGTGGGGGTGGTGGTAGACATGAGTGGGGGCCTGGTGGAGGCTGCCCCTGAACTGCTGGGGGGTGGGGGTGCAGGGGGACATGAGTGGGGGCCTGGTGGAGGCTGCCCCTGCACTGCTGGGGGGTGGGGGTGCAGGGGGACATGAGTGGGGGCCTGGTGGAGGCTGCCCCTGCACTACTGGGGGGTGGGGGTGGTGGGAGACATGAGTGGGGGCCTGGTGGAGGCTGCCCTTGGTGGCTGGGGGGTGGGGGTGGTGGTAGACATGAGTGGGGGCCTGGTGGAGGCTGCCCCTGCTCTGCTGGGGGGTGGGGGTGCAGGGGGACATGAGTGGGGGCCTGGTGGAGGCTGCCCCTGCACTGCTGGGGGGTGGGGGTGGTGGTAGACATGGGTGGGGGCCTGGTGGAGGCTGCCCCTGCACTGCTGGGGGGTGGGGGTGGTGGGAGACATGAGTGGGGGCCTGGTGGAGGCTGCACCTGGTGGCTGGAAGGTGGGGTGGTGGTAGACATGGGTGGGGGCCTGGTGGAGGCTGCCCCTGCACTGCTGGGGGGTGGGGGTGGTGGGAGACATGAGTGGGGGCCTGGTGGAGGCTGCCCCTGGTGGCTGGGGGGTGGGGGTGGTGGTAGACATGAGTGGGGGCCTGGTGGAGGCTGCCCCTGCACTGCTGGGGGGTGGGGGTGCAGGGGGACATGAGTGGGGGCCTGGTGGAGGCTGCCCCTGCACTGCTGGGGGGTGGGGGTGCAGGGGGACATGAGTGGGGGCCTGGTGGAGGCTGCCCCTGCACTGCTGGGGGGTGGGGGTGGTGGGAGACATGAGTGGGGGCCTGGTGGAGGCTGTCCCTGGTGGCTGGGGGGTGGGGGTGGTGGGAGACATGAGTGGGGGCCTGGTGGAGGCTGCCCCTGAACTGCTGGGGGGTGGGGGTGGTGGCAGACATGAGTGGGGGCCTGGTGGAATCTGCCCCTGGTGGCTGGGGGTTGGGGGTGGTGGTAGACATGAGTGGGGGCCTGGTGGAGGGTGCCCCTGACTGCTGGGGGGTAGGGATTGGTGGGAGACATGGGTGGGGGCCTGGTGGAGGCTGCCCCTGCACTGCTGGGGGGTGGGGGTGCAGGGGGACATGAGTGGGGGCCTGGTGGAGGCTGCCCCTGCACTGCTGGGGGGTGAGGGTGGTGGGAGACATGAGTGGGGGCCTGATGGAGGCTGCCCCTGGTGGCTGGAGGGTGGGGGTGGTGGTAGACATGGGTGGGGGCCTGGTGGAGGGTGCCTCTGACTGCTGGGGGGTAGGGGGTGGTGGGAGACATTGGTGGGGGCCTGGTGGAGGCTGCCCCTGCACTGCTGGGGGGTGGGGGTGCAGGGGGACATGAGTGGGGGCCTGGTGGAGGCTGCCCCTGCACTGCTGGGGGGTGGGGGAGCAGGGGGACATGAGTGGGGGCCTGGTGGAGGCTGCCCCTGCACTGCTGGGGGGTGGGGGTGGTGGGAGACATGAGTGGGGGCCTGGTGGAGGCTGTCCCTGGTGGCTGGGGGGTGGGGGGTGGTGGGAGACATGAGTGGGGGCCTGGTGGAGGCTGCCCCTGCACTGCTGGGGGGTGGGGGGGGTGGCAGACATGAGTGGGGGCCTGGTGGAATCTGCCCCTGGTGGCTGGGGGTTGGGGGTGGTGGTAGACATGAGTGGGGGCCTGGTGGAGGGTGCCCCTGACTGCTGGGGGGTAGGGGGTGGTGGGAGACATGGGTGGGGGCCTGGTGGAGGCTGCCCCTGCACTGCTGGGGGGTGGGGGTGCAGGGGGACATGAGTGGGGGCCTGGTGGAGGCTGCCCCTGCACTGCTGGGGGGTGGGGGTGGTGGTAGACATGGGTGGGGGCCTGGTGGAGGGTGCCTCTGACTGCTGGGGGGTAGGGGGTGGTGGGAAACATTGGTGGGGGCCTGGTGGAGGCTACCCCTGCACTGCTGGGGGGTGGGGGTGCAGGGGGACATGAGTGGGGGCCTGGTGGAGGCTGCCCCTGGTGGCTGGGGGGTGGGGGTGGTGGTAGACATGAGTGGGGGCCTGGTGGAGGCTGCCCCTGCACTGCTGGGGGGTGGGAGTGCAGGGGACATGAGTGGGGGCCTGGTGGAGGCTGCCCCTGCACTGCTGGGGGGTGGGGGTGCAGGTGGACATGAGTGGGGGCCTGGTGGAGGCTGCCCCTGCACTGCTGGGGGGTGGGGGTGGTGGGAGACATGAGTGGGGGCCTGGTGGAGGCTGCCCCTGGTGGCTGGGGGGTGGGGGTGGTGGGAGACATGAGTGGGGGCCTGGTGGAGGCTACCCCTGCACTGCTGGGGGTGGGGGTGGTGGCAGACATGAGTGGGGGCCTGGTGGAATCTGCCCCTGGTGGCTGGGGGTTGGGGGTGGTGGTAGACATGAGTGGGGGCCTGGTGGAGGGTGCCCCTGACTGCTGGGGGGTAGGGGGTGGTGGGAGACATGGGTGGGGGCCTTGTGGAGGCTGCCCCTGCACTGCTGGGGGGTGGGGGTGCAGGGGGACATGAGTGGGGGCCTGGTGGAGGCTGCCCCTGCACTGCTGGGGGTGGGGGTGGTGGGAGACATGAGTGGGGGCCTGGTGGAGGCTGCCCCTGGTAGCTGGGGGATGGGGTGGTGGTAGACATGGGTGGGGGCCTGGTGGAGGGTGCCCTGACTGCTGGGGGGTACGGGGTGGTGGGAGACATGGGTGGGGGCCTGGTGGAGGCTGCCCCTGCACTGCTGGGGGGTGGGGGTGCAGGGGGACATGAGTGGGGGCCTGGTGGAGGCTGCCCCTGGTGGCTGGGGGGTGGGGGTGGTGGTAGACATGAGTGGGGGCCTGGTGGAGGCTGCCCCTGAACTGCTGGGGGGTGGGGGTGCAGGGGGACATGAGTGGGGGCCTGGTGGAGGCTGCCCCTGCACTGCTGGGGGGTGGGGGTGCAGGGGGACATGAGTGGGGGCCTGGTGGAGGCTGCCCCTGCACTACTGGGGGGTGGGGGTGGTGGGAGACATGAGTGGGGGCCTGGTGGAGGCTGCCCTTGGTGGCTGGGGGGTGGGGGTGGTGGTAGACATGAGTGGGGGCCTGGTGGAGGCTGCCCCTGCTCTGCTGGGGGGTGGGGGTGCAGGGGGACATGAGTGGGGGCCTGGTGGAGGCTGCCCCTGCACTGCTGGGGGGTGGGGGTGGTGGTAGACATGGGTGGGGGCCTGGTGGAGGCTGCCCCTGCACTGCTGGGGGGTGGGGGTGGTGGGAGACATGAGTGGGGGCCTGGTGGAGGCTGCACCTGGTGGCTGGAAGGTGGGGTGGTGGTAGACATGGGTGGGGGCCTGGTGGAGGCTGCCCCTGCACTGCTGGGGGGTGGGGGTGGTGGGAGACATGAGTGGGGGCCTGGTGGAGGCTGCCCCTGGTGGCTGGGGGGTGGGGGTGGTGGTAGACATGAGTGGGGGCCTGGTGGAGGCTGCCCCTGCACTGCTGGGGGGTGGGGGTGCAGGGGGACATGAGTGGGGGCCTGGTGGAGGCTGCCCCTGCACTGCTGGGGGGTGGGGGTGCAGGGGGACATGAGTGGGGGCCTGGTGGAGGCTGCCCCTGCACTGCTGGGGGGTGGGGGTGGTGGGAGACATGAGTGGGGGCCTGGTGGAGGCTGTCCCTGGTGGCTGGGGGGTGGGGGTGGTGGGAGACATGAGTGGGGGCCTGGTGGAGGCTGCCCCTGAACTGCTGGGGGGTGGGGGTGGTGGCAGACATGAGTGGGGGCCTGGTGGAATCTGCCCCTGGTGGCTGGGGGTTGGGGGTGGTGGTAGACATGAGTGGGGGCCTGGTGGAGGGTGCCCCTGACTGCTGGGGGGTAGGGGGTGGTGGGAGACATGGGTGGGGGCCTGGTGGAGGCTGCCCCTGCACTGCTGGGGGGTGGGGGTGCAGGGGGACATGAGTGGGGGCCTGGTGGAGGCTGCCCCTGCACTGCTGGGGGGTGAGGGTGGTGGGAGACATGAGTGGGGGCCTGATGGAGGCTGCCCCTGGTGGCTGGAGGGTGGGGGTGGTGGTAGACATGGGTGGGGGCCTGGTGGAGGGTGCCTCTGACTGCTGGGGGGTAGGGGGTGGTGGGAGACATTGGTGGGGGCCTGGTGGAGGCTGCCCCTGCACTGCTGGGGTGTGGGGGTGCAGGGGGACATGAGTGGGGGCCTGGTGGAGGCTGCCCCTGATGGCTGGGGGGTGGGGGTGGTGGTAGACATGAGTGGGGGCCTGGTGGAGGCTGCCCCTGCACTGCTGGGGGGTGGGAGTGCAGGGGGACATGAGTGGGGGCCTGGTGGAGGCTGCCCCTGCACTGCTGGGGGGTGGGAGTGCAGGGGGACATGAGTGGGGTCTGGTGGAGGCTGCCCCTGCACTGCTGGGGGGTGGGGGTGGTGGGAGACATGAGTGGGGGCCTGGTGGAGGCTGTCCCTGGTGGCTGGGGGGTGGGGGTGGTGGGAGACATGAGTGGGGGCCTGGTGGAGGCTGCCCCTGAACTGCTGGGGGGTGGGGGGGGTGGCAGACATGAGTGGGGGCCTGGTGGAATCTGCCCCTGGTGGCTGGGGGTTGGGGGTGGTGGTAGACATGAGTGGGGGCCTGGTGGAGGGTGCCCCTGACTGCTGGGGGGTAGGGGGTGGTGGGGAGACATGGGTGGGGGCCTGGTGGAGGCTGCCCCTGCACTGCTGGGGGGTGGGGTGCAGGGGGACATGAGTGGGGGCCTGGTGGAGTCTGCCCCTGCACTGCTGGGGGGTGAGGGTGGTGGGAGACATGAGTGGGGGCCTGGTGGAGGCTGCCCCTGGTGGCTGGGGGGTGGGGGTGGTGGGAGACATGAGTGGGGGCCTGGTGGAGGCTACCCCTGCACTGCTGGGGGGTGGGGGTGGTGGCAGACATGAGTGGGGGCCTGGTGGAATCTGCCCCTGGTGGCTGGGGGTTGGGGGTGGTGGTAGACATGAGTGGGGGCCTGGTGGAGGGTGTCCCTGACTGCTGGGGGGTAGGGGGTGGTGGGAGACATGGGTGGGGGCCTTGTGGAGGCTGCCCCTGCACTGCTGGGGGGTGGGGGTGCAGGGGGACATGAGTGGGGGCCTGGTGGAGGCTGCCCCTGCACTGCTGGGGGTGGGGGTGGTGGGAGACATGAGTGGGGGCCTGGTGGAGGCTGCCCCTGGTAGCTGGGGGATGGGGGTGGTGGTAGACATGGGTGGGCGCCTGGTGGAGGGTGCCCCTGACTGCTGGGGGGTAGGGGGTGGTGGGAGACATGGGTGGGGGCCTGGTGGAGGCTGCCCCTGCCCTGCTGGGGGGTGGGGGTGCAGGGGGACATGAGTGGGGGCCTGGTGGAGGCTGCCCCTGGTGGCTGGGGGGTGGGGGTGGTGATAGACATGAGTGGGGGCCTGGTGGAGGCTGCCCCTGAACTGCTGGGGGGTGGGGGTGCAGGGGGACATGAGTGGGGGCCTGGTGGAGGCTGCCCCTGCACTACTGGGGGTGTGGGTGTTTGGAGACATGAGTGGGGGCCTGGTGGAATCTGCCCCTGATGGCTGGGGGTTGGGGGGTGGTAGGTAGACATGAGTGGGGGCCTGGTGGAGGCTGCCCCTGCACTGCTGGGGGGTGGGGGCAGGGGGACATGAGTGGGGGCCTGGTGGAGGCTGCCCCTGCACTGCTGGGGGGTGGGGGTGGTGGGAGACATGAGTGGGGGCCTGGTGGAGGCTGCCCCTGGTGGCTGGGGGGTGGGGGTGGTGGGAGACATGAGTGGGGGCCTGGTGGAGGCTACCCCTGCACTGCTGGGGGGTGGGGGTGGTGGCAGACATGAGTGGGGGCCTGGTGGAATCTGCCCCTGGTGGCTGGGGGTTGGGGGTGGTGGTAGACATGAGTGAGGGCCTGGTGGAGGGTGCCCCTGACTGCTGGGGGGTAGGGGGTGGTGGGAGACATGGGTGGGGGCCTTGTGGAGGCTGCCCCTGCACTGCTGGGGGGTGGGGGTGCAGGGGGACATGAGTGGGGGCCTGGTGGAGGCTGCCCCTGCACTGCTGGGGGTGGGGGTGGTGGGAGACATGAGTGGGGGCCTGGTGGAGGCTGCCCCTGGTAGCTGGGGGATGGGGGTGGTGGTAGACATGGGTGGGGGCCTGGTGGAGGGTGCCCTGACGGCTGGGGGGTGGGGGTGGTGGGAGACATGGGTGGGGGCCTGGTGGAGGCTGCCCCTGCCCTGCTAGGGTGGTGGGGGTGCAGGGGGACATGAGTGGGGGCCTGGTGGAGGCTGCCCCTGGTGGCTGGGGGGTGGGGGTGGTGGTAGACATGAGTGGGGGCCTGGTGGAGGCTGCCCCTGAACTGCTGGGGGGTGGGGGTGCAGGGGGACATGAGTGGGGGCCTGGTGGAGGCTGCCCCTGCACTCCTGGGGGTGTGGGTGGTTGGAGACATGAGTGGGGGCCTGGTGGAATCTGCCCCTGATGGCTGGGGGTTGGGGGTGGTGGTAGACATGAGTGGGGGCCTGGTGGAGGGTGCCCCTGACTGCTGGGGGGTAGGGGGTGGTGGGAGACATGGGTGGGGGCCTGGTGGAGGCTGCCCCTGCACTGCTGGGGGGTGGGGGTGCAGGGGGACATGAGTGGGGGCCTGGTGGAGGCTGCCCCTGCACTGCTGGGGGGTGGGGGTGGTGGGAGACATGAGTGGGGGCATGGTGGAGGCTGCCCCTGGTGGCTGGGGGGTGGGGGTGGTGGTAGACATGGGTGGGGGCCTGGTGGAGGCTGCCCCTGCACTGCTGGGGGGTGGGGGTGCAGGGGGACATGAGTGGGGGCCTGGTGGAGGCTGCCCCTGCACTGCTGGGGGGTGGGGGTGCAGGGGGACATGAGTGGGGGCCTGGTGGAGGCTGCCCCTGCACTGCTGGGGGGTGGGGGTGGTGGGAGACATGAGTGGGGGCCTGGTGGAGGCTGTCCCTGGTGGCTGGGGGGTGGGGGTGGTGGGAGACATGAGTGGGGGCCTGGTGGAGGCTGCCCCTGAACTGCTGGGGGGTGGGGGTGGTGGCAGACATGAGTGGGGGCCTGGTGGAATCTGCCCCTGGTGGCTGGGGGTTGGGGGTGGTGGTAGACATGAGTGGGGCCTGGTGGAGGGTGCCCCTGACTGCTGGGGGGTAGGGGGTGGTGGGAGACATGGGTGGGGGCCTGGTGGAGGCTGCCCCTGCACTGCTGGGGGGTGGGGGTGCAGGGGGACATGAGTGGGGGCCTGGTGGAGGCTGCCCCTGCACTGCTGGGGGGTGAGGGTGGTGGGAGACATGAGTGGGGGCCTGATGGAGGCTGCCCCTGGTGGCTGGAGGGTGGGGGTGGTGGTAGACATGGGTGGGGGCCTGGTGGAGGGTGCCTCTGACTGCTGGGGGGTAGGGGGTGGTGGGAGACATTGGTGGGGGCCTGGTGGAGGCTGCCCCTGCACTGCTGGGGTGTGGGGGTGCAGGGGGACATGAGTGGGGGCCTGGTGGAGGCTGCCCCTGATGGCTGGGGGGTGGGGGTGGTGGTAGACATGAGTGGGGGCCTGGTGGAGGCTGCCCCTGCACTGCTGGGGGGTGGGAGTGCAGGGGGACATGAGTGGGGGCCTGGTGGAGGCTGCCCCTGCACTGCTGGGGGGTGGGAGTGCAGGGGGACATGAGTGGGGTCTGGTGGAGGCTGCCCCTGCACTGCTGGGGGGTGGGGGTGGTGGGAGACATGAGTGGGGGCCTGGTGGAGGCTGTCCCTGGTGGCTGGGGGGTGGGGGTGGTGGGAGACATGAGTGGGGCCTGGTGGAGGCTGCCCCTGAACTGCTGGGGGGTGGGGGTGGTGGCAGACATGAGTGGGGGCCTGGTGGAATCTGCCCCTGGTGGCTGGGGGTTGGGGGTGGTGGTAGACATGAGTGGGGGCCTGGTGGAGGGTGCCCCTGACTGCTGGGGGGTAGGGGGTGGTGGGAGACATGGGTGGGGGCCTGGTGGAGGCTGCCCCTGCACTGCTGGGGGGTGGGGGTGCAGGGGGACATGAGTGGGGGCCTGGTGGAGGCTGCCCCTGCACTGCTGGGGGGTGAGGGTGGTGGGAGACATGAGTGGGGGCCTGGTGGAGGCTGCCCCTGGTGGCTGGGGGGTGGGGGTGGTGGGAGACATGAGTGGGGGCCTGGTGGAGGCTACCCCTGCACTGCTGGGGGGTGGGGGTGGTGGCAGACATGAGTGGGGGCCTGGTGGAATCTGCCCCTGGTGGCTGGGGGTTGGGGGTGGTGGTAGACATGAGTGGGGGCCTGGTGGAGGGTGCCCCTGACTGCTGGGCGGTAGGGGGTGGTGGGAGACATGGGTGGGGGCCTTGTGGAGGCTGCCCCTGCACTGCTGGGGGGTGGGGGTGCAGGGGGACATGAGTGGGGGCCTGGTGGAGGCTGCCCCTGCACTGCTGGGGGTGGGGGTGGTGGGAGACATGAGTGGGGGCCTGGTGGAGGCTGCCCCTGGTAGCTGGGGGATGGGGGTGGTGGTAGACATGGGTGGGCGCCTGGTGGAGGGTGCCCCTGACTGCTGGGGGGTAGGGGGTGGTGGGAGACATGGGTGGGGGCCTGGTGGAGGCTGCCCCTGCCCTGCTGGGGGGTGGGGGTGCAGGGGGACATGAGTGGGGGCCTGGTGGAGGCTGCCCCTGGTGGCTGGGGGGTGGGGGTGGTGGTAGACATGAGTGGGGGCCTGGTGGAGGCTGCCCCTGAACTGCTGGGGGGTGGGGGTGCAGGGGGACATGAGTGGGGGCCTGGTGGAGGCTGCCCCTGCACTACTGGGGGTGTGGGTGGTTGGAGACATGAGTGGGGGCCTGGTGGAATCTGCCCCTGATGGCTGGGGGTTGGGGGTGGTGGTAGACATGAGTGGGGGCCTGGTGAAGGCTGCCCCTGCACTGCTGGGGGGTGGGGGTGCAGGGGGACATGAGTGGGGGCCTGGTGGAGGCTGCCCCTGCACTGCTGGGGGGTGGGGGTGGTGGGAGACATGAGTGGGGGCCTGGTGGAGGCTGCCCCTGGTGGCTGGGGGGTGGGGGTGGTGGGAGACATGAGTGGGGGCCTGGTGGAGGCTACCCCTGCACTGCTGGGGGGTGGGGGTGGTGGCAGACATGAGTGGGGGCCTGGTGGAATCTGCCCCTGGTGGCTGGGGGTTGGGGGTGGTGGTAGACATGAGTGAGGGCCTGGTGGAGGGTGCCCCTGACTGCTGGGGGGTAGGGGGTGGTGGGAGACATGGGTGGGGGCCTTGTGGAGGCTGCCCCTGCACTGCTGGGGGGTGGGGGTGCAGGGGGACATGAGTGGGGGCCTGGTGGAGGCTGCCCCTGCACTGCTGGGGGTGGGGGTGGTGGGAGACATGAGTGGGGGCCTGGTGGAGGCTGCCCCTGGTAGCTGGGGGATGGGGGTGGTGGTAGACATGGGTGGGGGCCTGGTGGAGGGTGCCCCTGACGGCTGGGGGGTGGGGGTGGTGGGAGACATGGGTGGGGGCCTGGTGGAGGCTGCCCCTGCCCTGCTAGGGTGGTGGGGGTGCAGGGGGACATGAGTGGGGGCCTGGTGGAGGCTGCCCCTGGTGGCTGGGGGGTGGGGTGGTGGTAGACATGAGTGGGGGCCTGGTGGAGGCTGCCCCTGAACTGCTGGGGGGTGGGGGTGCAGGGGGACATGAGTGGGGGCCTGGTGGAGGCTGCCCCTGCACTCCTGGGGGTGTGGGTGGTTGGAGACATGAGTGGGGGCCTGGTGGAATCTGCCCCTGATGGCTGGGGGTTGGGGGTGGTGGTAGACATGAGTGGGGGCCTGGTGGAGGGTGCCCCTGACTGCTGGGGGGTAGGGGGTGGTGGGAGACATGGGTGGGGGCCTGGTGGAGGCTGCCCCTGCACTGCTGGGGGGTGGGGGTGCAGGGGGACATGAGTGGGGGCCTGGTGGAGGCTGCCCCTGCACTGCTGGGGGGTGGGGGTGGTGGGAGACATGAGTGGGGGCATGGTGGAGGCTGCCCCTGGTGGCTGGGGGGTGGGGGTGGTGGTAGACATGGGTGGGGGCCTGGTGGAGGCTGCCCCTGACTGCTAGGGGGTAGGGGGTGGTGGGAGACATGGGTGGGGTCCTGGTGGAGGCTGCCCCTGCACTGCTGGGGGGTGGGGGTGCAGGGGGACATGAGTGGGGGCCTGGTGGAGGCTGCCCCTGGTGGCTGGGGGGTGGGGGTGGTGGTAGACATGAGTGGGGGCCTGGTGGAGGCTGCCCCTGCACTGCTGGGGGTGGGATTGCAGGGGGACATGGGTGGGGGCCTGGTGGAGGCTGCCCCTGCACTGCTGGGGGGTGGGGGTGCAGGGGGACATGAGTGGGGGCCTGGTGGAGGCTGCCCCTGCACTGCTGGGGGGTGGGGGTGGTGGGAGACATGAGTGGGGGCCTGGTGGAGGCTGCCCCTGGTGGCTGGGGGGTGGGGGTGGTGGGAGACATGAGTGGGGGCCTGGTGGAGGCTGCCCCTGCACTGCTGGGGGGTGGGGGTGGTGGCAGACATGAGTGGGGGCCTGGTGGAATCTGCCCCTGGTGGCTGGGGGTTGGGGGTGGTGGTAGACATGAGTGGGGGCCTGGTGGAGGGTGCCCCTGACTGCTGGAGGGTAGGGGGTGGTGGGAGACATGAGTGGGGGCCTTGTGGAGGCTGCCCCTGCACTGCTGGGGCAGTGGGGGCCTGGTGGAGGCTGCCCCTGCACTGCTGGGGGGTGGGGGTGCAGGGGGACATGAGTGGGGGCCTGGTGGAGGCTGCCCCTGCACTGCTGGGGGTGGGGGTGGTGGGAGACATGTGTGGGGGCCTGGTGGAGGCTGCCCCTGGTAGCTGGGGGGTGGGGGTGGAGGTAGACATGGGTGGGGGCCTGGTGGAGGGTGCCCCTGACTGCTGGGGGGTAGGGGGTGGTGGGAGACATGGGTGGGGGCCTGGTGGAGGCTGCCCCTGCACTGCTGGGGGGTGGGGGTGCAGGGGGACATGAGTGGGGGCCTGGTGGAGGCTGCCCCTGGTGGCTGGGGGGTGGGGGTGGTGGTAGACATGAGTGGGGGCCTGGTGGAGGCTGCCCCTGAACTGCTGGGGGGTGGGGGTGCAGGGGAACATGAGTGGGCGCCTGGTGGAGGCTGCCCCTGCACTCCTGGGGGTGTGGGTGGTGGGAGACATGAGTGGGGGCCTGGTGGAGGCTGCCCCTGCACTGCTGGGGGGTGGGGGTGGTGGTAGACATGGGTGGGGGCCTGGTGGAGGCTGCCCTTGGTGGCTGGGGGTGGGGGTGGTGGTAGACATGGGTGGGGGCCTGGTGTAGGCTGCCCCTGCACTGCTGGGGGGTGGGGGTGCAGGGGGACATGAGTGGGGGCCTGGTGGAGGCTGCCCCTGCACTGCTGGGGGGTGGGGGCGGTGGGAGACATGAGTGGGGGCCTGGTGGAATCTGCCCCTGGTGGCTGGGGGATGGGGGTGGTGGTAGACATGGGTGGGGGCCTGGTGGAGGCTGCCCCTGCACTGCTGGGGGGTGGGGGTGGTGGGAGACAAGAGTGGGGTCCTGGTGGAGGCTGCCCCTGGTGGCTGGGGGTTGGAGGTGGTGGTAGACATGGGTGGGGGCCTGGTGGAGGGTGCCCCTGACTGCTGGGGGGTAGGGGGTGGTGGGAGACATGGGTGGGGGCCTGGTGGAGTCTGCCCCTGCAATGCTGGGGGGTGGGGGTGCAGGGGGACATGAGTGGGGGGCTGGTGGAGGCTGCCCCTGCACTGCTGGGGGGTGGGGGTGCAGGGGGACATGAGTGGGGGCCTGGTGGAGGCTGCCACTGCACTGCTGGGGGGTGGGGTTGGTGGGAGACATGAGTGGGGGCCTGGTGGAGACTGCTCCTGGTGGCTGAGGGGTGGGGTTGGTGGTAGACATGAGTGGGGGCCTGGTGGAGGCTGCCCCTGCACTGATGGGGGGTGGGGGTGCCGGGGGACATGAGTTGGACATGAGTGGGGGCCTGCTGGCAGGTGCCCCACAGTGCTGGGGGGTGGGGGTGGTGGTAGACATGAGTGGGGGCCTGGTGGAGGCTGCCCCTGCACTGCTGGGGGGTGGGGGTGCAGGGGGAAATGTGTGGGGGCCTGGTGGAGGCTGCCCCTGCACTGCTGGGGTGTGGGGGTGGTGGGAGACATGAGTGGGGGCCTGGTGGAGGCTGCCCCTGGTGGCTGGGGGGTGGGGGTGGTGGGAGACATGAGTGGGGGCCTGGTGGAGGCTGCCCCTGCACTGCTGGGGGGTGGGGGTGGTGGGAGACATGAGTGGGGGCCTGGTGGAGGCTGCCCCTGGTGGCTGGGGGGTGGGGGTGGTGGGAGACATGAGTGGGGGCCTGGTGGAGGCTGCCCCTGCACTGCTGGGGGGTGGGGGTGGTGGGAGACATGAGTGGGGGCCTGGTGGAGGCTGCCCCTGGTGACTGGGGGGTGGGGGTGGTGGTAGACATGAGTGGGGGCCTGGTGGAGGCTGCCCCTGCACTGCTGGGGGGTGGGGGTGGTGGTAGACATTAGTGAGGGCCTGGTGGAGGCTGCCCCTGCACTGCTGGGGGGTGGGGGTGGTGGGAGACATGAGTGGGGGCCTGGTGGAGGCTGCCCCTGGTGGCTGGGGGGTGGGGGTGGTGGTAGACATGGGTGGGGGTCTGGTGGAGGCTGCCCCTGCACTGCTGGGGGGTGGGGGTGGTGGGAGACATGAGTGGGGCCTGGTGGAGGCTGCCCCTGGTGGCTGGGGTGTGGGGGTGGTGGTAGACATGGGTGGGGGCCTGGTGGAGGCTGCCCCTGCACTGCTGGGGGGTGGGGGTGGTGGGAGACATGCATTGTTGATCAGTAGTGCAAGGTGACATGTGGGTTGGCTGAGGGGCATGCCCATGGTGGATGGGCTGCCTGCGGGACATGAGCAGGGGTGCAGGGTAGTCCCCCGTGGTGTGGGCTGCCTGCAGGGGCCGTGGAGGTTGTAGAGCGAACACCTGGGAGGACCCACACGGCCAATTCACGTGTACTACTCCCCAGAACCCCTGAAATACACGCACCCTGCTGAAATCGCGTGTGGAACTTCCCGCGCACCCCTGCAATACACGTACCCTGCTGAAATCGCGTGTGGAACTACCCGCGCACCCCTGGAATACACGTACCCTGCTCGCACGGGACCAATCGCGTGTGGAACTTCCTGCGCACCCCTGAAATACACGTACCCTGATGGAATCGTGTGTGGAACTTCCCGCGCACCCCTGAAATACACGTAACCTGCGGAAATCGCGTGTGGAACTTCCCACTCACTCCTGCAATACACGTTCCCCGCTCGCACGGGGCCAATCGCGTGTGGAACTTCCCGCGCACCCCTGAAATACACGTACCCTGATGGAATCGCGTGTGGAACTTCACGCGCACCCCTGAAATACACGTACCCTGCTGAAATCGCGTGTCGAACTTCTTCTCCTAGAGTATGCACATTTTCTTTTAAATCTAATGGTAAATAAACTACTTTTCCACGAATGCCTTTTACCAATTCAGAGGGAGGTAATTTTGCTGATTTTGGTTGAATGCGTATATTGCTTGAAATGGGCGCACTGTTTGAATTATGATGCTCTCATATAAATTAAGTTGTTGTAGGGGTTTTGGTAGTGGGTATAATTCCAAATTATTTGTGATTGCACGTGAAGGAGTTTGGTTGTTGTCAAGTTTTGTAGTGCAGTAACTGCAAAGTATTAAGGGGTCATTTATTTCGTATTTGTTTACTGCTACAAGAAAGAGAGCTAGTTCAAACCATTTAGAATCTTCATTGTCTTCTATTTTGTATGATAGGTCTACAGTTTTTGTGTTACTTTTATAAAAAGTTCTGCGGCAACATACACACACATGGTTTGGTACTTCAGCTGATGTACTTTTAAATTTTAGTATTTATTTTTGGTATGTGTTTAGTAAAAGGTTGCCATGTGTAGAATTGTTGCTAATTTGGTTTAAAGTTATTTCATTCTGTAAGTGGCTTTCACTTCCAAAATATTTTTTTCTGGATATAGTCAATTTCTTCAAGTAGGTCTTTTGCTGTACCATGTAGAAGAATTTTATTTAAATTTGCTAGTGCTAAAGCAGGACTTTTAGGCTAGTACAGTTTATAGACTAGATTTCTTATAGTTGAATGATGTGTTGATATCCTTCTGATATCATGGAAGGTGGTTTTACAAGTAGGTTCTGTAATGCAGGCCAATGAATGTCCTTGTAGTCCTGTGTACTTGCGCACTGGACAGGTATCCATATTTTGCAGTAGTTTAATTTTGATTTTGTCTTTGCTTTTTACATATTGATTCAGGAATTGGCGTAAAGACTTGAAAAATTGTTTGGGAATGTTACACATTGACGTGCATGGCCATTTGTACACTCGATGTTCTGATTCAGTTGAATGGAGGGGTAATTCTAAGTTTTCAAGGCATATTTTTGTAAGGAGTACTTCTTGTTCCATTATGGTATTATTCACTTTTTCATAACCTCGACCACTGCTATGTATGACAATTGTATTTGTTTGCTTTTGTTTGTACGCTTCTTCATTAAAGTACGGTTCTGTGTTCATAGCGTGATTCCATTCACCTCCACGAATACTTAAGAAGTTCTTTCTGTTGACATTTAGTTTATTGAGAAGTCTTTTTTGTAATTTAGTTATTAGTTTTGTTAGTGGTTTCATTTTGTTTCACACTAAAATAAATAACTTTCTTTAGAGAAGAATTGCACTGTCTATCAACGCTTCTAAGATTAATTTCCTACAATAGGTTTTAAGCATTGAACCTGATTTCTCTCCTTTTTTAAGATTTTGAAGGACTTTGTGACAGTACATTTTGGCTAAAATACTTTTCTTGGTATGCTTACTTTGCACTATATCAGAATTTAAAGAAGCAGTTTTATCTGTAGTGATAGCTATTTTTCTGTTAATTGTTTTTTTGGTTTGTTTAACATTTTGATAGAGGAGGCAAAGTTTTAGTACTTGAAACTTCTTGTGTTTCACTAAATGACTGTATTAGCTGTTTTGTTTCAATTTTTTTTATAAATTCTGCTAGAGATGGATGCTTATGTTGGAGACTTTTATTTTCATTTGCGCTACTTTAGCGTTGCTTTCTACAGATTTGACTTTTGGAAGGCATTCTTTAGGGTCTGTTGAAAAAAATAAAGAAGGTATGGGTTGGGGTGTTCTGTAATGTATGTGTTCTGTGTGCATGAGTGTTTGAGTAAGATGATAAAGATGTATGTAATGTGTGTGATTGTGCATTGGGAACTACAACTAGTAGGGATGGGTATTCTTGAATTTATGTGCTACTAAACTGGGGTTTAGATGACAGAAAAAAAGTAAGCTAGTGGTGTGGAGAAGTACAAATAGTAAATTTAATGTATACAATTAAAACAGTTGTTTTTTCTATAATATAAAAATTCTAGCGGTTGAGTTGGGTAATTTGTGTGTCCAAAAATAGGAATTTGTGGGCCATTCTGGCTGTAAATTGCTGTTTAAGACATGGGGATTTTTGGACAGAATGGTGCACAATCTCTATTTTTAGGCACAGAAATAGCATGAATTAACTTTACAGTGTGTTTCAGTAATAATACAAATATTATGGTGATATTCTACTTACTTTTTTTCTAAAATGAACAGGTTACTTCTTAGTTCTTCTTTGTTCTTCAAATTCGGCTGCTTCTTTTCAGGAGAATGGTCTTCACTGCAATTGTAAAAGAAACAAATTAGTAATTTTGTTTGTATATAGCACTGTTTTTAATTTAGACATTGATTTTTTTAATTGAGATCCTCAGCGCCTTCCTCAAAACCATTAAAACTATCTTATTTACATAAGATGCGTCGTACCAGTTCAATACATATGATATGTTCTTAATGAACAAATTGTATTGCAATGACTAACAGTAGCAAGCAAAATATCTTTACTATGTCTTGTGAAATTCATAATGTAACACTGAATACCTCTATTTCTATAACTAAGCTCTTCCAGGTAATAGTGCCTCAATGTCATGCTTAAATTAAAGTAATTAAATAAATAAAGAAATTAAAAAAAAATATTAAGTCAGTTTGAAAATGTGTTCATGTACTGTACAGAAGATATGCATACCTGTAGTTTGTGTTCATGCATATGGATATGCATGGAGCTGCAAGTAGAAATCTTGGAGACTTGTACAGTATTTCTTGTAGATGGTGCTTGCCAATGATGTGACACTTGTACTCAGAGAGATTCACAATACATTTGCAGTGCTGATCTATGATGATGCAGTTAGATGTAGAGGTCTTGAATGTGATTGATGGATGGTCATGTGACGTCTTAGCTAAATCCAATGAGGGAATGGCACAGAGAGTGAACTGGAAATGGTAGAAGGGCTGTTCATATTACAATATGTCTGTGGACATGGCAGTAGTTCGCGGACATCAGGTGTTACATCCAGGGATTTTTGGGTTCAGAAGTCATGCAAATGAGAATGAGCACTGAAAGGGATTGGTCAGGAAAGTTTAGTGGGTGTGTTGTGCCAGGAGAGAGTTTCTCAGATGCTCTTTTTGCTGAGAGAACAACAGATAGCTATGGCTGTGTGTTTCAGAAAACAGATTGTTTTGATTTTGGGATATTCGTGGATACATTGGTTGAAGGTGCATGCAGAAAGCTGTGGAGTAGCTGTAGATCTTGGATTTCCACATGTGGAAGTACATTGGCATGGAGTATGTGGAATGAAGTGGTTGGACTTGCTACCTCTCTGTGCTACTTTGGAGACAGAGTAACATCCAGACATAATTGTAATTCATTGTGGAGGGAACAGTTTAGGACATGTGTCTGGAATTTCTTTGCAATTTGCTATGAAAGAAGGACTTGGGAAGGTTATGGACATGTTTCCTAATTCTCAAGTAATATTTTCACGGATTGCACAGAGACAAATGTGGCTTTGTTCTTCTTCATTTGGTCCACAAATGGAAAAAGCAAGGTGCAATGTCAATAAGGCTGGTTGTGCCTTTCTAAGAGATTTTGGCATGTCCTCTTTTCACAATGAAAATATTATGTTTCGTAGTACATATATTTTTTGCAGAGATGGAGTCCATCTTACTTATGCTGGCAATCAGATTTTTCTGAGAAATGTACAAAATGCATTGCGACCTTTTTTAGAATTACAGCATCCATTTTGAAGTAGGTGTTAAGTATTTATAATTTTTGACATACAAACACCTCCCAAAGGCTCTTTTCAGAGCCACCACTTCCTCCCAGAGAAAATTGCAATGGTTATGATAGGGTAGCAACCCCATTTTTTAGATGTTCACCGACTGTCCGCGGACTTCTAAAAATACAAAGGGCCCTGCTTCATTTATTTTCACTCCTATTTTTTAACTGTGAAAGGCGGCTCTGAAAAGAGCCTTATTTTTTTTGATTTTTTGATTTTTGTTATTTTGTATTTCTTTTGGTTTTTTATACACAACACACTAGGAGAGGAGGGGAAAGGAGGGCAAAGGGGGACACACCAAACACAGGAATAAGAAAGGGCGAGCTGAGAGAGGAAGATGTAGAGTGGGTTTTATTTGGGTAGTGAGCAGGTCTTCTCGTACTCTGAGACGCTAGTCTCAAAAGCACTGCGAAGTCGCTCCCCCCTGCAGAGTACTGTGTCACAGCACATACATACAACTGTGACCCTCGAAAGGTAAGGGTCATCAGAATTCTGTATGGCCTGTGAGGCAGCTTGAGGAAGACGCTGTCCCACAGAGGTGGTCTTGTGGTGACAGGATCAGAAACAGAGGATGAAGTAGAGGAAATCAACCTACTACGTTTTTCGCAAGGTACAACCTTGCAAATAGCCCCAGAGTGAAATGACCTCAGGTGTCGCTTCATGGTAGTGGTCCCAAAGCTGTACGAACTGTGCCTCCCGCGACTGAGTGTCATTTTACACTCATTGCAGGTGACACGGTTCGCACGAGCCTTAGGACCATTCCCATGAATGGTAAACAACTGCCACACCCAAGACTCACGCCTAGTGTGGGTAGTAGGGATTTCCTCTACCTCATTCTTGTCATCCTCTTCTTCCTCCTCTGCATCCTCACTCCTGTTCCCCTCTTCAGGCCCTTGGGAAGGCGGTGGTGGTGGAGGGGGTGGAGGTGGTGCTGAAGCAGGTGCAGCACCAGGTGGCAGTATTGCAGCCAGGGATGCCATCTCGATGGTGTAATCTGCAAGTTGCAGGAAAAATAGCTGTGCTCTGAAGAATAGCCAGAAACACAATGAGAATAAGCTCTAGGGCGTGGTCTTTTATAGGGGTGCTTGTACGCGGTTCGCGGACATGCACACTGTCCGCGGACAGATCGAACACAAAAAAAGGTTCAAAATGTTTCAAAAAATATGTAGAAACTCATGATTAGTATGTGGGACTTGTGCTATGGTGAGTTTTTATTGAAAAATATTGTGGATTACTTGAAAATTATTTTTAAATTGTTCGGGGACATGAACTGTGTCCGCATTCAGAACACGCGATTAGTGTGGGCGTGGTCACAAGATCCCTTCGCGAACATGTCCGCGAAGGAAGCGCCTGTCCGCAGGATACCAAATGCACGGACATTGGTTTGCGCATGCGCGTTGATGTTCTACAGACACTGTTCGGGTCCTGAAGTAATTAAATGTGCGTTACACGTCAAACAAACATTTGTGGACACTGCGTGTGTTCTAGAACAGTTTCAACTTGCTAGCAAAACACTACGAACAGGTATAGTGTTCTTTAGGACACTTTAATTTTTGTTTCTTTACGAACATTTCAGGACATCGCGTGTGTTCTTAGTACAGTTTCAACTTGCTAGCGAACAGTACGGACAGGTATAGTGTTCTTCAGGACACCTCCATTTTCGTTTATTTACGAACATTTCAGAACACCCGTGCTGTCCGCGGACACCTACATTTTTTTTTTTTTTTTTAAACAGAAACTAATTACAACACAATATCAAAATGTAACTTTATTTAACACATATTAATAATTTATGACAGAGAAGGTGAGGCAGAAACGGAAACAAAAACAGAAGAATTAGGGGTTTCAACATGATTGGTATCAGGTGAAGAAGGGATGGAAGTCTCATCAAAACGTTTTGGGTTATGGAGAGGGTTTGGGGATAATTGACTGGGGTATGGTGAGGGGGACAAGTACATGTGGGGCAATTTTATGAGGTTTTTGTTTTAAAATTATCTTCAACAAAAGTTTTCAAATTATTAAAATTGGTCAACAATAAATCAATTTTTTCTTTTATGCTGTCAAGCGTGTTATCCATAACAGTTTCTTCAGAGGTATTTTCTATTTTGGTATGCTCTGTACAAAAAATATATATATATGCTAAATGTATATAAAATAATAATTAAATGGTTAATATACCAGAAGAAGATAAATTGGCTTCCAACATAATTACCTCACAGACACTACAGAACTAAGAACAAGACCAGACCTACAGAGTACTTTTAACATATCTTACCTGAAATAGTAAGTGTACTTCATTTTACTCATATATTTATAAACTTTGTTAAAGGGACGCTATGATTAGGTTACGCTACTAAAAACCTATGAAATTCAGTGAAAAAACCTTTGTTAAAGGGACGCTATAGTTCCAAGTAAAACCGAAAAACCCTTGAAATTCACCAGTTATGGTAAGCTAAGCAACCGTAACTCACGCCACCACCGTGCACTGCTAGGACTAAGACCCAGGACATCAAAGATGACATCACAAATGTCATTGATGACATCACTGATTACATGACATGTGCATTAACCTTTCATGAAAAGTCTGTACAAGGGTTTCTTATTGTAATGTTAATTAAAAAAAATGTCAAGGATCATTGTAATAAATATCAAGTGCTAATTAGTACATCCAGTATGCTAGGGTGCTCATGTAGAAACATAGGCATTGTGTGCAGCATACATGACGGAGGTGCAATATTCATAAGCTTGCCATGTTGAATAGTGAAATGATAACTGTTTTCTTATTAGACTTTTGCATACTGTGAAACATGTGATAAGTAGATAATAAAACCCACTTACTACATTGCATTATTATGGACAAAACACAAAGAGACAACACCACAAACAAATATGAGTATATACAAGGAAATTGAAGAAAAAAAACAGCAGTAATAGTAAAAAGTGTTCATAACCTAACTGATTACATTTATGCAGAGAAATGATTGCTCTGTTTCAAAGCAGCTACTTACCCTCTGTATATATATATATCATATGATGTGCCTGGACTCTAAGGAAAGTAGTGTGAATACAAGATATAAAAATAGGAGCATGTACAGGGAAAGTACAGTAATAAAAAACAACAGAACTATCAGAAAGTGCTGACAACTCTACTGATTATTTTAATGCACAGAAAGGATTGCGGTCTTTCAAGCTTGTGTCTTCCACTATGTATATATTTCATATGATATGGCTGGACCCTAAGGGAATTATTGTAAGAACATACTTGAAGGATAAGTCTACAAATATACTACCTTTTCCACTTTTAATTCCTGACTGTTACTGAAGAAAACCATGTGGCCTAGATATGTCAGTAAAGGAAAAAAGGGGGAGCCATACATGTGATGTCATCAGTGATGTCATCAATGACATTTGTGATGTCATCTTTGATGTCCTGGGTGTTAGTCTTAGCGGTGCACGGTGGTGGCGCGAGTTATGGTTGCTTAGCTTACCATAACTGGCGAATTTCAAGGGTTTTTCAGTTTTACTTGGAACCATAACATCCCTTTAACAAAGTTTATTTCACTGAATTTCATAGGTTTTTGTAGCGCAACTTAATCATAACGTCCCTTTAACAAAGTTTTTTCACTGATTATATATATATATATATATAGTCTGACAACTTTTTCTCTCTCCCTCTCACCGTCGCATGAACATGCGGGCACGGGCATGCACCCGCCCACCCCTCCCCTGTGGTTTACCGGTGCCTCGCCTACACTCTAATCCCAATACAAGTGAAATCTGAAGGAGCACACGCGCAGAGGACATCATCCCGTGCACTGTGGCTGCCCCCACACTCGGGCAAGGATCCTCCAATACTATATGCCACCACCAACGGCTGCTCAGGTCTGAGCTTCTCCATGGTGCCTCGAGGCGCTGCTGTACAAAGGGAAATGAAACAGTGCACTAGCGACATGACTGTGTGGACATAGCTAGAAAGCAAGTCAGGCACAACTGATTGTGGCTCCTAGCCACAAATCCGTATGGGCAGCATGGCACTGCATCTCCGAATTGGCTTTAAGATCAGGCCCATCCGGGTGTCACCTCTGTGACTATCACACCTGACACAACTCGCACAAGCGGAAATGTCAGATTGGGGAAAAAAGTAGGTCTTGAAACTAAAAGCAAAGTGACTTTTCACACCAAACTGCTTAACATGCGGACAGAGGCACATGCTGGGGAACTAAGCCACATTGGCTCAGTACCATTGACCGAGCCTGAAAAGCAACACTGTCGAGAGTGTAACTCCAACCTTGGCTTGGTTATGAAGTTACGGGCGGTATATTCCACTCACCTCTTCACTATTCGTGTTTTGGTGCTTTTTTGCCTTGCCTGCGATTTCATCATGCCAGGAAAACAGGAGCCAGGAAACCAAGTTGGAGTGTTTTGGTTTGTTTAATGGGGGAAGATGTCAGGACCTGTTGCTTTTTGAGCCTTCTTTTAACTAAGTTGTCCCATTCTTGAAATCTTTACAGGAAATTACTTCAACAACATTTTAGTTGTGAAGTGTGTCGATTTCTTTGACAAACTCTTCCAAGAATTCCAAGGTGGGATTGTGATAAAACCCCCACCCACACACTGATGCCTTTGCCTTTCCATAATTTGCTAACGGTACAACTGTCGACAGCTTTTATTTAGGCTGGGGATCAGGGAAGGGGCAGGAGTTTCAGGAGTGCATTGTTGGTAGCTGCTTTGAAAAATGACGCTAGCCCACAGCACATCCTCCGTTTTACATGATTGACTTCGGTTTTCTGCATATGCTAAGCAGGCCTCATTACGAGGTGGGTGGTAATCTGCTGGTACTACAAGCAGGCTGCTGCCGCCCTCATAACACTGTTTCTGCCGCCTGATTTCCTGGTGCCACCGGGATATTACAAGTCCTGGTGGCCTGGGATGTCACACTGCGGGAACTATACAGTGGGACTCCACAGTAATGGGGACAGGGAAACACCGGCACCATTGCTAACGGTGCCGGTGCTTCTGTGAAAACTATGCCTGCAGGGGCCGGTGCTCCTGCAGGTCAGACCTGCAAGGAGCACCAGCCCCTGCAGGCATTCTCGTAGTCTGGCAGTCAGAAAAAGGGTGTCAGTATATTGCTGCTGGCACCCTTATTTCTAGGCTACCAGACTTGTAATGATGCACTCTGAGAATGTGATTGGTGGAGTGTGGTTAAAGGGAGCCGTATAGATGCAATTCAACGGAGCTGACATTGGGGCTCAATGTTCTTATCTGATGAAGTTGTAAATCTTTTTCTGGGGGCCCGGAATGTAGTTAATTTACTCAGCTATACGTTGGCAACAAAACATGTGAGCCATGGGTCCCAGAGTTGTTACAAAGTAAAAAAACATACTATATTGCATGGTCTGGTGGCACTTTTCTGTTACTTAATAAAAACATTTGTTGCAATCCATGCTTTGTTATATATATTTCTTATTTGTATTCAGACTGATATTGCACTTGTGGTTTGTACTCTATCATTGAAGATCTATTTTGCGAGATCATGAACTTATATGACTTTTTAATCCATATATTTTGAAAACATGCTTGAAATGCACTCATTTTATTCAACATTTTCAATCCCCTCATAGAAGAGTTTGGCTCACGCCCTGTGCTCACTCTGTTACACTGTCTCTTTAAGAGGCACAAGTCGAGTCACGTGGTCCGGCCACGTGAAGCGGGACGTTGCGTGGGAGGATCGCCCCACGGCAGTTCGAAGTTGTACCTGAATAAAACAAGACGTGTATTCTATCTCTCGGCGTGCCTCTCTTTATTAACGGAGGCCCCGCTGGGCCTAACACACTCCTTCAGCAAAATATGGGGCCACTTTGAAAAATAATTCCAGGGCCACTTTTGGTTCCCAGTCCAGTCCTGTAAAACCAAAGTGTTACCTTTCTTTGATGAAAGCGGCGGGCCGGTGCCCAAATGCCGCGGCCCGTGACACCATGGTGTCAGCAGCAGTCAGTGTTACAAAACACTTGGAGGGAGCGGCAGGGCTGGGGGCAGGGCCGGGGCCGCCCCAGTGATTTGTATTACAGACTCTGTTCTACGCTGCCAGTGCCGCCACAAGTTGCAACTGTGAGCTGCTTTCGTGGGCAGCGTGGGCTAGGATTTCTGTGTGCCTAGTAAGCGATTCCGATCGCAGGCGGCAGACCCCAACGGTAGGCGGGATCTCCGTAACTATGTATTTTGCGATTCGCAAGTTGCAGTAATACCATGTTTTTTATGCCATTGTCTCTGTTACGATCATCACAAGACATTCTATCTCGGTCACAGTAACATTTATGAGGTGGCTTTTGCTTTGCGTCCATCTCTAAATGTGAGTATGAGGCATGCAGAGGACATTGTGTTTCCTACCTGTATTCATCATTTAAAACATGCTAAACTGTGCATTTCATTTCAGAGTGAAAGCATCAATCTTACGGTGTGGGGTGGAAGGGGTAATTGCATGCACCCCGAAGCCATATAGTTCAGCACGGACCGTAAGCACCCACCTACCCTCTGGGGACAGTGTCCATTCAAAGAAGCGTTGAGACAACACTGCTGAATGGCCGTGGGAGTGGCACGGAAAGGACAATGCCCAGGTGTTGCCCCCTTCCTCTTGGGACACAGAAGATGTTGCACAACTGTCATTGTAGTCCACAATGGCAATTGTGAATTGCAATGTGCCCGTTTTTTGCATTGCAAGTGTAGAGTCTTGCATTCACAAAAGCAGCTGATCTCCTTTGTGCTTTATGTGCAAATGTGAAACCTCTTTGTACATATTGCCCAACATCTTCACCACTATGCAAAGTTGTCTAAGTATATTTTCATCAAGAGCACAGCATTGTGTTATGCATCAATTGTATATGTAGCAGCGGCACTGGCTGCAATTCCAATGCCCAGAACTATGTGTCCTGCTCAAGACTGTGCTGCTGAGCAGTGGTCGAAGTGGGCAGGAGCGGTCGGGAGCGGTGCTCCTCTACTTCTTTTAATTAAGTTTTACCGTTCCTATACTTGGATTTTAAAAAGAAACCGTTCCAGAATGGTTTTGTTTTAAAATAAAAGTGTAGGAAGCAGTTGAAACTTGCACATTCAGCGCACTGCACTGGACGTTCCCTTAAACAGCAGGCGCATGTGTTTTGGAGTTAGTATTGTGCATGGTATGGGGCGTGGCGAGTCGGTTTGTGGGGAGCGGTGCAGGCCAACAAGAAACATAGTTCCACTACTTCTTTTGGTACACTTCGACCACTGTGCTGAGGCATTAGTGGTCGCATCATTCATTTAGTCACTCATCAATCCTGCATCAGTCGTAGCAGTAGCAAGTACATGAGATGTTTGTGAAAGAAAGGCGGGTCACATTGTAAGGTCATGTTGAAACGTTTGAATATGTTGTGCAGGCCTGAAGAGCACATCACACGGAAATACAGATTAGGCCATAGTCGAGCACTATTATTTCCTTTTTTATCAACAATAAGGCAGATTTGGAAATGAATGGTGCTTGGGTGAATTCCAAGACAGCATCACACGTGTTTGCCACAGAATCGCCTTAGTGTATCCATTTTGCGTTTTTTGTTATACCTCCACAATGACTGGAGATCGCGTTAAAGCAGGCTAAACAGAGACCCTACGTTTTCTTTTGGGTTTGCTATTGTTAACAAGGTGAAACGTGGATTCATGACATGGTAGTTTCCCAAACGTTGTCTGGTCTGTTCATTGACTACATATTCATCTTGCACCTCCACTTAAACCTGAGCACATGTTCTATATCTGAAAGATGCAACATGACATCCATGTGCAGAAGATTTGCACCGCTGGACTAATCATTCGCTGAGGCAGTGCTACCTTTCCAAGAAGGGAACAGAAGCCCTTCATCTTGTGCAGCAGCCTCCCTGAAGCAGTCACTGCCAGCTTGATTCGCATAATCTTCTACTATTACCAAAATGTGTGGCCAAACACAATATTTGTACAACAAATGCTTATCTTTCCTTCATGTGAGATACATGAAATGGTTGAAAATATTGATGGGTATAACACCCGTGATCATGTATGATGTGTTTTAAAAAATAAAGGAGTAGACTCTGTTTCCTTGGTCACTTGACAAAATCCTTGTGCCTAAAAGCTTGTGTACAGTGTAGAAATGTTTGACCATAGCACATCAAGTGGCTTACCATTGACTTCATTGTGCCACAATGAATGCTTTGTTGTAATGTGTCTATCTTTCCCATCTCCCTGGCATGCTGTTCAGGATGTTTGTTTACATGTATGAGGTAACGAATGCTCCGAGTATTCTATGTCCTGTGAGTGCGCTGCTTTTCCTATTTTGCAATCCTCTGAAGCCTGAAAAGTAGATCCACACAGGCTTGACATGCAGCCAAATTTACACCAGACGTGCAGATAAACTTAACTGGTCTGCTCTTAAATCTCAGTTACCAGTTTAATGGTATCCACACTACAGAATAATTGCTCATTTTACCATAGCTGATATGAAAGCTCAGTGGGTTGAGCGCTCGCTGCTGTGATGAGTGTGTGATATGCAGGTTGCAGGTTCGAACCATCTCAGCCTTTCATCCTTCCGACGGCGATAAATAAGCACCAACACAAGTTGGGTGATATTGTATGCATATTTGTTCTATAAAAAAGAGCTTAAGTGTAAGTGCTATACAATAACATATTATCATTTGGACTTGGACGTCTGCTTGCATTCACAGTAATTTGACAATACGGATCTAGACACACAAATATTAATTATACATATGGTGATCCATTCTTGAATGAAATGTATATCACATTAGTGAAATCAGAACCATATTTTTTGTAGTGTACTTAGGAACAATTTGATGCCACTTCCTGTTTTGTCAAGGGGGGGAAGGTCGTGTTCATGCCACTCCTCCGCCTAAGAGCTGTCGACCCTGTCACAGAACTGTATGCAAAGTTATGTTATTTTATGAGTTGTGTGTTGTAATGTAACAGACACATGAACCCTCCATAAGTATCTGTAAGGTTGTGAATTGACGTGATTCACGAATGATGGTTTGAGGGCCACTTTTTGAGGTGCGGCATGGGCCACTTTTTTGAGGTGAGGGATGGGCCACTTGTTTGATGAGAGGGGTGGGCCACTGTTCTTTGGGTGTCCGGGCCTATTTCTGGTCCCAGCCCGACTCTGCAGGGCCTGACAAATGACATGAGGTCTTGCTTGCAGATATGAACAGGAAAAAGCCACCAATATGAACATATGAAAACCTTTCACTGGGATTGTGGCATCCGACAAAACACTGATGACAAATGACACTGCAATGTGAAGGACATGGGTACTGTGACAGGTTTGGTAGTCTGTGGTCTACGCAGGAGGGACATTTCCGTTTATGTGTGTTGGCCCTTTTGTGCCTCCTATGCCTCGCCTGGCTTTCATGTCTCCCGTTTCTTGAAGGCTTTCTATGTCAATGTCATTTAGGCTCTCATGCCGTTTACACCTTCCATGCTTCCAATGCCTTTTATGACGTTAAGTCCTTCCATGCCTTTTATCCGTTTTATGCCTTTGAGACCTTCTGTTCCGTTAATGCCTTCTCTGCTGTTAATGACTTCCAAGCCATTAACACCATCCATATTTTTGATACCTCACATGTTGTTTATTTCTTCCATGCCTTCTATGATTCCTCTGCCCTTTATGTCGTGTTGGGGCTATGTTATGCAATTAATGGCTTTGCCAGTTATGCCTTGTTTAGGCTATATTATGCAATGGATGAATGTGTCATTTTATGTCTTGTTGGGGCTGTGCTATGCAATTAATGGTTGTGTCATTTTATGTCTTTGCCCCTCTCTGCCACGCACACACAACCACACTTTCTCTCTGGCGGATCAGGGTTCCGGGGCAACACCATTTTGCCTCAGGTTCCCCCTGTAGTTGTGGTGTGGCCCGAGTCCGGAGGGCACAAGCATTAATACCCCCTTCCATGTATTACACACCCATGGAGACATTATGACAAAATGAGACCAAAAACAGGCTTGAAACGGCCAGCCCTAAAATACATGCGACAAACAAGAATGGCTAAGCCTATGAAATAATGTGCACTAGGTGTGCAGTCATCAGTCAATGGTCGACTGCTCTGCACCCGGAGAGGAAAGACATTTATACATCACAACATTCATATGTAGACAAAAGTATCCATATGTTGGTGCGAACAAATGGCGCGGTATTAAATCTCACGTGCTACAAACCATTTTTGAGCCTAGGCGCGTAAAGTGTCCTGTGAAGCCATTTTGAAAAGTTGGGCACCCTATTGCAAAGGGCAATTTATCCAAGTGTGAGTTTTTGGGATAGCATTTTCTCTCAAGTTGTGAATTGACGCGATTAACAGATGATAGATTGAGGGCCACTTTTTTAGGCGAGGGGTGGGCAACCTTTTTAGGCAAGGGGTTTGCTGCTTTTTTTGGGGTGTCAGGGCCTATTTCTTGTCCCAGTCCGACCCTGATGTGGTCTCATTACCAGTTTGGTGGCATTAGATAAAAGTAGCTGCCACTTTACCAGAAATACAAAATCAGTGGTAATTCCGAGAATTTAGTGCTCGAGGAGTTGCAAGCCAAAACAATCTGGTCATTTCATCAATGTTAATTTCGCAAGAGGAATTAGCAGCAAAACAGAAAAGTTGAATTACTGTCGGAATTCTACCAAAACAGTAGTAATTCCTGCATACACAAATTGTGTGCATGAATAATACATGGCAGTGTGTCACATACTGCCACACATTGTGTGATAATTTAGTAAGCTGTTCCAGTGGCTAACTCTGCAGCAGTTTCTCACTTGAAAAAAGCACAAATGTCCTGTTGGGGTAGAAATTGAACTGAATTAAATGTTTCTCGAAAATTAAGAGAAAACCACAAAAAAAACAGTTACTATCCGCTTATGAAACCAATTCATGTAATTGATTGTCAGTATCACACAAATGAGAATGATGAAATAACACGTTCCTGCCATAACTAAGCATTAATAGTAACATGTATGCAACAGCGCCCTGATGCCTAAGGGTTTGGTTTGCTTTATAAATGTCAAAATAAATAAATAAATAAATAAATAAATAAATAAATAAATAAACAAACAAATAAATGCACTTTTTTGGGCTGCCTCCTTTTTCAGTATGCACTGAATTGAGGGCTTTCCGTACACAGATATTTTCGAGTGCTTTGAAACACTTTCCTGTGTGTTGGCACTCTATAAATAAACAATACCATACCATACCATAGCAAATTAAAGAAGAGAAGTGGAACAAATGAATGTCTGCAAACACAGCCTTTTTTTTTCCTTAACACAGTGGTTTAGAAGGTAAGCCTCCTAGGGGTTCCAGGTGTTTTACTCCTGGAGCTTTGGCAGCAAACACAGGCTCGGCAGTTAGCAGCTAACAAATGTGCTTTGTCACAATTGATAATGAAGTTGACCAAAAGAATGTCCAAATCAATTGGCTCCTAGAGCGGGCAAGCGAGCCGGACATCGCCAGCCCTCCCGGCACAAGCCGGGCCGAGCCTGATAAATGTGCCCTTATTATAGCTATTGATGTTTAAATTTCTTCAGGGATGTTGTTACATGGGTGCCTAGTGGTGACAGGGGCACGGTGACCTCCTTCGATCCCTAATCTACACCTCTTAGTTGGCGCCCCGGTTGCTTGTGAGTATACTCGAGCTTAAAGGTTAACACAAGAAAAAACAGGCCAGGTTTACGATTCAGCAGCAGCGGATCAATGCCGAGTAAATAACCTTCTCTGTCTTATTTCCCCAAGCATTATCGATCCGAGGTCTTTGTTCTTTGTCATGCTGCTGTCTCCTTGTCCCAGGGGGCACTAAACTATCGGCTCATGCTGGACGCATGCTAACTGGCACACGATGACAGCTACCATTTTGTCTCTCACTGTGTGGTGTTCAATAACCAGGGCTCTTTCGCGTTTTTCTTGGACTCGATACTTCCAAGAAAAAAAAAAACAACACAAATGAAGACAGGGTTTGCATTGAGTTCATGCTCTGATGCTCTAGGCGGTAGGTTCGAATCAGAGCACTCCCAGTGACCTTTTCCAACTCTCTGAAACGGGGAAAATGAAAACCTTATTGCAATTTGATTACGACGCATGGCAGCTGGCAAAACCAGCCCGAACACGCTGTAGAGAATTGTCTTATTAAGGGATAGCTGTGACATCACTCCTGGGCCAGATTACAGAAAGTGTGCACCAGTGCAAGTGCAGAGTTGCATGATATTAGCACAAGGGCAAAGTGTGCCCTATTGCTAAATACACTGGGACACATAAGAAAACTATTGCACCATGGCAAGTGCAGTTTTACATATTAAAAACCCCAGGGCAAAAATTGACCTAGTTCAAAAAAGATAGATTTTTGATGCATTTTCCGTATGGGCACTAGGGCAAACTTTTCCCTTGTGCAAAAATGCAGTAGAAAATAATATTATTTTGCACTAGGTTGGCACTTTTAATATGCCACTCTGCCCTTGTCATGGTGCAGTAGTTTTCTAGTGTGTGCCAGTGTTTTTAATAATAGGACAGACTTTGCCCTGGGCAGGACAAAGACTGATATGCAAATGGATATTTCCCATCTGTGAAAGGCACAGTGAGTAAAAGCAGTGGCTGCGAACTCTCAAGTGGTTAATAACCACTGAACAGGTTATCATGTCTGTTCTTGCGAGAGAGGGGCACCGGCTACCTTTGTAAGACTTTGCCCTAGTGCAAATACTGTGCAACTTTGCCCTTGCATTGGCGCAACATTTCTGTAATCTGACCCATGATCTCTAATGACCTCTAATAAGAAAAGTAGCTCACAAAACAACTGCAATCAGTTACTACGGTTACTTGTGACAACACAAAGCCTGCTGGTTGAGGAGAACGGAGCAGAATTCCACCTGTGACGGCAGCACTTAATTAAATCTGTGACTGGCCTTTCAGATTTGTTTTATTTTTTATAAATCAGCCTCCTATGACACTTTACAGCCATTAAGTGATAAACCGCTGTTTAGGAAAGCGTGTTTATGTTGTGAACTGCTGGTTTTTAACACTGGGAGAGCAAGAACCTATCCACGTGCTATCATTTATTTCACACCTCAAAATAGTTTTTAGGTCCATGTTATTAAGCTGCTTAGACTATTTTTCGGCAACAGTTTACACATTTGAGTTTTATTTTTATATCCAGATATATCTGCGTTAACTAGATGTCTCGACAATTGAAATAGCTCTTGCATTAGGATAACTAAGAATCCAGGTATTAAAGGGGATGCGAGTATGTGGGCATTTATAATAAGGAATAAAGTACCCACTACTGTACATAAAAGGACATTGCAAGTCACCTCAGTGTTCCGTGACCTTATGTTATGTAATTGGGCATTTGTATAAGGGCGTAACGGGCACCCACGCAGCCTCCTCATTCCGGGGGCGGCCCATGGTGCACTCCCTTTGCTTCTTTGAGAAGCCTAGTGGTGGGGTCCCCCTCAGCAGGACTTGCAGGGGGGCCGCCACATTTTCTGTTACGCCGCTGCATTTGTATAGCGCCTTTCACCATTGGTATGAGCTCAACACGCTGTGGGTTGAACACCCTCGGGGACCGTAGTTCAGGTCAGTGGAAAATAGGGTGGTAAGTAGTGCATGCATGCACTCTGCATGTGTGCACAGAGACCGAAATGCTGTGGTGGGTAGCTGCAGTCTAATGCGTGGAGAAGTGTGGAGGTTGTGTAAGACTAGTAGTGTGTGTGCAGCGAGGCCGAATTATCTTCAATAGCTGCATTCCTTAAATCTACTGGGCTTCTTCGATACTTGCAATATCCTTATAACATACTGTAGGGGGTGCTCTATCTTATAGAAGGCTCCTTGTCTTTGCAATGCAGCAATTGCTTTGGATCACTTACTGTGTGTGTCCCTATAGTAGTTTTGCTTGCTGTACCAGGCGTTCTGTGCCTTCTGACTCTATTATGTTTAAACGTGAGGGCCTCCTTGGTCCCCTCCATCCCTCACCGCACTGTATTCCTTTGAAGGGGGGGTCCTCTCTTCACCTCCATTGTTGTGTCCCTCACCCGGGAGGATAGCTTAGGGGCAACATGCTCGCCTTGGAAGCAAGACGACACAGAGCAACACAGGTTCGGTCCCTGGGTCCACGCTTAGAAACCTCTGGGTATTAAGCGCGTTATAAATAGCCTGTCATATCATATCATATCATATCATATACACCACACTCAGGGGTGGACTATCCTATAGGGAACTGTGGACATTTCCCAGTTGGCCTCTCCACTGTTGTGGCTTACTACGCGGTCACCCTCAACTCAGGGAGTCCCCCACCCAATACAGTTGGCACACAACAAATCACTATTGTTTGTTAAGGTTAATTTTGGTAAGGCCTGCAGCCCGTCTCGCACCCAACCACAACATATACTTGGTGCAACAATAGACTAGGAACCAGGCTGGTGTGTAGTAAGAATATAGATTTATTTATTCAAACTAAATTTGACGAATAGACTAACATCAGCCACCAATGCTGTGCAACACAAGAACAAATATGACTTTCATAATGGCACCAACACAGAGATAATACTGAGATATATAATCGCAATTGCCTGCAGCTTTCTTTTCAGATCCCTCACCAATGCAGAAAAAGAACAATTCAAAACAAACAGTGATTGCTGATTTGGTTATAATATTTATTTATTTATTTATTTATTACATTTATTACACACCCAGACCCTGAGTTTCAGACAGTTTGGTTATTACAATCTTACAGTTTAAAATGGAAGGTGTTAAGACACGATGTGAAGTACATGATAATAACAATAACAAGATGTAGAACTAATCTTTACAGTTATAGGGACGAAACAGTACAAAGTAATACCAAATACATAAAGCAAAATCAGGTAAATAAGTCATCCATGGTGGCATAGATGGGTCAGGTTAGGGTGTCAAATCTGTTAGAGTTGGTTGAATAACCAAGTTTTCAGTGATCTCTTGAATTGCTGGCAAGATTCTTCATTTTTAATGTTTGTCGGGAGAGCATTCCAGTGTCTAGAGGCTAGGACTTTAAAGCTACTGCCCCCCGCTCTTGAACTTTTTTAGTGTGGGGTTTCAAGGAGGGAATTGTTGCTGGATCTCAGGGATCTGGTGGAGTATTTTTTCAGTAGTACATTGTTGACGTATTTAGGAGCTTTGTTGGCAAAGCACTTGTGTTTAATGCATAAAGTTTTGAATATGATTCTTGTCTTAATGGGTAACCAGTGGTTATCTCTCCTTGTGTTAGAGATGTGCTCTGTCTTTTTTATGCCTAATGCTGCTCGTAAGGCTTTATTTTGCATGAGTTGGAGTTTGGTCAAGTTGGCGTTGGAGGTGCGTAGGAGGAGTACATTGCAGTAGTCTAGCTTTGAGAGTATTAAAGCTCTCGCTAGAGTGACGCAGTTTTTGGTTGTGAGGAATTTGCAACTTAGTGAAATGAGCTTGGCTGAATAGGAGGTGGCAGAGGAGAGGGCGTTTACTTGTACTGTCATGGTGAGATTGGCGTCTAGATAGACCCCAAGGGTTTTGACTTGTTTGAGTACTGGGATTGTGGTGCCATCAATGATGAATGATGTATAAGCAGGCAGTAGGGAGTTGATTCTAGATGAAGATCCAACTATAAGCAGCTCTTTTTTTTTATAATTGAGTCATAGGCTGTTATGGGCCATCCAATTTTGAATTAGTGCATAGATTTGATTAATGAGCAGTGTGTCCTGCTCGTGGTTACCTGTTAGGGGGATAAGGATCTGGGTGTCATCTGTGAATTTGGTGTAGATGACACCCATGGCATCCAGAGTTGCAAATAGCAACTTGGTATAGGCATTGTAGAGTGTGGGTGATAGGCAGGATCTTTGAGGAACGCCTATGGGACTGGTATGGGGTCAGCTGACACTTTGCCGATAGATACTCTTGATGTCCTGTCTGCTAAGAAGGATTTCACCCATTTGTTGGTGTTGTTAGAGAAGTGTAAGTTATTGGCTAATGTGGCACAGAGTTTGTCATGGTTGACTAAATCGAATGCGCCAGATAGGTCTAACAGCATTAGAAGACAGAGTTTGCCTGCATTCATGGTGGCATCCATTTGGATTTTCAAGTCGAGAAGTGCCGTTTCAGTGCTGTGGTTTGGGCAAAATGCTAATTGTTGGGCTCCCAGCTGTTGGTGTTGTTCTAGGTGGCTTTGGATTTGGGTGTACACTATTTTGTCTATTATTTTCAGTAAGAATGGGACCGTTGTTATTGGTCGGTAGTGTGTGGGGGTGGCCGGGTCTAGGGTTGGCTTTTTCAGTAGGGGTGTCACCCATGCCTTTTTTAAACTAGCGAGGACCGTGTTGGTGTTAAAGGAGGCATTGACGAATTTGGTGATGATTGGGGTTAACACTGGACGCAGGGTTTAACTAAGTGGGGGGGATTTGTCTTCTTTGCAGTTTGATGCTTTTAGTTTGGCTATGGCGTCTAACACCTCTTTTTGAGAGAGGGGGGTGAATTTAAATGGTTTGCTGAGTTTAGCAGTATGTGGGACCTCTGAGATGGTTGGTAATGTTTTGCCTATTAGGGTTTGTTTTTTGTTTGCAATTTTATTTTGTAGAAGAAGAATTTTGGTTGCTAGAGCATCTTGGATTGTGGTACACCATGTTTTGCTGGCAATAACGGGTGTTGTGACTTGGCAGGGATTCTCTAATTCTCTGAGTAAGGAGAATAGCTCTTTGGAGTTAGAAGAGGTGTTGGAGATGCGCATGTTGAGGACATTCGCTTTGTGGGTTATTATGTTTTTTTTGTAGATTTGATTAGAATCATTTTTAGTTTTGTTGTGGAAGTGCTCAAGTGACCTTTTGATGTGTCTCAGTGCGACTAGTGCCTCGTTGAACCAGAAACTTGAGCGCTTATCTGTCCTTCGAGTTTTAGTTGTGATAGGAGCTAGTGAGTCAATGGTGGTAGTGAGGCATTTTTGGTAGCAGTCTGCTAGGTTGCTGTGATTGTTGCTTTCTGGGATGGTGGAGGGCAGTGCTTAGGAGAGGTTTTCCGCTGTCCGTTTTTTTAATATTTCTGGGTTTAAATGTATCAGGTTGTTTTGTCACGGTGGGGTCTGTCGTTCTGTTAAGGGAAAAGCTGATGATCTGATGGTCAGACCAATCGGTGGGAAGGAAGTGTCAATGGTTACTGGTGAATTAACAGTGAGGACCCAATCCAGTATTCTGCCTTAATCGTGGGTGGGGACATTGACTAGTTGTTTAAAGCTCATATCTTGCATAGCTATGTAGAACGCTATGGCTACATGATCTAGGGGGTCATTATAACCTAGGTTTAAGTCTCTGAGTATGATGCATTTTGTGTTAGGTTTGATGAAGGGGGTGAGTAGTAGTGGTATGTCTATATCAGGGTGTGAATTATTATTAGGGGCTCTATACACGACCAGAATGTTGGTGGTAGTTTTGGGGTTTGAGGTGAATTTGGCTATGAGAAGTTTGTATCCCGGTGTTGCTTCGATAGGGCATGCACTGATTTGCAGTGTAGATTTGGCTATTAATGCAACTCCACCTCTTTGAGTGTTTGTCCTGTCAGTGCTAAGTATGTTGCATCTTGGGGGGGTTGGCAAGTGCTAGTAGTGGGCCTAAGGCTGGGTGTAGCCAGGTTTCTGTGACCACTAGGATATCTAGTGGTTGGTCAATGATGAGGTTTGAAATTTCTATGGCATGTGCTCCAAGAGAGTGTGCGTTGATGAGTGCCCTTTTGAGATTGGGAGTAGGCACTAGGAGTGGTGTGTTGTCTGGGCTTGATAGAGGTATTGGAGCTTTGGTTCTTTTATGAGGTTTGGCTGGTGCTTTGGAAAAACCATTATATAGGTGAGCGTTGGACATAGTGTCTTTGTTGGTGGGAGTGGGGATAACAGGGGTGGGTGTGATAGCTAGGTTGAGAGATTTGGTTTGTAACCTGAGTCGTTTGTATCTAGTGTTGCCCAGGACGGGTGTGCTGGTATTCATAGCTCCGTCGGTAGGGTAGTGTTTTGTAGTTATGTGAAAGGAGGAGGGGATCAGCTCTTGGTTGGTGGCGACTTTGTAAAGGCTGTTGGTTCTATGTTCATGTGGGAGGGGAAATGCAGTGGTGGTGGGCAAAAAAGGGGTAGGGCAGGGGTAGGGCAGGGGATAGGGTGGTGGCCCTGGCAACCAAGTTTGGCTAGGCCTTTGTCTTGCTTATGCAGAATGGGAACATGATCGTTGATAGTAGGTCTAACATAGTAGGATTGGCTTTGCTTAATCAGAAGGGAAGAGGTCAAAACAGCTAACGGCGCAATTCCAATAAGTCACAGCATGGGCACGGAGGCAAAATGTGAATGTGGCTAAGAGGCCATTTTCGGCAAATAGGTCAGTGAGAGCAGGTCTGCAGTAACAGGTATGGTGGAAGACCTCTGCAATACACGATTGGAAACCGCTACAATACACAACATGCTAAAATAAAATGTAAGTAGGTCAGTAGGAACAGGTTTGCAATAACAGATATGACGGGAGACCGCTGCAATACACAATGGGAAGCCACTATAATACCCCATGAGGCATGCAGGCAAGATGTCTAAGTGGCTAAATATGCAGTTTTAGGTGAATGGATCAGTGGGAGCAGATCAGGAACGAAACTTTGGCGGGAGACCTCAAGCAGAACAGTCTATCCCTGTGGAGGGCAGAGAGTCAAAGAAGTGTTGGGCGCTCTTGTAGGTGCCACTGATTGGGCATGGATGTTGGATCAATTTGCATGGTTTAGGGAGCTTAATGGTGCAATGTCTGCATGCAGGGGTGTGGATGTTGTTGTAATACTTTTCTCCCCCCACACCCAACCCTCCAAACATCAATTAGACTGAACCCCTCTGATTTGAAGGCCAGTGGCAGAGAGTGGGAACACAATGAGAAAATCATTTTGGTATTCTGATAAAATGCACACTTTGGAAAAAGGGATTCAAGGTATTTTTTTTTACTTATTACCACAGATGCAATATGAGGGAAAGAAAAGCAATGGGAAAATTCATTTTGCCACACCTAAAAAGAACTGGCAGGGCTTTGTGGTTTTGGTCAGAGCACAAAGGAAACACAAGGGCAATTTTGTTTTGTAGCCTGGACACTCACATGGAAAAACGGTTTTGGGATTCATTCTTTTGGCAAATCTGTATGTCTATACTGGCTCAAAACACACTGGGAAGAGCTTGTTAGTTTTGAATGCCAACAAAACACACCCCATGATTTCTATAGGGGTATTAATTGATTTACTTTAATTAAATATGCTAAGGCTCTACACAGACAAACATGATATTTTGCTATTGGGAAATAACAAAAACAATTCTTGAAAATGCAGGGCCTACACATCCTATGGCTTTGGGGATAGTTTTATATATAGGAGAGGCCTTGTCATGGGCGTCAGGGAACAGCAGCAAACAGCAGGGTTATGTTTATCACACCATAATTGTTTCAACACGGTTCAAAGGGGGTTACTGTCACATTTAACAAAAGTCTGGAATGACCGTTGTGGCATATACGCTAGCCTTTTTATGCAATAATATGTATTTTTCTATTAACTAAACTCCAGTCTTTTCTTTATTCATGTTATGTTTAATTTCCCTGTAAGCATGTGATAAGCCATAGGCTGGCTCATGTTTATCTTTTAAGCATGTGATCAGCCAGAGGCTGGCTAATGTTTATCTTCACCTCTCTCTTCATGGCCTGTAATGGCCCTGGCAGCAACTCTAATGGACATTTTATGGGAATTGTGACCTCAAGGTCACTTCTGCTGAAAGAACAGGCATGGCCTTATCTGTTTCCACCTGGTCTAAATCTAGGCAGTGTATTTGTTCTGTATTTGTAAACAATGGCCCTGATTGATGGTTGACAACCAGACCTCAATCTCCAGGATCAGCAGAGGAAAGGTCTTTGAGGTTTAGTTTCATTTTTAGGAGAAATGACCGGCTGCATGTAAAATTCTGAAAGAAATGGCTTTTAAACTCACACACAATGCACTTGACATGACATTTTATAAGGCACCTGGACCTTATATCCATGTGTAATGTACTTCTTTAATCTCACAGTTGCAAAATACATGAATATCACTTCTGGATTGTCCATATGTATTGGGCAGTTATATGAGAAAACCATGTTCAAACTCTGAAAGTCCAGTAGGCTTTTCTCATTGCATACTGTCATTTGCATGAGGAAAAACAAAAAGGAAGTTATTTTATTTCTTGTAAATGCAAGAAGCTTGGTTTCAATTAAGATGTCGGGATCACAGGCACATGTTGCATAAAGATATTGTATACACTTCTATCTGCCTCTTTAAGTAGAAATACAGCTCTCCATGAATTTAGTAAAACAGCATTATCAGCCCCATCTCTTTCTTTTCCTTGCTGAAATGCATTGCACATATCTTCGCACTTATGAGATTTAAGCCCACTATCTTTCCTTTGAGATTTAGGCCTGTTTCCTGTTTTTAGTTCAATAGGCCTTGTGTCTGACATCACCATTTCTATGCTGGCCTTATACTTCAAAAGGACTTCACAAATCACTCTGGCCTCTTTATTTCTGGCATGCAGGGGCTATATTTCATCCCACACCACACTGGTCCTCTGTTGTGTGTAACCTATTTCATTCCAAAATGTTCTCATCGGAAAAGGGCTGGGCTTGCTGAAAAAGTGTAAAATGGGGCCACTTTGTACATTATTTCCAGGGCTTCTATTGATTCCCACTCCACCCTGCCCACACCCACCACTCTACTTTCAAATGTGTGCCACACCGGTTTTCCAGCTTCCTGAGTCAGGCTCCCCACCACCTGACCCTCTCATAAAAGCTACCTCAAAGCCCACTACCAGCACCTTGCACAAACCTTCTAGCCACCGCCTGCCCTGCACACAGACCATTGTCGCGCTGACCTTAGAAACACAGTTAAGACCCACATGACCTTTCCAGCTCATTGAATACACCCTGCTGCTAATTTAGCGGCAGAAAAGATACATCACCCCATATATACTAATGCCATATGCTGGTGCATATTCAACACTCTATCTAGTATAGCGAATAATCTAGCTATCCTTTGCAGAAATGACAATGAATGTATGGAAACCTTAAACTATTGCAAAATTACATGCCATAATTCAAGAATATGTTGGAATTCTGCCACTTGATGTTATGTTTGCCTAAAATGGATAATTTTTTTTAAGTGTTTAAATTAGACACGGCAATGTGACTAACTTTGCTCCATTGCTTAAATTATGCATGGAAATGTGATTATTTTTGTGTAAATGTGCTTAAGGATTTTTATTTCAGCCAAATGCACAAAAAAGTATAAAAAAAAGAAAAATAAAATAAAATGGAAGATAGAATTAGCTATGAGAGGGTTCTGAAGGAGAATATAAAAGAGCATTGGAAAGCAAGACTAATCTCTTGAGTCACTGAGGATGTTCATGTATTGAACCTTGTAATATACTCCCATGTTGTAATTAAAGCCTCCGTGGGACCTCAGGTCCTTAGAGCAAAGGTCCTGCAAACATGGCTGTGGTAGGTATTTCAAAAAAGGTAGCAGGCGCTCCTCTCCAGAAAGAACATGGCATAATAACCTGTTTTGAGATGAGAGTTTGCAGCACACGCTTTTTGCTCACTGTACCTTTCACAGATGGGAAATATCCATTTGCATATCAGTCTTTGTCTCGCCCACATGGGCACTGCAGCACCAAAATGCTATGGCAATTCCTCTCTGAACAAGAGTACCAACAACAACCCCATACACGTGTTTCAGCCTTGTTGGGCCTCATCAGTGAAGTGAAGCTGTGCCTCTCTGAGCACAGCGAGCAGGGAGTCCACGTCTGGTTGCCCCCACTTACTTATGAGTTGGTATAGAGAGGATAAAGTAGCTGAGAATGCTTTTATGGGTTCAAGGAAATGCAATGATGGAAAAGAATGCAGCACAGAAATAACTGAGATGGTTTCCACAAGAGATAATATGATCACTTTTTCTTTTGACAATTCACTCCCCCCCTATGCAATATAAGGAGATGGAAGGAGAGCACACCATTTTCAGGAATACAATCAAATACAATACCAATTCAGTTCCCCCTAGCAAGCTTGGAGCAACCGGTATGCTTTTAAAACATGCCGAAATACTTTTAATGTGATTTACAATGAAGTGAAAATATGCTAAAAATGATTTTAATTCCCTATAGGAGATTCAGGGTAGGTGATAGCTACTTAAGATTGGTTCAGGTCAACACTATCAGTGATTCATGAGGGATTATCAGGTTGAAAACAGATTTCAGCAGTTGCAAGCAAAAGACAGCGATTTTTGACAGGTGGAGAAATTTGATTCAAATTGCAATTCGCTGCACTTTTTCAGAGTGTGTCGAGCGTGATTATGGAAAAACAATAAGCTTTAAAATTAAAGTTAAATCTCGTTCCTAGCACATGCGGTTCAAAAGATACAGACACTATAGTGGAGGTAGATTCTCAAAAATAAAGTAAAGCTCAGAATGACAAATGACACTTCACAGGTTTGAAATCACAGAATGGACACACAATTTCTATGATGCAGTTTTAAATAGGTGGAAATGGTTTGAATTAGATTGTTTTAAACTAAGAGATGACTATGCACAGTTCTGTGGGTATTCACACTATAAATTTGAAATAGGCCGTCAAGATCTGGTCATGTTTGGGCTTCACTCACCATGGACGGTCTCTGGTACCGGTTCTGCTCACAGCGATCTGGTCTGGGTCTCTGGTTTTGGCAAAAGTTCTGGCACTGCACAGCGGTCTGGTCTGGGTCTGGGTCTGGTCTTCTATCGGCACTGCACGGCGGTCTGGATACAGCTCTGCTTTCTGGGTTCTGGCACAGGGTTCTAGGCCAGAATCAAACAGCTCACCCCGCTATTGAATAGTTTGGTTAGGTTGCTGGATTCTGAGGCCTCTGAAGGATTCAGCTTGTGGACTAGGCTTCTCTGCTACAAGTTCTGAGTCTTCTGGCAAAGCGCTTTGCAGGAAATCAGTTTGAAGTGGGAAGTGAGTGTCTCTACCTGGGTCTCAGTGGCTCTTTTTATGTCTTTTGAAAGTGGGTGGGAAGGCTGACTTTCTATGCCCAACCCTCTGAGGATCCTGATAGGCTATAAAATTCTTTGTCACCTGACTGGGGAACAGAGTTGTGAGTCACCCGGCATCCTTTTTATGGCATACAGAAAGAACACTCCCCTTGTCACTTTGCACACAAATCTATTTTTGACTTAAATGCATATTTATCTATGTACAATTTTTCTAATATTATATGTCCAGTTAACATATTTTCTGTAGCTCCAAAGCATCTGATCCCTGTCTTTGTAAGATGCTGTGTTCACTTCTGACAGAATTCTGCCGTATTCATCCAGAACACAACCTCTAAACTTTTCCAGAATTTACACAAATGTGCGCAAGGAATATGGGCATCAGATGATGAAGTGTCAGATTTTTAACATACATACATTTGGAGTAATACCCTATTTTCCGCTACTACCCCCCCAGAACATACCACAGAGTCCTAACACCTTTTAAAATGTGCACAGAAAAATCACAGGAATCATGAAATTATTGAAATAATTTTGACAATTATGTACTATGAATTATTCATCTTTCTAAAATTATGCTCTGGCTCAGAGGGGTGTGGTTTCCCAAAGCACATGGGGGATTTCTGGTTTGTCCACTTCCTCCAAGCTCAGCTGGCTCACAGAGGCAGCGCCACTCCCATTTCCTTCCAAGAGGAAGACATTTACGACCCCCTGATTTAGCATTTGCCTGAGCCAAGGAAAGTTCATTGTTCTGTTTCCTGCAGTCCCAGGTATTCCTCCCCTAATTCAATCAAAGAGGTGTGATCTCCTTTTGGTGGGAACAGCAGAAGGCAGCCAGGCCTGTGAATGCAGTTGCTGGACAAGTTTCAACTCCTGTCGGGGGTAGTTGCCGGGCAGAATTCAATCTCTTTAAACCAGGCTTCAGCCAAATGTCACTTTTGTTCCAGTTTTTCTTCATTCAAATCAAACTTACAATTTTGACACATGCAGCTAGAACGCTGATTCTAAGTTCACAGCTATGACATTTAAACAGTTTCAACCTATGTGACACTCCAAAGTAAATCACTCATTTATTTTAAACATTTCGATTTTAGTGGCTTTAAGTCCAATTTCACTTAAGCTGCTGACATCCACAGCTCAGCCAGTTTTGTTATGAACATTATTTTAGGCTCTTCATCTTTCCAGATTTGGTATGCACACAAGACTTCATTCTACCAGACGTCTGCTGGTGTTCAGTAAGATTTTTGAATATCTTGCACTGTTTGAAATAGGCATTTTGAGCTTGCATTTCAGAGAAACAAATGTGATTTCCAAGCGCTTTTTGAGCTAACAGGCACTGCTGTTTTTCCTTTGCCACCACGTTTCACTCATGACGCTTCTGGCCCATCACGCTCGCTCTGGTGGGTGGCAGGTCAGGCGACCATTTTGGTGTGCGCAACAACTGCGCGGCTTTCCTGGATTCTGGCGCAAATGTGGGCTTTTCAGCCATCTTGGATTTTCTAAGCCCACAGCACCAAATGTTGTAGCATAATAGTTCAAACGTGGGTCAAGACACCTGACACTCTCTAGGCCAGGCTTTATTAAAAAACTCAGATTGCACGTGCACACCTTTGAACAAGCAAGCCCTTCTACCCTTTTTACTGTTATGTTTGTCGCACTCCCTCATTGCCTGATTTGAAACAGTCACACATATATCCACCAATTAGTCCAAAAAACTATAATTATAACCTTATCAGCATTTTAAACTTCCACACACCAACTGCCACTTAAAAATGTTGTACACATATTTTCCACATGCATTTCCCTTGCTTATCGTACACAATTTTTACACACTGCTGCTGTAAATGCACATATGCATTGTGCAGTAAAGCAAGTGTTTGAATGAAAAGAGGAGTAGGGACTACCAAGTGCTCATAGAAGCTCGTAAGGAAAGTACCAAGACATGCCAAAGTGAGAGCCTGCTAACTACCTGCTGGGGTAAAGGAGTCCCAAAGATGTGGTACACAGCCTCCAGTCAGTACATCCACAACTGCAGTGCTGACGGGTGGAAGGGTGTACTGGTGTAAACTACATATAGGGCCTGTAACCTGTGAGGATTATGAGCGACCAAGCCACCAGTGGCAGTGGCTGTGATATGAGTTAGCAGGTAAGGTATTAAGTAAAACAGGAACACAAAAACACTATTCTAAGAAGTTTTAGGGACTTAAGGAAGTACAGCTCAAGTATAAAAGGAGCAGGAACACTGTTCCAAAGAGCGGCATTGGCCAAAGACAGAGACTTGCTTCCCACATTCTGTTTCAAAAAGCAGTAAATTCAACATATTATATAGTCCTTGCAATTAGTAGGAGCCAATGTACACATTGTCGGGCTGCAGCAATACCGTCCCTGGGCTTCAGGTCAAGTATCAGCCTTTCAGCTCTACTCCAGATTTGTTGAATGGGGTATAGACAACAAATGGGGAGGTTAAGGAAGATGATTTTGCAGTAGTCCAGCTTACACAGTACCAGGGCTCTACAGACATTGAGCGTCTGGGGGAAGGTAAGGAACGGTGCAATGCCTATAAAGAGGTCAAGCTCGAACCATGGGCTTTCTTTACAAGCTCCAAAATCTAAGGAGTAAAAGAGAAAAATCACTTAAAGATAACCCCAAAGTTTTTGGCCATACAGAATAGTAGGATTAGACGGCCCAAAGACAGCAGCCACATGGTAGGAGAAAAACAGGGTATGGTGTCATAATAAGAAAGATATCCGTTTTACTGCATTGAGACAGAGTTTGCTAGCCACACACAATAACTCAATGGTGGTCAGACAATGAGCAGTAAAAAATGAGGAAAACAAATTAGTTCAGGGAAGTTTAAGGAAAGCTGTGTGTCATTAACATTACACTGGAATGTAAAAAGAGGAAATGCATCAGGTGAGCCAACGGGAGAAAATAGATATGTAATTCTCACAATGATAGGATAAAACCCTGGGGTACCCTGCAGGTTCACAGTGAGGTGGCGGAGAACAAACAGCCCAGTTGTACCAGGGAAGGGTGGTAAGTGAGGAAAACAGATGAGTCAGTTCAGTACCTGATCCATGATGCTATAGGTATCATGTAACCGTTTCATAGGATGTAATGGTTGACTGCATGAAAGGTGGATGGGACATCAAGGAGCTCTATCCTCAATTGTACTGCAATCATAAATGCCATGTACAGTATAATTGTATCCTTCCACCATATTACACATACTGTATACTCCCCCTAAATTACCTATAATTACTATACACATATTTCCACAGTGTGTGTGGCCAGTGGCCACAACCATCACAATAGAATTAAACCATATAACAAGTACATACAATACATCTTAAAATAACACAACTTTCCCTGAACCCCCTGCCATTCAAATGATGGACCGTGGACTCAATCACACTTGCACAACCCTTTTTCCCCTGAAGAAACAGCTCCATATTATCTTCATCCCACTCCCCTACCCTTTCCAAGCCCTGTTTCAGTCATCAAATAAACCCATATGTGTTTTCCAAACTGTTTGTTCACTGCGTTGTCCGTGGACTACGGTGGTGTCCGCGACTGGGTGGAACCCGCACACACTTTTTTACCTAGAAAAACAGCTCCACATCATCTTGATTCTAACCCCCAACCCTCTCCAGCCCTCTGTTGACCACAAAATAACCCAAAATGCCTTTTCCAGACCTTTTCCCCACCGAGCTATCCGGGGACACCGGCTGCTGTCCGTGGATCCAACATGGCAACCGTTAAAAATATGACACACCTCACACTTTTCACCATCCAATCATTGGGTGCGTCCGATGTCTGTGGGCATCACGCCGGACCCTGATCTGTCCACGGGGTGTGTCCACGGACCGAATAGGGAAGTCAGTATGCAGACCAGACCCAGATATCACTAATTTCCTTTACCTACTTTTTGGCAATATTTAAGAAAAACTACTGGACGGATTTAGACTACATTTACAAAAGTACGCTTTGGCGCCAAGCCACCACTCCTGGCGCAAATCTGGTGAAAATCCTTCCAGTGGTTTGGGCTGTAGGTGTGAGCCACATTTGAGGATGTCCACACATTTTGGGATGCCCCTATAACTTTGCCCCTCCCTTGACAAGACTGCAGCAATCTTTGCAGAATCGTTCCGAGCGGGCCACATACTTTTTTTGCAAAGTTTTGTGAGGATTCGTCGTGGGGGGGGGGGCAAAGTAATAAGCCACCGAAAAAGTGCTCTTTCCATATGTTGAGTAACTTAACCATAACTACAGGGCCACTAACGCAGGCCCTGTAACATAGTTAAGAGATGGTGATTTAAAATTGGCCAGGACGAGGCTGCTAGAGTAGAGAACAGGCTGGTTTGGGGATACTTTTCTTAGTGTTTCAAGGTGAAAAGGGTGAGGAGGACATGTGTAACAGAGCTGTTGGGTGTTGGACAGAGGGAGAGGAATGGGAAGGGACATGGAGGACTGAAGAAAGGTGGTGAATAAGTACATCAGATGAATTAAGGAGAGAATGGAATACCAAGTATAAATGATGGTGGAGGAGACCCCAAATCAGAGGAAGGATGAAGTAGTAGAAAGGACAGTAGGAGCCACACAGTACATTTAGGATGAGTTTAGTAGGGAGATTAAGGGGGAGGAGAAATTGGAGTATAACCAGTGTGAATTTGAGGTTGGAGGAGATATTGAGGAAGAGTAGGACAGGTGGATCACCCAAGAAAAGGTCCGGGATAAAACTGGATGCATGTGAGAAAACAATAGGCACACCAAGTGTCGGAGGAGTGTAATTTGAAGAGTGTTAGAGGTACACGGATGTGGTGAAGCGTCAAAGGAGGTAGAGAAGTGAGAATGTTCTTAGAGATGGGAACAGGAAGTTCAGGAAGAAGAGATCCCCATAGGCACAAGTCTGAAATGAATTGTCAAGGAGGTTCATTGGGACACGGTGTTGGGAACTAGGACCAGCAGCCAAAGTAGGACATGTAAAAAGGCAGCCAAACCCATCCTTTATGGATGTTCACATGGTTAGACTACTGCTTGAATCTTTGAATCTAATTGAAAAACCTTACCTTTTACCATCTTCGGGGTCTTGTGTGTAAGCACACGTGGAACACAGAGACTCAGAGGAAGTGATCTCCTAGGAGTCAGGATAAGAAGTGGAATAGTGGAGACTAGGGAAGCAAGAGTCAAGTAAATCGTTTGGGCACATGTACACCCCCATACACTGAGTGACTGAGAACTGATTATGTAACTTGGGAAGCGATCCAGGATTGAGGATTCAACTAAGAGACTTAATTGTTGTAACTCTAATGAAAAGCCATCCTAATATGTCTTCTTTTTCTAAGTTTGCACATTCTTTCCAACTGTCTGAACATGTATCTTTTAAATCCCTAATGTTCGATGTCTAAATCGCATTACGCTTGGATTCGAGATATAGGCTTCCTCAAAGCTAGCAAATTGCATGGCATCCAGAACATATACTATGTAATATAACCTAAGTAAGGGAGTAGTTACGTCAATAATTATATAACACCCACAGGATATATTTTCATAATCTACATTTGTTTCTAGAAAGGCGTATCACAAACTGACATACCTGTTCCTATGCAATGTAAGTTGTCCTTCTCATGCATCCATAAATGATTGTGTATCAGTTTGTTTGGGAGCATAGGGCATGCGAGAAGAGCCCACCTACTATGCCTTGAGCAGGTGAAGGGGGGAATGCCGACAGAGACAGTGTAGCCGCAAACCTCACACAGCTGCATTGATTAAAGACTGTGTAGTTGGCTTTCATGTTGCTGTAAGCCCCCCTTTGGGCATATTCTGTTCTTTGCTGTTGTGTCTATTGGTCAATTTTAGACACCTTAACCTCAGGAGTCCTCTTCATAAATACATGTCTGTCACAACATTCATTGATTCACCAACAGATCGATGTACTCATTAGTTCCATTAATATTTGTTTGTAGATTTCTTTCCAGGCTATCATCCCCTTAACTCTCACCTTTAGATGTGTTCCTGGTAGAGCAACACATGAAATTCTGTCACTGCTATTAGGAAAACCTTATCCCTCTACAGTTACATATTCTGGGAATATTTCCCATTTCCCACATTAACCCCTTAAGTGCCAGGCTATTATGCAAGTCTATGCAAAAAGGACGGACATACTGGCCCTGCTATGTTTCTGCCACACATTGGACATGTAGCGTAACCTGCACAGGACAGCAGATGGTGTCAACATATGGGCACTGCTTTTGCTCTGCCTATCAGCAGATCCTGCCCTCGTCGGACGTGACACCTGTGCAATCCTACTAAAAATTTAAATAGTTATTTCTGAAGAATAGTTTGCCATGGTTTCTGCTGTGAGGGAGCTCATAAAATCATTGTCTCAGGTTGATGCTCATGCATTCTCTAGATCAGACATTGCCATGGTGTGCAGTCTAGGTTTTATCAACATATTCTTCTGAAAAAAACAGTCTTCCTTTTCTGCACATCTTGTGAGGGTGTCAAGAACAAGGGGGGGTTGCTGGGGTTTGAAGGATGACTGCAAGTTGATACACAACAGGATGTTAAATAAATACCAGAGGATCACATGTGAGATGGGGTGCATTCAGGGGGTACTGGATGTATAAGAAGCCTTTGGCAGTACTCAATATCCACTGCTCGGGTGCAAGGAACAATGATGGCTCGGGAGGATAGCTCAGGGGCAACGTGCTCGCAAGACGACGGGGAGCAACATTGGTGCGATCCCGGGTCCGCGCTGAGAAACCTCTGGGTATTAAGCACAATATAAATAACCAATTCCAATTACAAGGCATACATAGCACAGTGTTGCCAAGATTACCAGTGGGCACATGGAGCATTGAGTGACAATGGTACTGTTGGTGCTGGGCGCGCTGAGCTAGTACCAAGAACAACCAGGGCAACATCCAGCATTTAGCTGATTATTGTGCAAATAGCTTGCAACAAAGAAGACAACTTACAAGACAAAAGACTGGCAACTTTATTTGAAATTTGCTGTGCACGCAATACCTTGCAAAATAGCTCCAAATGAGATGCAGATTAACTAGAAAACACTGATTTGAAATGTAAGATGCATTTTCCACGATATCATGCTAAAGTTGTGTGACTCATCCTGCGACTTCCTCACTCAAGTCAACTCACCACCACCACACATGTGGTATAATTGGCATTACACCTGCTTTGACTCATTCCACTTTGACGAATTTCAAGAAATAAGTTCATAGACCATTTGGCCATGATGACATAATAAGTGAAAACCTACTACAGTATGTGAAATTTAATGACTTTAAAATCTGACAGAAACAGAAAAAAACATGCAGTCCTGGCAGTCGAAAATTGGAGGATATGGGTTGCAGATGAACCATTTTCCATTGGTTACCGTGCAATCTGTCTTGAGATGCTTTCCAGCTCCAGTAGGCGGTGGTGGTGCCAAAAAGCTTCCAATAACTCTCCCGCCATCAGTGCCTGAGATTGAGCAGATTACCCGTCTGCCGTCTGAGGGTCTCAGAGCAAGAAATATAGCAGGATAACCCATGGATATCAAAGCTTCAAAGGTTCCAATACCTCTCCCGCCATCAGTGCCTGAGATTTAGCGGATTACCCTTCTGCCATCTGAGCGTCTCAGGGCAAGTGAGATAGCAGGAGAACGCAAGGATATCAACGGTTTGAAGGTTCCAAAAACTCTCCCGCCATCAGTGCCTGAGATTGAGCGGATTACCCTCCTGCCATATGAGGGTCTCAGGGCAAGTAATATAGCAGAATATCCCAAGGATATCAAAGGTTCTAAGGTTCCAATAGCTCTCCCGCCTTCAGTGCCTGAGATTGAGCAGATTACCCTTCTGCCATCTGAGGGTCTCAGGGCAAGAAATATAGCAGGATAACCCATGGATATCAAAGCTTCAAAGGTTCCAATAGCTCTCCCGCCATCAGTGCCTGAGATTTAGCGGATTATCCTTCTGCCATCTGAGGGTCTCAGGGCAAGTGAGATAGCAGGAGAACGCAAGGATATCAAAGGTTTGAAGGTTCCAAAAACTCTCCCGCGATCAGTGCCTGAGATTGAGCGGATTACCCTCCTGCCATATGAGGGTCTCAGGGCAAGTAAAAATATAGCAGAATATCCCAAGGATATCAAAGGTTCTAAGGTTCCAATAGCTCTCCCGCCATCAGTGCCTGAGATTTAGCGGATTACCCTTCTGCCATCTGAGGGTCTGAGGGCAAGTGAGATAGCAGGAGAATGCAAGGATATCAAAGGTTTGAAGGTTCCAAAAACTCTCCTGCCATCAGTGCCTGAGATTGAGCGGATTACCCTCCTGCCATCTGAGGGTCTCAGGGCAAGTAATATAGCAGAATATCCCAAGGATATCAAAGGTTCTTTAAATTCTTTTTTTATTAGGCAGCATGGCAGCAAAACAGCAGGCGAACAGCGCCCAGCAGGTACATACTGACAATACAGTTCATGGTACAGTCATACGGAGATTACACACAAAATGATTCAGAGACAGAGTTACAAACGACATGTGAGGAGGGGTGGCTGAGCAACATAATATGGTAGGAGCTCTCACACTAGTGAGAAAGAGCAGGTGAGGGGGAAGCAGCTGGAGTCATGTCCAGGTCGGACAAGTAGGAGCGGAACCTAAGCCAGATGTCCCTAGGCCTGGAGTGGGTAGGTTGCATGTGCGACCAAGTTTCCTCGGAGTCAGAGGCCCAAGTAACCGCCTTTAACCATTGGGCATGTGTGGGGGGAAAGGGGCGAAGCCAACAGAGCAGGGTGGACCGAACCGCTAAGAGCATGCAGAGGCCAGCCAGTTTTTTGGAGTTTCGAGGGAGGCCAGGGAGTTCGTGGAAGAGACACAATGCTGGGGAAGGATCAATGGGGTGATCAAGCATAGCAGATACCGTCGAGCAACCCGCTCCCCAGAACAGTGAGAGGCGGGGGCAGGACCAGATCATGTGGATGTAGTCCGCGTCATCATGCCCGCATCGAAGGCAGCTAGACGGATGCTCACTGGACATGCAATGCAATCTGACCGGAGTATAGTGGAACCTATGCAGCACTTTTAACTGAATGAGTTTAAATCGGGAATTGAAGGACACCCGGTGAGTGCGTTCGCATAAATGTGCCCAGCGGTCGTCTGACATTTCCACCCCCAGGTCCCTCTCCCAAGACCCCCTGAGTTTAGAAAATTCCGGGAAGGATCTGGACTGCAGCATGAAGTATAACCTGGAGATTTTACCTTTCATGGGTGAGGGGGAAGTGAGTTCCCCAATGGCCGGGTCGTCTGGTGGTACCGCAGGGAATGTTGGATAATGACGCTTAAGGGTCTTACGGAGAGACGCGTATTGAAGCCAGACACTCCGGTCACTCCTCAAGGGTAGGGGGAGATCAGTCCACTCAATAAATATGCCCTGGACAAACACGTCCCGCAACAGCTCATAGCCCGCTTCGGCCCAGCGACGAACAGTAAGTGGTGCTACCCGGGGGACCCCCGGGAGGAAGTTCCAGAGGGGAAGGTTGCCGTGGAAGGCGCGGGGTACTCCAAGCAGCTTCCATGTTTTGGCTAATGCAAGGGATGTGCAGGCGACCGGACTCTGTGAATCCAGTAACAGAGGAGCGGGTTGTATAACCAAAGAGCGGATTTCGCGGTCACAAACCGCAAGTTTCTCGAGCCGGACATGGGGGGGGGGTCAGTTGTGTTGAACCAATGAGAGATATATTGGATCTGGGATACTAGCCAATATTTAAGAAAATCAGGGGCACCGAAGCCCCCCCTGGCCATGGGGGTGGACAAGGTCTCATACTTAAGCCGGACCGCTCCTGAGTGCCAAAGGAAGGAGTTGATTGTACGAGTCAAGTCGCGAAAAAAGTCCGCGCCTGGCCACAAGGGTACGTTGGCAAACTTGTAAAGCAGCTGAGGTAACACCACCATTTTCAATAGGCCCATTCTGCCCGCGAGAGAAATTGGGAGCTTGTCCCAGGCTAAAACCTTAACGGACAGATGTGTAAGGTACTTCCGAAAATTCTCTTCGAAGGTTAGTGCCCGTTGGCGCGTTACTGCTATTCCCAGGTAAGTGAATGTGGATTGAGCCCATGTGAATCCCAGAGTGTCAGGGGGGGGAGAGTGCATTCCGTAAGTGGAAAAAGGGTGGATTTCGAGCAATTCACCCTAAGGCCCGAGACCCGGCCAAAGTAAATGATATCCTCCAGCACTGGAGGCAAGTTGAAAGATGGAGAGCGAATGAACAACAACGCGTCATCCGCATATAGGGAAACTATGTCCGCTTTCCCGGCAGTACGGAGGCCTCTGTGGGCATGGCGGTGACGAAGCATGTCCGCGAAGGGCTCTATGGCAATTCCAAAAACCAAGGGAGAGAATGGGCACCCCTGCCTCGTCCCCCTGGCGATCTCAAAGGAAGGAGAGCAGTGGTCACCTGTACGGACCCTAGCCACGGGGGATGAATAAAGTAGCTTGACCCATGAGAGAAAGGAGGAACCAAATTTACAGCTCTTGAGAACCCGCCGAAGGAATTGCCATGATACCGAATCAAAGGCCTTTTGCATGTCAAGCGTGGCCGCTACAGCCTGAGTCTCTGGGCTAATCCTGTCAATTATATTAAATATGCGCCTTAAGTTCAGGGAGGTGGACCGCCCCGGGACGAAGCCCGCTTGATCGGAATGAATGATGGATGGTAGGATGGGGGCCAACCTGAGAGCCAGGGCCTTTGCGTATATTTTGGCGTCGCAATTTATAAGGGAGAGCGGACGATACGATCCACAATGCGAGGGGGGTTTGCCCGCCTTTAGCAATACTGTAATCGTGGACTCACGTAGCGAAGGGGGGAACACACCTGTCTCGACCGACTCCTCCCACACAGCCAACAAGTGGGGAAGGAGAAGTGACTTATAGGACTTGTAAAATTCGACTGGGATGCCATCCGAGCCGGGGGCTTTCCCCGAGGATAGGGAATCAACAGCGTCGGAGAGCTCCTCCAGTGTAAGTGGGGAATCATGAGAGCCCGCGGCCTCAGGGGATAAAGTTGACAAGGGAAGGGAATTGAGAAAGGAGTTGATTTCTTCCACTGGTACTTCATCCGAATTGGAGTATAGGGACTTGTAAAAATTAAAGAATTCCGTGTTGATGTCCCGGGAGGAGACAGCCAAGGAGCCGTCCAGTCTCTCAATCCCGAGAATGTGTGGGGAACCTGTCTCCTGTCTGATCAACCTCGCAAGGAGGCGACCAGGGCGCTCGCCCTCCCCGTATTTCCGCGCGATGCCTGGGTTGTCCAGAAACCTCTGTTCACGATCAGCCAGGGAGCGAAACGTATCCAATTCCGCCCCAATGGCCGCTAGGTTACCCGGGGAAGAGTGAAGTGAACACGCAGCCTCCAGGGTCGACAACCAGGATTCACTCTCGGCTAGATCTCTCCGAATCGATTTGAGGACTCCGTTTTCCTTGGAAAGTGCAATCCCTCTAATATAGGCCTTGAAGGATTCCCATAGTGTGGCTAGTGATGGTACCGAGCCTGCGTTTAACTCAAAGAACTCTTCAATAGAGTCCTCGAGCTCGGAATGAAACTCTGGATCGAGTAGGGCGAGGGGTTTCAGTCTCCAACAGCGGGACCGGCCAGGATCAGGGGCCCAGCTCACGGTGATGGTCACTGGAGAGTTGTCGGACAAGGTTCTGGGTAAAATCATTAACTGTTTCACGTCTTTAACCAAGACATTGGAGATCACCCAGCGGTCAATTCGGGAGTATGAGTCGTGGAGTGAAGAGTAGAATGAATAAATGCGGGAGTCGGGGTAAAAGAACCTCCATGCGTCCAACATGGCCAAACGGGGTAGGGATGATAATGCAGCATAGGCTGCCCTGGAGAGATGACGGGGCTTGGACCCAGATCTATCAAGGGCTACATCGAAGATAGTATTAAAGTCACCCCCCCCAGAGAATTGGGACAAGGGGGAAGCCATCTAAAAGGGACGTGACCTGTCTGTAGAACTCAGGGTCATCGAAGTTGGGGCTATAAATGTTCAACAGAACCACCTCTTTCCCTTGAAGCGTGGCGTGTAACAGAACATACCTGCCCAGGGGGTCAATGTGTGAAGAGATGAGGTTGAACCGGAGACTCTTGTGAATAAGGGTCATGACCCCACGACTTTGAGTATAGAAGTCGGTGAAGAATCTATGAGGGCCCCAGGTTTTGGCGAAACGCACGCATTGCTCCATGCGAGCATGTGTCTCCTGCAAAAAGAGAATCTTGGACCTGTGTCGCTCAGCCTGCAGCTGGAGCTGCCTCATCTTTCTATAGTTCCCCAACCCCCGAACGTTCCAGCTCATAAAGGTTAAGTCCCCCTCAGCCATAGATGTGATAATGGTAGAGTCAAAAAAGGTGTCCAAGACCAGTGGGTGAGTGCTGCACCACGGTCCGCCTTCGCTGCCAGCGCCAATTTTCTGATAATAAAACCCCAAACATGTCCCACCCCCACCCACATCCCCCTCCCAAACAGAGGAATGACAATCCCAAACCCCTTCAACCAAAACCAAACTAGAGGCATCAGCGCCTGGGGGCCTGTAGGCCGGGCTGGCCGCAGCGCTCCGGGTCGCAGCAGGACCAGTAGAGCTTAAGGTGCAACTACAAGCATTGTCTGTAACTTAAACAGGGTGTCTTGCACTTAGCAGTATGGCACATCATTGAAGTGAAAGGAGAAACTTGAACAAGCCGAATCCGGGAGAGAGGATCAGTGCGGCACCGGTGACGGGGAAGGGCCGGACCTGGCCGCCCCCCGCAGTGCCCAAGGGGGAAGCGGCAGAACTGTGGACAGAAGAAGGAAGTCAACCTGGGAAGTCTTCGTCCATAAACTTGGAGGCCTCCTCCGGGATCGTAAAGAAGAACACCTGATTAGCATGTTCTACGCGCAGTTTGGCGGGGTAGAGCATGGCATATTTAACGGAGTGATCTCGCAGCCTCCGCTTCACAGCTTGGAAAGTTTTGCGTTCACGTTGAACGGCAGTCGAGAAGTCGGGGTAAAGATGAATCCTCGCACCCCCCAATAACAGCTCGCCCTTGATCCTTGCGGCTCTGAGTAGAGTATCACGATCCCTGTAGTTCAGGACCCGGGCGATGATGGGACGAGGCGGAGCCCAGGGTTTGGGTTTAGCGGAAGGGGCACGGTGCGCCCGCTCAATAGCAAAGTGAGGGGAGAGCTTGGGCGAGTCCAGAAGTAACATTAAAGTGTGCTCAACAAAGTCCTCCATTGGCTCGTGTACCTCGCTCTCAGGGACCCCAACAATACGAAGGTTATTGCGCCTTGAGCGGGATTCCAAGTCCTCGTTCTTCTTCTCCACCTCGAGGACTCGGCCCGAGAGAGAGACAACCTCGGAACGCAGTGCACCCAGTGCATCCTCGGCGGAGCCGACCCGTGTCTCGACCTCAGACACGTGACTATCGGTCCTCTCGATGTGGGCCTTGATCGAGGATATTGTGCCGTTCATATCGTCCAGTTTTGAGTGTAGGGCAGTGAACCCCTCCCTGATAAAGTCCATCATGTTTTGGGGTTCAGGTGCCACTACGGACGACGACGCAACCAGGGCCCGCTCGATGGAGTCCTCCGGGGATTTTGCAGCTGTCTTCGCAAACATGTTGATGGAGCTCTGTTTCCTCGCGCCCCCCTTGGTCATTTTGACAAGGGTGATGGTTGAGTGGGGTAAAGGGGGATCACAAGCAGCCCCGAGAGGGAGACGGGGAGATCCCAGGCCGTGCAAGCCAATAATCCAGGTAGGGTACGTGACAAGAGAGGGAAGCAGGGAATGTCGTGGCCACGCGACTATGCCAGAGAAGTGTAGACCGCAGGGCTCCAACCCGATCGGGAAGGTGTGGAAGACAACAGTGGGGGGCCTTGAAGGTGGGAAATCCCAGCGATGGAAGAGCGGGGACCAGCGGTATTGACAGCACCCCTCTGCAGAGTTTCACTCCGGGTGGAGTGGCAGTAGCCTCCAAAGCAATGAAGCGGGGAGAGGCCAGCCCCCCGTGAACGATAGGGCCACACAGAGCAAGGGATTCCAGCCAAGGTAGAAGTAATGTGAAGTTGGTGAAGGCCGAGTAGCCCCCCAAGGGGGGGGGGCAAAAGCTGGGCTTCACAGCAAGACAGCCAGGAAGGTCAGGGCTCACCAGGCGGAGCCGGCAGTCGCCGCCCGCGGGCCTCTGGCACCCCTCACCGCAGAGGGGAAGGCCCGCCAAGCAGGGGCGACCCCAGAGACCTGAGGCAGGGGGGCAGGGAGGCGGTAGTTCAGGCGCAAAGAGTCATCGGAGCCTCCTCAGCTCACACCCGGAGGCCGCGCCGCACCAGCAGCGCAGCGCGTGCAGGCCGGGGAGGAAGGGTCCCCACGACCCCCCCACCGGCCTCCAGGAAGGAGGGAGGGAGATCCCTTGGCGACTCCCAAGCTGGGAGGAAGGAGCAGTCCAGGTGACTCGCCAGGAATGGCGGGGGCAGCGCATCCCAGGCCCCCTCAAGCAGATTGCAGATGTAGGAAGGAGTTCAGCGAGGCCCCAGGCGGATTCGTCCACCCTCCGCCGGGGCTGGCCGCGGCTCACAGGATCACCCCAGGCCCCCGATGAACGTCCAGGCCGGGGCCACAGGAGCCCCGAGGCGGCGGTCGCAAGGTCGCCCCCGGAGGCAGCGGGGCCCCCCGCAGCACGTACCTGGAAGCCGCGCCGCTCCAGCAGCGCGGCGTGTGCTGTCGGGGGGGAGAGGCTCCAGCGACCTCCCCACAGGCCGCGGAGACTCACCGGAGAGGGCAAGGAGACCCCGAAGTGAAGTCTGCAGGAGGGAAGAGAGAGCGGGGCGGCCGCGCCACAGGCCCGCCGTCCCTCCAGGGACACGGGGGCAGCGCACCCCAGGCCGCACCGTCCCAGAGGAAGCCACAGCCCGGCCGGCGGGTCACGGTCCCAGGTCTCCGACGACCCCGCCGCCGGGAAGGATGAGGCACGCCGGCCCCCACCGATGCCCGGCAGATGTGGGAAGCAGCGCGGCAGGGCCTCGGGCAGGTACGTCCACTCCCCACCGGGGTTGGGTTTTAGGCGCGCAGGAGCGCCGCAGGCGGGGGGATGGGCACTATGGAGTCGGGGAAAGCCCTTCCCGGCTCCGATTTGCAGCAGAACCGGGTCCACAGGATCCCCGAAGCAGTGGCAATAAGTCGTGTGTCCCGTACACGGCAGCAGTCAGGGAAAGCACCATAAAACAGGGTTATGAGGTCCGCTCGCCACGGAGCTCACGCATCAGGCGGCCATCTTGCTCGGCGCACAACAGCACCCCAAGGATATCAAAGGTTCTAAGGTTCCAATAGCTCTACCGCCATCAGTGCCTGAGATTGAGCGGATTACCCTTCTGCCATCTGAGGGTCTCAAGGCAAGTGAGATATCAGGAGAACCCAAGGATATCAAAGGTTCAATGTCCACGGAAACCGTAAATTACATCCTTGTAAAATTACCAGACACAAAAAGAAAGTTTATATATTTACTCTTTGCCAGCTTCAAGGAGTAGAAGCTGAGTTAGTGTTCTATCCAAATTTCCCCATGGGTATATTAATACATTATGGGGGACCTTTGTGATGTGGACAAGCACTTACTTTTTTTAGTGCCCTCAGTGATCCTTCAAAAACAGATGAAAATGTGGTTTAGTAGAATTTAAACTCTTGACGTGTACGGACATATTTGACGTTGTGCATAATTTCTATAATGATGGATGAAGTGATAGTTTACAATATTAAATTACATCTAGACAAAAGACACCACTATGCGTAGGACAGAAAGTGCAGGTAAAAGTTACCCCTTTATCGATAGACCAGTAATAATGAGTGATGTCTTCTCGGATCAGGGGACCGTAAGAAATGAAGCGAAGATGTTCCCCGATTGCCCATCATATCTTGTAACCACTTCGAAACAGGAATACAATACAAGAGAGACCGGCTGATGAGTTTGGTATCTTAACAGGTGCTTGTGATAAGAATAAATGAAAGTCTTATCAGAATGACTGGACTTTATGATACCGCGCATTCAACATCACGCGCCAGGTGAGCACATTTCCCCAGTGATATAGTTCAGCGCTACTAGATCCAGCCAAATGTCAGACTTGTACTCTTGTAGGATGTAAACTGTAAAAGTCACTGACACAATTACAACATGTCAGACCTTATTGATGCACTAAAACGAATCTTACTCAGAAAAGGAAGCAGGGCTAATATCTTATGTATTCCTCCAACAGATGTTCACCCAAAAACGAAATGGCTCACATTTTCAAACTATGAATGCTGAATGCAAGCTCCAAACGTGCGTGGGATCTTTCCTTGCCTTGATCCTGAAGATTTTGGAACATCTGGCACTCAGCTTTTCTTACAATTATAAAAAATAAAATAAAAAAAAAGTTTTCTTGAGGTCGCTGCAAGTCCAGATCACAGAGCTCGAGTCAACCAGTTACTTCTGTAGTTGGGTTACAGGTCTTTATACCAAAGTAAGTTATAGTGAATGCATATATATCGAATATTTCATAACGAAATATTTTATAGAGAACGCACTTTATTTTTTATTTTTTTGGGGGTCCCCCCTGAACTCCTGTTCCCACCCCTAAAAACCCCTCCTGACCGTTTCCAAAAAAAAATATTTAACCCTTTACCCCACCCTACATACATTCACTATAACATTTTTCGTTATAAAATATTCACAGGCCGATTCATGTAATTCCTCACAAAAGTGTCACACGCGGCTGGCGCACAGCGTGCCCGTGCGAATGTCTGCGCCAGCCGCGTGTGATAAAATCCATTTCCGCGCACAGCGTATTCATGGATTCTCGCATCCAAAAGCAGACGTGGCGCAGAGTGGTGCAGCGACCCTGCAGCAGCGCCAGTTACGCCCCCAAGAGCACCCTTGCGCAAGGAAAAGCCATCAAGATCGCCAAACCATCGCAAAGGGCTGCGCCAACCCTGTACCAGTTTACCGGACTGGCAAACAGCAAACGCAAAGCGGGGAATGCGTATTACGGGTTCCGGGAACACGCGTGCGCGAGAAGTTTCACACGCCATCTGTCCTGGGGGAGCGTGTGCGTGTATATCAGGGTTGCGCGAGAAGTCCAATACGTGAATGGCCTGGGTGCGTGTATTTCAGGGGTGCGCGAGAAGTTCCACACGCGAATGGCCTGGGCGCGTGTATTTCAGGGGTGCGCGAGAAGTCCCACACGCAAATGGCCTGGGCGCGTGTATTTCAGGGGTGCGCAAGAAGTTCCACACGCGATTGGCCTGGGGGAGCGTGTGCGTGTATTTCAGGGGTGCGCGAGAAGTCCAATACGCGAATGTCCTGGGTGCGTGTATTTCAGGGGTGCACGAGAAGTTCCACACGCGAATGGCCTGGGCGCGTGTATGTCAGGGGTGCGCGAGAAGTTCCACACGCGAATGGCCTGGGCGCGTGTATCTCAGGGGTGCGCGAGAAGTTCCACACACGATTGGCCTGGGCGCGTGTAGATCAGAGGTGCGCGAGAAGTTCCACACGCGATCATGCCTGGGGGAGCGGGGTACGTGTATTTCAGGGGCTCGCGGGTGGTTCCACACATGATCGGGCATGGGGGAGCGGGGTCGTGTATTTCAGGGGTGCGTGAGAAGTTCCACACGCGAATGGCCTGGGCGCATGTATCTCAGGGGTGCGCGAGAAGTTCCACACGCGAATGGCCTGTGCGCGTGTATTTCAGGGGTGCGCGAGAAGTTCCACACGCGATTGGCCTGGGCGCGTGTAGTTCAGAGTTGCGCGAGAATTTCCACACGCAATTGGCCTGGGCGCGTGTAGTTCAGAGGTGCGCGAGAAGTTCCACACGCGATCGTGCCTGGGGGAGCGGGGTACGTGTATTTCAGGGGCTTGCGGGTGGTTTCACACGCGATCGGGCGTGGGGGAGCGGGGTACGAGTATTTCAGGGGTGCGTGAGAAGTTCCACGCGCGATTGGGCTGGGTGCGGGTATTCCAGGGGTGCGCGGAAAGTTTTACATGCTCGCCTACAACACGTATTCATGCAATCGAACGTGGCCAATCCGGAAACACGTACGCCAGCAGGAAGTAGGCGTACGTCCACTCGCACAGCATAAAAGTGCACGCAAACAACAAACAAGCTCAGACGCCAGGATGAACATACCGTTCCTAGCAGCAGTGGCCGTGGGATACCGCAGGAGGAGGAGGAGGATAGTCCGGGTCAGAATTTTTACACCCAGAACCAGCCTTTTTGGGATGCCTGATGACCATGTGTATGGGAGGTACAGGTTTCCACCTCACATAATACTCGACCTGGTCAGTGAGTGGGAGGATGACCTCACATCAACCACCCTGTGCTCCCAAGCACTCAGCCCCCTGGAGAAGGTCCTCAATGTACTGCACTTCCTGGCCACTGGATCATTTCAGCGGCCAAGTGCCATAGTGGGGGGGTGTCACAGGCCACACAGTCACGCTGCCTAAACCAGGTCTTGGCCATCATCACTGCACGCCCATCAGTCCGCAGGCACATATACCTGCCGAGAACACCTGCAGAAAGGCAGGCTGTCGCCCAGGATTTCAACAGGGTGGCACAATTCCCCATAGTGCTAGGTGCCATTGATTGCACCCATGTGGCTCTACGTCCCCCCAGGGCAACTGAGCACATCTATAGAAACCGCGAGCACTGGCATTCCATCAACGCCCAGGTAGTATGTGATGCCAAGGGAATCATCACCTCAGTATACGCCAACTATCCAGGCTCCACCCACGACAGTTTCATCTACAGAATGTCTACCCTAAACCGGGACATAGAAGCTGGGCGGCATGGCGATACATGGCTGCTCGGTGAGTATAAATGCCACTGCGCATGCATGCATGTCAGATACTGAGTAATGTCACAACCCCACTAATGATACCCATCACCACCTCCCCAGGGGACAGTGCCTACCCTCTCAGCACCAACTTGATGACGCCAATTCGGAACCCCACCACGCCACCCCAGGTAAGATACAACACAGCCCACATTGCAACCCGGGGCATAGTGGAGCGCACATTCGGAGTGCTCAAGTCACGTTTCCGCTCCCTTGACCGTTCTGGCGGGCAGCTGTTATACGCTCCCCCAGTAGTGTGCAGGATCATAGTGGCAGCATGTGTCCTGCACAACGTTGCAACACGCCGGGGCCTGGCCGTGGACATGGTGGTGCCCCCACATCCCCAACCACTGCATGCCCACTGCGCATGGGAGGGGAAAGGGCACAGGGTGAGGCAGCCCGTACGCAGCTCGTGGCTAATTACTTCACATAAAATCACACCCCTGTGGAGTGCACACAGCCCTGGCACATACCAGCTGACAATCAATGATGATTGTAACTGACAATTATGATGTGTCAATGGACAGTCAACTGTCACAACCATACCAGCCTGAGATTGTACATCTGAAAGTGTTCCATTGTGTGCTTCCCTACCTACACAAACACCACCAATGCTGTGTTCAAAAGACACACTTCTATGCTTCTAAAATAATTACCCCCTTGCAAGACACAACATGACAACAGTGCCATGTCACCCAACCCCTCCCCAGCACTGCCACCCAACACACCATGGCATGGCATGACATGCCATGTGAGAGCAAACAAAGTCATCCCCCAAACATGACACGTCTCACAAAGTACAGTGTCCCCAATGGAAACTGGCCACACACACTATGCCCACACAAATGCAGAAACAACAACACACATGACCAAATACTTACCACAATACAATCGACATAGCATAAACATGACAGTACTAAGGCAAAGGATACGTAGTCTTACAACATGAGAATGCCAGCACATCCACCACCTCCAACTGTACAGTGTTGTTGCCACGCACATCTGGAAGTCCACTGCTCACAACATGAGCTCCATCTCCAAAGTGGACGGCCTTGTGAAGACATGAGGAATGAACCTGCAAATTAGGAGGGATGCATGGATGCACAAGCACACATCAATACACCATGCAGTGCACAATACAACAACAATATGCACTAGGAATGTATACACAGCATTGACTACAGACTGCCCACACATGTCGTGGGAGTCCAATGTCACTGTGTAAGTCACTGTCACTTGGGCACATTCTTTGCAAGCCCATGGAAACGGGAAGCAGGAGGGGTGTGTGTCTCACGAACCCAAGCATCTAACCCAAACTCAGGACAAGCCTGCATGTGCCCAGCCGGAATACAGTGGATGCCCACTGGAGCCACACAAGGCAACACACTGCAACAAAAAATCAAAAATCAAAAATCAAAAATGGCCATGTGTGGGCCAGGGAGAGTGGGGGAGGCCACCCAGGAGGTCCGAGGACAGGGTGCCCACCAACAGCCACCTGCATGAATGTTGGGAGAAAAAAAACACCTCCATGGGCTCATGGCCTGCACGGCTACTAAATTGTGGGAGATTCACTGCTGAATTCGCTCTCCTCAACCTCTGCTGCTGCTGCCACAGGAGCTGGTGGTGCTATGGGAGGCAGCCCACGCAAAGCCCTAGTTTGGTCCTCCATGGCAGCAAGCATGCGGGCGTGGAAGGCCTCGTTCTGGAGGGATATGGTGCGGAGATCCCCATGCAACACCCGACGTGTTGCCCGGGCCTCCGCCCGAGTTGCCTGCATCTCTGCTGAGAGCGTATGGGGGACGCGCTCCAGCAGCTGTTCCGTCCTGGTGACAGTGGAAGCCTCAAGGTCCACAAGAGTCTGCCTGAGGTGCCGGACCTCTCCCCTCAGGGCTTCCCTCTGTCCCTGGGCATCTATAGAAATTGATTCCCTCAGATTGTCCAGGGCCACCTGTCTGTCCCTGTTGGACGCCAACATGTCCTCCCTGACTGATTGGCAAATGGAGTCTGTTGCCTGCTGTAGTAGCTCCATCTGCCTTTCTGGGGGGACAATGGAAGTGGCCGCCCTCTCCATGGCTTGAGCAATCATTTCTGATGATGCTGCCTGTTGGTTGGCCATACCGTAAATGGATTGCTCCCATGCGGTATTGCCCGGTGGTGGACGGCCACCGCGTTGGCGGGCACCACACCTGTCTGGGGCAAGGCGAACTGCGCCTTGCTGTGTCGGCACTGCCTGAGGCTGCAGGACTGCATTTCCCCTCTGAACTGCTGGCCCAGGAACAGGATCAGATGTTGCGGAGTGTGGCCCTGCATGCGTAACCACCACAGGTGCACCTACCAACACTGACATCCCCATAGTGGGCTCTACCCCTGGTGCAGGTGGGTCGGACAGAACAATATCCCTTCCATGAACACATACCTGCGAATCCACATAGGTCTCATCCGAATCAACACCTGAAAAGAGTTCTGGGGAGGTGCAGCCAGGGACACCCCTGGACAGTATGGCCTGCAGCATTAGAGGGTTCTCCCCCACCACCAAACCACGTCCCCCACTGGTGCCTGGTCGTGCTTTAGATCCCTCCTGGGCCTGCACCATCTCCTCTCCCTCAACAGCATCAGGTGCATCATCCCCTGAAAAAACATGAAAGACAAAAAATGGAAACAGGCATTAGCACAATGGCACGCTATTAGGACAGACAAGCTACAGTACCAGTACTTGATTTACACATGTCCCACATGACTATAACCCTCCCATGCATGCACTGTCCATGAGTTGGAAGGAGAGGAAAATGTCAGACACTGATGACACCAAGATTGGAGAGCAACACATCAGCTGCATGCTGGCTAGCAGTGCCATCACACATTGGCCTGTGAGTGGCATGTCCAATACACATACATGACACATGCCATCACACAGATGGCATGTACCATAGGCATGTCATATATGTGACAATAGGGCAGAGTGATGCGCAGTAGAACCAGGTGAATTTCTACAATCAGCCTGAATGAACACAGATAAATACGGAACAATGTTGTAGCAAGATGCCACTTCAAGGGCAACTGGCGCAATGTAGTGCAAAACGCCTACTGTGGGCAGAAGGGATACTGTAATACCCAAATCTCGGGGTGCCGAATGCATTGGATGAAGCACATGAGTGGGCCAAAACACTCAGGCACACACACCCTGACCTGGCACTCAACCAGAACCCCTCCCACAAACAACATACACATGGATCACACACACATGCATGTGCACTCACCGGACAATGCCTCGTAATCTGCCAGTTCTCCCACACCTTGGATCTGCTCCTCCGTGACTTAGGTCCCAGCAACATGCTCATGTAGAGTGAGTTCAATGTCCTCTTGTGGAGACCCACCTCCAGTCACCAGAGTTGCGGCATGACTTGAGGCCAGCATTTTCTTTGCCCTACGCTTAAGGTCGTTCCAGCGCTTGTAGCACTCAACAGCTGTGTGCCTCATTAACCCAAGGGCACTTATGCTGTCCGCGATGGACTGCCAGTGTGCCTGACGTCGAGCAGGTGTAATCCTACACCCTGAAGTGACCAACATTTCGGCGTCATGTTCGGACACATACTGCACAAGTGCATCCAGTTCGGCATCATTGAAGCTAGGCTTCCTTGGCATGCCGGACCGTGTAGCCATGTCGGGGTCATCAACCTGTACTGGACGAGCACTCTTCCTCTTCCTTTTTGTGGGTGGTGGGGATCCAGAGTGCCCTACGCCGCCCTGGACACTAGAGGCAGGAGCACCGGTGGACTGTGTAGTAGTAGTGTGCGATGGCACACTGACCACATGACTTTCTGCAGGCATTAGCGTAAGTGTGATGATGGCAGGGGGAACCTCAGTCTGATGTACCGGGACCAACACTGTCCTGGCTGGGAGAGTCAGAGCTGGGGTGGACGGAGCTGCAGCTGCCCCTGCAGCCTCCCCACCCCGCCTACTCGGGGCAGCAGATGACATGGCTGCCCCTGTACCACGTGGCCTGGTGACACTGGCTTGCGCCACCAGCCGTAGCCTAGACTTGGCGACCTGGAAGTCAGCCTGGGAGTCACCGTGTGCTAGGTCAGGTGCCACAACGGGCCGGTCCAACAAGGGCTGAGCAGGGATGGTGTCAGCCACGTTTCCCTCAACCATGGGGGGAGGGGGATGTGTGTTCCTGACTGGTCCTCCACACGTGGGGGGCTAGGGGGAGTCTGCAAATCCTGGCCACGTCCCCTACCACGCCCACCACGCCCACCTCTTGAGGCTCGGCCACCTTTGCCACCCTTACCACTTGCTCGCCTCCCAGCCATGGCACTGATGGAGTTGTGCATATGGGAGTTGCAGTGGACAATTGTCCTGGGCAATTGGGGGTCAAAGGGGTAGGGTACTAGATGGAATTCATACCCAAGTGCTCTAGCAAGGCCGTATGGAACCCCTGGGGAAAGATGACGGGTCACGCAATGCACAGGCACCCCTAAAACAGAAAATGACGTGCACGCGACCCCTCGTAGACCACGTGCATGGGAAAAGGAACCTGCACTACGCTGTGGCACCCAAAAACACAAAAATGAACGTATGCGTGTCACACGCAGCCTACAATGACCTCTGGAGGGGTACGCTACACACGGGGCTAGCACAGTTGGTAAATACGTGCGCGACTCACCGTCTGCCTGGGAAAAGAGCGTGCAAAATACGCGCGGGTGCGCGTTGGCAACACCCCCGCCAAAAGAAGATTTGTACACTGTCTGAGGAGACAGGACAAAAGGAGAAGTCAACGCTGTTTGAGGAAACAGGTTGAAGAGAAAATCAGAAAAATACTGACAGAGGTAACAGGGAGTACGAACTAGAAACGCTGTGAAGTAAATCGCGTGTGAACCGACAAGAAGTACAGATTTCACCCACTCGCTCTCAACGGGAAGCACGTACAAGGAAATGACGTACTACACGTACCTTTTAAACCGCACCACACGTCCAAAGTCACTTCCGCGTATATGCACTGAGGCACTATCCTCCAATTACGTGGGCTGACACTCAGACGGGCAGTTTTTGGTCTTGTAACATTCCCCTGGGTACAGGGACATGCCCGCGCGTGTCACGTCACAGACGCGCCTGCGCTGTCAGGGCCTTTGGTCCAATGGAATCGCGTACACAGGCCAATCGCGTGTGGAACTTCTCGCGCACCCCGTAAATACACGCGCCCAGGCCAATCGCGTGTGGAACTTCTCGCGCACCCCTGAAATACACGCGCCCAGGCCAATCGCGTGTGGAACTTCTCGCGCACCCCTGAAATACACACGCCCAGGCCAATTGCGTGTGGAACTTCTCGCGCACCTCTGAAATGCACGCGCCCAGGCCAATCGCGTCTGGAACTTCTCGCGCACCTCTGAAATACGTGCACACGCTCCCCCAGGCCCAATCGCTTGTGGGACTTCTTGCGCACCTTTGAAATACACGCACATGCTCTCCCAGGCCAATCGCGTGTGGAACTTCTCGCGCACCCCTGGAATACACGCGCCCAGGCCAATCGCGTGTGGAACTTCTCGCGCACCTCTGAAATACGTGCACACGCTCCCCCAGGCCCAATCGCTTGTGGGACTTCTTGCGCACCTTTGAAATACACGCACATGCTCTCCCAGGCCAATCGCGTGTGGAACTTCTCGCGCACCCCTGAAATACACGCACACGCTCCCCCAGGCCCGATCGCATGTGTAACTTCTTGCGCACCTCTGAAATACATGCACCCGCTCTCCCAGGCCAATCGCGTGTGGAACTTCTCGCGCACCCCTGGAATACACGTGCCCAGGCCAATCACGTGTGGAACTTCTCGCGCACCCCTGAAATACACGCGCCCAGGCCAATCGCGTGTGGAACTTCTCGCACACCTCTGAAATACACGCACACGCTCCCCCAGGCCCGATCGCGTGTGTAACTTCTCGCGCACCTCTGAAATACACGCACACGTTCTCCCAGGCCAATCGCGTGTGGAACTTCTCGTGCACCCCTGGAATACACGCGCCCAGGCCAATCGCGTGTGGAACTTCTCGCGCACCCCTGAAATACACGCGCCCAGGCCAATCGCGTGTGGAACTTCTCGCGCACCCCTGCAATACATGCGCCCAGGCCAATCGCGTGTGGAACTTCTCGCGCACCACTGAAATACACGCGCACAGGCCAATCGCGTGTGGAACTTCTCGCGCACCCCTGAAATACATGCGCCCAGGCCAATCGCGTGTGGAACTTCTCGCGCACCCCTGGAATACACGCGCCCAGGCCAATCGCGTGTGGAACTTCTCGTGCACCCCTGAAATACACGCGCCCAGGCCAATCGCGTGTGGAACTTCTCACGCACCCCTAGAATACACGCGCCCAGGCCAATCGCGTGTGGAACTTCTCGCGCACCCCTGAAATACAGGTGCCCAGGCCAATCGCGTGTGGAACTTCTCGCGCACCCCTGAAATACACGCGCCAAGGCCAATCGCGTGTGGAACTTCTTGTGCACCCCTGAAATACACACGCCCAGGCCAATCGCCTGTGGAACTTCTCGCACACCCCTGAAATACACGCACCCAGGCCAATCGCGTGTGGAACTTCTCACGCACCTCTGAAATACACGCACACGCTCCTCCAGGCCCGATCTCGTGTGGGACTTCTCGCACACCTCTGAGATACACGCACACGCTCCACCAGGCCCGATCACGTGTGGGACTTCTCGCACACCTCTGAGATACATGCACATGCTCCCCCAGGCCCGATCGCGTGTAGAACTTCTCGCGCGTGTAGAACTTTGGCGCACATTTTTTTCCTGCGCAGGGACGCTACCACCTGCTTTCGTGTGGCGGGCATGTATGGACCTGTGCGCGTCTTTGGCCGTGCGCTGTTTTTCCCTATTCGATTCCATGAATACGTGTTGTAGGCGAGCGTGTGGGCGTTCTGCGCACTTGCCTCCTGTACTTCCCCCATGACGCCCACATTTTCACGAGTTGTTCCCCATTCTGCGTGTAATGCCCCGTGTTATGCCTACTTTTGTTATGTGCGCCGCACTATGTGCGAATTCGCTGTGGCCTTATCGCACGGCATTCGGTGACCCGTGCGCCAGCGTGCGCCAGCGTGCGCCGCATACTTTTTCAGCGCACATCCCACATTTTGAGCTTGCACGGACTTCCATGAATAGATGTGCAATGTTTTCTGTGCGATAATCGCACTTGCACTGCGATTTTCGCTATTTCACTGCGAATCGCACGTTTTCGCACGCGTGCGCCGTTTTTTCGGCGCACATTGATTCCATGAATCGCCTGTCAATGTATGTGCATTCACTATAAAGGATTCAATATTAACACGGTGTACCTTGTACTTGAATCTCAAGCAAGAGTTTTTCTACTGGATGTGGAAGGGGTCCAGTTATTCCTTGAGTATTTTATCAGCTGAGAGAAGAAGTCGGGCAACATGAAGAAAAAAAAAAAACAACACAAAAATACACTGGTTATGTTTAAGCTTTGCCAGCCATATGTTGGTAGAGGGGCTGGTGCTGCACACATTGCAATTCTCAAGTCAGATTGATAGTCGGGTAAGAGGTACCAATGATTGATCTTTTCCTGTAATTACATGGCATGCCCTTGAGTGAGTATGCTTCCAATAAAGGGTATTGCAGTGGTTGGGCCATAGTTGGTAACAGTTGTCAAGTGTTATTTTTTGATGGGGGCAGGTGTTGTTCTATTTCGGCGTGTCAGGGAAGATGCCCCAGTTAAGAGAAGCATTATTATTGTTGAGGAGAGTTAGGAGTGTGATGTTTGTAAGAGATTTTAGAGAAGAGACTAGAAGCACATCATCTACATAGGTTGGGACATTGAGGGCAGTGATGCTGAAGTCATCAAATGTGGTTGCTATGAGTGTGGACAACCTGCTGTAAAGTGTGGTGTGACTAGGTGACCACATGTGTTTACAGAATGGTTGATGTACAACATCAAATAATGGAGCTGCATTTTTCAATAGAGTAGGCAGTGTGGTAAATTCTGTCTGTAGGTGGATGATGTACTTAAAAGAGTCATTGGATGCTTCCACCATTACTGATGATGAGGTTTCTGCATGAGAAGTGGATTGTTTTCATTGGCCCTCGTTACAAGTTTGCCGATATCCCGCTGGTAATTTTAGCAGGATAACGGCCAACTGACCTATTGTTTCCATGCCTGATATCTGGGAATATCCAGGATATTACAGGTGGTGGAAATGACAGTAAATCCCCAATCCATGTAGTCCCATAAGACCCCACGGTGGGGTTTGCCGTCGTTGTTTGCACAAGTGCCAGAAATACTGTATGTTTTTGCTGATGGGTGCCTGTTTTCCCTCTGCTGTTGGTAAATCAGTGAACCCCCGCCGGCAAACTTAAACTGACCCCTATAGTGTTCTTGTCTTTTTGTCACTTTGTCCTGCACCACATTTGTCTCTAGTATGTAAGTGGAATATGTTGCTGCCAGTAAACACTTTGGAGGGGAGGCAAAGTTTTGACTTGCATGGCTATTATTTAGAGAGGTATGAGTGTTGACATTGAAAGGAAAGCCACGATGATACACACTGTTACAGCCTGAATGAAGATGGATTGCTCAGAATCTGCTCAGATGCTCATGGAGCTGTACTCCAGCTCATGCTCCCACGTTTATGCACCAAATGACACGCAAATCCAAGATGCTGGACTGGGACTTTGAAGAATCAGTCTGTACAATGCTGTTATGACCACATTTTCACAGTAACAACCATTAAGATCAATAGCCTGCATGTAGCGAGCCAATCTCTGACCAGAATCAAGTGTCAGGAAAACTTGCACGCGCTTACAGAAAACTAAAGCCAGTGAGAATGAGCATGGGGATATAAAACCTGAAACTGGCAAATCATAGGTCTGAGAGTTTGGAGAAGCAGAAGAAGCAGGTTTGGTGATAATAATAATAATTTAGCATTTATATAGTGCTACGAACCCTCAGGTATCTGAGCGCTGCTTATTATTACCCACGTTGTGTGGTGCTCATGCACAGGCATCAAAGCAAGCGTTCTACTCACTGTGCCACTTGACTAGCTATGGTCAGAGAAAGGAGAAGCTGGCAGAACAGAAGACTATGTGGTGAAAGGAGGTGGTGGGGACAGAAGGAACAACGATGCTGGTGGAGGGAGTAAGACCGAAGGAAGAGTTGTTGAAGGAGGAGCTGAGCAGACAAACAGGAGGAAGAAGTAAAACATAAGAAGGACTTGGTGAAAGGGTGATGAGAGAAGCAGGAAGACGGACTGACAGTCTAACTTGAGGAGGAGGTGTTAAACAAGTAAACTGACAAGTTGTAAGAAGGGTGGAGGAAGAATAGAGAAGGAAACATGAACCGCTAGACTACAAGGTGTATGAATGAGTTGGGAGGAGGTACAAATATGTGGCAAAGAATTGAGAAGCGGCTTTAGGTGCCAGAGTGGAGGCAAATCCTCAAAGAAAATAAACAAAGTGATTGGAAGAGGAATCATAAGGAGGAGACTGGCCACAAGCATAGGACCTTTGGTATAGGGTGTTGGCAGGGGTTATGCACCAGGTACCAATACCATCAATCCAGACTCCTTCCTGAGTAGGCCACTAGCAACCCCATCCTTCTATCTATGGCCCTCCAAGACCTGGTAAAATCTGTAGATTATTGCAAACTTTGGTTCGCACATTACGGATGAACTTGAGAACACAAGTTACCAGTTGGTCGAGTAAAAGATCCCATATGACCCACAGAGAATTGAGCCAGATACATTAGAAACCATAAAAAATTCTAATCACTGCAGAAGAGTGGGTGGATGCATTTGCCCTAGCTCCCGCCCCTTCACTGCTGTGATACTGGAACAGCAGGAGAAGAGTTTATGTGGGACACCATGGGTTATCCCTACATCGCATTGCGTGTATGATAGACGATATGCACTCAGGCAACCATACCGAATATACCCTTGTCCTGAAAGAGTGGAAGGATGGCAGCACGCACCATTGCACATCATGTTGTTTTGAGTGAAATCTGACGAGGGCAGAGTGATGTTATGAAGAAGATATATGAGGACACACAGAAAGAGTATGAAAATACTTAAGAGTGATGATGTAACTCCAGTGAAAAGAGAAACATATATTGAATGATAAAGAAATTATATAAACAAAGAAGAACAAGTAAGTGCTGACCAATACATGTAAAAACGTAGTAACGCAAGGTAGATGAGAAGTATGGAAGCATGCTATAGAGGAAAATTTAACGTGGCTAGAATGACCATGATAGAAAGATGAACGTTGGCTTGTGTTAAAACTTAATCCAGCTACCTCAGAGATGGACCTGGGGTGCAGGGTCAGGAGACATTGGAGAAATAGCTTTGTGTGCAGAATAAAGAGGAGTCTATGTTAGCCTGGGATCAAGGTTGCTATTTTAAGGAATAATTGGAAGGCACAAAGGGAGGCAAATGGATAAGCCATGCACCTAAGACATATTTCTCTTAGATTAAAGAAGAGAATAATATTTGCAAGAGGCAAGTATTGGACAATTAACAGTGAATAAGGTCAAGACAAGATGTAGTGAGCAAGTCTCTAGAGGCTAAGAGGAGCAAGAACACCCTGTATAATTAAAACAAATAGTAGTAAATAAGAGGTGGTAAGCCATGCTGAGAATTTGTTTGGTGAACAGCAACACAAAACCACTGTATCAAATCTCGATGGGATACAGGTGTCACATGACGTGGCACATTTGAACCAATCAGGCTCATGCCCTGGTAGGACAAAAGTTCAGCAGTATCCACTGCATGACTAGTCTGCAGGGTATGAGGAAAAGATTTCAGGCAGTAAACCCAAGTCTGGTGAGAGCAGACGTTGGTGCAAGCAGTTAGGCCTATCCTTGCGAGTACAGCATAAGAGGAACGTCATCTATGTGTTGGGATTAAACACCTGCCTGCCTATCCAGTTGCATTTTAGCAGGATGTGGATTCAGGTGACCCCTTCAGCGGTCACCAAACTTTACCCATTTGGATACAATAGGTATGTCATCCCCTGGAAGGGACCACACATATACATGAGAGTGATGTCAGATATCCACAATTCCATCCATATATTTGTGACCGCATAAATCTGGAGATGCATCAATCATTTAAGGACAAGTCTATACACCAACCACAATCCCTCTGTATCCTCATACATCCAATACGCATCCAGCATCTGCAAGCACAAATTGAACAGACAAGAACCAGTAAGTGCCCAGATCCATGGAAGTGTGAAATGAGCAATGCATCTGTCAGGCCATGATCTCATATCTACATGAAATAAACCCAACCATGTAATTCCATGAACATGTGTCCTATGTCACATATATTCATCACCAGGCTGCTGGATGTGGCTCATAATAGCATACCCCTTCCAGGATAGTGTTCTAGTGGCATGCTGATTGGGGTGGGACGAAGCCTGATTTGCATATGGTCTTTCCCCTTCTGTGATGGCTTGGCAGGCGAAGAACGATGGTCTGGAGAGTTGCCCAGAGCAATACAAGTGGTTATGATTCATTATAAACCTTCCAGCCATCACCTCTTTGTTTTTGTTTTGTCACCCCGAGTGGGACGGGTATGCCCAAACGTGGGCCTCGTGCCGGCTGAGCCTAGTGACCCAAGCTACTCCTCACTTATGAGGCCCAACAATGCCGAAACATGTTTGGGGATGCCTGTGGTCTCGTGCAGAAGGGATGCGACCTAGCAGTTCGGGCTGGACTGCCCCTTTTTTGGGGTGGGACCAAGCCTGATTTGCATATGGTCTTTCCCCTTCTCTAATGGCTTGGCAGGCGAAGAATGATGGTCTGGAGGGTTGCCGATAGCAATGCCAGTGGTTATGATTCATTCTAAACCTTCCAGCCATCACCTCTTTGTTTTTGCACTGAGCTAACCAAAGGGTGCACATGTCAACAAAAAACCACAGAAGCCTACCACCCTTGGCACACCTACCAAGGAGTGTGCACATCATAAGGCACAGATATCAATGGTAGCCTAGTCATACTACAGCTTGTGAGTTCACACCACTCCTATTGCCATCGCCCCTGGTCCCCACAGCGTTATCGACTGCTAAATGGCCCCTGGGAATAACATGTAATCACTGCCCCTGCGTGGAAGCTGTACCTACCAGCCAGATTGCCACCACTTCAGCAGCTGCGTCCACCACCGCAACCACAGACGCTGCTCCTGCTGCATCCACTCCATCTACACCACCACAAAGAATGCTGCTGCTGCACCGACCGCCGAGGTAGCACCTGTACCACCTGGTCCACATACTTCAACCGCCATCCTGCCAACACATGTAGAGCCATTTCAGGCATTGGACCCTCGGCCAGCCATAATTGGGGTTACCCTGTTCATTACTAGCTCCATTCAAATTGTGAACAGTATTCAGGCCCTTCCTGGCCCGCCTCATATTCACAACCTATTCAGTGGCATAAGCATGAGGGCACTGGCATAGGGACTGATGATGATGCCATTGTATCTGTAGATGGCGGTGGGCATGGGGACCGGTACTCGTGTTACATCCCTCCCCTTTCCACACCTCTCACAGGGTGTCCCAATACACCTTTGAAGGAATATGGCTCAGCTGGAACAATACTGGATAGTGCTAGGTATACTAAGGAAATATTCCTTAGCAGCATATGTGCCTCTTGTATGCCAATACAGATGGTACACCGGGTTCATCCTGGTGAATAACAATGGCTGCAAACAGGCAGTGCTGCCACCTCACAGATGTGATGGACTAAAATGTGATTGTGGGCCCGAGGGTATGGAAGCTTGCAGAGGAAGTAACACCAGCCACAGAGCCAATAGAGAGAACACTGATGATGCCCATGAAACAAAGGGATGGGTGTTATGATATGATATGGCATTTATAACGTGCATATAGACAGGTGTTTCAAGGCGCGACGAGGCAAGGGAGGGAGAAAAAGGGGATGACAGAGACAACGATCTTACTATGCCAGGTGACATTGAGATTGCGCAAGTGCAGGGGGGCGGGGGAAGCAGTGCAGTACATGGGAATGACAATAAAACTAAATAGAATAATAAAGCATTAAGTAAAATTGCGGGCAGCTGGTGGCAAGTGCAAGGGTAAGTGCATTGAACATTTAATATCTGTCATTCCACTGAAGAGTCATTGGTAGGGACGCCCTGCAGTCCCAACTCTCGGCGGCATAGTCATAACATAGCAACGTGTCCAGTGAAAGGCATTGCATAACCAGTTCTTTCATTGCTCATGAATCATATTTGGAATGACGGCAAGTGCGTTTGGGATGTGGGTGGAGAGAGGGCAAGGCTGTTGTGGAAGAGGATAGAGGGGGCAAAGGTGATGTACAGCATATAGTAAGAGAATAAATATTTTACTATGATTGAGGAGAGCGAGGTCATCATTGAGTGGGAGTTAAACATGTACATAAGAGAGTATATGCAAGCCTGAGGGGAAGGTGTTGTCATACGTATTCAGAAAACGATTCTCAATTAGTTCCTGACACCTAATTCGTACATCCCCACCCTCTACTACATGGGCATATTTGACTGCGATCATGTGTGTGCTTGTCCTGCTCTGGTGGTGCCATGCAAACACTCAGGGGCATAGCGAAATGTCTCCTGTTTTGCAGCATGGCACATACAACACCTATTTTGCCAACTTTCTCATGTGTGAATATTAGGGCATCCCTGTCTGGTGGGGAAACTGCCGCCTCCCCTTCTGCAGGCCTTCTCCTGATGAGCGACTCATCACCTGCCACTTCCAGCACTGTATGAGGGTCCAGTGCAGGTGTCATTATCCATGGGAGGTGAGGATAGCAGGAGACACCTACCAAAACTATGGGGGGTGGAGAATTCATGTAGTACAATCTGGTCAACACCACAATAGTTATGGCGTTATAGGCATAGCTTGAACATTGTTCAAATTGCAATATAGTAAATTATTCTAATGGTGTTTTGAGTCCCTGAGTTATGTCACACCAGTGTGACTCTGCAGCCAGATGTAGCCCACCCACACCATGAGGCAAGGCTTGGCCGCGCTGTGAAGACACACCAATGTTTACAGCTGTGACTATACGATATGTCTTGCACTTGAATAATGTGCCATGCACTTCTGTAACTAGCGCCTAGCTACTTCAGGGCTTTGAGTGCTGAAATAAATGTTACAATAAATAAATAAATAAACAAATAAATAAATAAAGCTGAGGAAATAATAGACACATGCTGTATGTCATCGTGGAGGGGTCTCCCATTGTACCATCCCTGTTCCACTAGACAGAACAGCCAGGCACCTTTCTGGATTTGTAATGGCTGTGTTCTTAGTGAATGTTCGGTACATGGCATTTAAGCATTAGCTCCGTCATCCCTTCTTACATGCAGTTGGATTTTGTGATAGTGGGTATGCACTTAGGCAATGCCAATCATGAGATGCAGCCCTCATTGCAGTACTATGTACCTGTCTGTCCATCACTCTCATCTTACACCAGAGAACTGTGACATGTCCCGTGGCTGAATGCATTGTGGTTCATATAGTGTTAGCTTGGTACTCCTGGAGTTGTGCATATGTTCCATGGGCCCATGTTGTCATGCAGGGGTGTCTTCGTGGTGCTGGACCTCTTCTGTGGTATGTCACGTGGAAGGCTCATTATGCACAGGACAGAGGCATAGCGTGCATTGCACATGCATTTCAGAAGAAAGCAAACCTCCCAGTCATCCCATCCCTTCTCACTTGTGTCTCTTGCATGATATGTTTGATTGTGTTTCTACACAACGTAACAGGCACAGCAGCGTGTCACATGCATGTCAGAATAACAAGTCAGCTATATGTTTAGGAATACTCTAGGTTTTTATACTGGTACACTTCTTCTGTAGCCTGGGTGATGGGGCACCAATGTCATATGTCTGCAGTCTATCGATGCGACGAAATTTCGGGAGCAGGAAAACATGTAACTGTGACATTTACCTCTGCTGGCAAGGTGGGCAGGGGGGTACTGGGGTTCACGGTACGTGAGTGCATCTTGCTCCTGTCCAAGCACTATGGATAATGTGAGGTGTAACACGTGGTCTGTGGCAAACATGTGTAGCACATACGTGGTAGAGTGGTATTGTGTATGTTGATCTTTCTCTACATGCATGCCTATCAAGACGAATATGTTGTCTAGAGTCTAACCTGTTCAGTCTGTACAGTGTAATTGGCTGCCCATCAGCCAGTGTCTAGAGTGATGGTCTGGCCCAGAGAATGGGGGCTCCCATCACATGGCATCTCTTCCACGTTGGCCAGGTTGTACCATGGGATTCTGCTGCAGTGTATGCTCTGGAGCTCTATGAATTGCAGGAGATTCTGGCGCTCAGTGTTCGCTACTCTTATTGGCTGTATGGAATTTGGAAGTGAGGCTGGGGAAGGTGTGAACCTCACATTCCATGCCAGGGTATATTGGGCACCCCTGTGGATTCATTTCCATCACTTGCATGCCTTGATTTCCACCACTTAGGTGACGGTAACTGTGTTTTTGCAGGAACGCCTGCTTGTTTTTGGTTGTTTCACCTTTATGTCACTTCCTGTAGCATGATCAGATATAACAAAGTATGTGCAATGTAATTTCGGTGCCTCAGGAATGTTCATATCAAGTGGTCACTGACTCCAATAGCATGACACCATTATGCATTTCTGTGCTTTCAGGGGAAGCTGCTTTTACAAATGGAACAGTATTCTTCCCAGCATTAGTGAAGGATGTAATGCATTCTTCCGACTAAATGGGTAATTTCCTCAGAGACTTCAGGTACTTATACTTTTAAGATGGATGATATTTATAAAGAAAAATGTAAAATAATAAAATAAAATCAAAATTCTTTTTAGATCCAGAAAGGGCCTCAAGCTTTGTGTGCTAGCTTTCCTCGGATTTAGTGTGCTGTTTATTAATGTCTGGTCTTGTGCAGATTCCTGTCAGTGTTACAGGTGCAGTGTGGGATTTTGCAAAGCATGGAATCTCAGAGGCAGTGGTCGAAGTGAGTGGGAACGGTCGGGAGCAGTGTTCCACTACTTTTATTTTTTAGTGTTAACAGCTCCACTACTTTTTGCAACCATTTTCACCATGCCCGAACTGTTCTATGTGAAGTTAAAGCACACTTCTCCACTTTACCACTAGTTACAGATGAACTGAAATCTGTTTAAATTCAATTGGCTGTCAACCAGCATGACTGCAACCCTTGAAAAATGTGTTGCACATTGCCCACTTCCTTCCTACTCTGTCCCCCGTCAGAGTCACAGTTCCACTACTTTTTTGTTACACTTCTATCACTGCTCAGAGGGGATCTTACGTTCCATTTTGTTATGCTATGTGTCGGGTTGCCCACATCGTTGTGTGGGTTGGCCTCTGTTGAGGCTCCACGGACATGACGCCCCGGACGTTGACGTCAGGGGAAGGGGAGGGACGGGAATGGGGGTTCGGCAGTTCTGCCGATGTAAGAAATAAAGTAGGAAGCACTGCACATCGGCTCCTGTGTGTTCCTTGCTGCGCGAGCGCGCACGCCCATGAAGCAAACACCTCAGGCAGAAGTGCAACACTATGTTCTGTTAAAGAGCTTTTATACTGCAAAAGATCACCACCGTGGTGGTCTCACAGAGCCTAGAGCTGTGCGACTGCTTCGGTTTTGTGTCAACAGCAGGGTTTTTAGCTCTGTTTCTTTGAAAGAAAGGATATTTTGTGAGGAGAGGGGGTGCTGGGGGTTGGGAAGGGACGAGAGTGAGGGTACGGGAATCCGATAGAGAGTGTTTGAAAAAGTGTGCTGGTCCTGTTGCATGATTGCTGTGATCTGTTTTAAGAGTTCACAATAAGCACAAAGAAAGATTATTGTAAACATTCTCAAGTAAAAATGGCGCAGTGGGTGTGTGTGTAATAACTAGCACATCAACTGTGAGTCTCCACTAGCAGACCTACCGAGGTTATTTCCCTGGGTGCTTCCCAAACAAATTACATCTTCTTGACATACGCCTGTACATGTTGAATTACAGACTCTGCACCAGGGCAATACACTTCCGTGGAGCAGTGGTGGCCCACAACTATGGGTGGAGGGTGTCACCACCACCAGAGTGAAGTCCTCCACCTTGCCCGAATGGCATGCAGCATGTATTATTTTCATGGGGCACTGTGCTGCCTGCCTCTTAGCAGGGCCGCGCCTATCGCTGCATCTTTTTTTGTTTGTATGTGGTTCCCTTTTGGCGCCTTTACAAACATAGTGGAGAATAATGAGAGCCATAGGGGCATCAGAATATGGCCCGCCAGCTCTCATTATTCTTTGGTAGCAATGTAGACATGCTGCTTGGCAGGAGAGGAGTCCTCTCCTGTCAATCAGCATGTTCACGCATTTGTGAACATGCAATATGAACACACTAACTGAAAGGAGAGGGCTCCACTCACGTCAGGCAGCATGTCTAAGTCCTGGAGAGGAGGAGAGGGCCATTCTGTTCTCGCTGTTCCTGTGCAGGCTTGTGTGAATGGTGCATGCATCTAAGTGTGTGTGTTTTTTTCTAATGTAATGTGTATCTACGTATGAATGTTTGTATGTATGTATGTATGTTGGTGTCTTTGTTTTTATGAATGTGTGCATGCAAGGAGTTGTATGAATTTTGCGTGAATGCTCACATGGAAGTGTTGTTTGTGCGCTTGTGTGTGTGTTTCAGCCCCCACACCAAAATTTAGCGGTCCACTCAGTGGTGCCCCTAAATTCAGGGGCGAAAGCTTCTGGCTAGATGGCTTTTTTCTGCTTTACCATTGATGCACAGTACCGTGCATCAAGAGTAAAGCAAATGTGATATATCAAGTGGCTAGACTGACATGCATTGAATATAATCCAGTCTAACCATGCAATATCACTTCTCTTGTCATTTGCTCTACCCTTGATGCCTGGTACTCTGTATTAAGGGTATTAAGCAGTGAGTTAGGAAGGATGTCAGCCAGTCCAGTGCCTGTTCCAACATACCAAGGGTCAGTCTGCATATACTTTCTTAATGTGGCATGCCATTTTTTATTTGGCATCAAGGGTAACGCAAATGATGAGTGTTATCACATGCCGTGAATGGCTTACATTGGTTACTTCAGTCTATTCATATATTCTCTTTGTTTTATGGTGTTTTTATACTTTGCATCAAGGGGAAAAGCATACATAAGTGTGATTGCATGGTAGACTAGTCTATATTGGTATAGCTAGTCTGGATACATTTTCTTTCTGTGGCATGGCATGTTTTACTGTCTGGGAGGCCTTATATAGTAATATTCACATATATTGGTGCAGCCTGCATGAACATGTATGGGCAGAGCCAGTGTGAAGATGTGTCTTATACTGGTAGATGTTGTGGGCAAAGTCATGACGAAAATGTGTTGCAAAATGGCTCTGTGCACGGTTGGTGATTTGCATCTATTGGGTTTGTTCATGTGTTACCATACACGACTGATTGCAAACTGAGTGACATTTACATAACTTTACACAAAAAATGCTCAATTTGTACCCGTTGTTTAACAAATCCAGATGTTACACGACCGAGGGGGGCATTTGGGAAAGTCCTGTGAGGGCCCCACAGGACATCTTGCTTCCCTCCAATGTGTGTGCGATCACAAACAACCCTGCATTAATGGAGTTTTTTGTGACTCACATATATGCAGCGCAACTGAGCAGCTCAACCGGGCTCTTCAGTGCGGTGCAACATACCGTGCATTTAGGGGAGCCTCAAAAGGCTTGGTGGGAACCCTGAGATCTGCTATTGGCACCCTGCCCCTGACCAGGGGCATGGATGACATGTAGGACACCCTCAATGTGTAACAGATTCAACGTTCAGAGATTCAGTAATCCGGCACACAGCGGAAACCTGCATAAAACGCATGTGTACATGTTTATGTAAGAGTGGATAGCTCTGTGGCAACGCGCTGGTCTTAGAAGCAAGACCACGCTGCGCAACGCAGGTTGGAATCCCACATCCGCGCTTGAAACCACACGCATTATAAGTAGCCTGCACTTGCTCCATCTGAATGTACAAAGCCTAGTAGGATCATTCCACCCTCACCCCCACTTAACCCCCTCTTGCCTTGTTGCGCCCTGAGACACACACATGTATAGGCGCATAATAAATGACCACTCTAAAAACAATGATAATGATAATAATGATAATAATAATAATTATTATTCTGCCTGGTGCAGACTCTGACTATCAGTGTTTTCTGTAATACTGCTAGGAATATGCACAATGGATGCAATGTGGGGAAAATGCAATGCATGTGCCGTTCTTCACCATTCTGTGACTCCCAGAAGAAAGCAATCAGGCCAGCGTTTCTTTTGAATGCTAACTATTGCACTGCTTTCCCAAATAGCCCTACTTTTGCGCAGGTGTCCAGATTGCAGCACAGCATTCATCTCCTTTGCGCTGTGCACAGCATTTTGCTCTTTCAATTTAATATGTTTCCCCCCCTATTCGGACAGTATCTTAAAACAAATTGCAACACATATTCTTACATCCCGATTTTTCCAAGCCCACCGTGTTATAGGGTGCTTTTTTAGTAATAGGCCCCATCACTCATGAAAAGAACAGGGCCAGCTGCTCACAACCCAACTCCTTCCGCCAGAGTGCAGCGCCGCGGCGGTAGCTGGGTTCCTGGGAACCATTCATCACGGCCCTTCAGCAGTCCCCCTACCTTTTAAATGTTTTTACTACAGAACTATTAGCTTGGAGCAGTTGTATAAATCAAGCGCCGGCCAATCTCTCCAAACCTTATCAGTACTAAACCAAGTGAAGTGTGCTATTTATTAAGAGCAGGTTTAGTCTGCGGTACCCAGAAGCCACTGCGCCGCGCGCGCTGTTGTTCAGCTAGTTAGGCCGAGATGAAAGAATCAGGGCAAAACATTTTTGCATACAGAGTGGAAAAGAACTTCTGAAAGTGGGCTAAATAAGAAAGAAATGAGGGCAGCAGAGATATGAAGGGCAAAGACATGGGGACCTGGACAGTTATCTTTGTGTCGCGAGCCAGTGACCTTCCATGGATTTCTTGCTGCTTGTTTGTAATGTCTTCTTGGGTGAATAATGGCCCCCCCTCCGCTTATGATGACACTGCGTTTCATAACCCTGATGGCCGCTTTCATGATGTATTGTCCAGCAGGAATTAGTTTATCCTATTTTCTTCGCAGAAAACTGTACTCTATTAAATTGTTGCAGTTGAAGCAAACCTGCAGCCCCCTTGTGACGAAGTATTGATGGCTTCATTTACTGTCCTTACTTTTATGTGCAGCTATGACAGACCCTTAACATTGTGTTCCGCGCCGTGGCCACGTAGCTTCTGCTTGGAGCGCGACCGGTGAAACCCAAGGGTGTCCGGATTTAATCTCGTCTCTGACGCTTCGTCAATCTGACCTTGAGCACGCCGGTTCCTCTAGACATGCTTCACTTCGACCTCTGGTATTCTTTCTCTAATGCTCCGGCTCTGTTTTATTTTCCTATTTAATATTGGTTGTTGAGTCTAGTGCTCCGGCATAGTGTCCGCCTCAGTGGAACGGACACTGCGGCTTCCGGTGTAACTGCTGTTTGTGTGCCCTAGGCAAAACAAAAGGGGTGATGGCTGGAAGGTATTGAATTAATCATAACCTCTGGCATTCCCATGGGCAACCCTCCAGATCATTGTTCTTCAGCTTGCTTGGCCATTATTGAAAGGGGAAAGACCATATGCACATCAGGTTTGGTTGCAGCATAAAATGGGCGGTGCAGCCACACTGCTTTGTCAGATCCCTGCTGCAACCCCGGATATAGTTCAGCCTCATTGGGAGTCATCAGTCAAGCAGAGCTTGGATCACTGAGCCCATCTTTCTTGGGCGCCACGTCTGGGAATAACTGTCCCACTCCACTTGACTACATCAAAAGAAAAGAGGTGATGGCTGGAAGGTTTGAAAAGAATCTTTACTGTTGCCACCGCTGTGGGCAACCCTCCGAACATTGCTCTTGACCTGGGCAAGCCGTTATGGAAAGGGCAAAGAAGATTTGCAGTTCAGGCTTCATTCCACCCCGATGTTTGGATGTACCATTACCACAGGAAGTAAACCTTTTCCAATATTGCCCATCAATGTGCGCCAATCCTATGCCAAAGGGCCAAATGTGGTGATGTGATGGTGTCATTTACTTTCCCAGGCCATTGAAGCAAGACTCAATGGGCTACAATTCATAGAAAGATTGCTGACCACCTACCCATGCAAGTAGATGTGTCACTTATTCCTGGGAGTTCTCCATGTAAGAGACCATCATTACTTCATCATTGCTTCACAACTGATGTATCTAGTTGCAGTCACCTGGCACAGCAGTAGTGATGAGCAATCCTTTGCCTATTTTAGAACCAGAATAGTGTATTTCAGTTGTGATTGCACACAATCATGAATCCTAACGGATCCTCATTGGTTATCAATCTTCGGTCACTTTCCTGCTAGCTGTTTATGTGCCTTCCTCTCCGTTCATCACACAACGACATTTCCTCCACCAAACTCTATACTCAATAAATCTGTCGAATTTGTTACCTGGCAGCCCGACAAACCAGAGCTTTCGGAGACCTCTACTCAAGGTCCAAGAAAGACTATCTCAGAATGCTCATTATTCCTTCACAGCAGTCCCCGACTAAGCCATAGGCCAGTGGATCAAATGGTGATTTGGGTGGAAACAGGTTACAAAAAACAATTATATATCTTTTTTCAAAACACAAATGGTGGAAAAGGCTCCAATTCTACAGCACAGTATTTACGACAAAACAAGGAGGCCTCACCGTACAACAGTGACGAGGTCCAAAGAAAACAGAAATAGATGCGATGGGAGTGCAAACCAATGATCTAATGTTAGAGCGTGGCCCTGCGTCCCGGTGTCATAATCAACAGCTGTGGTCAGAAATGAATCACCCTGATAGGTTCACACCACTTGGAGGACCCATCTCCACTTCCCCTATGATACCAGTGATTCAGATATTGTCCAATGAGCTCCCACCCATGACCTGGCACCAGAGCATCTGCCGATTTCTTTCCTCAATCTTGAATCCCACCTCCAACCCCATTCTTTTCATTATGTTGGTAGTCCCTTGCGGCAATCGGCGTATACAATGTGGCACCCTGAGATGAAAATGCACATTCTCCTTGTGTTACAGGGGATACAATGCCCATACATTTCCCTCTGTTGCCCACAATGTTTACACTCTCTGTTCCATGGGGGATTCCAAGCTTATTTATATTTATTGAGGGACCCCCTTCAAAACTCTCTATTTGCTCCAAGCCCACCATTGGCTGAGCCTACTCCTTTCTGCCCTTTCTGTGATAGTCGAGTGGAAGCTACAATGGTTCCTGCTGTAAGAAACCTGCAATAACGTGACTCTCTCCTAGCTCGGAAAACATGTGCTCACAATGTCTGGAAAGAGTGTCCAAGGCCCTTCTTTAGTGGTCTGTGGGAAGCATTGGTCCTTCTAGGTTTTATAGATATGGGTACAGGTTGTAAGGCAAGCCCCAAATCAAATTAATACAAATCAATCCAATGAGTCAAACATGAATGCACGAGACGTGAGAAAAACAAAAGTTTAATACACACTGCCTGGGCTGGGGAACAATCAAGCAGACATTCAACATTGTGTCATAAAATGGCAGCATTTATTGCAAGAATCAGAGGTGAGCTGACAGCAAATTGTACAGGCTATTCACAAATCCTCAGCTTGTGATTGGGCAACATATTTTACACTATGGCTGAATCTATACAATACCTAGCCCTATTGGCTTATCCTAACCCTCGTCACCATGCTATGGCTTCAGTTTATTAATGAATGGGCGATGGGATCATCTCTCTTCCCATGATGCTGATTGGTTGTTTGCCTTTTTACCTTGTATCATATACACTTCATTCTTGATTGGCTAGTTCATGTAGCATTTAATTGGGGGGAGTAAAATGATGGGTTTTTACTAATCCCTATGTGAGATGTGACAATTTGGAAGCCAGAATGATAACCTTACATCCTTTCTCATAGACTTCATCGGTTGGCACCAACTCACCGTTCCCACCATTATGAACCATTCAATTCACAGTTAACATTGCAACTCTTCATTGGAAACATTACACATTTCCCTTCTAACATTTCCTTTTTGATGGCTTGTGCATGACTTCATTGACACTGGGCCTCATTATGAGCCCGGCGGTAGGCGTGCCGGTAAATACCGGCACAGATGCTGGCGAGTCATTTTTTCTGGCACCCGGCAATGGGGACTTACCGTGGCATTACAGGACTGGTGGTCCCGGTAATTCCTTATTGCCGGGCACCATAAAATATTATTCCCTATTCCCATTTGAGTCCCATTGGACCCAATGGGAATGGGGAGGACGGATACACCGGCACGATTCATGAATGGTGCTGGTGCATCCATCAAGGTCTGCGAGCGGGTGCCACTCATAGTTTGCCGGTCCGGAAACAATGATAAGGCAAGCTTACCAGTGTGGTTGTTTCTGGACCGGCAAACTTGTAATGACCCCCACTGTCTTCAATCTTATGAACTGGGGACTAAGGTGTCCGTGGACTTCATTCCTTTTCAAAGATATATGCGTAAGTGTATAAATCAGAATAATACAAATGTATACCTGGGCAGAAATGTGTGTTGTTTGGGTTGTTCATAAATCTCAATGAAAGGCTGCCAGTGCTTAATTGATTCTGTTCTATTGGTAATGGTGTCTCATATGGTTCCTATCTTGGTGGCTGGGCCAATTCCAGCGAGGATTTACCAACAGGGGACAGTGTTGCTCCTTGATCATACTTCCTTACTACACACGCTTCTCACTGCTCATCGTTTCATTCCCACCAAACTGTGAGCTCCATGGTGTTATGTTTCATTGTCCTCGCTAGGCACCTCATTTGTTATATATCTTTTATACACAGTCTTGGGAACTAGATTGGGCTGATGTTTTTGAACCAATCCGTATTCAGTGTCTCTCTCTTACCTCAAGGGTCCGTTATATCTTTGTTGCCTATGCATGATCTCACTGCTGAAATTCAGGATTTGTGAATGTGTTTGTCTACCTGTCTTGACCAATCACTGCGCAGCATTCACTCCTGCTTTTGGAGGTTATAGCTTAGTATGTGTGTGCTTTTTCTAAAGGCCTGGCTGATATTTTCTGCTAAGTCATGATGGTTCTAAAGCTTCAGGGATGGCTGAGTTTGTTGCGGGGCCAACTTATGTAGTGTTTATTCATTTAGTGTAAGAGCCTGACTTCTTGTTAATATCATTATTAGTACCTCTAATAGTTTCCTGATTAGTGTTATATGTTACCATACTTGTTAGCAATATGTTTGTATTCTCATATATATGATCTGCACCTTACGGCTTACCTTTCTTCACATACCTTTCTTACTAAAGCGATTTGGGCCTGCAAAAAGAGTTAAACATGAGAGGGGTTGCGTTCTTCATGGCTTTGCTTTTTCTTCTAAAGGGATTTTTCTAAGTTTGTATTTCCATGCACGTTGGGGGCGTTGGATATACTCCCCAACAATGTGACAGGTGCTTTCTTTCCCATATGCCCTGGGTGGAATTTAAGACTGAATTCCTTATTGGCATGCCCCACAGCCAAGGGGACATCTAGGTTCTGCCGTCAAACTTGCAAAAATTTCCCCGGCAGCCACAAATGAGCAATTACCGGGTCATTACGGCCCCACCGGACCCGGTAATTGCCCATTCGCGGGCACTGGAAAATATTCTTCCCTATTCCCATTTGAGCCCCATAGGCGAATGGGGCATCTGACATGCTCTGCTGGTGGGCAGGAAGGCACCGCGAGCAGAACTCGTAGTTTGCCAGTCCGGTAACTATGGTACCGGCAAGCTTGCCGGCACCGTAGTTACCGGCAAACTTGGAATGAGGCCCAATGAAAGCTAACAGGAATTGTGTGAAATGCATGCATCATCATTTTCAAATATAGGCAGGGGGCAGATGATCAAATATTCTCCTAATTGTGTTTGTTTTATTTTTGCAATTTAGTTTACAAAAAACCTTACACAAAATTATTCTCAAAATATATTCTCCTATTGATGTTGAGAAATACTGGGAACATTTTCAAATGCATTACAGTATCACTACATCAGTTTATAGGGTCTTCCTGCTCTCACAGGGTTTTAAAGGCTGAGTCTTCTGTGCTCAGCATCTCTGGGTGAGTGTATTTGGGAGGTGGAGGTGGGACAGTTTTTGAGGACAGTCTCTGGGCAGCCCCCAAATGCCAGCTCCAGGTTCAGCATCACAGTGAGGGAAGCCTTCCCTGGACGCCGGGACCATAAGTCACCCAACCATAACTCGCGCCACCACCATGCACTGCAAGGACTAACACCCATGACATTAAAGATGACATCACAAATGGTTGCTCAGCTCACCATAACTGGCGAATTTCTGGTGTTTTTCGGTTTTATCTGTAACCAAAATGTCCTGTAACAATGTATTTCCATTGAATTCATACATTTTTACAAGTGCAACTTAACCATAACGTCCCTTTAACAACGTTTTTTTCACTGAATTTCATATGTTTTTACCAGGATACACTTAGTTTGTAAAGATGTGCTGTAGAACATACTGAACCTGCTGGCACCATGTTAATGCGCACAGCAGTCGCAGACTATGCATCTGGTTGCATACTTCTGGTGGCATCCAACCTGCTCAGAAAGGCAGGGGCTCTCTTAAATAGTGGTACCATTCAGCAAACACGGAGCATATACAAACAGCACCATGTGCATGAAGTGCAAGGGAAAATAGATCTCCAAACTATGTACTTATGAAACAAACAGCACAAAGGCATGGGGAGTACAGCATAACGGAATGCACCAACACGAGAAGTGACGTGGGCCTTAAACAATCTTACCGCACTGCTACTGCTACTTTACATGGTAACAAAGAACGAACAGGCAGAGTAAGGACGGGAAACAGGAAAGGAAAGAATCTCTGTAAATAGCAAACTGAACAGCCTGGACATATTATTGTCAAAATAAATTACCACTGCCCGACCTGGACGTGTACCCGTTCCCCATTTCACAGCCCCCCATCCCCTCAAAATCTGTATGATTAGAAACGTTATGCTGCTATCTCAAGCCCTTCCTCCCCTCATGACCAACTTGTGCAAATCCCCAAGTCCCCACAATAAGTATCCACTTCTGCTACCACCTCCCTTTCCTACTGGCATTTATGAATGTGTGGAAGTAAACGTTGATATGTAAGTTGTTGCTGAGTGTACATGTGGCTTTTCCTTTGGTTTTAAAATGCTATTATGACTCAACGGCGCACAGTACTGGTGGGAATTACTGCAATTAAGGAAAAGGAGGTGTCCTACTGACACCGCACCTGCCAAGGCCTATCCGCATTCACAATGGAGGCATCTGTACCACGCCAGTACGAACCATATGTCTGAACCTTGTGAACCACCTATAACTAGTCATGGGAGATGACGTTTGTCCGTTACACTCTTCCTCCATCTCCTGGTAACGCCGCCCCTGTCCAGCATATGCGCAGAAACTTGTGACGAACTTTAAGTAGTTTGAGGCGACCCCCAGGTAGCTGTACACATAAACATCCCACCTACTACATACACCCTGAAAACACCCACCGTGTCCCAAAATGGTCAGTGCACATGTGTCACACTATTAATCAGTGCAGAGATCCCAACTTTGTGCACATGCGCCCAAAATATTCCACCCAAAACACATCCTGTAGACAGCCGTCCCAATGGAGAACATGCGTGACATCACCATGGGACCGCAACCATGCTGCGCGTGGGCCCTTATGGCACAGACACGATCCGGACCTTCGAACAGTGTAAAAGTGCAATGTTCTGCGAGCTACAAAGTGTTATTGGGAAATTACACTCTTGCAAACTCCCCACAATGTGCCATTGCACATGTATGTATTTGGTTCAACGATGTAGGCTTCTTTGCCGGTTGCAAAGTCTCTGCAGCAGTCCTACAAAAGGTCCCACCCAAGACCTGTTCCGCATTCTGTTTTTAGCTTTTCTGAACAGAGTAGCAGCCTACATAGGTGTGAGCTGTAATTGATTTTGGAACTATTTCTGCTTTGCTAAATTATCTCTGCAAGTAATGGCAACCATGTCAGCCTGGCTCCCTACGCAAAGTAATGGAGAGAAGTATTAACGCCACTTCCTGTGAAGCATACCCTCAGTACTGATAATTCCCACTATCCCATTCCCATGGGCAGCATGCTCGCAATGGTAGTATGTGGCATGTGAGCTTCGAGAAGTACGTCAAGGGATGCGTCACAGTAAATCACTAACAGCCCTTTTTCACTATCCACTTTCTTCTTTCCAGCATCCCCTCATTCAGTACTGATAAATAGTCACACACGCATCCACCAATCACAGTAAAGAGCTCTTCATGTAATGCTATCAGTTCTGAACAACATTCCTCTGCATAGACACCACACCCAGAAATGTTATTGCGCAATCCTTTAGCCTCCACAGCCTCATTTCCATGCCCGCCATCCTCAAAAGTCCCAGATGTGGCTTTTGTGCTGTGTGCGGGCGTGTGAGAATACATTGCAACCAGGGTAGGGGATTTTGTCTTCAGTGGTGGTTAGAAGAGCCTTTATTTTAGATGCTTCCTGACAAACACCTTTATTTTCGGTTTTTATAGGTTTTTCTGTTTTCTTCTGCTTCTCACATCCTTACAATAAACTGTTCAACGCCTCCTGTATATGGGCAAACAAAAGAGCATTACCAATGCTGGACAAAGAAATGCCATTTACATGGAAACACACCGCATTTCGAGAATGAATGCTGTGATGGTTGCAGAATAACATCCCATGAGAGCACAAAACATTCACACATGCTTCCATTGATGAGACCCCTTCCTTCCTCTAGCTGGGCACAGCATTCATTAAGATAGTCCCATACTCTTCTTGGTGTTATGGCAGAGAAAACCATCTGGGCAGTGGGAAAAAGCCTCTTCACTGACTTCATGAACCTCTTCAGTTGATGGAACAAACATGAACAAGTCAAGTAACCCAAATGCATGCTGCCATAATGCACGATGACAATGTGCACTGTAGCAAACCTAGCCACTTGTCTGCAAAGGTCAGGAATAAAGCCAAAACTGCAGACATTGCCAGCGCACCACAACGCGTTCACTTCTTCCAAACCAAAATCACCATAAACGTGCCTTTCCTGGGCATACTTGTGCAGATCTACCAAAAAGGCATCACCCAAAATCAATACAATGCGTTTCTCCATGTCAGCACTCCACACTACGTAGACTAATGAAAAATAGTATTACTGCCCCTTCCTGTGAATCACACCCTCAGTACCTGATTGGATAATCTCCACAATCCCATTTCCATTGGCCCGCATGGTGAGAAGTGCAGACTGTGGCACATGCGCTTCCCCAAGTACCGTAAGGGCTGCACCCCAGTAAGCAAGGACCAGTCCTTCTTCCCTTTCCACTATTTTTTTTCCAGCACTACCTCATTGGGTACTGTTAAATAGTCACACACATATCCACCAATCACATCAAAGACGTCAGCATGTAATACTGTGAGTTCTGTATACACTTCATATGTACCGTTACACATTCAGAGTGCAAGTGGTGGGTAATTCGAAAAGCACCTCTAGTAGAAAGTTCTGTAAAACTATCCAAGATTTCTGCATCCACATTCATCCACATGGCCACCCATCACTGCAAAGTACAGGTAGAAATATTTTCTGTACGCTATTTTTACAACTCTCATATACGTGCCTCTGAGCAGGCTGTCTGCCACTGAACATCCACAACGTACTAACAAGACGTACAGTTCTTTCGCCCATCACCTATCATCTAGTGCCACTGCAATGGAATATGCTTTCAACGTTTTCATTTACCCATATTAGCCATTCTAATATCCAAACAGTAACTGACTTCTTTCCTTCCGACAATGCTACAAATTTTGTTCCACACTTACCCATCTCCTACAAAATTGGTAAAAATATTGCACACAAGCAGCATTCAATGTTTCTTGGAAACGTACATCAAGTGCAGAGAGTGCATGCATACAAACAGGATGCCTTCCCCTTACACTGCACACTTCAGCCATTGCCTTCCGCAGTTCTCTGTACAAATAGACCTTTTGCCACAGTTGTTGCATACATACCACAATCAGAATCCTTATTGAGCAATGTGTTAGCCTCCACAGTGCCACTTACATGCTTGCCACCCTGAAAAGGGCCGGATGTGGCATATGTAATCCTGAAACTACTGTGGAATCTGCAAAGTTATCATGCTAGTTATCATGCTAGGAAGGGGACGGGGGAAAGAAATTTGAAACAGGATAGGGGATTGGGTCTGTAGTGGTGGCTATGAAAACATTTTTTTTTCATGTTTTTTTTTTACGTGCTTACAAACAACTTTTTTTTCTTTCTCTTTACATATGTTTCTGGTTGCTTCTCTTCCTTACATTTTACCGAATTCTGGTCAACACTTCTTGCATAGTGTAAAAGAAAATGGCATTGCCAATTGCAGTCAAATAAATGCCATTTCTATGGAACCACTGCATATTTTGCGACCTCATGATCTCATAGTGGGTGGAGAACAGCCCAGCAGTGTGCATAAATTCACACATGCTTCTGTTTATGAGACACCTTCCGAGCTCTGGCTGGTGACCCATTGCACCGGCATGGTCCCATACTCCTCTTGGTGTTATGCATGAGAAAACAACCTTGGGAGTGGGAAAATCCGAATCACTCCATTCAGCAACTTCTTCAGGTGACGGAGCAAACGCCAACACGACATGTAACCGAAATGTAGACTTCCATAATGCATAACGACAGCATTAACTGCAGCCACAGAGGCCACATATCTGCAAAGGCGAACCATCCTGCGGAAACTGCACTCATAGAGACTCCCCACAAAGCGTCCACTCCTTCCAACCCGAAAAGATAGTAACGCCTATTTGCACGGCACACCTGTGCAGATGTTGCACAAAGGAATCACCCATGATCAGCACTTTGCATCTCTCCGTCTCTCCATCTCTACCAACCTCACTACACAGAGTATTTGGAAAAAATAGAACCTCCCCTTCCTGTCAACCACATCCTGAACAACTGATTGGATAGTTCCCACAGTTCCATTTGCATGCAGACCATGCTCAGAAAGGCAGGATGTGGCATGTGCACTTTCCCAGCTACAGCGAGGGCCGCACCCCAGTAAAGCAAGGACTGTACTTCTTCCCTTTCCACTGTTCTTTTTCCAGCACTCCTTCATTGGGTACTGTGTAATATTCACACACGCATGCACCAATGACAGCCAAGACCTATGCATCCAACACTATAATTTCTGTACAACACTCCATATGTGCTTTGAGAGCCCTTCGTGTGTGCTTCCAAAGCACCTCCAGTACAAAGTTCTGCAAAGGAATCCACAATTTCAGCATCAAAAATCATCCAGAGAGGCACTAATCACGACTTTGGGCATGCACACAAGAGTCTAGGCCTTGCTCACACCCAGCACAAAATATGTGGCGAGATAGCCCAATCCACTAATGTAACATAGCCAGGAACACTTCTACCCAACCCCTGCACCATAGCACAGTGATGCATAGAAACAGGTAACAGTTAGCAGACTCCACAAACATTCCACAGCCTCCAGCACCCGTACCCACTTCCATTCACTAAGTATTGTGTTACTGTCAACCAAACCACACAATCTTCACAAAATTGGCCCTACTCACACCAATCTGCACAAAGCAGAGTATACAAGCACATAGAAGATCCACTTCAACCCTACCCTCTTCTACACTGACAGTATTCCAACACTGCACCTAGTGGCCACACTGCAGGACTTGTTACTGCACCATCTCCTGCCAGATACCGAAAATGGTAGGATGTTCTAACAAAGACCACACTCATGGAACCAACAATGTACGCAGGTCAGCTCACTTCCGGTGCTCTATCAAGTCTAAAATGTGCTCCACAATCATTCTTTACAGATCACCATCCTCTGATGCAGAGTCCAATCTGCATTGCTGCAGTGGGTGTGGTCAAGTCCTTGGCTCTTGGGTGCATGGCCTACGGCCTACTTTCTTTGGCCATGCACCCAAGAGTCTAGGCCTTGGACACACCCACTGCAATGTAATGCAATCATGCATGCCAACATGTGACCAAGTATCAGAATCCACAAACGTACCACAGCCACCGGCACTCCTACCCAATCTCTGCACTGTGATACAGCTATGCATGGAAACATGCAACCGTTAGCAGAATATACAAACATGACACAGCCTCTGGCACACCTACCCACTTTTATTTGCATACTATGTTGTTACTGTCAACCGACCCAAAGAATTCTTCACAACAGTGGCCCTGATCCCAACACTCTATTCAGTGCACAAAACCAATACTTCACAGTGCAGTACAGTAGTCAGCACTCAGCGCACTAGACACTACCCAAGCCCATAAAATGTGCAGTTCAACCCTATCCACTTCTATGCACACATTAGAACATTGCACCCAGTTGACACACTGCAGTATACAAGCACATAGAAGATGTACTTGAACCCTACCCTCTTCTATACTGAGAGTATTCCAACACTGCACCCAGTGGGCACACTGCAGGACTTGGCACTGCACCATCTCCAGCCATACACCAAAAACTGTAGGATGTTGTAACAATGACCACACCCATGGAACCAAAAATAGATGCATGTCAGCTCACTTCTGGTGCTCCATTCGAACCAACAATGTATGCAATGCTGAAAAACCACACACATGAGGCAACAATGTCAAACCTACTTGCAACCAGGGCCCATAGTTGTCGGTGCAAGGCCTCCAGCCATGCATGGAAAGGGTAACGAGTGTAACACACGCAACACAGCATAGCAAACGCTATGTTATGGTGTGTATGTCATGTGCAATGCACTCCCCTTCTGCAATTGAGCTGCCACCAATCACCACGGTAAGAGGTCGCGGCATGAGCTGCCATGCCATAACAAAGGTTGCCTGCATTCCCCACACATGTAGTCGTCTGATGTTGGGACTCGTGAATTGCTGCAGTATGCACGGATACTGCAGGCACACCACCGTCTTCTTCCACCTAATAACATATCTCAGATGATCCACTTCTCACTCTCTCACCCTTTCCATCACTTCTTGCCACCACCACATGGCGTAAAGTATGTTTGACAGGCCCTTTCAGCGCTGCAATGTCCTCCGATACACCATGGCGGCGTTTCCCAAACATTTTTACGCACAGCACGCTTCCCTCCAGCGAACCACCAGTCACGTCCAATGTTCGCCATCATCACGGCGTACTGCAAGCCAATGAGACTTTTGTCCACGGAGTGAACAGGGAAATGGATCCACGGAGCAGAGCCAGATATCACTAATTTTTGTAGACGTACATTTCAGTTCTTTGCAACAAAAGTACTGGTCAGATTTCCAACAAACACACAAGAGCATGCTTTCAGAACCAAGCCACGCTCCTGCCGCAAATTTGGTTAAAATCCGTCCAGTCCTTTGGCCTGTAGTCGTGCACAATATTTTTGCCTATTTAGACTATGGAAAAAAAAAAATTGGACCCCCCTATAACTTTGCCCCCCTCCACGAAATGTCACGCAACCTTCCAAAAAAATTCAGCGGGTCCCATTTACTTTTTTGGCAAAGTTCTATCCAAATTCGTCCACTGGGAGCAAAGTTATAAGACTGTGGTTGGCTCTAGGTGTGGAAGCAACCGTGCTAAGCTCTATTGCCTCTTGAGCATGCTAGTAGGATTCATAGGTCGCAGGATCACAGGAGCTTTAGGGGTTTAGCCAGTACCCCAATAGTTGAGTAGGAAAGGAGAGTGTCCTCCTGGCTATCCTGATTTGTTGGTTCCAAGAAAGGTTCTAACACAGTGGTTATTGCGATACAGTTTTTGCTTTTATTTGTGCTGATCCGTTGGCTGGTCCGTAGTGGCTGCTCGTCCCCAGCAGCCACTACGGACCAGCCAACGGATCAGCACACAGGGCCCAACAGGAGCCACTGTCCCCACAGGACAGCCACCCATTACGAACCAGGACCCCACTGGAGGCTACAGACCACATCCAATAGCCTTGATAAAGACCCACGGGTCGAAACACGTGTCGGCTGACAATCAGGGGACACAATTGCCCTAATGTACTAGATGCATACCAACTGAATGTAGAACAAACCCATCACTAGCACAAATAAAAGCGAAAACTGTATCGCAATAACCACTGTGTTAGAACCTTTCATGGAACCAACAAAGCAGGATAGCCAGGAGGACACTCTCCTTTCAAAGTTATAGTATGCCCAAAAAGTGGTCTTCCAATGGGTTTACCAACTAGGACTACACGGCCGCTACTGCAGGCCGTTTAATATATGCCATACTTCCCGAGCCTTCTGATGTTACCTTCAGTGCCTCTGTTATCTTGTTTGCTTCCAAAATGCTAATTCAATGGTTGTGAAATGTGTCACCATCTAAAACAATCACAGGTTCTGCAAGGGACTGAAGTGCTCTGACACCAAATCCCATGCCAAACAAGAGTTTGCATTTTAATTCAGGCCACACAGGCTTCTAATTAGGCTGACTATTTCTTTGATCATAAGCACCAAGAAACTGAATTGCTTGTACAGACTCTGCAATTCCCATAACTCACCGAGTAATGACACTGGTTTTAGGCAGCTTTTCCCACACACTACTGATTTTATCTCTGCCCAAACATCAAGTCCACTGTGCTAGTACAACTAGCTGAATTGCATTGCAGTCTGAAAGGAAAGTTACCTCTCCTGATCTTGAAATGAAATTTAATCACATATCTTTCTTTCATAAGTGGGGCACCTGCTCTGGAAATGTATGTAGAACATACATAAGAACAATTAGGGAGGTTTCAAATCAAGAAAAGTGATCTGAAAATACCCATCTTGGTGCCCATAGTACAATCTCAACTTTTGGATGCACTATTACCATGATTATAGAATTATTTATTTAAATGTAGGGAGCACATATGTCCTATTATGTCAGGTTTTTTACAATGCGTGCACTCGGTCATTAATGCACTTTTGTAACTGTTGTCACCATATTCTTAAGTTTAAATCGCCTAGATGCATCAAGGTTCGGTGCGCTATATAAACGTGAAAGTAAATAAATAAATTATACCACATCCTCATTGAGCGAAAATACAGATGAAGCTTTCTAATCAGTTTATAATACAAATCACTGGCAGAGATGTCTGTGGACCAGTTCATAGCCCGGGCGGGGGGGGTAGCTTCGAAATGAGCTCCAGACCGGAAGCCTTTGAAGCTGCGTCACAGGGGAACCGAATACTCCAATAGGTATTACACATACCGGTAGCATTGCACAGCACAGACCACCTTGCTGAAGCCAGATTGAAGACTGTTTGAAAGAGACCTTTAAAAGAAACACAAGTTGCACGATGAACTCATATCATCCTCGTATGCTTGAGAGCAGTTACCAACATGACATTGAGGAAAGTCCTGAAGTACCTTGGTCAATTCTTAACTTTGTGTCATAATATTAGCAACACTGCACCTGTCCTATGCCAGGGAAAAGGGTAGCAGCAGGTATGTTTAATTTTCTGAAAACAATGCATATACATGGGGAAACTGAGTGTCATGTGGAGTGTCATGTGGAGTGTCATGTGGAGTGCCCCTTTTCACTCTTATTTTTCATCTTCTTTCCTGTCACACTTGGCGGTGCAGCCATGCATCTCTGCCCTGACGTAGGTTTGTGTTTATTCTCTTGAATTCAAGTCATTGGCCTTCAGTGTAATTGTAATGGGTCATTCATAACGCGGTTAATACCCAGAGGTTTCTGTGCGCGGAACCGGGGATAGAACTTATGTGGCTCTGTGCTTCCAAGACGAGCGTGTTGCCCCTAAGCTATCCTCCCGAGACTGAGTGCTGCTTCATCTCAGGCTAGCTGCGGCTCACTCAGACCTGCAATGCATTTGGTGATATTTGATGATATATATGCTGCCGAGCGATTCTAAATACAATGAATGCCCTTTGAATACCTGCCGATGACATAAATGAAATCAACGTTAAGTGAATTATACAATATGATATCATTGAAGAGGAGCGCCGTGTTGGCAAGAAGTGTGTGACTAATTAAATATGTCAGTGCACTACATTATGAAATCTTACGTCGTTCCGACTGTCTCCTCTCGGCATCTTTTAGGTATTCTCGCCGCTTGCCAGATAAGATGTTATGCATTCATCGCTTGCGGCAGAGACGACACCACGACGTTTTACACAACTTGACAGAAAGAATTAGCACTAAGGTGACAGACATTCTTCATTTTATAAAACTAGATCCAAAATAGAAATCACGGATTCTGTGGTAAGGTTAGACTTCATACATTTGATGTTTGACTTAAGAGTGACATACCAACACTGGAAGGCCTCTGGGCCGCCATGTCTTATCTTCGGATTGCTCTCAGACTCCATTTTAGCTTTTCGTTGCCAACGTCAAAGACAGTGTCATAGCACATGATGCTGACAGCAGAACTTGTAGATCTATCAGGAGCACAAGCGGAACAGAGAATGGATTCGCCATTTTGGATTACGCCTGCCAATGTAAAATCAGTCCACCTGGGAGCATGACAGACTTATTTTACCGCAATCGTGGGACCAATGAAACAGAAATCAGAGAAACAAGATCTGATATATTTTGGCAAGAAACTTCGAAGCTATCCCCCCATCTAATACGCAAAAACGTAATATAGCAATTCAGGACGTTCTTGAAATTGTATTAGCCCTTTGCCTGAAATTTCAAAATTAATTTGGGAGCCTGCTTGTAAAAATCTGAACACAAATCTCTTCTCCGCCCAGAACGTGGAACCGTCTCCCTCTCAAATCATTGTGTTCCTATTTCTAACCGTTTAGTTGAATCAAATGTGTTAGGGATTGAAATCCATTTCGCGTTCCCATGCATTTAATAACAAATATGTCTTTATTTAATAAAGCGTTTTAAAAAAGTGCAATCCCACTGGAAAGTGTTGTGTACTTCAGGCCCAATATCCCTATGGCTCCTGTGTCATCATGGATGTCGTTTAGGGGTTGCCAGGGGGTCGCACCTGCGAGCCCTGATGTCTCCCTTGCTACCCCTAAACATTATTATTTTTTTTTAATTGAGGCTCCTGAGCTGTGGCCAGCAGCAGCATATGGCTCTTTGTTTCTGGAGTGGCTGGTTTTCTGATAGGTATAGCCATCGAGATAGCTCAGTGGGTTAGGCGCTCACTACTTCAATGTGCGTGTGATCTGCAGGTTGCAGGTTTGGCTCCCGGCAAGGTCAACTCTATCCCACCAGCAATTCCAGCGGGATATTGGCAAACAATCCTACCCTTAATGGTGCCCGGTATCCCAGAATTTCTAGGATATTACAGGTGCTGGCAATGGTAGCTAAAAAAACATTCCATGGAGTCAGGATCACACTGGGTCATAACGGGAGACAGGACTTGCACTTTTAAGCGGTCTAATTAAGATCACTAGAAGAAACCCTTTTTGGCTTTTCTGCTTCGCTTATGTGCCTTTGATATACAAACTTCAAGTACCTAAAATAGAAATGAGGAGGAAATGGATTTGGTTCATACACGGGGAGTTGCAAGATCAACACCGTGACTAGCACTTACAGGCATTGGATTAATGATAGAATTCAGGAGGCTAGAAAAGAAGTGTGCTGGAGGATGGTGACTTCTGCCTCCTCAACCGCAACCCATTCATTTTTGCACAGGACTGTCAGTAGCAGTATGAACTCAGTTATTTTCATCCTACAGTGCTAGTGTGCCGCATAACTCTATTTTGTGAAGCACTATGACCGTCCAAGGTAACATTTCTTTCCAGGAAGGCTTCAGCGGTAGGGTCTGCAGCTCTAATTTTTGGTTTTGATTATTGAGTAGAATAAAGTATAGCTGTGTTACGTTGAGCACCTAACTGGCTCCCTCTACCTTTTCAATAAGGATCTGAACATTCATCGAATAAAACAGCCTTTCTTCCCTCCGCCCGAATCCTCCTACGTCATACTGTTCGATTAATGTTGCCTTTCTAGCAGAGTGATTCTTGATTCCGCAAGAATATGTTTATCCAAATGTATCCTTACATACTTTCTGGTGCACAGATGGCACAATAGCCTTGGTTTCATTGCGTTTACTGCTTCTTGTAACACCGCTTTTTCTGCTGCAACATGTTGCTAATTCCTTGCCTGGCACAAAAATGCAATAGTGCCTTTGCTGTACAGCACACGTGCTATTTATTTATTTATTTATTTATTTATTTATTTATTTATGTATTTATTCATTTATAACAAACTTAATACCAGTGTTGTGGTTTTTAAGCACGGGACTGGGATTCAAACCACTGTGTTGTCTTGCTCAAGACAAACACGTTGCCCCTGGGGTATCCTTCCTTATGAAATCGCAATTTCTCTACACAGATTGTTTTAACTGTATTTCTTATTTCTTATAGTTTGACCGTTCTATGGCTAAGCCATTCACTAGGTTCTGGACTTTATTAAAGGCACAAACTGATTTTTGCTGTATTTTAGTAACGGCATCTTTTTAAGCAGTTCAGCCCCCACAGCATAGCACATCACTTGTTAGTATGTTTTTTATGTTAATAGCAAACACGTATTTCCTGTTATGTTTTTGTATTCACGAAGCAACGTCCCTGTCACTAAAACCCTGCATTTCATACTTTATACAGACAGTAGCACCTATTTTATTTATTTATTTAATGAACAATTGTATGGCGCCTATACAGCTAAGCGGTTTCCAGGCTCTACAAGGTGGGGTGGGGGGGACTGGGAGAAAAACAATAATGGTCCTTCTAGGCCTTCTGACATTTAGATCGTGCAAGTGCAGAATATGAAGTGCAAGAGGAGGGGAAATATTAGGGAGGAAGGGTGTATGAGGGAGAGGGAACAGGGGGAAGTGGAGGGAGGAGGGTGGCCCAAGGGGCAAGGCTACTGCTAAGGGAGCCAAGAAGACAAGTGCCAGCGGAGCAGGGGTAGGGGTACACTAGTGTGAATAGGGTGGACTAGACTAAGTAGGCTAGTCAGGGAAGGCTTCCCGAGGGCATGCGTTAGTTAAGGGGGTTGTTGGGACTGGACAAGGAAGGCCTAGCCCCGGTAAAACTCAGAAGGGACCAGACAACCAGTCACAATTGCAGGGGCATTAGCATGGTAGGGAGAGTGGGAAGGAGGAGGATAAAAGATAGGTCTTGAGGAGCTTCTGGAATTTAAGGAGATCTGGCTCAAGTCTGAGAGAGGCTGGGAGGCCATTCCAGTGGGAGGCCCATGCTGAACAAAGAGATCTACCCCCCACTTTCTGCTTGGAGAAATTTCTGATCTGCAGAGAGTTGGAACTAGAGGACAAAAGGACTCTAGTAGGTAGGTATTTAGTTAGAATAAGTTGGAAGTAGCAGAGTCCCAGGCCCCAGAAAGCCTTGTGGATGATGCAGAGGGTCTTGAATTTGATCATTGGAGCCACTGCGAGCCGGTGGAGAGATTATAGGGCTGGAGAGATGCGGTCCCTGGGCTTGAGGTCAAGGATATGTCTTGCAGTCCTATTCTGGATAAGTTGAAGAGGACGGAGGGAGGAAAGAGGAAGGTTGAGGAAGAGGCTGTTGCAGTAGACCAGCCTGGAGAGAATCAGAGCTCTGGAGACATTGAGTTTGTGGCAAAAGGTGAGGAAGTCCCCTTCCTCACCTTTTGCCTCTGAGGAGGTTAAGCTGATAGTGTGCCTTCTTGGCAAGGTCAGCCATATGAAGGGAGAAGGAGAGAGAGGAGTCAAAGATGACACCCAGGTTTTTTAACTTACACAAGGTTGAGTGGAGAGGGCCTGAGGAGGGCGGCCACAGAGTAGGAGGAA